>NC_090698.1:39203906-39861656 GCF_040954835.1 Lepisosteus oculatus | reverse complement strand
ATATTCTAAATACTTTCAGTTTATACCAAACTGTAACTGAGGATCCACTTAGTTTAATCTTTAAAACTGTCAGTTTGCTTCCTGTCTCCTACGCATGTCCTCTCCATGTTAGTTTTGTAGCTTAACTGAGTATACCTGCAATTAGACTTTACTTTCTTACAACCTGACACCTAGTAGCAATTCTTATGCTATACTCATCTGCTGAGTCTTCTCATGCATTTATTGCCAGTAATCTTGGAAGTAAGAATCCTGAAAATACTTGATGAAATTCTGATTTTAATATTTGTATTTTGTTTAGGTACAAATGATTTATAATTGCTGTTGGGTGCTTTTTCACCATAGTAAGTAATACTTGGTAAGACCACCTTTGGCAGCTGTAAGTCTCTTTGGATCTCTATCAGCTATGACACCAAACATAAAGTTCAATTTTGGTCTCATCAGACCATAGAGTCTTCCTCCAAATTGTTGAGTCTCTCACATGCCTTTGGGCAAACTCCAGCCTAGATGTGATATGAGTTTTTTTCAACAAAGGCTTTCTTCTTGCCGCCCTTCCATACAAGCCAGATTTATGAAGTGTGTGTGCTATTGTCTCATACACAGTTTCTCCCTCCTCTGTCATGGAGGACTGTAACTCCTTTAGAGTTGCCTTAGGCCTTTTTGTAGCCTCCTTTCCTGTAGTTCTTCTTGCATTCAATTATTTGCTGTTTTTTAATTTTATTTAATTTAGTAAAATGTCTGGAGTACTTTGTGTTGTGTTGATGAGTGGCAAAAATTCTCAGTTAAATACATCATGGTTCCATGCTGTAACACAATAAAATTTGAAAAAGTCCAAGGGGGGTGCAGACTTTCTTGCTATAGGCACTGTTTATAAATTATTTTTCTAAATATTTATTCAGATTTACAATACTGTACCAGTCCCACAAATACAACTAGTTTTAAACTAATCAAAGTTGGTTTCTCTTGCAAATAACAGCTTACAGCTTGAATTTAACTTTAACATTGACATTCAACAACAAGGACTATTTTTTAGATTTTAATATAATTTATTAAAAAAGTAATACAATCATTTAAAACTGTGAGTTAAGAATGAATACATTTCAGTAGGTTTTACAGACTCGGAAGCAATATTGCGAGTGCTTTTAAAATGTCCTTTGGTTTATGGATCCTATTGGTTCATTGGTTATTGGTGTGACAGGAATCTGGCTGATGGATGATATGAAATCACTGGGTAATGCATCATTATGTTATATTCTAAAGGTCTTAAAATTGGAATAGTTCTTTTGCTACAGATGATTTCAGAATGTTAAATTGCAAAGCTCTCGGAAGAGTAAATGATCTGCAACTATTCAATATAGTGGAATAGAGGTAGTGAATCTAAATAGCTACAGTCACGATTTTGTAGACTTGCTGTTTTATATGTGGTTGGACTAAGTGTTTTTTTTTATCAAACAGATTTATTTCATGTGTTTGTTTACTGTTGATTCCCTGATACATTCCTTGGTTTTGTGATACCCTGCAAATGAGTTAGGTGCTGTTTAAATGTGTAAGGATCAAACCAGTTGTCTTTCTTTATGCATGACATACTGTATCCTGCTACGTAGTTACTGTAATTGTAGTGTAAAGGACAGTCCTCCTCAACATGAACTTGAATTTCTGAGTTATTTATATAAAATATTTACATATTTTCTGACAATGATTTCAACCACCAGAGAATTACATTTGCATTTATTTTAGATCCAGTTTATATTTTAGTGCCTGCTTATTACATTATTACATCTGACAGATAGGTGCTCCCCTATGTGAGAGCCAAATAACCACACATGAGAGGATCAAAAGAATAGCATTGTAGATCTTCCTCTTCAGGCAAACGTTTTTAAACATTAATCATTCACAACATTTTCTCCAGGACATGAAATGACATGAGAACCGAATAAGTGCCAGAATTCAAGATGAAAGAAGTAGAGTAGTATGATAGCGTTGTCTTCCACAACAACAAAAAGCCTAGGGTTGGCCACTATATGACAGAGGCAGGAGTTATGGATGTTGCCCTGGCTTATTTTTTAATAAAGACAATTTTATAGCCAACCTGGGAATGAAACCAAGTCTTTCAGGAGAACTTCTCCAGTTTGGGAACTATTTCAATTGTGGACCAAGTGTCCAGTTGGAAGAGCTGCTTCTTTTTTGACTAAATCAGTGATCCTCACTCCTGGTTCTAGAAAGGCATAGGGTTTTCTATTCTTCCTTTCTTCTGAGCCCCTAATGACTCTATTTAATCAATAACTGACTTTTTTTTCTACGTTTGTACTTATTGAAGGGTTCGTGTTATCTATAAAACCTGCAGGTCTGAGAGTGAGAATCACTGGACTGAATGTCTTCTTGACCTTGCTGTCAGTGTAGGTATGTGGAACACGCTCTAACAAGTATGAGGGCTTTTCAGAAAAATCCACATCAAACACATCTCAGTCTGATGAGACTGAAAAATCACAAATGTAAACATTGCACACTAGTGGTTACAAGCAACTACCAAAACAACAGTTCTTTGCTTATTAAAACTGAAAAGGTCAGTTATGGATTTGACATTAGGCTTGAAGAGATGTGCTTGTCAAGCTGCAATATTTTTAGTTGAAAAAAAGAAAATGTCAATCTTCTCTTATATACAGTACAATGGGTTTATGGTTTACTCATTATTGCTTAAGTCTACATTCTATACAGTATCACAACAATTCTATATGGTATCCTTCTCTGTAAGCACTAATAAGAGTTGCTGTTTCCATACTAACTGGAAAACTGTAAATTTACTGTTAACACCATCAGAATTTACTGTTACCTACTGTACAGTACATGCATTTGTACTGTATAATAGCGCTAGCTTTCCTCAAAGACAGACAATACTTTTGACTTCCCTTCTATCCTGTTATGTTGTGGTCTTCCAATCATTTGTGACTATGGTGTTGAGCCCTGTGATCACACAGCAAGTATAAGCACTGGTCATTGTATTATAATAATAATAATAATAATAATAATAATAATAATTATTATTATTATTATTATTATTATTATTATTATTATTATTATTATTATACACGATTTTATAAAGTGCATTAAAAAATAGTCTCAAAGCACTTTAAAGGAAAAGTAAGAAAATGAATGGTCAATTTAGCACAAAGAAATACAAGATTAGATTGTATTTTAGACATGTAGTAGAAGATGCAAAGAAGATTAGGAATGTAGCAGAAGATGCAAAGTTCAGACACAGACCACAATTAAATTAAAGTCTTTCTGAAGACGACGGTTTTGAGTCTGGATTTGAATGCGCTCACAGTAGGTGACTCTTGATATTCTTGGGGATGGAATTCCAGAGAACTGGAGCCTTGTCTTCCATAAAGTGTAAGCGAGCTTGGAGGACAAACGGGAGACCAGAATCAAACGAACAAATGTTGTGAGATGCGGAGCAGGAAGATAAGGCAGATAGGTACTGAGGTGCCAGTGATGACTTGCATGCAACCTGGTCAGGATTCTGGCTGTCAAATTCTGGACATACTGAAGTTTGTTTAGTGTGGATTTAGATATGCCAATGAGTAGGGCATTACAGTCATCAATTCAAGAAAAGATGGATGTGTTGATCAGCTTTTCAATTATAATCAGAGACCACATAGGATGTAGTCTGGCCATATTTTTGAGATGGAAGAATGCTTTTACAATATTTTGTATATTTGTGGGTCAAAACTCAAGCCTGGATCAAATTATCAACCCCAAATTCTTCAATGTAGATTGTACACTGCCATCCACAGAGAGGGTTACTGCACTGGCTTTACATAGATGATGGGAGGTACCATATCCTCAGTCTTGCCACTGAAAGAAATTTTGAATTTTATGGAATTTTATATCCTGAAATAAAACTCCCAAACTGAAACTAATTATCCTACACAATCTTGAAAAACATTTAATCCTTTCATATGATGATATTTTATATTCCAAGATCCATTCACCTATTGTGTTTTTTTCTACTGATATTGATTGCTGGAATTTAATTTTGGAAAAGCCTTTCATGCTTTGGAAAAGATATCCAGATACCCATGAGCAAAAAAGACAACAAAAAATAGCATTCCATCTGTTTTCCAATTGTTGGATTGCACCATTGAATAAAAAGTAATATGCACCTCAATGGGTATTTGCCTGTGGAGAACATGACAAGTAAAGACGTTTTCTCGAACAATTGATAACATCAAAAATACATACCGCGTTTCAGTGTGTCACTACTAAGTGGGTCTTCTTGCTAATTAGTAAAAAAAGTATGGGACACACATGCCACTCTATCGTACAGTTAAATGCAAGTCAAGAAGGCAAGAAACCTGTCTTGCATTTGGCACCTTTAATTACAGTATATACCCTGTATTAAAGATGAATGAATCTGAAGGGAAAACAAACAATGAAAATTGTAAAGGCTGTGCAGCTTTGCTTTGGTAAACCGTCATGAGTGTAATATGCACACAAGGTCAATAAGAGATTGATGATTTTAAAATAGTATTTTAAACAGGAAAGGCACAGAATGAAAAGTTTTCTAGAGTTTTTAGGCCAGATTTTTTTGCTAACCTGTTGGGCATTTGGTATGATATTAGACTACCAAAACGTATCTTGGCCCTAATGAAGAACAGTGTTTTCATGTTCCAAAAGATACGCGGGAGCTTAAATATGTAGAGATATCAACTACGCTTGTACATCCTGTATACGTGTATTCCTTCCTCTCTTTACTGAGCCAAGGGTTCATCTGGTTTTCATTCCCTTTGATATCTTTAGCTTTTAACTTAATTCATTGATTTTGTTTTACTACAGGATACCCAGGAATTGAATATTTTTAAATTAACATTCCTGGATGAGATCTAACTATCACTGCTCTGTACTCTCATGTGTCAAGATATAAATGGTATATATTTTTCTTTTTCACAATAGAAAGAAAAGTGCTCTTAAAAAAGCCTGCTCACTGTGGTTTATTACTGTAACATTTCCTGTGTTTTGCTAGCCTAGCTGCAAACACAACAGAAAACAGCAAAAACATTACACAAAAACATGCAAGAGGTATAGTTTTAGGAGTATGCTACACACCATTGAATTCAGACATCCAATATATGCAGAGTTTGATTCCAAATACGCTCTATGTAGAGTTTGCAAGGCCTCTTTCTCTCTGTCTGCATGGGTTTTCACTGGATATGTTGGTTAAAATGGTTAACTGAGCTCTCTAAATTACCTCCATATGTACTGTATGAGTGTGCCATGCAATAGGCCATGGTCTTTTAAAGATAAAGCATTTACCGCAAATGGATGGTCAGACCTGAAAAAGAAAAAAGTGATAATCTTGGAAACTGTAAATTCCAGTAGATTGAAAAAATAGCAAAGCAGCAGAAACTAAAATGGAAGACATTGCTAATGGCAGCTTTTTTACTCAGGTTTGTTAGAGCACCTACTAAAGAGAATGCCAACAAAAACCTAGACATTTAAAATAATCAAGTCTAAGAAAAACAGGTGAAGGCCATTAAGGAACTGCCATGCATGCTTGCATATGCATGCTATATTTTGTAAATGGACAAGTACAGTCCAAGACAGGTTTATATTTTCAAGAAAGCTATGTAGGAATGAGGTTAAGATGTTGAAAGGCACAGGATACAGAAGGAATCAAGAAAGAACAGACTGCAACATTTTAAAACAGTCCTGCTGAAACACGGAATGGAATCTTCCCATGAGCAGCAGTTGAAGTGGACAGATAAACACTAACGCTAGGGCCAGTTTTCCCAGAAGCCAATTAACTTACCAGTATGTTTTTTTGGCTTCTGGGAGCATCTGGAGGAAACCCACGAGAATTTATTTAGAATATTGTGTAAAAAGTTGGTCAGAATGTTAATTAAAAGATCCTGCTGCGCTGTAGCCACTCCAGAAAAGACCAGCCAGACACAATCCCTGGTTTAAAAGAATATCCAGAACTGATAGGCTAAAAGAACTTAATCTTTTTAGCCTTGAAGTCTTGAAGACTATGAGGGGGCCTGATTCAAGTATTCAAAATTCTCAAAGGCATTGACAAAGTCAACCCAACAGACTTTTACAGAATTAACAATAAAACACAAACCAGAGGATACAAGCTGAAACTATGAGGAAATGCATTTAACAGGCCCTGAAAATAGTTGATGCTTTTTACACAAAGGGTTGTGAGAGTCTGGAACATGCTACCAAGTCATAATGTTCAGGCTTTTACAGTACCTCAACCATGAGATCCTCAGATCAATTAGCTAATAATAAACAAACCAGATGGGCCTATATTATATTCTTATCCTTCTCTGACCAAAGCTTAACATTGCAACCAGATGAAGGGACATAAAAAATATATAGTTTTCATCAGCTGGAATCATGGGGGTGTGGGGAGGTACTGTATATGCTATCAGCAGGACATACAAAATACAGTAAACGTAAATGCAATTCAGATAGTATGAAGAAATAAAATGACAACAGTGACCTAAGAGTCATGACACTTGTATTTAAGAGATTATTTAACTAAATTAGTTTAGTAATCACACAGTAATTTTCTAAGGCAATATAAGACAGCTTGTGATAAATTACATGGTTTTAATATACATCAGAAACTCATTAAATAATAATGTTTTTCTGGGAAGTCTAATATTAAGTAATATTCCAATTACTGGTAATTTTTACCTACACTTTAACCCGCAGTATAACTAATTATGATAAATAGACTAGAAACTGTAAAATGGCAAGAAAACGTTTGCAAATTATTGTTGGCTCTATTGAAAAAAACATTTACCTTTGTTTAAACACCCTATGGTTTTCTAAATGGACAGAAAAATATAGTAAACAGTATAGAAGTCACTGGACTTCTCCTTAATCCATGTCCTTTGGTAATGTACTAACAATGATACAGTATCTACTTTAATAAGTGATTCTCTCACCCTAATCTACCAACTGTCTTCTAAAGTTTCTAAATCTGTACCGTTAAGTGGACATAAGTAAAAAAGAATATGCAACATACATTAGTGTACGTGCATGATGAAAAGAAAGATGCAATTTTGTCACCAAGGAGAGTAAACTTATTTTCATGCCTCCAGGGATCTAGACTCACTGCAATTTAATGAGAATCTTGGGAGACCATACAAACAATGCTCTCCATTGGTTACAGCTAGATAACAGCAAAACTTGTTATTGATATACTGTACTTTTTATTCTACTTATGAGAATGACTTTTTTGTGAAAGATCCTGAAACAAATTATATTTGAACATTCAAGCTTTGTGTATGACACAAAAAATGACTTTCTTACCTACCCTGATATAAAGCCACAATAAATTTTACTCATATTAATCTTTCATGTTGACAAGTAGGAAAACACATGCTCCTGACAGTGTTTATGAGTCAGGAGTATGTGTTTTCCTACATGTGAGTTTTGTGGGTATCCTAATCAATTTAAAAGTCAATTCCACCATTCAAAAAATGTTCTGACAACATCTATAAATGTAGGAATACAATGTTTTATAAGCAACAGCTTAATTTTTGCTTTTATCAACAAGCCTATTAGTGGATTCAGGTGAAAGAACCATGTAGTACAGTAGATCACATGTACTGTGAAAGGCATGGATTGTGTAAAGGTTCAGTAATAACTAAATTCTATTTTTTTGTTTATCTAAAGAATCATTGTTGTTCAGTCAGAAATAGGTAGTTCTTATCTATTCAAACATCACTCTCCCATTAAGCTAGTATATATTTTAGGCATTTAATCACACAATGTTAACAATATATTTTTGAGTGTGTATCTACCTGTATGTTTGTCCATTCAATTACAGTCAATTCCAACCCTTCAGAGTATATGTACCGACTGCAGTCTTTGAGTTTATTCTTTCACTGAGGTTGTTCCGTACCACTACAACTGAGTTCATGTTACGGAGCTGGAGAGAATAATTCAATAAGTTATTGTTGTATTTTATGACTTAACATAAAGCAGGTATCCTATATCTACAGTTCATGTTTGGGATTACTACCTAGTGGTAAAGAATGCAATGATTTTCTTTACTTTTGCAAAAGCACCACCTATTTTACTGTTCCTCAGTGTGTGCACTGATAAAAACCTTATCAATTCCCATATTTAATATATTTAATTATAGGCACTACATAATATTCTTGGTATCTCATCTTGGAAAACAAAAGTCCATGATTTTTTAATATCTCCACAGATCAAATGTCTTTATAGAAAAAGCCCATTTTAGGCATTTGTGATATATTGGTCATTTCAACCCATGGTTTGAAGCTGCAATGCTTTCTTTCATGCCAAAGGTGTCTCTTCACTGTTTCCTGTGATACAGAGACAGTTCATGTAATTGACCTCAGGAGCAGGAATAGTGGTGATTAAAAAGTCTTCTATTTTATCTTTTAGATGTTTTCCTCTTTATGCTATTTAAGTGGTGTTTTTATGATCATGTTGATTGTTGTCTGCACTTTCTGGAGAGTAATTATGAATGCGTAATGACAACTAACCTGATAATATTGACCATATTGATCCAGACACTGGAAGATTATCATTTAGTTTTTCGAATTAAGTAAAATATTTCATAAACACTTTTTTTCACTACTACTAAATGCTACACAGTTATTGCTGAATTACAATATAGCTTAATTGATTTTAAATAATTTACTGTCTCATGTTCAAGCCAAAAGAGTGGCATTAAAAAATGCAAGCACAGACAGTATTTGTGTCAGTATGTTTTTGTCATGGAGCTCCTATATGAGGCAAAAGTAGTTCTACAAGACTGTTTTTTTATGTGTGTATTGTAGTGCAATAACTTGATCAAATTTACCTTGGCAGGGTAGCTGTTTGTATAGTTTCCCATCCCTACCTGAGGGTGGCTAGAGTGCCACATCCACTGCTGTCGTCATCGCTCATCGCCATATTGGATCAACTAGTAAGAGAGAAAGAAGGAGTGGAGGTAGAAAAAGGGGAGACTGAGTGAATCGGGGATTGCTGTTATTTTAATAGCTATCTGAATGCGAAAACGGGAATAAAACCACCATCGGAGTTCATTTATGAACCGATAACCTCCGAGAGTTCAGATCGCAGGCAAGACGAGACCAGGATTTTCGTGTTTTCGCCGTTGTTAGGACTTGTCTGCAGACTATGACTTCCCTGACCCAGCGGAGTTCGGGCCTGGTGCAGAGGCGGACCGAGGCCTCTCGCAACGCCGCCGCCGACAAGGAGAGGGGATCCGGGGACGAGGATTACGAGCCCCGCCGCGGGGATGAGCAGGAAGACGATGACAAGGGAGATTCCAAAGAGACTCGGCTCACGCTGATGGAAGAGGTGCTGCTGCTGGGACTGAAGGACAGAGAGGTTTAACATTTTTATTTCTTCAGAACATCTTGTGTGGGTTTCAGGAGTATGGAGACGGTTCCAATTTAATACGAAAAAGAGTTTTATGTAGCTGCCATAGTTTCGTCAAGGTTCGCGATTAGAACGAGCACCTTGGCAGTGATAATGCTGTAAATATTTATACGTTCGTACCCTGTAATAATACGCGCCCTACAACAAACAACAACAGAATCTGTAGATGGTCGGGGTCTTGAAATCAGTCGCTCTTGAAATACAACCTGACCGTTTTTATGTGCTCGTCTCCAACTTTTTTAATTTCATCGTTATAATTCTTAATAATAGCTACCCTTAGTTTCTAACCTTGTTTGGTACCATTTTCAGAGATGAGTACGTTGATGCCAGCATCTGACTTGCTTGACTCCAGAAATAAATGGGTAATTAAACTGATCTTTACAGTGCATTTTAAATTAAAAACAAACAAACCAACTAAAATAAGAAATCCTGGACAGGACTGTAGAGTATTACACTTGTGACTACCAAACATAGCTATGCAGAATGTTTGTACAGACGAAAGTGTAATAATAAGCTAAATCTCTTTAGGTTTGTTTGCTTAAGGTTACATTTGTGTGCACTTGTATATTAGTTTACTACTGGTTATTCGTGTGTTCACTTGCATTGCCTGAATAAGAAATTCAGAATTATCAAAGTATGCCTGAGCTCTCCTGTTTCAATTCTGGCTACCTTTGAGCCTGAGCTTGGCAAGGCAATGTGACTTATGGTTCTTAATGTATGGACTACCTTTAGGATGATTGAACAATTCCCATAAATAATTTGAGCACTGTGCTAACTGTCCTGAGGGAAAGGGGACGTAGTTGGTGATCTAAGCTGTGAAATTATAAAAAAGCAAACACATAGATGTGATTTTGGAAGTCGTTTCATACCAAAGTAGGTTATTTTGTAATAAGGAACAAGTAAAAGGTTTATTCCATGCTGAAAAGAGAAGAAAGAAAACACAACGTTTTGGCTGTGGAGTCTTCTTCAGTACACTTTTATATAGTGCTTTTCATCCTGATGGATCTCCAAGTGCCCTCTCATGTAGAATGGGTGACCATCCACCACTGAAGTGTAGTACCCATCAGGGTAACACATAGTAGCCCCATTGTACAGCAGAAGAGGCAGGGAAGTAAGAAACTGCTTCACCAGTGGAATTAAGTATATTGTAATGCGTACGGCTGCCATTGCAGGTTGTGTGAGTCTGCTTACCAGCGTGGTGACGTCACCGCCCTTCCCTGTGAATAGCAGGGACCTCAGCCTCTGGGCTGACAGGAGATTTCCCTTTAGCTCAACTGGCTGGGTCCCTGTTGAGTGACGCCGGAGGCCCGGGTTCGAGTCCCCAGCGATGGGGGGGCTGACCTGAGGCGGCAGCGGCGAGAGAGCATACGTGAACCCGAAAGCACTACATTGGTGTTAGAAGCGGGGTGGGGTAGCCCTTCGCTGAGGGCGGCGAATTAAGCGGACAGCACCTCCCACACCATGGTGTCATTGATCACCAAACTGGGTCATTGATTTGGAAATTTAGGTCCATCAGGAAGGGCACTATCTACTGGTAAGCCATCACCATTTTAGCATCCGCTCTTTTTCCTTGGAGGGCATCTATCCATGTTGTGCTGACTGGTGCCAGACTTTAACTCCCAAGATCTGAAGGAATCAGCCTACAAAGTAGTAGTGCTGCTCTCGGTACATGAAAAGTTGAGTTCTGCTTTCTTGGTTCTTCTACCTGATCAAAAACCACATCATGGTTGGATAAGCCCTTTCCAAACATGTCATTTGATGAAGTTCATGTTATTTATTCCCGATGTGAACTTGTATAATTACAATATTTTTGAGAAAATGAGGCTGAAATGACTAAAAAGGCATTTCTGCTAATAACACTACATGGACAGGATAAAGAAAAACTCAGTACGAAGTTCAGTAATAAATGTCACAACACTATTCTCCTGTAGTTTAAAACGCAATAGTCCTTTGGCAGTAGACTTGCATTAGTGCCATTTCAGATGAATATGTAGGCCTGTATTCATATAGTATCTTTTTTGGCTAATCTTAAAGGTCTGTATGGAATGGATGTTTAGACACATTTAAAGGGTGAAATCTTTAAAAACAATCATAACTTTTCACCATCACATGTGATAATAACATAGTAAAGTTCAAAGTCAAACAGTAGATAAAGGATGAGTAGATATAAATGACATTGAAAACTACATGCCTTATATAGTAGAGTCCCGATTATCCGACCTAAACGGGACCGATTGTATGTCGGATAATTGAATATGTCGGATAATGCAGAAACTGAGTAGACAAATCATAGAGTAATGTAAGTTTAATATAAGTATGAAATCTGGTTTATTAATCTACTCTAAATCAGAGCTTTCTCTTGAGGTATCGGACCTGTGATAGGCATGCCCTTATCCGTTTGATTAAAGCTTCGCTGACCTTTTCATCTTCACATTTCTTCATCGTTTTCCTGTCCCTCAGTCCTTCAATTGAGGCCCGATCAGAACACCACTTTTCTGCCTCATTTCTTATCCTCTTCCAGTCACCATCTGTAACCCGTCCCGCACTGAATTCAGATGCAGTTTTTTGAATGGACTCACCTTTGTCTAGTCTGTTTAACGCTTCAGGCTTTTGTTCCTTTGAAAGAACTACTTTCTTTCTCTTCACACTTGTCATGTTTCTCAAATAACAAAATTATATATACGAGCGCAAAAGAACAAGCGAAGCTCCGTCAATAGCAGTATTTGACTCACTGAGAAACAAAGCAGCATGAGATTGGGCAAAATATTGTGCATGCATACAGTACATAGCATATAGGTATATAGCATGTTGATTGCTGTCAGATAATCGAGGCTGTACCATATATACTTTTCTCTCGCCACATCGGTTTGAAAGAAAATCTTTAATATTTTTAAGGAATAGGTATCAGTTCTTGGATAACATTTTGGGTCTACGCAGAATTGGGTCCACATCTCAGTTTCACTGTTTTTTTTTTTCAAGTTTGTTTTCTTGCCAGTGCCACAAAGCTTCCTTGTTTCAGCTTTTCATAAATTCAGTTTCAAGAGTCTCTTTTCGTTGGCTATTGAATAGACTGTTAAAAAGTTTTTTGGCTTTTCCCTTTTCTTATTTTGCGAAAGACGTATCAACTGACACAATTAATTGTACTATTTACAAAGTTTTAGATATAGCCTTCTAATTGGTAGTAAATACTGATTCTTATGGCCAGATCTTGTACAGTGTTACCAAATGATACCACTACAGATTAGTACTATGTGATTGCTTTTCTCTCCTTAGACACTCTCAAACTTAGTCTTCCCCACACAGTTATTTAACTTCTACAGTTCCAAATTATGATGAGTTGCAGGGTCCATAGACGCGTTCTTAAAAATGGAGAAAATAGAGACCTTCACAAGAAGACACTTTTCTTTTTGCTTTTCAGCAGGTCTGATTTTTTGATTGTATTGAAATGATTTGGAATAAAGATTTGTCTGCCTAAAAAAAAACACTCAGTAAGAATTCGACCTTCACTTTCTTTGGTTTGTTTTCCTGAACTTGTAGTGCTTGAATACTTCTGCCTGTGATAAGGCTCAGTTGGTAAAAATATTTCATAGTGTTCTCTCTCTCTGGTGGCATATTGCTCCCGCTTGTACACATGTACCTCTGGTGCAGTTGTTTAAAAGGAGCAGAGCACTATCGCTCAACTTCAGGCCAGCAGAGGAATGGTAAGATAGTAATGGAATATGAAAGTGCATATTAATAAATTCCTCAAATTTGTTTTAGTCATTATCTGCTGTACACGGAGAGTGTAAATCAATGCTTACCCCTTTTCAAGTTACGAGTGTCCAGTCCTTTATCTCTGGAGTCTTATTATATGTACATTATTATGTCCTTGTACACGTGGAAGATCTTATCATGTTTAGCCATTAGTTTGTCCCTTCTTCTAATCTAGGCCATCTGTTGAACCTGCTGCTTTTTTCTACTGTACAGGTCTGTAGTATCTCATTATTGACTAGGTTTGATTTCTTCTGCTGATTTGGAGCTGGGAATTAGAGACACCTGATCTTTTTGCGGGCAAAGCTGAGCTCTTCCCAGGTTATCCAGACACCCATGGAAGTGAGCTCATACCTGGCTTGGATCCCTCCAAATGTGGGGAAAAAACGGTTTAAGATATGAAAATTACGACAGAAAAAGATTTTCCTTTTTTTTTAATTAAGGGTGTATGTAAGTGGTTTTTAAGCTAAAAGGGGTGTCTTGATTGGGAGTACGTAAGGATTCTTGTTTTCTTAGAATTCTGTTAGAATATCCAATTCACTTATCACTATTTTCAATCTTTCTGTCTGTCACAATTTTTTTTTAAAACAAATTGCCACAAAGAAAGTATTTCATGCCCTCTAAAAATACAAATTATTTACATGACGCAATAAAGTATGGGGATTTTTTTGGGACTAAGCCATAGTATTGTATTATTACTATGTCATTTTCAAGAATTTTCAGCCACATTTTTATTTTGTGTAAAACGTTGCAGTGATCCCTCATTGATCTAATCGGAGACTGAATCTGACCTGAGGTAAAGGGATGTTAAGCACTGGTGAGCTCCAAGTCAAGCTCTGCTAGGGTCTGGGTTTAAAAGAAAACCTCTTCAGCAGTCAGTGACGTCAAAGCTACTCAGTGGAACTGAAATGGAGAGAAATCATTGGAGAAAAGTGCTGCACGTTAGCTAATTGAATCTGAGAACTCATGATTGTCTATACTGCATGATAAGCTGATTCTTGATTTCTGAAGATTTTCTTTCAGTTATTCAGCATTCTATCTCATGTATTGAAGTCCCTTAATGTTTTAAAAACATACTTGATTACCTGTAAGATTTCATTTTCTGGAGAGTTGGGATGGGCAATTTTTAGTTATCCATTGTCAGTAAAATTAAAACTAAAATATATCAAATTTCTTGGTTTATTTAATCAAGCAATTTATACTTAAAATGTATGAAAATTACCTCTGCAGGGAAATATATGCAGATGCTGTTTGTAATATTATATTGTGCTATTCCATCTAGAGCCAGAAAAAAAACAGTACCTAAAAATAGTTCAAAGGGGTGTGAGAAATTCTTAGTTTCCTTGATAATCCTGTATTGATTGTCACATCAAATACATACTTAAGAAATTAGCTTAAAATTGCAAAGGTTTACAACTCAAACTGTCAGAAGATGCTTTTCCATCAGTCTTACTGCAACTGTTGAAGTCCCCAGTCAGTCCCCTGTGTGATATCAAACATCTGACAAGGTACCACATGGGGAGTATCATTTTCCGGTCATTTTTTGGGTGGGTTACATGTTTATATTCAGTCTATTTACCTGATGTTATCACCTGAAGTTAGAAAACTTCCCAAAATAGTGTGGGCTCGCTTTACTTGTGCTACTTAATTGAATGGAAAGTATAATTCAATGGGGACAAATATCTTTTAAATAAAGATTAATAATTAATCATGTACTGTTTGATCATTTAAAACCATTAATTGGTTAATCTAGTCTCTCCATGCACTATGGCAAAAATTCCCTGCATTCCCTGAAAAAAAAATCTAGACAATGACAGAGCCTGAAATATAATTGTAGCAGGAAGATGGTGTCCCCTTTATTTTTACAATGCAAGTTAAATAAGGGTAACTTGCATACTATCTTTCATGACAAGGGTTTCCTCTATACTGGCCACTTTCTTTCATTTTATGCTATTCATCCAAAGCCTTTGCAGATTATAACTGTTTCTCTTAATTGTGATAAATTACTTGCCATAAAAACATGTGATTAGCATGATTATTAATTATTATCCCATTCCATCCAGGCTACAGTGACATATACAGTAGACAGTATAACTGTTAAGAAGATTAATAACTGTTAGGATTAAATTGAAAGTTTTTCCAAAAATGTATTTTCTGGTCCCCAAGTGGTGCAACAGCTACTGTATTGGCAAACATAATTTTTCTCAGGTATCCTGGCCAGTTGTTAAGTCTTCTCTTACGTCATGGCTTGGTTTGGTGTGTCCTCTTCCAGAACAACATTGAAAACATTGTTTGGCTATCTTTTTGTCTCATGATGTATTGCTTATTATTGTTACCAGCTCAGGGATGTGTGACAGTAATGATCTCAAGCATTTCTTGTTCTTTCAAGATAAAATAACATAAGGATTCAACGTGTGCTCTGCTTCATGAGAATAAAAGATCCTTCCTTCAACCTGAGAGATGCTCACGTACTGTTTAGACATTCTCCTATTTTCTACTAAATTCATCCAATTCAGGCTTGCAGGAGAGCCAGATTCTATTCTGGCAGGCAGTGGGTGCAATGTGGGATACACCTTGGGTACAACACCAGTTTATCACAGGGCACAAACTCTCAGAAGGGTCAGTTTCCCTAGAAGCTAGTTAACCTGCCAGTATGTCTTTGGACTGTGGGAAAGAAACCAGAGCACCAGGAGGAAACCCACGCGAACTTGGAGAGAACATACAAACACCCCTGGTCCGGAATTAAACCCAGGGCCCCAGCTCTGTGAGGCAGCAATGCTAACCACTGTCACCATAGTGCCCACACTATTTTAAAAAGTTGAACAAATTAATTTGGAAACCAAGTTCATAAGTAGTAATTAACCTCTTCACTGTTGCACCTTACGTTAACCTTGTGGAATTATATGTAACTGTGTACACTTTTTATAAGACTGCAAGATTCTGTTAGAACTGGGGTATTGTTAGACAATACCCTGGCGAATCTTTACTTTAATTTTTCTTGATTCATTTGAATCATTTTTGTAACATTTAATTTTATATTTATTATTTATAATACAGTTTTTTTCCACCTACCTAAAAATAATATATTTAACACTTTATTTTATTTGTTATGTCGATAATGACTAAAGTATAATGTCCGCCAAAACTACTGGAAGAGCAAATTCAACTGTAAAATTGTGGTCATGAGATAAATATGAATGGTAATATGTTATAAATATTATTTCTGGGTAATCTTCATTTCTTTGCACTGTTTGGTTCCATATCCTTTAAAGTCTCTAACCCCATGAAAACAAACTCTTTGTGTGATCACGTGAGATGCTTTGCCAAGCTTTTGCTGCAGCCACTTTAAAATAATTTCCTGTTCCTGGTGTTTTCTGACTTGATTTTTTTTTTCTTCAGTGTATAAAATGCCTGCTCACTTGGAATTATAGATAGAGTAACTTTTCCAGTACAGCATTTTCAACTCTTTTTCTTCTGATCAACACATTTGTTGCGTTGGACAGATATTTTGTCTTTTTTGAGCTGCATTAATGCAACTAAAATCAATATCGAAGCATTTGCTTATGCACACTTTTTCACCCCTTTGGTAAGTTTGTCTTGGTCTTACCTGTCCATAAACAGTTTGTTTCAAAAGTTTCCTGGCTTTGTGTCATGACATTACCTGCCTCATGATGCAGAATTCGCTCAGAAATACAAAAATGAGCCAGAAGGGTCTTGAAACAGCTTTATGAAGAGATGAGACTAAGACAGCAGCACTGCAACGTGCTTTAATTTCCTCTAGTTTTAACATACTTTATTTAATATTTATTCATAGCTGACTGTACAACTTAAATTTGTCTGAGAAGAATTGCTGTAGTAGTTATATAAGAACTACTTTTCCTGTTTGTAAGGTCAGTTGGTAGCTGCCTGTGTGGGAATGTATTTGGAGCTCTGAAAGTCTTATAAATATTTTTACTCGTGTCTCAGAGTCTGCATTAGGTTGTGTATTAATCTGTTTTTTTTCTTTTGTGTCTGTTTATCCCTGATCTTAGACGCTGGTGAAGAATTGGATTTTTAGTCTTGTGCAGATCAAGATGTAAGACCCTTCATGGCGTGATGAATAAGCCACACGGCTGGCTTAAAGAAAAGCGGGATTGCTTCAGGCAACAGATCAATTCTAGAGAGGTGTACCCAGTGTCAGACTAGAAAAGTTAAGCAGATTAAAATTTCCATTTCTTTTTTTCTGTAACTTTCCCCTGCTTCAGCTGTCAGAGTGTGACTAGCAAGGGTTGGGTCTTTCAGGCACACTGTCCTGCAGGTTTTGTTGCTGTATGTGAAACTGTGCAGATTGGGTTATGTATTTCATTCTGAGCACAGATACAACTGAAGCCAGAACGTCACATTGTATCCCAGGGGCAGTGTTGTCAATCACAGATGTGGTTAAAAAATAAAATAAACTAAAGCCAGGAAACATGGTGGTACAGTGGGTCAGCATTGCTGCCTTGCAGTGCTGGGGCCCTGGGTTGAATTCTGGACCATGAATAGGTTTTTTGCCAGGTGCTCTAGATTTCTCCTACAGTCAAAAGACGTGCTGGAAGGTTAGCTGTTCTCCAGGAAAACTGACCCTGGTGGGAGCATGTGAGTGTCCGTATGTGCCCTGCGATGGACTGGCATCCTGTCCAGAGCGTATCTCGCCTTGCACCTACTGCTTGCTGGGATAGGCTGTTGCTCCCCTGTGACCCTGATTGGATGAATTTAGGTAGAAGGAACAGTTACAAAATGAATAGATTGAGCTAAAGCCCTCATTTAGGGTATTAGATTGTAGTCAGTGACTTCGTTTACATTAGATACTGATGATAAAAGTAAATATTTATCACTTTCAATAAAATGCTGTTAAGACATGTAAAATTAAAGTATATATTCTTTTAAGTGTATGGTGTATATCTTGGATACCTATAAGAAAAAAAAGTCAAGCAGAAGAACTGCTGATGCCAGTAATGACTCAGCTATGATGAAGTGTCTATTGAAGCTTTGTAAGCAATTTTAGCTAGCAACATCTTCTGCCAAGCTGTGTTCATTGATTTATTTTTACTCAGTCAGGTATTAAAAACAATTACAGCTTGCTGTCAGTCCAACAGGGAAGTGCATTCAAAACTGAGAAAAGAAGGAGCTTTTTTTACACAAAGGGTTGTGGGAGCGTGGAACAAGCTGTCCAGATATGCTGTTAAAGCTGACACGCCGACATCTTTCACAAAGCAGCTGTTTATATTCATTGAATCAGGTTGCTACTTACAACCAAACAAGCTAGCCAGATCACCTCCTTTTGTTCATAAGCTTTTATGTCTCTGATGATTCTGATCACTGCCACTGCCATGATGGATCAGCTCATGCTATGAATGACTGTTGCTGATCAGCTGGAGGTTTTTCAGTCTGCTGTTATGGTGCAGTTGCCAGTGTCCTGCCAGGGTTTTGGCAGAGGTTGGGCTAGATCACTTCCTCAACTACTTGTGATTTAAAGCAATTTTATCTGCTGCAATGTTTACTTTTTCTGTAAGACAGCTTTGTTCTTTAATGATGAACTGTGTTAATTTAAACGGCTAATGTGTTTAAAAACAGAAACTTGATATAAAAAAGTGCATAAGCTTGAGTTAACCTTACTATACTTACTGCTAAACACTAGAAATACAGCGCCCTGAACAGCATATGATTTGTAGCCACACAGTTTAGTCCCTGTTTGCTGGCTAAAATCACACTGCTGGCACAGTTTTTAATGCTTACGGGATGGAAAACACCACCTGGTGTTTAATAATCCAGTGTGCTCTACTATTCATAATGTTTGTGAAAGTATTGAAAACCATCATCAGGGTTTCTCACAGGAAAAAGCTTCGGCCAGGTGGAAACCTTCACACACAGCACTTATCTCCAACTTGTGTTCATGTTAGTTTTCTCCGGGTGCTGCTGTTTCCACAGTCCAAAGGCATGCTGGTAGATTAATTGGCTTCTGGGAAAATTGGCCCTGGTGTTATTGTGTGCTTGTCTGCGTGTCTGTGTGTCCCTTACTTGCCAGGATAGGGTGTGACTCCCATGCCACCCTGAATTGGATGAAGCAGTAAACAGTGAGTGTACAGATGAGCAGATGAATACCCTGCTACAATTAGTAGTGGCTTGTCTGTTCTATACTTATCATGAGGATTAAATCGCAGACCTTTGTGTTCTTTCTTTTAGAAGTGTTTTTTAGTTTGTTGGTAGAAAATCTGTTTGATGAAATTTCACCACATTTAGGATTAGTCTCAAAATACACTTTTCAGAAGTTCTTGGTGGATATCTAATGGATTGAAAGTATCTCATTCTGCACTGTTCTTAGTGGGGATCCTGGAACATAACGTTTAAACCATTTTGAGGTTCTTAACAATGTGCACTGTTACATACAAGCAACAGCTGAAGGTTAATGTGGGGCTTTTATTTGAGTATATGTGGAAGGGTCTTTGTTTTGGCACACTGACATGTTACAATGATGCTGGACCAGGAATGGCTGCTGACTATTTATACACTGAATCTGATCTGAAGAAATACCTCTTATTTTGTCCTTATCCGTCATTTTCTGCTAGTAATCATGAGAGAGTCTAATGAGAAAGATTGTGGTTCTCCCCCCACATATATTCTAAATTGTCCTGGAAAAGTATTTTAATATTAGTCTCATGCCAAGCTTTTAGCAGACTAAAGTGCAGGGATACCCTTCTAGGGACAACCCCCATTGAGTAAGATGGCTGTTCAACAGAAATTCAGTAAATAATCCATGTTTTTTTTTGCTGTTTGCACTAAAAGCTCTGTCATTCCATTTAAATTAGGTACAGTTATCATTGCATTTTCCAATTACATTACCTCAACTAATGAGTGGTTAAATATGTGTGAAGATAACCTGATCTTAGCATGACCGTGTCAAGAGTTCCCAAAAGTATGTACTTTTGTTTCATGGAGGTAAGGTTTTGATAATTTTGGGTTGTTTTTGTACCTATCCAGGCTTCCTTGAAGACTACTTCTGATCTACATCTTGCCTGATTAAATCATTATTACATTACCTATGTAGTCTTCTGAAACACAGATCGTTCTTTATTTTTTTTAAAGATATCCCAAGAATCCATACATTCTAGGATCTGAGAATGAATGAGCTGCTGGATTGAGGAAACTCATTATCACCACAGATGTGTTGTGGATAATCTCCAAATCATAATGGCTATTGCAAAAGTTCTCTTTCCCATTATATTATTTTGTTACAATGCCACTAATGTCTTCAGAAGCCGGCCTTTCTGAGCCTACACTGGACATACAAATAAAGTAAGATTGCAAACTATTGGAATATATCTTAATGTTCTCTTGACCTTATATCAGCTAACTTCCAAAAGTTGATATCTTTTCCTACAAAAGTGTTTATAAAGCTTGTGTTTGCCTGCTTTAAATTGCAAAACACAAACCTTTTCTGGACATACACTCTTTTCTCTCAATCTAAGGAGGAGATGGATTTTTTAACTGGCATCATTCATCATTTCTGTACCCTTTTTCCACTAGTTCCATTGTCTCAGATTGTCAGACTTTGGTTTTGGAATAAATAGAATCCCCTCTTTTTGAACCAGTATTTTATTTTGTCTAAACATGAAATTAGAACGATTTATGCGTTTTCTGAATGGTCCAGCTTGTTTGGTAGCTGACTGATTCATGTCCCTTTTCCTTTTACGTGTTAAGGATTTTTTTAATTGGGTGATCACATATGAGCCACAACAATTTAATGTCTGTTAGTGCTATGGATGGTCTGCTTGATGGGTAGAAGACTCATTGGTAATTGGATAATTGGCTTGAATGGTTGGACTGTTAATTTGCAATGCCCAGGAAAGGAGACCCAAGGTTTTTGGATTTTTTTTAATGAGAAATTGCTTAGAATGAAGACCCTCTCCATTTTCGTATATTTGGCTGTAGCTCTTAAACTACCAGAGATCCTACTTTGTAATTTTCCATGCTCATTCATTTCAGTCTTTAGACACACCAGGATGGTTTTGATGAAATCTTTATTTTCATATTCTTGAAATACTCATCAATTCCTAGAAAACCTGATAAGCAAACTACTAGGGCCATGCCCAGAGCCTTAAAAAGACCACAGTTGTATCATGGCAAATATAGCTCAGAATGTTACAGAAGTGTAAAATATCAAAATTGTAGTTTTGGGAGTATTTTAGTTTAACATTAAGGGCAAACTGCAAGCCAACAGATTGACTGTAAGTACTGTCAGACTTAATCCTCTTGGAAATTATGTGGATTTTCAACAGTAGTGTGCTAAACTGCTAATGAAAAGTGTTCCTTTGTTGCTGGGAACCCCCAGAGTAGTCAATGAGGACCTCCAAGAGTCCCCAGACAAACTCTAGCTTTATAACTCCCTGTGTTTAACATGCTTCCTGTGTCAGTTTTTGTCACTCTGACCTATGAATTGGGTATGTATAGCTCTTGCATGTGTGGCTGTATGGTACTTCACTTAGATTTTTTCTTTATATAGTTACTTAGTTGTTTGCTACTTTGTGCTGCCTGTAAAAAGTGATATTATTAAGACTAAATGTATACATTCTACCCAGTTATCTTCGTTAGTATTGCTTATGTAGTTATTGACTTGAAATATATGTAGTTTTATTAAATTCTTATTCAGTTTTTTCACACTAGGTATGAATCTGTCAGTAGCAGAAGTGTACATTTTCAGGGAGTGCAGAAGGGGCTTCAAATTCTTTTGAAAAAGGCACAGAATTTTGTGAGAACAGTGTTTTTATGCATCTGCAGTAGTTGAGGAGCAAAAATATGTTCTGCTGCACTATTTCAAAGTCCTCATGATACTTAAATTGATAGTGGTAGTTGACTTATTTCATTCTCTGAAGCTGAGTCTGAACATACACTGCATCTCAAATAAAACTAAGATTCTGTCAGTAAACTTAGTTACTTTACAGCAGTCTACATGATCACGTGTGCAGCAGAATCAATTCCTGTTGAACATGTGAAAGACTATAAATGAGAGGAAACCATTCAGCCATTAATGCCCATTTTGTTCTGCTTCTACTGAAGAAACACAAGATGAACTCCAAAAAGATTCAGCACACTGATCCTGTTACTTTTTTTGTGTAACTAGTTTTAGTATTATGGACATGAACCGTGATATTAGATATTTGGCTCTTTTCTCTAACAGGCAAGGCCTGCAGAAAGAAATCTACCTCCAGTTAATAAGGGACAGACAAAATACAGCTGTGCACTTTTTCAATAAAAAGAAACTTCTGGTACACACGTTAAATACTGTATGTTGATAGGTTTCCAAAACTGAAGGTGTTAACTGTTTTTTCATGTTAAAATGTTATCTGTTGATTTAAATTAAAAATACACCTCTCTGTTCCACAAAGACACAGTAGAAAGTTTTGTACAGCACCTGTCATTGTGCCAAAGCAGAGTCTGAAAGAAGAAACGGAAAGTCAGACAAAAGACACATTCTCATATCCTGTTGCCTGTCTGTGGCATTAAGTCTTCGGGCAATGAAATCACTGCTATACTGTCCAGTTGACAGACTAACGTTTCACATACTACTACATTTGTAGTTAAATAACATGGGTTATAATTGGAAGGGAGTAAACACTTATGGAAGGTACAGTAAGCAGTCATCTAAAAAGTCAGGTAAGGTGGTCCTAGTCTCAATTCTGGGCTTGGACATCTGTCTGTGTGGAGTTCATATGCTCTTGATTTGCATAGTTTTTCTTAGACTTTGATTTATTTCCACCTCTTCAACACATGCAGAGAGTTTTGATTCATCTGTCTCGTTAAGAGTGGTGCTTCTTAGTCCTACACTCAGAAAAGAGAGTAGGCTTCATAGGTAAGAATAATTACAAGTGATCTATTTTACTTAAGTTTTCATTTACAGCAAATGAAATATGTCCCAGAGGCACAGGGCAGCATTCCTCAGAAAAAACAAGCACTCTTTTAAATGAAATTTTCAACACCTTTAAAAAGTCATCCCAAAGTACTGGATTAGCATGTCCAAGTTTTTTTTGTGGTCTGTCTTTAAGTAGCACAAACAGCTAAAAATATCATTAGGTATGAAGTGATTTTCTTTAAAAAGGAATGTCTTTATATGGCAATGACTGGCTTATTAGTCTGCTTCCCTCTGAAAGATGATTCATAGGAAAAATCCCAATTTGGAATCTATTTATAAATTCATTCACACTGTTTTATTCATTCAACCATCTAGCATTTAGACTCCATTAAATCTTCCACTGTAGAAGATCAGTTTGACTTATTATAAAATAATTCACTCAATTAAAAAAGCTGTATAACCTATGAAATATAACATCTCACAGAAGTCTCTCATAGTGCATGAGATAAAGCTTTATGTAAACTGAAATTAAAAATATATGCCTGCCATTCAGTAAGGCAGTATGAGTTAAAATAAGTAAAGTCATAAAGTCATCAAGTTCCATTTCAAAATGACTTTATGTGTATAAGGCAGTAGAAATAAAAGAGAAATTGACAGTCCCAGCTGTTCTTTTCATAACAGGATGGTAAAAGGGTTTGGCTCAAAGAGTGTTTCCATTTTTCTTGGCTGAGTTTTGGAAATTTACCTGGCAATGCTAATATTGATGGTGTTATTTGGTGGTGACAGGCCTGGAATATTGGTCCACTGCTGTCTTACTGTGTTACCCAGGGTGACCCAGAAGATAAGACAATAGACAGTAACAAAATAGCAATAACAGTAACATGTAATCAAAACTGTGCAAAATTACACAGAGAAAATATAACAGGACAAAAACAGTGCAAGGTAATTCTTGGAACAGTGCAAAAATAGTATGGTTAATTAATAAATATTAAATATTATGCCTGTAACAGTTTTACTGGGCTATCGAGGGGACAGTACAATTTCGGCTTACATGTGTGTGTAGTGGTGTGGGAGTACAGTCATTGTGGGTACAGGAAGACGTTAGGAGAGATCATAATATGGTGGGAGGGAGTGGGGGCCCATCATCTTGACAGCTCTGGGGAAGAAGCTATCTTGGAGTCTAGTTGTGTGCGACTGGAGTGACCGGAACCTTCTGCCAGATGGTAGGGGAACAAACAAGTTATGACTGGGGTGAGTGGGGTCAGACATAATTTTAATGGCTTTTTTCAGACTCCTGGTGTTGTATATTTCCTGGATGGATGGTAAGGCACTGCCGATAATGTGTTGGGCAGTTTTGACCACCCGCTGTAGTGCCTTACGGTCGGATGCGGTGCAGTTGCCGTACCAGACTGTGATGCAGCTGGTCAGTATGCTCTCCACCGTACATCTGTAGAAGTTGGTGAGGATCAGTGGATGTAGGTGTATTTTCTTCAGCCCTCTCAGGAAGTACAGCCGCTATTGTGCCTTCTTGATGAGACTAGAGGTGTTCAGTGTCCATGTAAGGTCCTTAGAGATGTGAACACCTAGGAATTTGAAGTTATTCACCATCTCCACCGCAGACCCTTCTATGTAGATGGGGGAGTGAACTTTTCCTTGTCTTCTGAAGTCAACAATCAGCTCTTTGGTTTTGCTGATGTTGAGACATAGGTTGTTGGTTCGGCACCAGTCTGCAAGTTGTTTTATCTCCTCCCTGTAGGCAGTCGCATCATTGTCAGTGATCAGGCCCACGACTGTGGTATCGTCAGCAGACTTGATGATGGTGTTTGTGCCGAACTTAGCAGTACAGTCGTGGGTGAATAGGGAGTGAAGCAGTGGGCTGAGCACACAGCCTTGAGGGGCACCGGTGTTATGGGTGAGTGTGTTGGAGGTGAGATTGCCAATCCTGACACTCTGGGGTCTGCTGGTGAGGAAGTCTAGGATCCAGCTGCAGAGGGTTGTATCTAAACCTAGAGCCCTGAGTTTGGTAGAAAGTTTTATGGGTATGATGGTGTTAAATGCTGAGCTATAGTCAATGAACAGCATTCTTGTATAGGTGTTCCTTTTATCCAGGTGGGTTAGTGTGGTGTGTAAAGCTATAGAGATTGCATCCTCTGTGGAGCGGTTTGTGCGATAGGCAAACTGGAGAGGATCCAGTGTTTTTGGAATGCTGGCTTTAATGTGCGGAATAAGTAGTTTTTCAAAGCACTTCATTATGATGGGGGTGAGTGCAATAGGGCGGTAGTCGTTTAGGCATGTGGGGGCTGATTTTTTCAGTACTGGCACGATGGTAGTCGTCTTGAAGCAGCTAGGTACAGTGGCCTGTGCCAAGAACATGTTGAAGATGTCGGTACAGGCATCAGCGATCTGCCAGGCACATGTTCTGAGTACCAGGCCAGGGATACCATCAGGTCCAGCAGCTTTATGTGTGTTCACTCTACTTAGTGATTTCCACACATCTAGCTTGGATAGTGTGGGGGGTGGGGTGGTAGGGGAGTCAGTGGTCCAGGTGGTTGGAGCGAACTAAAGGAGAAATCCCTGCAGTTGTTTCTGATGTCCAGTAATGTTTTCCGATCGTAGGAGAAGTAAGCTTCAGTGTTTTGAGTAAATAACGTGACATTATTTACATAAGCAACAGGGAGCTGGTCTCCCCTTCTGTGAACTGTCATTTCAGTTTCTTAATTTGATTGTTTTAAGTTGTGTGTGCTTTATTTTCGGTCATATCATCTGCAAATTGTGTTTCAAGATCTTAATGCCATATTTGTTCAAAACATCTGACCAAAATGTGGTGTGGATAGCTCTCAGTTTACAGGGTGTGGCTTATTGGTAGCAACACAGCTGAGCAGCACCAGTGTGTAGATGTATGTAGGGGTCCACAAGAATTATTTACACTTCCTGAATCATGTAGTCAGTGACATGTAAACATCTGGAACTTAATATGGCTAAAATATAGCATTTCAGTTTAATAGTCCAGCTGATTAAATGCATGAAAAGCCTAATTACTCTTATCCCAATTTCTTAACCAAGTAATCATAACGAAACCAAAAAAAGAATCACACATTTCAGGTAGTTAAATGTTCTTTTTAACCAGAAAGTGAAACAATTACACCTTAATTTTATTTTATTCATCTCAGGAACCATTGTATTTTGTTGCACTTGTGTGTAGGTTTATTTCAGTGTACACTTGCCATATTCGCTTCAACATCCATCCCTGTTGGAGTCTTGGTTTGTCAGTTACTGGTTATCAAATTGGCTCCTCTAAATTGGTCCCATGGTGCTTTGAACTCAATTGTAAAATGAATATACAATATGAAGTGGTGTGTTTTGTGAATCACTACTTTTGTCTGTGTTTTAAAGTGACAGTGGAGTACAGATTTGTCTGTAATCCACTGTGTTAACAATTTCAGTGAAAAAGACTTCCTCTAAAGATCCGTGTATTATGAGTATTGTTTGGCTGTAAGTATATTCACTTCCTAAAGTAACATTTTTTCTCTTTATTTTTGCTCCCTGAATACAGGGTGTAGTCATTTCACTCTGGCAGTACAGACACATGTCTGGATTATTTAATAAATTTATCTGAAACCTTGACAACTGTTATGATAAATCTGTATTTCTAGCACTTTCAAGGAGACCTCATTCAAAAGTGTAGTTTAATAATGACACATTCTTAAATTAAATGGATTAGCAAGCTAATTTGCTTCAAGTTAATGCTTTTATCTGTGACTCTGTAGTCCGTTTGATGCTGTGGTTAAGTAACTTACACCTAACTGAAATTTGTCTCTGCTTACCTGAAAATAATTGATTTACTCCAGTTAACATGGTACACCAGGACCAAGTTATTTTACTGACATCAACAAAATAAAAAGTTTGTAGAGTTCTTGGGAGATTTATTTTTGTTCCGTGGGTATCTCTTTTTCAGAAATCAGTGTGTAAGAGATCTTTGAATCACAGTCTGTTATTTAGAAACCTCATAATTCTAACTTGCTTATATTTAATCACTGGGATTGGCTTTCAGCTGATTGTTACTTTTCAAAAGTTTATCCATTTATTTAAATTGAAAAACACGTCATGTTCGCTTCTTTTCATTTTTGATTCCTGCATGCTGACTATTCCATTAGGTCCTGAATAATGAAATATTCACATATTATGAATGATGATTCCATGTTGCATTTAATGTGCCCTTATATATACAAATGTAGTTCACTGCAAGTATTTAATGTGACTAAAATAACTTGTTTAACTGGGAAGTCTTGACGGTTATCACATGGGTAATTTAGGGAGTTTTCATCAAACTACTCAGACACTGAAACAAGATTTTAGACCATGCAGGAAGCACAGGAGTTTTGATGACTACAATATGCAAGGTTTCCTTTTTCTTTTTTTTTGCACAAATTTACCCCCTTTAAAAGGTTATTAGCAGTCTTTACCTCTTTTAAATTGGTAACATCTTAGAGCAGCTTATTGCCCTCCGGGTATATATATATATTTTTAATTACCCAAACTTATTTTAACTGTGGTTGTTAAATACATGACACTTCTGCTGAATATTGAACAATTGGTGAAAATAAATCCATAACAGAATCCAGATGTAAACAGCAAAACAGAAAAGCAAGTTACATAATGGCCTCTTCAGAAAAGGAATTGGCCAAAGATAAGAGATGTCACGTGCCAAAAGATGAAAACATTGGACATTAGGCATGAGATTCTCAGATGACTTCTTGAGATTCTCAGATGACTTCTTGACTTGATTGTTTTTCCTATTTAACGCATCCGGTAGCAAGAATAGCTGTTCTTACCATGATTAAAGCACAGTTTCAAACCACACTGCTCATGAAACCAAGTTGGTTCTCTTTTTTCAGTAAACACTGAAATTATTCTTCAGACATGTGTTCACCATTATTTTCTCAACTTCTTTTAATGCCTGTCCTTAGGAGACCTTTAAATATAGGAAAGGAGGAAATGATTTATTGCTTTGTCACTTAAAATGTTAATCCTTAAATACTTAATGAGCTGTTTTGTATCTGCATACTTCCATTATTTTTAAAACTTTATTTAATTTTTTAATAATATGGGAGTTCTAAACCCTCACAGAAACCAAACTATGGTAGTGAAAGTATTAAATCTCTTATAGCAATCAAACTATAGAGAGAGTACTACTTAATTACAATAAAAACAGGCTCTTTGGATGGTTTGGGGGGGTTTGTATCTATGTTTTTAGAAGAGACTTAATTCACTCCTTGGGGTCAATAAGTATATTTTGTTAATTCAAAATGAACTCAACTTTTGAAAGTGAATTGCTTTTTTTCCCCAGACAGATGGGGAAAACTGCCATGCATTATCTCAAGGCTAATTCCAGAAATTATGTGAATAGTTATGCTTCATAGCTGAGGACTGGTGCCCAGATGTGATGTTGGAAAGAATTGTTTAGTAAGGGTATGGGAATAAGGGTAGTAAGTTGTATTAGCACTGCTGTGCTTAAAACAGCAGAGCGGCTGACCTGAAACAGTAGCAGTGTCTATCTGGCTTCTCCAAACAGAGCTGGCCTTATTCAGATCGGTACCATAAGACTCCTGCAGAGGCCCACTGCTGTCTGCAGATCAGAACCCACTGGGATTTGGCTGGCTAACTCAAGTTCCAAATACTGTACTGGATAAAATGTTGTGAAAAAGCATTCCAATCCCTTGGCAATTCAAAATAAACAATTCTCCATCTTAAATTTACTTAACAGGTGAGTTTAAAAATGTCTGCAGTTACTCAGACGGTGTTAATGTGCTGAATATTCCAAAAGCACACGGCAGTCTAGGAGAAACAGCAGTATTATTTTTCAAAAGAAAAATAAAAAAAATGTATACCCACTGCAATTAAAGAATGGTGCCTTTCTGCTTTACTTTTCGATACCACTGAACAACCAAGTTAGATGACTAGGACTTCTAGAGTAAATTTGTAAAGCAAATGTCTACAGGGGTTGAAACTTTCCATGAGATATAATCATTTTCTATTATGTTTATCAATTGTATTTGTGTGAAATGTTTTTGAAAGTGTTGTACATACGTTTACCTTTTTAATTTAATTTTGAATGTGGGTTTTAGGAATAGGAAATGGCCTTATGCACTTGCTGTTAGCTTCACTTGACCCTTTTTCACATCTGTGGTTTTGCCTTTATGATGTGATCATATTCATTTATGATTTATTTTTGTTTGTCAAGGATTAAAGAAACCTGGTCATTTAACACAGCAGCTTTGCCTACACACTTGCATATTTAATGGGAGAAGGGATTTAGAGTTCATACAAATTCTCTGTATTACTCCTTTTGAAGATAAAGTGATAGACCTTACAAGTGAATTAATTTACAGACTTCATTTAGATTTGTTATGAATTATGTGGATTAGCTGCCTTTAATCAAGCTGTGCTGAGAGCTCTAGCCTCCTCGCTGTATGTTACTGCAGTTCCACAGTTCCACTGGCATTTTACTTATCGCCATGCTTCCATGGCAACCTCCCCAGAGGCCCAGGTCGGAAGAACACTGGCAGGCCTGACATCTGGAGAGCAGAGGTGAAAGCTGACTTCACTGGGGCCTTCCGGAGATGCATGGCATAGAGAGAGCACAGGAAACTAGTAAAACAACTGTGAAGGCACACATTCATCTTAATAAACTGTGTGTTTTTGTTTCAGCAAGTGCACTATAGAAAAATATACAGTGTAATGCTGGGTATGGGGCAGCATGGTGACGCATTGGTGCCTCACAAGGCTGGGGCCCTGGGTTCAGTCCTGGACCTGTGGTGTTGTCTGTACATTCTCTCCGCAAGGGTTTCCTCCAGGTGTTCTGGTTTCCTTTTACTTTCCAAAGACATACTAGGTAGGTTGATTGGCTTGACCCTGCTATGAGTGTGTACATGTCTGTGTCTGTGCCCCCTGTGATGGACTGGCATCCTGTCCAGGGTGTACCCCACCTTGCACCCAGTGCTTGCCGAGACAGGATGGATGAATGTTGGGTATACCTTTTGGTGTTAACTACCCTTTTCACATTTTTTTACCTTTCCCCTTATTTTATTCAAAATAACCACTTGCTAATCAGCTCGACATTGGCATTACAGTTATAACAGTAATGCCAGCCTGGCAAGGGAGCGAGGAGGACCACACAAGCTTTCCTCAATCACAGGAAGAGCTGTGTGATCCAAGTTTTGCGTGTTCCAGCCTGGGTCAGGATCGTGTTACTAGATGACACACAGTTACCTAGACGACCCCTGCAGCCGCCACAGATCTTGTGGTTTGTGGTGCTGTCGGTGAATGACTTGCCTTCTCCACTGATTGGCATTGAAACTCTGATGTGGGCCTGTGCTGCCCGTGACGTGATAGAAGGTACAATTGTAAAGGGAAAGAAATTGTGCTGTCAGGCCATCTGCTCTTTTTTCACATTGAGTCCTACAGCACTTTCAGCAGAGCTAGGGTTGATTGAAGCACTAATGCTTAAGAACATAGAATTTGAAAAACAACAGAGGAAATTGATTCAGCTTTCTAGGAGATCTTATAGCTCCAGCAATTGAATCAGTTTCTTTGTTAAAGGGGACAGCACTGCTTCCTCTCGGAACTGGGGCCCTGTGTTCAATCCCAGGTTGCTAGGCTGTGTGGAGTTTTTATGTTCTTCCTGTGTTCTCTCACAGTCCAAATGACGTAGAGGTAGTTTGTTTGGCTTCTGGGAAAATTGGCTCAGGTGTGTGTGTGTGTTCCCTGCGATGGAATGGTGTCTCCTCCAGAGTCTATACTGCCTTGTGCCTGTTTCATGCTGGGATATGCTCTGGCCCCCTCATTAACTTGTATTGGATAAAGCAGTTAGAAAATGGCTGGATGGCTGAATGTTAATTAAAGGATTCTTAAGAGTCATCTTCACCCACATGACTACAAAATTGTTTCCAGACTCCCACAATTCTCTGTGTGAAAACACTTCTCCTGTATTCTTTGTTTTAGCTCATGTTCACAGCACTTTACAGGTATCGCTGTTCAGTGGCAAACCTCTGATTGAAGTCCCACATGTGTTGGGGAAGAAGTGGAAAGTCTTGTTTCTGGTTTGAATCTAAAAATTAATATTATTTCTAAGTAATCTTATTATTACTGTAATGATATTGTTGAGTAATCTAGAGTCATTTCAGTTTTTTGATTTCACTAAACAGCTTGAACATAATTTAGTATTTAAAGGTCTTTATGACTGTTTAATATTTAACTGCCAAAAAAGTCCCTGGAGTCAAGTTTATTTCTATACATTTTCTCTGGCTTTTAGGCGCAGTGCAGGCTGGCAGATTGTAAACACTTATTTCATTGCGTGGTCTGTTGAAAAGAGACCATCTTAATTTAATTCCCTTCCATGAGACCAGGGAAACACTATTATGAATTATACATTTCAGTGTGCAACTTTTTAATTTTTATATATCCCATGTTTTTCTTTCCCTTAAGTGGAAGTGTGGCTGAGTCAACTTTTTTAAAATCTTTGTGTGCCGGAACATTGTCTACTAAATATCTTTGGGGTAGAAAGTGTGCAACCTACTCATCTCATTGTTTTGCTCGACTCCCATTGGGCAGCTCCTCAACAACTATGGATCTGCATCCTTTTTTTTTCCTCTTCCCCCGAACAGTGCGAACAAGCCCTGCTGTTACTTAAAATGAACGTTTCTGTTTGTACACAGGGCTACACATCCTTTTGGAACGACTGCATCTCTTCTGGTTTGCGGGGCTGTATGCTTATTGAACTGGCCTTAAGAGGACGTCTGCAGCTGGAGGCTTGTGGGATGAGGAGAAAAAGCTTATTGGCAAGAAAGGTCTGTACCAGTTTCTTTAGACTGTAAAAGTGTGAAGACGCCTTTTTTATCATTAATCGCCTTCAGCTCCAGAGATTTTATTTGGACAACTTTGAAAGAAAACCGTTTCCCACAAGTGTAACATATGTAATGTTTTTCTCCTTTTTGAGTTGAGATAGTGCTGTTTCACTGCTTAGGAGATAAACTGCTGTTTTTCACTTGATCCTTTTTAACAATTTAATATAGCAGGAATTCAATACAGCAACCCTGGAAATAGTTATCAAAACGTGCCACTTTACTAAAATTGTGTTTTGAAAATATATATTTTTAATACTTGGAAGAACTGCAACTTTTTTATGATAGGCAAGTTAAATGCATGCTCATTTTTGAGCTTCAGAGTTAAATTCTGTGTTGTGAAAGTATAATTATATACTTTATAATAAAAATGTTAATTTTTTTTATTTAACATTAAGGGGAGTGATACAGTTATTGATAATTTTATAATAAGTTAAACAAGGAACGTGCACCAAATGTATTCATGTACATTTTTCATACCCCTTGAAAATAACTCTTCACCACAAGAGGGAGCAAGCACCTAGGTTTATAGAGCCAGGTTGTATATGTTTACACAAATTTTATAAGAAGGGTGAATATCTAGGGATTAAATTCTTTAATGTGAACATTTTTTAATCATGTACTGAACTAATATTCCTTTATATCAGTCCTGGTAATATCACGTGGTTTCATGTGTGAAGATCACAGCACATTCTCTGCCATGCCAAATCAGTCTGCCATTCTTGTATATCATTTACACACCATACCTATTTCATCATGTTTTTTTTTCCAGTAGATCTATTGGGACCAAACACATTTAATTATAAGCATTTATTTTTACAGTGTTCCACTATTTTTGTCTTTGGGATTTCTTGCTACCTTCATAATGTGCACTTTTGTGTTTGGAGTGGAGATGTTTTAATGGATTTAAAATGAGCACTGGGATTTTCTAAACAACACTGTGAAGCTGTTCATTGTTCTAAGTGCTTTAACCTCTTGTTCAGCACATGTTTTCTAGCTTTACCTAGAGTTTGACTGCCCTTGATTTAAGCGATTTGCTTCACAAATTGAAAATAAGATGCTAACCTTGCTTAGAATAATTGGTCTTTATTTTGAGCATATACTTCTTTGCACTGAACTGTCTGGTTAGAAAAATGTGATATAACAGCCTGTTATGTGATTCAACAGCTTTCACACAGGATCTATTTAAATTGTGTGTTCGTATATAGGCTCATATAATAACAAGCTCAGTCTTTTTGTAACTATGTTGTAAACTCTACATGGAACAAACTTTGCAGCAGTTAGTAATTTAAAGATGTGGGACAGTGCTGTTTGTATTGTCCTAACATTGTGATTTAATTTTCTGTCCTGTAGCTGGGTTCTCATCATTTTTAACGGCTTTGGTACACATAACGCAGTATCTTTTTAGTTACATTTGATTTGTGCCCATGTTTCATTGAAAATGTTTCCTTGTGGTAGAGATAGACCAAAGGACTGCTTGCCATCAAAAAAGCTAGTTATGACCTTTCCTCTCTCAAGACCAAAAGAATTACAGGTGATTGTGAATAATTCGTTATACATTCTGACTTTGGTTTGGGACAGTGGAACTGGATCGTACTGCTGGATATAAGATATAGTTCTTTCACATTAACTACATTATTCATGCAAGCATTGTTATACTAGCCTGCTTTTACCAGTCTGTGCCCTTTGTGACCTGTGTTAATTAAATGCATAAAACATTAAAGGCATCCAAATATGTTTTTTTTCAATCATTTTGTCTTTTGTAAAATCTAAGGGTAGTCTTTGATGTTGCTAGGTGATTTGTAAGTCTGATGCGCAGACTGGGGATGTCTTGCTGGATGAAGCTTTGAAACACATTAAAGAAACTCAGCCGCCTGAAACAGTACAAAGCTGGATTGAACTGCTAAGTGGTAAGTGGATTTTCTCTTCCTGCTTGTCTACAATGTTCAGAGAAACCATCTCTGCCACACACAGTTATACAGTTTTAAGTGTTGTCCTGTTCTTAATTTGAGCTCATCTGCATGAATTCCACTAGATGGGCGGAAGCACAATTTCTGCCATGTCTTTATAGGCTCTTACTTTTAAGAACTTTATGGTTATCCAGAGTTTTAGGTTGCACTGATGCAAACTATAGTACAGTACTTTGACACATTTATGAAATTGGGAACCTGTGAATGCAGTGTTTGGAGTTATTGGTCTAAACCTTTGCTATAGTTTGGATAAGGGAATGTACTAATAATTCCAGTACACCAGTGCTAACACCCCTGATTTTTCAGACACCGTCAAGAGATCCTTTATGATCAAGTAGTCAGGACCTCAGCTGTACATCTTTTCAGGGGATCAAACTCTGCTAAGGCACTGGTTTCTAAATTGTATTCCAGAAGAGAGAGGCCTGTGTTTCTGGATTTCCTTGGAAGTTTCGTATCCCAGTGCTATTCAGGCCCAGCCTGGTTTAACTTCTTAGATTTGGTGCGACCAGGTTACAAGCACTCTCCCACTTACTCAATTTTTAAATTAATGCAATAAATCTATTTGTATATATAAGGATGCACTGGAACAGTGTTGTTTAGAACTTTATTGTGATGTGTGGTTTATTTATTTTTTATGTTTATTCTATGTTAAATTTTCATGTCTGTATCTTTGTAGTTATCTGATGTTTAGGGATTGGGGCATTCCTTAGGCTGAATTAATATTACACTTTAATTATTCACCTTTTTTTACTTGATGGTGTTGTTTCACCAGGTTGTATCAAAACAGGTTGCTGTATATTTTACCCTCAGATGCAATTAAATTGTTAGCCTGGAAACAATTAGCGCATTTACTTTTCAACATTTCTTATTTGGACTTAATTAGACATTGCAGAATGTATTCTGCAACCCATTTTGGAACTGTTTATATATCCCCCAAATAATTATTAACTGGAAGAGGTTTTTGTGTGACATTATTTCCATGAGAAGAAGGGTTCTGTTGGTAAGTCCAATAAAAGCTCATTCTTTCAGCTTAAATTCAGTTCAAAGACTATCCCAAGCAGATACACATACTGTAAAGCATACAAAGTCTCATCTGCTCCATCAGGTCAATCTCTAAATGTACGTGATTTAGTTTACAATCACTTCCCAGGGAGGGTAAACAAAATGCATGTCAGTACAGTGTATCTGTAGAGAAAACCCTACAGCCGTGCTAAATAAAAGTTGTTTAAAAAGAGAGGATCAGTGTTTGTACTAAACAGTGGGAATAGTACTAAATGTGTTATTGTTCACAGTGATAGGGTTAAAGTACCCCTTAAACAGCAGGAAAGTGGAGCTTGAAGGATTACTGAAAAATGCAGGAAAATCACATATGATTAGGCCCAGAGCAGATGTAAGAGGCTGTGTAAGGGAAATGAATTCAAAGAGCTTTCTGCTTTTAAACACATCGCTATAGTCATTTGGAATTCATTACTCTATTACTGTAGTTGCCCCATAGAGATAGTGGCCCTTTTACAAAAAGGTCTTGTATCCAACCCGCAATGATAATATTTGGTGTGCAATTGATTGTGCTCATTTTTTTCATGTTCTTGGCAAAGGATTACTGTGCTTCATAATCAACAGCCTTGGAAAAAAAAGAAAGGCTTTCTGTGCCATCTCATGATCAGTATTTCTCAGCTTGGATGGCTTCTTTGCTTTGCAGTCTTGGTATTGGGTCTCGTCACTTGTATTAACTTGCACCTGCTTCAGTGAGCTTAGACAAGCCACATTAACATATAAGAAATACTTCCAGAGCTTGGAATGTATAGGCTTGTTTTATTCAAGAAAACAGAAATGCATATTGAATATCTGCCACATTACTAGGTTTCCTATTATTTGCATTTATCCCCACAGTTTTGAGTCTTTGCTGCATTTTCTTAATATTGAATGAAACTAAGAATAGTTTGTTTTCAGTTTGATCTTATCTTCATCTGAAAAAGGGATAAATGACCTTGCCTACACAACATAGACCACAACAACAATTGAGAACTAGGTTTACTGGGCCCTATCTTTTGAAATCGTGTATCTATTTGTAAGCCTGTGAAATATGTTCACCTTCTTTAGTCGTTTATGGTGAGGAAAACATTGCTTCTAATTCAGTGAGTTTTATCAGAGTCTGGGGACAATTTTCTTAAGTATAGCTTGTGTGATTATCCTAAGAGTCTTGATGAGTAGACTGCCATCTGTTAAAGTAGTCTGTTGATAATCCGCCATTAATCTGTCTGTCCAAAGTAAACCAGAGCCCATAGAACAAGATGTAGTTTTATTTTTATGCTGACAAACCTGTTGCAGACCATTTTCCAGCTTTGCCTGTGAACAGACCTTAATTATAGTGGTGTTTTATGTGTTGTTAACCCTTATAAATTTATTTGAATGTTTGGCTCCTGAGTGGCTCTGTAGGACATCTTTCTTTCCTCATGTACAGTATAGGACGTAATGCCCAAGCCAAACTGCAAACAATTGCCAGTTTCAAGTTCTGTATAAAATACTAAAATAACCAGCAATTTTACATTTTGTCAAAAAACCTTTCTACTTAATACAAGACATCATAATAAGTTCAGTAAACCTCAAGCACCCTTTAAACTTCATGAGCAGATAATGGCGGTTTCTTTAATATCAAAATAGTCATCCCTTTTCTATTCTACTCATCGTTTGTTTTTTTCTGCAGGTGAGACGTGGAACCCTCTAAAACTGCACTATCAGCTAAGGAACGTACGGGAGCGCTTAGCCAAAAACCTGGTGGAAAAAGGAGTGCTCACAACTGAGAAACAGAACTTCCTGCTTTTCGACATGACGACACACCCCCTGACCAACAACAACATCAAGCAGCGCCTCATTAAGAAAGTACAGGAAGCCGTGCTGGAGAAGTGGGTGAACGACCCCCACCGCATGGACAAGCGCTTACTGGCCCTTATTTTCTTAGCCCATTCCTCTGACGTGTTGGAGAACGCTTTTGCCCCGCTTTTGGATGACCAGTACGACCTGGCCATGAAAAGAGTACGACAGCTGCTGGACTTGGACCCGGAAGTCGAAAGTATGAAGACCAACACGAACGAGGTCCTCTGGGCAGTGGTGGCTGCCTTTACGAAATGAGTTCTCACAGTGGACTGGTAATCTTGTTCAAATGTTGCTATGTCATGTAGTTTCCTCCGCGTTATAACTGGGCTTTGACCCTGAGACATGTATCATTCTTTAATATTTTCTTTGCTTGTAGATAATCCCTTCCTTGCCCTCCTAGTTCGCTGTGAGATCTCAACATCTAAACGCTCACGTTACTCCTGTGCAAACAGGACTTTTAAAAATAATGTTAAAAAAATCAGTCTGGTTATAGATCCACTCTGTGGGTGATGTCTTCGGAATATTTAAAACTGGAGGGGACTGTTTAGAAAGATTTCACTTTTAGCCTGGTACATGACTGAGGCCTTTCCATGTTTCTGAACAGCCATTTTCTTTACAGTTGTGCATTGTACAGTTCAAGGTAATCCACTGTGACATTTCAATGCCCTGTACTGAAGAGTTGTGGCAGGATTAAAACTAAACACAGCACCTCTTGTAAGTTTCAACATGCTTTCTACAGGGTCTAGCAGTCAGCACTTTGTACGGTCGCCCCTGTGTATAGCACGGTTTAGTCTGACTGTTCACCAGGCAAACAGCTGAGTTTCTGCCTAAACCAGAACGAAACACTAGTTGAGGACAAATATTTTGCTCCTTTTTTCGATTTTTGTCGAGCCACGTTTCCCTGTCTTATATTTATGTTCCCTGAAATTTGATTTACCAATGAATGCTATAAGAGATCCATTGATATGTGATTTTGCTTTGGTGTATAAGGAAGGTTTCTGCTTTGTGTTTGTCTGTTGTACTGTTCAAATCTATAATCTTGTTTATTTTTATAACCTTTTAAATAACTGAACAAACAAAAACAGCCAACCCAGCTGCCAGTTGACTAAACATCACTATTTGAGTTGAGCATTCCTGGGGTGGAGCACATTCCACTGTATTCTGTAAATACTTTCTTGTAGAATAAACACCCTGTCTTACTACCCAGTTTTTCGGACAAGAACACACCTGACCCAGAGTTTTGTGTTAACCTCACTTACAGTGGACACTGGGGCTTTAACAGCATGCGTCATTATGGTGTAGTGTTGAGATCTTCTTAACAGGCACTCCACCCAGTGACGACTAGATTTTTTATCTCCCCCTCTGTGCTGTTTGGAATGGTTGTGATATTTTGTTAACATGACTGTGTAAAGGAAGCCTTTGACCAATTTGTATCCTAAGCGTGAGTGGAACCTTCCCTTCTGTGACACAAATGATAAGATAATGTCTTTGACTGAAAATGTTCATATCCCATGCTTATTTCATGTTGCATGATTTTTTTTTTTAATTTCAAGACTCAAATTTCCTTACTCCAGAAGCTGATTTTTACTCATTTTGTATTCATTTTGTTACTACATTGTGCAAAATCTTTTTTTTTTAAACTGTTACCTCTAATTATGGCTTGCTTTACAGTAGTTTATCTTCACTTGATGTATACAATACATTGGGGAGATAACTCAACACTGATTTTGGTATGATAGCTTATTCATGACAGGGGTTTACAGGTATCTGACTATGTTTTGTTAATATACTCTTGGAGTAAAAATACTAGGTAATGTATAACTGTAGGCTTGAAATTAAAGGGATCCCTAATCTGTATACTTGCTTTTTACCATACAATAAACTAAGATCTTGAAAGTGCCTGAAATAGACCAAGTGGATGTCTTCATTTAATTACAATAGCAGTCTATAATGCTGCATGAGGATATGTCTGTTTCCATTTTGTAATCATTGTATTAAGTGTTAGAAAGGTGATGTGGGGGGGGTTAAGTAATCAATGGATGGAATTGTGAGTTCAATTAGAATTTTGTTCAATGAACATTAAGATTTTGTTACTTAAATCAAATCAAGTATGGATCAAAGCAAAACAAAAGCCAAGATTTCTACTTTTGGTGTTGAAGAAAGATGGTAAATCTATACAAATGCTATGTAGTTCCTAATGAAGTTCCTTCTGGTACTATCCCAGTAGGCCTCTATGATGGAAGTTCAGTTATAAGGAAGAAAACATGATTTCCTTAAAGAGTTGTGTTCATGCTGCAACTGTTTTCAGCGAAAGGCTGTTGTGATACTATCATAATCCTATAGAGAACATGGTCAGGGACAATGAAACAGCACAGATGTTCTTCAAGGTCACAATTTTCAGCTGCTTCAAAAGGCTTTTATGTGGTGCAAACATGTTCTGAAATGTAGATATCTGTAGTTTCTCTACTTTTATTTAGAGACCATTCATCCGTCTCACCCGTCACCAATTAGAGCTTAAAGCAATATTAAGCCATGAAACTTAATATTTTAAATTACAGCAAACCATGTTCTTATCCTGTACCACTTGCTTCTGTTGCATCATTTTTAATAATGGGGATAAAATCATGTCCAATATATGGAGGGGGAGCCTTCAAGTTGCTTGTGGCAGGTTTGCCATTGTCTTGATTAATGTCACTCTCCAGATGCTGCGTGCATTTTCTCTCCAGTTCTTCTTTCTTCTTTGTGTTGACGTCAGGTTCATCTCTCAGAGTTGTTTTGGGATGTAGTCCTGTGCATGACTTCACTGGAGGGGATGACAGAGAACACTACAGGCAACTTGCGTACTCTTCGGACAATTTTTGTAACGTGGCCAGCTGCCATATCACCCTGCGACTCACAGCAGACAAACCACTGTAGCTAAGCAGGTGTGAGTCTGGTCAGTACCTGAGCTGGGGACCTGGGAAAAAATAAGGTTCCCCTGAAAGTGGTATTAGTGGGCCAGTAGGGGGAAGTCCGTGTGGGTCCTAATGCCCCAGTATAGAGACGGGGAAACTATACTGTAAAAACACGCCGTCCTTCGGTTGAGGTGTAAAACTGTGGTCCTGACTCTGTGGTCATTGAAAATCCCAGTGTGTTTCTCGAAAAAAGAGTAGGGATGTTAACCCAGCATCCTAGCCAAATTTCCCATCCGTGAAGTGTCCAGGAAAGCACTATATTATAATGTTATTAATAGTTATTTATTATAACAATTATTATAATGGTTATTATTATTTTTATTATTATTTTCTTTATTGTTACAAAAGGAGCATGCGAATGCATAAAATTATACAAATACAACCAAGTCTTAATACACAGAAATTATGTAAATGGTTTTGTTGGTGTTATGATATTGTAATAATTGTAGTACAATAGTGCACACCACTGATAACTGATTTCTATAGTGACAGTTTCACATTTTATTGTTTTGATATGGAATCATGATGTATTTAACTGGGAGTTTTTGCCATTAATTAACATAATATGCTGTAAAGTGTGAATGTGAAGACAAAATTCTACAGATCCTTCTAAATTAATTATAAAATGCAAAATAACTAATTGCTTAAGTTTTCACCCCCCTTTGATTCAACATTTGGTAGAAACACATTTGGCTGAATTTACAGCCATGTGTCTTTTTAGATTAGTTTTTACCAGCTTTGCACATTTGGGCACTGCAATTTTTGCCCCTTCGTCTTTCCAAAATTGCTCAAACAACCTCACATTGAATGGGAAACATAGGTGAACAGCAATTTTCAATTCCTGCCACAGATTCTTGTTGACTTGAGGCCTGGGCTTTGACTAGGCCACCCCAGGACAGAAGATTTCTCTGTCCTCTGCTGCATCTATCTTTTTCCTTCTATCTTCTCAAGTCTTCCAGGCCCTGTTGCAGCAAAGCATCCCTATATCATGATACTGCCCCCACCATGTTTCCCAGATGGTGATCTCAGGATTATGTTCTCTGATGCATTTGCGCCAAACATAACGCATACCATTGAGGCCAAAAAGATTAAGGCCAAAGAAGGCAATAGAATCTTCTTCAATTTGGTTGTAGAATCTCCCTCATGCCTTCTAGCAAAGCATAGTCAATGAGAGAGGTTTTTGTCTTTCTCCCATGAAGCTGAAATTTGTGAAGCACCAAGGCATCTGTCAAATGCACTTTTTCCATCTCAGCCATGGAAGACTAATTTCTTAACAGTAGTCACTGGCCTCTTGGTGGCCTCCCTGACTTCTTGCCTGGATTCTTAGTTTCGGAGAACACCATGTTCCATATTTTCTACATTTCTTTATAATGGACTTTACTGTGTTTTGGTGCTTCAAAATTTTCTTTTACCCTTCCTCTGATTGGTGCTTTTCAATAACCCTATCCCAGATTTACTTTGAAATTTGGATTGTCTTTATGATGTAGTTCTGTTGGGATCTGTACTTATCAACTGTGGGGCCTCCAGTGAACTCCTGAGCTCATGTGAAATACCCTAATTGCACACAGGTGGACTCTATTCAACAAAGGATGTGACTTCTAAAGACATTTGGTTGCAGCAGAGCCTATTTTGGTGGGTCATAGTAAAATGCTATCACTTTCTGTTTTATATTTATAATAAATTTTGGAGGATCTGTAGAATTTTGATTTCAGTTTGACATTATAGAGTGTTATGTGTTGATCAATTCGAAAAAATCCCAAATTTATACCTTGCAATTCTATATGGTAACACAGTAAAATGTGAAAAAGTCCAAGGAGGGTGAATAATTTTGATAGCTACTGTAGCCATAAAATTCACTATTCTAATGCAGAACCTGAACATAGATGAATTCATGTCCAAACAGGATTGCTTTTATTAATTTGAATAATTGCAGACTTACCATCTGTTTACAGAAAAATAACACACATCCATGTCTTTATTGAACTGAATTGTGTGGAGGAAATAGAGGAAAAACAGTCAAGATAAGAGGCTTTGAGCTCATATCAATAAAAGTCATATTTTCCGCAGCTGTCTTGCCTTAACCTGTCTCATGGGAAAAGTTTGATCACAGAATTTCTGTAAAATCAGTTTTAAAATAAAGCTTATCTACCACACATTCAAATTCCAGTATGTTTTATTACATTTAGTAGAAAACTTTGTTCAAATGTAGTACCTAGACTGTATCATGGATATACAGATTTTGAAAATTTGAGTATATGGTGTTTTCACTTGATATGAAAAAGACCATCTAGATCAGACACAAGACAGGCCACATCTCTTTCATTCCTGTAGAATTTAAACTAAATGTTAGAACAGGTGATTAATTGTCATCAAGTATTATGTCATCACTGTTAAAAAAATAAAAATCAGAGTCCCTTTATAGATATTCATGCTGCATTGTGCTGTATTACAATTTCTTTCAGGTTAATTTCTTTCTATAAGGAAGTCTGTTTAAAAATATTGTTTGTATGTATGTAGTAGGCAAAGAGAAATTGCCAGTCCTTGTCATGTCTGTTGAAACTGTGTCCTAATTCCTGGGGCTGCTGTGCCTTGTTTTTGTAGATGTTTAGATAAAATGTTCTGTTTGCTCAGACAACAGTGATAACATTCAGTAGTGAATCTGCCCACATCTTGGTCAGTCAGGTGCACTCTTGATCATGCAGAAGACCGTTTTAAATGGCAGTTGACAATTTTGCAGTGGCCAAATGAAGTGCAATACAATATTCTAATTATTTTAGAGGATTGTAAGTGATACATAATACAAAATAACATGAGTCCGGACAACTGTTTTAGCAGTTCAGATTGTTCACTGGGTAAAAACATAAGCTTTAAAAATGTTTGTGAGCCTTGTGATAATGAAGCAATGAGGACAATGGTACCTATTAAGCTTAGGAGTTTAGGAGTTTCAGTGCCAGCCAGTTTATACTAGTGCAGAATACTTTTTTGCAAGCGTGCCTTTTTTTGGGGGTATGAACCATATCTTCTGCAAAGTGCTAAAGCACAATTGTGCCAAGCTGTGCACTTGCTACAGTACTTTCACAAAATGATTTTGTAGAAAAACTAAGATCATTATCACCACTGGCAAACAAATAGATCCCCCCAATCATTTTCTAACTGCTTTATTCTGTAGAGGGTCATGGGGGAGCCAGAACCTATCCCAGCAAGCAATAGGCACGAGGCAGGACACGCCCTGGACAGGATGTCAGTCTATCACAGGGTAGATATGGACACAACACACATAAACTAGGGCCAGTTTCCCAGAAGACATTTCACCCATCAGTATGTCTTTAGACTAGGGGAGGAAACCCACAAAAACTGCACACAGATAGCACTCCAGGTCCTGTATTGAACCCAGGGCTCCAGCACAGCAAGACAGCAACGCTGACCACTGTGCCATCATGCTGCCCATCCTGGTGTAATAAATAAATGCACAGTTCCAACACAATATAGTTGTGCTAGATTTCACAAGATAAAAGAGAGAGGAAGCCATTAAGTCTGAAGGATGAAGCCAGACTATAAAAGTCATTTCTCCTCTCTTTGCTAGAAAATATAACATCACACTGTAAGCAAATGGTTTGTGTTTGCTTTGTGCTGGGAAAGAAGGCTTTAGAATAAGTTAATGGACATTTTAATTTATATTTGTAGGCCTAATACACGCAGCTGGTTAACTTTAGCAGTGGATACTTTATCACTGGTGATGAGTTCCACATTATTGCTGTCAGAAAATCCCATCTACCTATGAACTCACTTTTGTTTGACTTTTCTTTAAATTGTAAAACTAAATATTGTCCAAGCACATCTCCTTCCTTTGTACTTTCCTGCTGCTGTGCTGCAGTGCTCCTATTTTCCATTACACAGCAACAAGTGTCAACTGGCACAAAAAGCAACAGTATAAACACATTACTGCTGGACCATCAACGCTGGTTTCCAATTGGGTTTTGAATCACATCCAAGACTTCTGCCAAGTGTCATCTTTCCTTGTCCTCCACAATATTGTTCAAGTACTATGGGCCTTTTGGAGACACTGCTGTGGTTTGTAACTTGGATTGAATGGGAATTGACTCTTGAATATCAAGTACCCAGGTGGGTGCACTAACTACTGACTTTAGATAGCTGTGGTTATTTTAGCCTAGGTGCAGACATATATATAATGTGCAGTTCTGTGGAGTAGAATGAAGCACTCATTGAGGTGGTCTGTATTCTTTAATGGGGGACACATCTGCATCCATTCTAATTCAGAGTTATATGCCAATTCTATGTCTGGAAGAGAATCAGTTTTCTAAACAGCAGTACATTAAAGACAGGCAACATCCATTCTGGACTCCACAGAATAAAAGGGCACAATGTCTGTTCAAAGCTAAAGCACATCAGACATCAATACACTTGCATTAATTGCTCCAAGACTCATACCAATATATACCAATATTCTTTTGGTATATGAATACAGTGACTGAGCTGTTCTTTCCTATCCAGTGGACATTTTTCTTTTGGGTGGGGAGTTGTAACTGTGTAAACCATATATAAAGAGACATTGTCTGATGCAATTCACAAATTTTTGCCATGCAGACCACAGGAATGCTTTGGAAAGCATATTCTATCCAGTCCAAGTAGAACTGTGTCTAGAAAAAGAATAGAACCACAGGATTACTAGTTTGTCAGTTTATTGGTTACACAGGCAAGACCAAGAGGTTTTTTTTTGCTTATAAATACTAAACCTTTCCATATGACCATTGGCACCAATGTTGTTTTCTCATCTTAAAAAATAAAGGAAAAAAAAAACTTCATTTACACAATTAGTCAACTCCATAAAGAGACAGACTTCAACTCACTGTGCACATATACCATATGCATACGTTAGGAGAAACAATTCTTGTGTAATTTAGTCTGTGGTAGTGAACTTCCTTAAACTTTAGATGCAATCAAGGTCACATTCAATTGAACAAACACTTTATTTTCCATTTCCTATGTCTATTTTATACTATATGTAAAATTAAATAGGAAGAATCGTTTTATTGTAACAATATAAATATATGCTGTTACAACATATAAAACAATAAAAATACAGTATATCTGTCAAGAATAGAAAACGTCAAATCCAAATAGTCTGACTTACATTAATCTTTACAGCACTGGATTGAGAGGTCAGAAGTTAATCAATTGGACCCTAATGGTGGCTAAAAAATAGCATATGACCAGGAGCTAAGAGGTACATGTTAAAATCATATAATTGACGACCTAGCAGCCTTACTGTAATTATATGACTGTGTGCAACTCTCTGTATTTCACCACCACAATGTAATTTTACATTCAGATTCTTTACCTTTACAGCACAAACACCCATGCTTTATTTCTTACTGCATGGTGGTCATGGTTATTTAGTGTAGCACAACGCATTAGAAGATGTACTCTCCATCTAACTGTGATGACATTCATTTGTTTCCTCTAAAAAACTTAGGCTTACATCACTAGAGCAGACTAGTTCTGTTGTATTCAGTAAGAGTTCATCGCCTGTGTATTTTAGCTGGTTCAATAAATCAACAAACATCTACATGCAAACACCAGACCCAACCGAGACCTCAAGTCTCCAGAGAGACAATGAAGTGCTCCACATTACAATCATTCAGTGTATAAGAACATTTTCCTGTTATGGATTAACTGTCTTTATCGGGCCTAATTTATTTCAGGGCAGAGAGTATCCCTCCTACTATCAACTGTATACAAACTGTATATTAGCTTAAAGGGTCTATTTTAAATTAATTTAATTATAAAAATATCCTAATGGTATACATAATGGACTTTATCTAATGTGTCAAGAGTGCTGCTGGATATTAATAAAAGCTTGCAGTAGTCACAAAACTTCTCAGCACATTCCTAATGGAGCAGCAACACTGTTTTTCCTTCATTTTATCCAAAACATAAATTTAAAAATGGGTTAAACAATTTAACTGTATAGATTGTATTTTTAGTACTGTATATACAATGAGAAAGACTTTAAAAGTACCTACTGTATCATTTATTGTTAGTGTTCTTAGAGTTCTTTAATGTTTATATTATTTGTGGCATTGTAGAAGAATTGTTTTTGGTTTCAAGTTCTTGTATCCTGGGCAAACTATAGTTTGTAAAATACAAATATGTTGCACAATTCTAGGGATTTAGAAATCATTTTGAAACATTTTAATCATTTAAATCAAATTTTGAATTTCTCAAACTTAGAACAAAACAAGAACAGAACAGTGCAGTACTGCTCTTCTAAAATACTGGTTTCTGAAAAGTAATAAATGCAGCAGAACGTTTGCAAAGATTTGAAGGTTTCCCATCAACATTGTGGGAAGAGAATGAAACGTTGTAGTGGAGGATCCAATCTGTAACTGTAAATCAGAGTGAGAGAAGTATCATATGATCCTTACCATCTGTTAAACAGCTGGGATTTTAAAATAATGTGTTAGACAACATAGTGATGAAAAGCAACTTGCCAGCAGACGTTTTAACAATGGGATGTTGCAGGATGCCTAGAATGTGTTTGTCTAGGGACAGCCTATCGCATTACTGAAGACTATACTATAATAACTTATATTATAAGATCAAAATGCACATTCTTAAAATTACCTTAAAACACTAAATCTCCCAATTAGTTGTTTTAATATCTTGCAAATGTCTTCAATAAGAGTAAATTATTTTTTAGTAGAACACCTGTTTAAAGCTGTTTCATTAGCTTCCAGTCACAATGACCATCATCTACTGCATATTCCAGTATAGGAGCACTGAAAATGCCCAGCATTTGTGAGTGATGTTTTAAGCACTGTCTTGGAGTCTGTTATTAGAATTTAGCAAAGTAAAGCAACTATCAACAAAAGTGCCTTTGTCAGTAACAGAGTAATAGCAATAAAGCTGCAGAATATTTTCTTATTTAGAATATATTTCCTTCCACCACACCTGTGTGGGTGTTTCTTTATTCCTAAACCTATCCCAAGCTGCTATCACCTGCATCCTATTCAGTAGTATGTACAGTATCTGTTTACCATCGTACTACTGAACTGGAGACATGACTGTGTGTAGATTTAGTCAAGTCCCTTCTGCAGGACAGGACGGAAATGATTTAGTTTATATACAGTAATCTATTGTTCCAAGACAATCCTCTTTACACTTGGGAGTACTCTGTTTAGTCTTTTTTGAACTCTTTGTAGGATAAGGGTCTTTTATAATAGAGATCACAATTGAACACAGGATTAAGATCTTTTTATTTTAATATTGCTTCCATCCATCCATTTTCTAATTGTTTTTTCCAATTGAGGGTCTTAGGGGAACTAGAGCCTATCCCAGGAAGCAAAAGCTGCAAGACAGGGTATTCCATGGACTTTGGACTTTTTGAAAAAAACAAAGAACATGGAGGAAATCAATGCAAACATGGGAAGAACTTACAAACCTCAGGTCAGGAACTGAATCCAGGGCCCCAGCACTGTGAGGCACCAATACTAACCATTGTGCCACCATGCTGCCCTTAGTTTTAAAAACTGTTTCCAAAATCTTGGAATTCTTGTAGTAATCAAAATAAGACATATTGCTTTATAACTATCTGGTTTGGTTTTGTTGCCATTTATATGGAAAGGCACTGCATTAGCTATGTTACGGTAGGTATTACCCCTGTCTCGAGAGAACTTCTAAAAGAGTTTTGTTAATGGCTTATAAATAGCATCTCTTGTTTCCTTAAATATAGTGAGTAGTATATCAACAGGCCCTGGAGTATTGTTTAACTGGTTATAGCAACACTTCTGCTTCTCATATGCTAATTCTATTAATTATAGGACTTTTTGTTTGCTCAGCCTGAAACATTTTGTCTGTTCCTTCCTTGGTAAACACCTGAATGAAACATTCATTTAAACCATCAGCCATTTCCTGTCATCATCTAAACATTTCTATTTTTATCTCTGAAACACTTCATTCTTTACCATTCCTTTGCTGCAATAATCCTTTTTAACTCTCTCTGGTCCTATCTAATACCCCTTTTAAATTGTGCTTGCAGTTATTTCACTCCTGAACTAGTTTATTTAGCTATTGGGTCACTGCATTCCTTATTTTTATTTATTTATAGCATTATTCTGGATATAAAATAGATTTTCTTCAGCTTCTGTTGTAATTGGATAAATGTGTGCTGTTCAGAAATGTTCTATTTAATTCAGGATTTTTATTTTAAGGAGCTTTGCCAGTGGAAAGTACTCGCTGTATTCAACAGTTGTTATCCCATCTGAGAAAAAAAGCGTGTTAATTGCACAAAAACTGAATTTATAAAATCAGATAAGCATATTTGATTAAAACCACCTGGATAATTAAAAAGCTGTGTTTATCAGTGTTCCTTGTTCTTAGTGGTGAACAGTACAGTTATGGATACAAAGGAAATTACAGTAACTGAAGCAAATTGCTTTGTATTTAAAAAAAAGTTGCTTGTGGGAATTTGCAGGTTTTGGCTGGATACCAAAATATACATTGCTGGCATAAATGTCACTAAGGGAGAGAGATTTCAGGTTAAGATTGGTTTTCCTGACTATAGTCCAGATAAGTGCCTATTAGATTTAATAAAGCGAGCCTCATCAACTCATTAATTGTGAAAAACAGATCTATTTACAGTATACAGTACGAGAACTGGGTAGGATGTTAAGCAAAATCAGTTCAGAACTTTGATGAACTCCAGTTTTTATCCTTCTACTTCTCAGAAATTGTTTCCCTATAAAATTCCGATGTGGAGGTGCCTGGAAAGGAGGTGTTAGATCAAGGATGGGATTTCTCTTTCTTCAAATACTGTCAGACAAATTCCAAATTAAACATTCTTACAAAGATTTTTTTTCCATAGATGTAAAACAATATGGGTGTGATCTACTTATTACTCCACATACAGTATAATCTTTTTTCTTGATAAACTTTACCTGTAATGCAAATATATAGTTAGGACTGGCAGTTGTTTATGCTGTGTATATACAGTAACTAACATGATTAACTAAAGTGAAAGTTTTGAACAAAAAATAGATTTTATTTCATGTATTGTTGTCTTAGTTTAGGTACAAACGAAGGTGTTAGGTTTAGGCAACTGAGGTATGAAAGAGTTTGCTAACACATATTATTACGTGTTAGCATGTTAGGAAGTCCTGATTTTTGGGTGAATTGAATTGCTGTGTCCGCTCAGTGTTCAAACCCAATTGAAAATAGTGTGCAGAATTCTTGCAGGAATATACAGTTAATGTTAAATTTATATTTATACAGTGTCCATCTGCCCAATTGAAGGATGTCAGTTGGTTGGCTAACATAAAATTATAAGAAAGGTTAATGTAAAGAAGGAGGCAATTTGTCCCATTTAGTCTATTTAGTAATTAGTCTTTTATAGATCCAAAGATCTCATGCATTCTTTCATTTCTTGGAAGAAGCCAGGGTATTGACTTCAACAACATGGCTAAGTTACTTGTTCCAAACTTCCACAGCTCTTTGGGTAAGAATTGCTAACTGTTCTTGGTTTTAAATGCTCTTCCCAGTGGCTTCATTCTGAAGAGGTTCACTGTTCTTTGGGGATTTTGAATATTTGATTCATTATAAAAAGCAGGACGAAGAGGCCAGTACCAGTGACTGCTGAGCTCTGCTACCTAGGAAGCTATTAGAGCTTCTCTTATTTGTAGCACCAGAGCAAAAAAAGGAGCAAGGAAAGAAGTGACCAATAGAACAGCTCGGGGACATGGTGTTGTGAGGTTTCTTTGGAATTGAGAGATTTTGATTATGAAGCTGGTAAGGAGCTTAGCTGGACTTGTGTGGATTTAGAAAGAAACATTCATAGAAGAAATAGCTCATAGAGAGCTAGGATTCTGTTTATTTTTTAGCTTTCCTCGCACTTAAAGAATAGAATACTTCATGCTTGTCTTTTTTGCATCAGTTTTCCCTAAGACCATGCCTAAAATCCCTGTCACACAAGAGAGTGGTGACATGCAAAAAACCTGTCTTGCTTTCAGGCTTTAGAATTCTCAAAATAAAAACCAAAGAACTTTAAGTAAAACAGGTTGTAATGAAGCTGAAACGAAAAATTAATTCAAAACTATACTGTAGCACAGCAGTTGGGCAAAACAAACAACAATATGAATATACTGAAGAAAGGAACCACATGTATAGTTACCACTCAACCACGTCTGGGTAAGCCACAAAAAACATCTGCAGTTGATGACAGAACAGATATCATATTTGTCAAAGAAAACTCTAAAACAACTGTCAGTGATATTGCCAACAACCTCTAGAGTGCATGGGGTGAAGGTATAAAAATCGACAGTCAGCAGTAGACTGAGACTGCAGAATTACAAGGATATGAACCTCGACTGGCACCGAGGACAAAACAGATTAGTACAAGAAAGATCCAGGAGAGCTTGACACAATGTTTTATGGATGAAAGAGATCAAAATAAACCTCTATCACAGTGACAAAAAGGAGAAAGAACCAAAAAACATGAACTCAGCTGTGAAGTATGATGGAGCTAATATCATGTCCTGGGCATGCGTGGCCACCTCTGGAACCGACTCACTCATATTTATAGATGATGTTCCTAATTTTGGCAGCAGTAGAATGATTCTGAAGTTCATAAAAACATTTTTAGATGCACTAATAGTGATTGGGTGCAGCCTGTCCATGAAGCATGACATTGACCCAAAACATATGGTCAATACAATTAAGGAATTCACCAGGAGACAAAAGTGGAAAATCTTAAACTGGCCAATTCACACTACAGATTTACTGTAAATGTATTTGAGTGGCTGCAGAAAAGCATTTCAAATGATTACTCAAAGGGTTTGGTGAACTCAGTCAGCCACAGGCTTCATGCAGATTTGCGATCGTGACACTAGGGCCATTTCTCCCAGAAGCCTATTAACCTACCAATATGTTTAGAGAAACCACGGTAACCAGAGAAAACCCAAATGAACACAGGGAGAACATGCAACCTTCATACAATTAGCACCCCACATCTGGAATTGAACACAGGGACCCTGTGAGACAGCAATGCTAACTAAACACTGTGCCACTGTGGACAAGGTTATGGGACAAGGCCAAACAAACAGACCAGATCAGCTGAAGCAAATCTAATGAAGAGTACAGATGGCAGTAGTCTTTCAGTGTAATTAGAAACATTTGGTAAAAATTAAGTGGCTGATGATCCTATCTGTCCTGTCTAGGGTGTATCCAGCCTTGTGCCCATTGCTTGATGGGATAGGCTCTGGCTCCCCCTCGACCCTGAATTATATGAAATGGTTAGAAAATGGATGGATGGATGAGTATATTGTTTAGTAAAACCTGAGAAGGGGTTTAAAGTTCATGAATATGTCTATTTCTAGTTGTGGGATTAACAACATAAATCCCTGTGATATCTAACTATTATACTGCTATTTACACATTGTAATGGGTTTAGTTAACAAATTAGTCATTAACTACCATATCACTGACTTCAGAATATCACAAAAGATTTCTCTTTGAGTTTAAAATACGGAATAATTATATGTATTGCGTATTTAAATTGTTATATGTTGTACAGAAACAGTAGTGTTTAGCCTACTTAACTTTATTAATTAATTCTAACGTTTGAAATCTCACTGATGATTGACAAAAAAGCATGAGCAAAGCTTTTTCAAAACTGTCAGTTCTCAATATCACTACTTTAGTAGAAAGAAGAAATCACAAGAAATGACATGCTTCACTGTTAATTGGACTTGGCCAGGTGCTAATTATGTAGGACCATTATGTTGCACCATTAAAGATAGAGAGACTATAACACTCTTTACAAGAACAATTGTGAAGAAGTATCTGAAGGATCAGTTACAAAGAGGAGCTTTTCATTAATCATAAGGTTCTCCATCATTTGCAAAAATAATTGCCCAAAATAATTTGCATTTGCAGCTGGGAGAAAAGGCACAACCATTTTGCACCAGCACATTGCATAATAGATATGCAAGGGAACAGCTCAAATGAACACTAGTGATTAATGAACATGTATCCACGGATGTACTGTATGTTACCTTAGCATTTTTTACTATGTAGGTCTGCATCCACAAATCACTAGCACAATAATCTTTGAGATAATGTGGATTCAGTCCTAGGAGTAACTGGGACTCAAACAAATGTGAGTGCATGACAATTGTATAACCAGTATCATTGAAGCAACATTTGCTACATCTTCTTAGAATCAAATACTATCAAATGCTGGCTCCACAGTTTATAGCCAAATGTCTTAAAGAAACAGATAAATCCAGAAACCTTCAAAGCTGTTATCTGGGGATAAATGGAGAACCCCATTTATTGCTGGGTTAACAGAAGAGACTTTCCTACATTATCCATAAGCACAGGTATTATGTTTCAGTTAATTATAAACAGAAAACAGCAGTACATGGATTTCATGTTTCATATTTGTCTCATAAATTTGCATAGGTTATGCTGCACTAAGTAGATAGCATGTCTGGTCTTATCTGGAAGAGCAGGTTGCCATGGAAACAAAGTAAAACGTTCGCATGAAACATCCATAACCTTCCAGTGCCTTATGATGTGGCAGAAATGTTAACTGTTGCTTCTCTTTTTGACAAAATTCAATTGATTGTTTCAACCTGATTTGTTAAATATCATTTTCAAAAGTAGAACTTTCTGAGGTGAGACACTTATTTGTTAAAAGTATACTATACAATATTTGAGGAAAATAAAAAAAAAATGAATTAATGATTTCTTCCTGGTATGGCTATATGAACATGTTCCAAGTGCATACAAGGTAATATTTAAAACCCAAACAGCATTTTTCCAACTATATTTTTCTAAGGCTGACATTACTCAGAGATCCATAGTATTAATGAGTTCAGTCTTTCTGAACAACTGGCCCATACTTGTTTGCAACATGTACTTAGTTGTTCATCAGCTTTTGATCAATGAATGAATCCTATGTGGTTCAGTATGATATCCAGTATTAGTTTCACATCAGATGGTAAGTTTTATCCAATGATCTTAATATTTCTCCTCCATTTTCCTTTGCAGAAACTTGCAAAGTATAGAAAAGTATGCTCTGGCATTTTCAACATCAACTTCCATTCATTTTTTTCAGTTTGAACATCACTTATGACTGCATGGCTTCCCTTGCGCTAACCAACAGTGGATTATAAAATATTATGTCATTGAAAAAGAGCGTACATATAATTAAACTCCTAATTATACTGTAGTACTACAGTATAATAAAACAAATCTTGCCCAAGCATTGGTTTTCACCTGCCTGCAGGAACACATTCAAGATGATATGAATAAACTCATATAAAACACTTTAAATGTTGAAAGAAACTGTCCTTGTCACCGTATTGCATAGTCCAGTTTGACTTAAAATGAGGTACATAAAAGGCTTATACAGTATACTGTATATGAATGAAAAACAGCATTGTCTAAGCAGATTTCTTAAATTCTTCCTGGGATTTATCTGAAGAGGCCACAACATCCATCATATAATCCAGTATGCATACTGCAAATTCAGTTTACCTTCCATTTTGCATCTGGATATTGCCAAAGATTATCCAATATTGTCTTAATCTGAAAGGAGGACAAAGCAGAATCCATATATTTCCAATTTACCAAAAGAATTGTTTCTGCTACAACTAAAAACATAAAAATGAGCTTTAATTGAATAGACATCTGTTTATAATCAGAAAAGTCACTTTTAAAATCATTTTGGGGGGTTAAATGGTGTGGACCATAAACTAGTATCTTAATTACTTAATTCCAGAAACTTAAAATCTTGATTTGGCAAAAAATGTGAATGAGATTACCTCCGAATTGACCAAATTTTGGATTTATGCTGTAAATGTCATAGCAAATGTGCCTGGTTCTACATAAACAAGGTTTAGCTTGTAACATTCCATACAAAACGAATTTCTTCCTGTATATTATTACAGTATACAATTTTAAATTGTAAGAATTCGATAATTATATAAAACTAGCTGGAATTAATTGATTTTTTGGTCTTTTTTCCTTTTGTTTTTAATTCATTTCAGATTATATATACTGAACTATATCTTTATTATATGTAAATAAAATGTAATATCTTAATAACTCCTATAATAAATCCTCAAAAAATTAAGTACATTGCCTTTAAATGCTGTCAATATTGTTGCTAAGTGAATCATGCCAGCAGATCCAAATTAAACAGATGGTATTAGAGTGTGTTTAGTTCTTAGGGTGCCTGTACCATATACACATATAGACTTAATCCGATTCAACATGTGTGGTTCGAACTCAAGAAGGCAGTTCACAAATGGAAACCAAGGATCTCGAGGAATCCTGCCTCTAGGATTCAAAAATCCTCCCTCAGGAGTGCCAGAACGTCATAGCAGGAGGCATCTTCTCAGTGTAATCTATGCCAAAGGAAGATTTACAAAATACTAATTGAGGGGTGTGATGGAAGTAAGGTTTTCATCTGTACAAAGCTACTAACAGAATTTTTAGAATTGTTTTAAGCAAGAAACATTAAACTTTATATTGCTTTTTTATTTGGGATATGCATGAATGCATCTGTATATATTGTATAGAAGTGCTATGCAAAAGTATCTTAGAGATACTATAGATATCTACATACTTTAACCAGATAGATACAGTGCAATCAGTAATAAAACAGTATATGTATGACTATAAATTACTCAAAGCTTCCACCAGTAGTTTCTGATATCCATTGAATGTTTAGCAAAGCTAAGAAAAAACATCTTATCATTAAACAATTTTACCTGCAGATTGTAATCTTCATAAACGGGATCCCAACAATTCAAAGTATGCATGTGCAGCTAATACAACGTATGTAGATGCAGACCTTTTCAAAATGTTCATTGTTTTAACTGTTCACTTCAAACAGAATGGCAAAGATTTCAGTAGAACTTCCATTTCATAATTTCAGTAGATACCGTGCTCCTGAAAATTTGACTGAAAAGAGCAGAACAGTGCAAAAAATGTCAAAAATATCTAATGCTTTGCACAGCATCGTGTATATTGAACAACTACTGTATACTGTATGGCTACACTCTTTCTGCCTCTTAGGCACTGCGTTCAGATGTCTGCGTAGCTCTCCTGCAGCATTCCTGGGGTTTCCCTGTTCAGCGTTTTGAGCCCTCTCCTCAGATCAAGACTGCTTCTGAAAGGTTCACCTTCGTTCAGCTTACTAACACACTGAAAAAAGATGCGATCTCAAAAACCAAAATACAAGGATAAATTCCAAAAAGCACTTTTATAAAGCCTTAAGAATGCAGTGTACATCAGGGATGATTTGTTATTAATTGATAGCATACTACATTCATGTACTGTACATATACTCTTTCTTCCATTCATCCGGAAATATTCAAAAGATTATGCTTATTCGGAATCTATATCGGAACCCCGTGTTCACATGAAAACAACTTTTGATTGATGATTTGCACTCAGACATTTGGCTTCCAATAATAACGTTTGTGAGAGACATACTGTATATTGTTTGTATAACAATATCCCTACGATTCAGAGCTTTAATTCAAAATCTCGAACAGCTTTGAGACGCTGGATTCTCAATCAAGCACAAACGCATCTGCCACTTGTACTAGAATACAACAACTGCGAAGTTAATCAGATACATTCCTGATGTTTAAATCAGGGTGAATAAAACACTAAGCCCTCTATAACACAACTCTCATTATATTCAGCTACAACATTTTATAATGTTAACTTTCTTGTGTGTTTTTTTCTTTTTTCTCACATCCTATTGGCTTTGAGGACTTGTATCATCACTGCCTTCTTTTTAATATCGATTGCCGATTGGTCACAATTGTCATAAATCAAAAGTGAAGACTCCTCCCAAATCTAACAGCGCTGCTAGATTTAGAAGAGGAAAACTGGTGCGCCTAACTTCTGTCAGGAATAGAAGAGCTTCTTTGAAAATGACTAGATTCGGAGTTTTTCCCCCCGTTTTTCTTCTCTAACGAAGCCGCACTTGGAAGCAAAGTACTGAAATTCAAGCCATAGTGTCCAGGTGATTAGCGATTGGTCTGAATCTCGAAATAGAAGATTTAAACCTCTTGAAGGGCAGTAGTTTGTTCATTCTTGCACCGTAAAATTAGTTTTTTGATCAGAAAAGTAGTGGGCATGTGTTTTTCCACTCGATATTTCTTTTACATTTTAAAGTTAAATAGCAGAGTAAGAATTTAGAAAGTGAAGGAAGCAACAGTTCTTTATTCAAACCCTGAAATAAAGTACTTCTGGGGATAATTATCCTATCTCTGTATCAATCGCATTGTTTGATCTCAGTGCTTTAGTTTCAATGAAGTGGGGAAAATGTACTGTACATACAATGATATGTATATAATTTGTGTGCAAAAACACACAAAACCCTTTCCAGGAATGTTTTGTTCAGATCTTCACATTATTATTCATCGGAGAGAACAAAGAAGCATGTCAATTTAATAATACAAAACTGTCCTGAACCTGGGAAACAACTTTTCTTGAAAAGAAAATAATTTAGCAGCCACAGTGGATTATCGTCCTGGATTGCTTCGGGGGATGTCAGGGAACGTCTACATAGAAGGAATAAATCATTTCCGAATGGAATATAGAAATGATGCAGTAATATATAACCCTGATGACTAGGTGGTCTGCTTTGTCGACCCAGATTATCAATGGGGAAAATACAAATAGCATCCAGCACATGCTAAAGGTAAGTCAGCTACTCTTAAAATACTAGCAAATTATATATACTAGATCCTTTAGAAAACAATAACCTAAATGTTTCTATAGAAATATCAAATTTCTGTAGAAGGTCTGGCGTAGTTTTGTTTCGGTAAGGGACATCCAAGAAAGGAGACTGCTAATTTCCTACATCAAAGTAGAATTAAACAGAATGATTTGTTCAGATTAAGTTGAAATCCCATATTACATACAGAATAATATTCTTGTAGTATTCGGGGTATTTGACATTTTAAACAAAGTTCGAGATAAGAGTAGCATTCATTGTTCGAGCGTTCGATCTTTGTTTAACAATGTAACAACATGTACTGTATAAACGTAAGCAGTTGAGACTACCGTTTGGGTGGTAATTGGTGACAGATGTACAGATGATAATTTAACAGTTCAGATTCTGAGCTTAAAATATCAAAACCATTGCGGCTTTAGGTGGTGCTTCCGACTATTTAAAACATTTTCAATAGCAACTCCTTTCCTTTGAATCAATTTTACCAGCTGTCTAATAATTCTAAATAGTCCTCGTTTTTTGTTAGAAAATACCCCCTCACGCAGTCATAAACCAATTGCATTAGATCACAGCTCCAGAAAAGTTTATTGGAAAAACGTTTTAATATATCCTGTGAACTCCATATGGTTATGACACACTGAAGAGGTGGCATTTCTTTCCATTTTCTCGGTACTGGGTAACATTCAACATTTTCTTTTTTTAGATCGGTTTCGAAAAGACTGTTCAAAACCATTTTTTGACACTTAGACAGTTAACTGAATTTTCATGCTTTCGTTTTGTGGAAAACTGTGAATGCAAATAGATACGAGCACAATTCTCCAGTTATATGGACCACTAACAGTGTTGAGGCGCGTTTCGTTTCCCATCCTAAATCCATTAATATAAAGTTAAAATGAATGGTGAACTGTGGACGGTTGTGCTGTACATGTATTTCGAGTCTTTTCTTTGAAGTACTACATCCAGTGAGAAGTACGTTGCTTATTTAAGTAGGACCTAAACGTAATATTATATTAGATTTGCTAACACCTCGACCAACACACTTCTTTTGGGATATGATAGGACTATGATATGATAGAATTGGCTCTGCAATGCTGAGGAAAACGCATTAAGTATTTCACTACTGTGGTAGTGGATAGGTTAAGTCCCTCAGTACCAAAAGAAGTTTGTTATTCTGCTCCAGATTTCCAGTGTACCAATGGAAAAACTTGACACATGGATACTTTACTGGGCGGAGAAGACTTTTCAGCTTTTGCTAGCATGAGACTGTAAATTAAATGACAAATGTTAAGAGCTAGACAGCTCACTTCCATCATTTCCTTTACCCTTCAACATGCTTTTGGCCCAAACAGATCAAATTAAATATCTGTCCCTACAGGGCCTAAGTCAACACCAGAGCCTTGAGGATGAGGTTGGTACAGTTGGAAAATCAAAGATGAGTCATGGTAGGGTCATACTGGAACATCATAATTGATTAGTTTACTTGACAACTGTTAGATAATGCTTAAACCTTGTATGTTTATATTACATACTCTTTTTAACAATAGAACTCTAAAATGTGTCCAAACCACTAAAATACATTCCCAATTAGTATAATTATATAAAACATAAGCATAAATTCATCCCCAACTGCTTGTTCCTTAAAGGGGTAAATAATTGAAAAAACATACTGTAAAGTAATCTTATCTATTATATATATATTAGATCAGAATTGAGAGGAGGTCTGAAATTACTGTGAGCATGATAGTATAGTTTGTATTTATATGGTCTATTAAGGATAGATAAATACTTTTACATTTCTTATATTTTTAAAAACCTGGAAAGACTTTAAACACGCATCTTTAATAAAATGTCTTACTCAGAGTTTACTATTATTATGTACTGGTCTTATCTCTCTGCACTTTAATATTATGCAAAAGGTGAGGAAGTCCCACAAAATCTGGACATCCTACTATGGACTTGTTATATCCATCCATATTCTAACTGCTTCTTCCAATTCAGGGTCTCAGGGGAGCCGGAGCCCATACAGGCGAGCAGAGGGTACAAGGCAGGGTACACCCTGGACAGGACACCAGTCCATTGCAGGGCAGACAGACAATAACACATAAGAGCTCACACCAGCACCAGTTTTCTCAGAAGACAACCTACTGTACCAGTATGTTTTGGACTGGACTGGAACATGCAAACTCCACATAGATAGCACCCCAGGTCCTGTATTGAACCCAGGGCTCCAGCACTGCAAGACCACAATGCTGACCACAGTGCCATCATGCTGCCCGTTCTGGTGTTGTTTCAGTAATATACTGTATTTCTAAGAATAAAACTAACTCAAAATTCTGCAGAGTACTCTACATACATGTACATAAATATGTAGAACTGTTAACTACTGTGCCACCATGCTTCCTTTAATTAAATACTGTACATACAAGTGATGAAAAGCTATAACAGTAAATGTGTACTAAACAGATGCTTATGAAGGCTGTATTTAATCTTAATTTACTGGCTGCTATGCATCACCCAGGTTGAAGTGTATTGCCTTCTGTATGCAAAAAGCTTTGAGATCCCTTGGGTTGAAAAAATTGCATTTGTGTTGAACATGTTACTGTTTCAGCAGAAATGTTTGTGCATCTGCAGACAGCATCAGCCTTTTCCACATTTACTGAGACAACACTTTTGTCACTTTCAGTCCAATTGAGATGAATATTTGTAACAGTTTAATCATTTCTGAACTAAAACTACAGAGAGTAGTTTAGCTTAGTGTTGCCTCCTTCGGTACTTTTCTTCTTTTTTAATCAAACTATTATATTGATGCCACATATTTGTTCAAACGGTCTTACATTAACAGCTTCAGAAATAATATGCTTTTGTCATACCTTTTTAAGCTTTTTAAGCTAACTTTACTAGCTTGTCTCTCTGATATTTTCAAATACACGAATAAGAGATTAAGCAGTCTTGTGGTGTATTTTCCTGAAAGTGGAATGGTACCACACATCTGAGTTTGCATTGCTGGATACCAATTAATCACCTGATGGAAGCTTAATATCACATGACTGAGAATTCATCGACTGAAATTAAAAGGAAAGTGGAACCACTGTGAATGTTTTTACAGCAGAACATTACTTTCAACTTTTCAATTACAATTTCAACTTTTCAAATCAAGTATGTGTTATTATGATTACAAATATTCTAGGCTATTCTCAAAGGTTGTCCCTGTAATGTCTGTCGTCATTACTGCCCGTTATCATAGTCTGATTCAACAGTGGTTGAATGTTAAAGGAAAGCTGCCTCTGTGTTGTGCTATGTCACTAACATGAACTGTATTGAATGCACCACATCTGTCTAGTATTTGAACATAGAGGATATGTCTGCTGTATAAATAGAAATGCAAAGTGCTATAGATAATTTTAGCAATTATTTAAGCCTGTGCTGCATCAGTGGAATAGATAGCAAGGCTTAAATGTCTGTCTGTTTTAGGAAAGAAGTCTAAAAATATATATTAGCAGCATAAGGAAGAAACCATGATGTTTTCTTATTATTCTTACAATGCAAAAAGAGACTGTGCTCAAAACATGAGTACATTTCTCTGAAAGTGTAAATGGTACTGGCAGTTCTGAAGCAGTGTGTGCGTTTGACATTGTTCCCATGTTTGTCCTCTGGCATTTAAAAGCAGCCAGAGAAATCCATTGTCAAATCCTGTTATTACCATTTTCTCCCTCTCTTCAAGTGTTCTTGTATTGGTGCTTATCTGAAAGTATTAAGAACACAGTTCTGAAAACCTTACCCCTTAAAATAAACTATAGTATTTGTGTCTTCTTCATGTTGCTGATGTTTTTAGAAGTGACATTTTAAATACTGTGCGTCAGATATTGTTTTTGCTCCAAGATTGTTGTGAAAGGCATTTAAAATGTGAAAGCGTGAAACCCCATTTTTGTATTACATAGGAACTTGGAGAGCAATACTTTCCTATGATACAAATGGAACACAAACCAGCAGACCAGACAGGTAGATTCATAAGGTCTTTGCCCACTGTGGTTTTGAGAACAGCTACTGTATGTACAGTTCTTTTGAAAAGGGCGGTAGACTAGGTATAGGTGTAGAGTAGACTAACGAATTAGTCTTTCACTAATTAACTTTTGAAATTTCCTGAATACACATTGGGGACACGTGCCTTGAAATTAGGGTTCTATTTATTTGAGAACTGCTTCACAGAATACAAAACCCATTTAGCACTGAAAATACTAAATACTAAAATGTTTTCATATTAATTGGTCTCAGATTTGATTAAAATATAAATGAAATATTAAAATGATGCATGCTTTTAAATCTGTGAATTATTGTTTGCGTTTAATGAGAAACAGATGTTCTGTCATTTACAAAACATGGAACTGGCTTAGATTAAGACAGATTTTCCAGGCAAGAGGTCTTATTTTTTAAGTAAATGCGTTTGCAAGGGAAAATGTAATGTATTGGGTGTTGTTAAAATAAAAAATACAAATATGGGTATTCACTTTAGCTTATTTATGTTTTAAGCTAGCTTTGCCTGATTCCCTTGAAGCAGGAGTCTTTGGGGTCACTGAAACTGGAAAGTGCACATCGGAGAAAAAGATCATCATTGTACCCATGTAGTACCCATGCAATAGGCAGGAGTGATAAAAAGACAAAAAGAATACTTCTGAATCAAAGTCCAGAGATGTTATTTTGAATCTATACAATACCATGTCTACAGCACATCTGGAATTCTACATGCAGTTGTGGGCTCCATGTCATAAAAAGTATAGATGCCTTAGAGAGCACAATAAAACTGACTGATCCCACTGCTCAAGGACATGAGTTATGAAGAGAGATTGAAGGAAGTTAAAGACATATTCAGAAGAGTATTCCTGTAAAACAAATTGTCCTCCAAAAATCTGTTTTGTAAAAAGTTTGTCCCTATCAATTTCAAGATCAGAGTTCAATGTGGGGAAATAAGAAAAAGCTTGCAATAATTATGAAAGTTCATGTACAAGCACTTTACCCTTAAAAATAACAAAGGGATGGTTTCACTGCCCTTAATTTACTTGCCAGTGCTGTTTAAAAGGAGAATCCTTCTTGTTTCATCTGGTTTTCCAAAATTCTAACCATAAAATGCTAGAGGGACAATATTAAGTTGCCTTTTCATGTGCCTCATGTCACACCCTCTGCAGCCAGAGGGCGCTCCTTCTCTGTCCTCCCTAGATTCTGGTCTGCTGTCCTTCCTGTCCCTCTCTTTCCCTTGGGCGATATATTTCCAGGTCTTGCACTCTGTCCTGGCTCAGCATTGATGTTCGGATGTCCTGAGACCCGCCTAGCACCAGGGCGCCCCACGTCCGCTCCCTGAGGGCATAGGTTTCTATACGGCATTCCTGAACTCTTTGCACTAATGAGCCCGGGCCTTTTTCCCATCTCACCGCTACGCATATGGGTCTTTTTCCGCTCTCCTGCTCCCCACGGTTAGTCCCTTTGGACGTCCGTGACACCTCATTGACATGTGACAAGCTTACTATCCTTTTTTTTTTTCAAACTAGTCTGCCAAAGTTTTTTAGCTCTCTCTTGCATTGAGTTTCTCAAAAGTAACATATTTTTTTCCGAAAAACAATTTTAATTATTATTAACATTTGTTTTTCAGTATAATTTGTTCTAAAGTTTGGTTTCTTATCTCATAAATTGTCATGGGTGATTGGGTTTAGTTTTCGGTTTAGCGCAGTTAGAGTTGCAAATGAGTTCTCACTTCAACTGCATTAAAATTTGATTCATCCCATTTCAACATTTGTCACCCTTTTCCCTCATGTGTACTTTATTCAGTTTTTCTCACTTGCACGTGTACCTAAAACATGAGCAGAGGTGCTAAAAAGGATACAAATGATTTCAAAATCTATTATTAATGCCATAATAAGGACAACGTTGTATGTTGTTATATGTTGAACTCTTTTCAAACTTAGCTTGAGACCAAGATAGAAATCCTCAGGGCAGTATTTCACAGTCCTGGTCTGGAGTAATCCCTGTGTCTTCTGGTTTTCATTCCAACTGATTTCTTGATCAATTAAGCTTTTCAAACCATCAATTAATCAATTCGGGATCAATAAAGTCTTATCTATCTTCATTTGACTGGTGTTTGGACTCAAAATTCAAACGTATCTCCTTTGTGTCTGGAATTTTCACTACAGTAAATAAAATGGTCAGAATTCTGTTGCAACCTGTTTTCAAATATTATTTTCAAGTATTTTTAATGTTTAGTAATTGGAAAAAATAAAACAAAGTGAGAGAAGAGATTAAAGTTTCATGGTGAGCTTTTAACCTAATTATTATTTGCTTAGCAGACACCTTTATCCACGATGTTGTATGAAATATACATTAAATGAATGCAAACAAAGATATTTATAAACAGTAAAAAGTTAAAAAACAGTATAAACAGTAAAAAAGGAACACAAACACAAAACTGAGAACAGTGCTAGAAGTGCAGAGCAGTGTGAAATCAATGTCTATAGAGCAGTAAACAATATCTGCACAGCAATTATTGATTATAGTAAAGAAGGTTGCTGTTGGGGAGAGAGCTACTGTATATCTGTTGGTGGTAAACGTTCATGACAGTGTGAGATACAGATGCTGTTTAAACAGTTCAGGTGGGTAGCTGCGTGAGCTTGCATAGTCTGCAACGGAACAATTAATAGGTTTATTCCATGCTGAAAAGAGAAGAGAGAAAACACAATGTTTCGGCTATGAAGCCTTCTTCAGGACTTCACAGCCGAAACATTGTGTTTTCTCTCTTATTACCTTATTACCAAACCTATTACTTGTTACTGTTTAAACAGATGAGTCTTGAGGTAATACTGAAAGGTGGTAGGGACTGAGCAGTTCTGAGTTCAATGAAAGACATTTTCATATAAGATGTTGTTGGCATGGGTTGTTGTGTTAAAACTAAGGAAATTAACAATACAATAACATAGCAAGAATGCAGAGAATAAGAAGGTGGGTCCTTGAAAAATAGTTGAAATTGCACCTTGCTGTAAGTGTCCTACAGACATGTCCTTGTAAAGATTTTCAGTTTTATGGTTTAGGCTGTTATTTTGTTTTCCATTTCTAACAGTGTAAACATGATTTAAAAAAAAACAAGCATCCAGGTCAGTTGATGTTCCCAGTTCTAGGTGAAACTGTTATTTATTCCATTTGCTGAGCTGCATCTATGCTCCTATTTTTTATTCAACAATCATAAATTGAGCTGAATGCAGCAAACTGTCAATTATCTGGAAAGTCGTGTTGATTTAAATATTGCAAATTGTTTTGTTTTGGTTGTGTTCTTTAACTGGGGATTGGATGCAGATTAGTGGTGGCTGTTTTAAGCATCAGTAACTGATCAACCAAAAATAATATTACATCGTGAAAACAAAATCCTGTTAAATTACATATTAAAAAAAAAACCTTACTAGTGGTTTGCATGAGTCATAGTTCTCTGTGAAAGATTACCATCTGGTATCTAGGGATCTCAGATACATTTAAGTCATATTTATTTTTCTTCTTTTTTTAGTATCTGATGCTAGTAATTAAGAGTGGCCAACTTTTCTTCTACCACTGCAAGCTAAATTACTTCACCCACAGCTTGTTTCACTCACTGCGAAAAGCTTGTGTGCTTTTAAAGGCACAGATCACGACTACGAGAAATTATTGGAGATGCAATTAAGCAAATAAAATGTGTGTGAAAAAAGGCATTTACACCTGTAAATATTAAATGTGAGAAGTACTGGCAGAGGCAGCCTATGAAAAGGACATTAATTTGTACAGTATATTCTTGCTCAGTTATCTGTTGTGCAATGTGGGCAAGTGATAATGAAAGTCACTGTAATACTTGGATATGAAATAAAAAGTGCTGAATTCAAATCAACTGAGATAATGTTAAAACTGTGTAATTCAATGTTATTATACCACAGTGTTGTTCATGGTTGTGGGCACTATATTACAAAAAATACTTTGATACTCCAGAAGGTGCTTAAAAAATAAAACAAATACAATAGTATTGTGGACTGAGTAGAATCTCTCTCTTTATCTGGCTCACAAAGACCTCCAGTAGGTTTCTGTCAGGTATTCAGAAACCAGAAGGGAAGTGGTGAAGGTAATCCAAACTACTTAATCTGGGGAAAACTACAACCTACATGAGTGAAACTGCTAGTTGGAGAACAAGAGGCCCTTTGTTTACTTATAGAAATGTTGGTGATTGGTACGTATTGTCTGTCTGAATTGTGGAGGATGATTCTGTGGAGTCATTTAAAAAGCAGTTTGATAAGGAAACCAAACACATAAAATGGGCCCATTTGCTTCATCTTATTATAACCTTCCTTAGATGTCAGTCAGCTACAAAAAAAAAACCAAGGAAAAAGCTATTCTTATACACTGAAATTTGAATAAAAGGTTTTGATCTATGAAGATCCATTTTTCTGTGTTTTTATTATAGACATCTTTCGAATACATTGTAGATGACCCTACTGAAGTATAATTTTCCTGCTGTGGTTAGTACATGCTTCACACAGCAGGCTTTGTTAAATTAAGCTGTTCGATTTTTGTGATTCTTCTGTGTAGACAGAAGAAAACAAACCACTTGGAGAAACCTTTAGAATAAGCTGTTCCTAGAAGAGCTTTAGCAGCTCTTTAAAAGGGCTGGTTTAATATGCGAATGTCATCTTTATTTTTTTAGAAATATGGAATGTTTAGATCCAGAATAATCAAACAAAACACTTGAGAGCTCCGTTACTGTTTTTTCCCTTTGGCAACAATTTGAAGACACTGAAGTGAACTAAGGTGAACTATGTGGTGTTATGTATTTCTGTGGGGCAAAGTTGCTGAAAAAATGTTTATTATTGTTGTATTACAGGTAAAATTATGTTTTAAACATATAAAAATAAGCTTTTGCATCCAGATGGATTCTGCACATTGGTGGTGGTGGAGGGGAGTCCCCATTATCTGTAAAGCACTTTGAGTGGAGTATCCAGAAAAGCTCTATATAAGTGTAATGTTAATTAATTTATGTTATTAATTATAATTTTTAAGACAAATTCTTACTAGTGAGAGTCTTCATCAAGCCATGTTGTTGAAGCTGATATCCTAGCATCTCTGAAGAAATGTCTGGGTTCAGATACTTGGATCAATCAGCTACTATCAAATGAGCTATTATGGGCCAAAAGGCCTTCTCTTGTTTGCAATTTTTCCTGTGTTCTTAAATGTGAGGTTGAGTCACAAGAATATCATGTTTAATGTGTGTTGTACTGTGCATGTGAAATCATATCATATTCAAAATGCACCGATTTAGATGTATTCCTAATGCTCCACACTACCCTCAGTAACAGGTTTAAGGTTTGGTGTTTTCAGGACATAAAAGAAGGGGTGGAGAACAACTACTTAATAGAAAAGCTTTTTGTAAAAGGATAAGGGTACATTTTTAAAACCCAGATAGTGGATTAGCTCCATAAGCCTTGATAGGCTTTTTCATGCATAAGATTTATTTTACATAATCTGTTTAATGGATTTCTAACTAACCAGTTACAACTGTGGAAGTGTGGTTCATTCATTCCCTCAACAGCATTAATAATAATTGCTTACACTTATATAGCACTTTTACATTTTACATTTTACAGTACAGTGTCCCTGTCGCTATACTGGGGCATTAGGACCCGCACAGACCACAGGCTGAGCACCTCCTGCTGGATTTCTCCAGCAGTAACCAGGTGTTCTCACATCCAGGTACTGACCAGGCTCACACCTGCTAAGATTCAGTGGGTTGCTAGTTGTGAGTTGCAGGTGATATAGCTGCTGCCGTTGGCTGAGAGTATACAGCCAGGTTCTTATCTACTAATTGATTGTGTGAGTACCCTTCAATGGACTGGCATCCTGTCTAGGGTGTACAGGACGGTTCTTGCATGACTTGCTGGGAAAGGCTCACCCACCAACCTGAATTTAACTGAAGCGTTTAGAAAATGGATGGATGGATAGATCCCAAAGCACTTCAAAAATCGGAGGGGAGCCTCAATATGCAGCAGGTCTGGTGGACAAGTGAGAAGTTGCTCAGTTCAGTTAAGGGAAGATTTAGTGCGACCAGACTGTGTAAGCCCACTATGGCATTTAGCCAGGATGCTGGGGTTAACACCAAACATAAAAGGAAGGAGTCCTGCCAGTTGTTCCACTAACACCATTTGCAACAGTGAGCTGATTTTCCCTAGAAGTCTCCCATTTCATACCTGGCCAGGACTTCCCTTGCATACCTTCTGAGATCTACATCTACAGGCTACAAGATGGTAGCAGTGCTAACAGATTATAGATTTCCAGGAAAACTTGCAAGACTCAATTCACAGAAAACTAAAAAGACTCTAGCAAGTAATCTGTAAAGATTTTTGCCGCCCAATATTACAGGATTTCTGCATGTTTCCTGATGACAATGTTATAGGTAAGAATCCTGCACAGTAGGTCCCACCAATGATAATCTCCTGAAATGATTTCTCCCACAATCTGTTTAAATATATGTATTAAATTGTTGGGACACTTGTGTGAATTTTCTTCTCTTTGACTTGTTCATTAGTTTCAAAGAAGCTCTGTTGACAGTTATTTTGGCTTGTTGTTTGAGAGCTATTTTGACCTTGCAAACTTTGAGTTGGAAGATTTAAATATGTATATATTTAAATCATATTAAAATATTTTGTTAAAACCCAGCTTGTAGCTTCTTTGGTTTTGGTTTGGTTGCAGTATTAATGCTTTTCTTTCCACAGCTACTGTAGCCAACACCAAAATGTACCATGCCCATAAAAGTCATTAAATGTTTCTGAAATACAGAGTTCCTGTCCCATAGAAGCAGGAGAGGTAGTACCTTACTCTTCTTTTTCTATAAATTCAAATTGTTTTGAACAAATTCCAAAAACATACATAAAAAGAAAAATAGCCTTAACAGAAGAATTAATATATTTTCAATGGTGGTACTAACTTTCAGGTAAAAACAAAAGGAAGTAAGAATCAAGATGGTGCCAAGAAAAGCAAAAAGCTTCCGTTACATCAGCTATTGTCAACTGATTACATCTGCCTCCTGCATTGTTGATATACTGTATCATGTATTTCAATGCATGTATTCCAAAATATGTTAGATGTTTTAAGTCACATGCCAGTTTTTTTCCAAATGCAGTGTCTGTGTTGCCTGGGAGATCCGATATTGGCAGCTTATCAGAAATGCACTGATAATACAATACATTCTTGTACAATCAGCCAAAATTATTATAATGTGTGAAAACATGGACAGCATGGTAGAATGTGCACTTCAGTCCCACTATTAACAGACACAAAAATGATTCTGCTAGTAGAGTGGGATGGAGCTGCACTGCAAATGTTTCCAAAGCTTGTACATCCAATAAAAACTGCAGCACATGTTATTTTTTCTGAGTCTGTAGTGTTTTGGCCTGGGTGTACTGCATATACAGCATATTACAAGGAGCACCAGCTCCATCTATAGTTATAATGGCTTTTTTAAAGACTGTAGTCACTACGCCTTCTGGGCATCAACATGAAATAGCTCGTCTTGAATCATTATGCATGAGAGACGCAACTGTTTAATGACTTTTAATCCACATTTTGTTTGCAAAATGTCCACACTTTATGTACACAAAAAAGAGGAATTAGGATTTAACAAAAGATAATCAATATTTTTGCCCATAATATTTGTGTGGCATTTTATTCCTGGTAGAGTAATAATATTGTTCTGTCAGTTTCCTTCCATTCTCTAAGCCAGGTGCTTCTTAATGCAAAACATTAGAAATCAAGTATTTTATTGGCTCACTAATTCCTAGTGAAATTTCTAGTGAAAAAGCAATTTCACTACATTTTAGTGATAGCTGTACGTGTTGCTGGCTGTCATTTTTTATGGCTAGAATTAAAAATGTGTGGCTTGACATGGATCAAGGCATCACATGGAGTTAGGCATTAGGTTAGGGTTAGGACTGAGGCCAAAATTACAGCTATATTTAATTTTAGAATTAAATTTAGCTTTAGCCTAAGGATTCATTTCAAATTTAAAAATAGTGTAATAGTGTATACAGTAAGACAGTGTTATAGGATAGTGTACAGAATTAATGGTTAAAGGTCTTCGAAATACATGTTTAATATTATAACATACAGTAAACATTTTTTTCCAGGTGGGCAGTTACAGTTTGTGTTTAGTTTTTCCAAAATAGTTTGTTGATGGTTGAAGGTTTCTTAACTAAGCATCTGCCTAAAGAACTGAACAGAAGCATTGAGAAACATTAATAGAACTACTTTTTGGCACATTATCTCCAAGTTAGTAAGTGCAAATTGTGTGGGTCAGCACTTGTGCAATGCAGAAGTGTCTCTTGGCATTCTACTGATGCCACACAGAAGTGCTTCCTTATTGTATTTATGTTATTCAAAATGCTCAAGTAACAAGTAACCTGTGACCGAGGAATATTTTTTTAATTAGACTTATTTTAGATTTACGGATGAAATTCTGTCATTGTGGGTCAGCGCAGAATGCCAGGGTTAATTGCAAGTGTATTTTTTAGGGTCTTTTCAAATTTAAAAAGTATATGGTACACAGGAGTGGTGGGAAGTGCAAATGAATGAGGTAAAAAAGAATATAATAGATCAGCATTTAGCATTAGTACATGTGAATGTTACTCTATATGTTTAATACTGTAAGGAGAATATTATTAATAAAGCCTTAGTTAGAGATATATTCTCTTGAAGGTTTCATCAATTTGAAATGTAAAAACAATCCTTTCTTGGTTTCGAGGGATGTAAAAGCAACACTAAATCTATTAATTTCCCTCAAAAAGGGACCATTATGGAAATGCTGCATATTGTATGTGGTAGAACTATGTACTTATATTCATTTACATTCTGTGTAGCATGCAGTCTTGTAAAAAGGAACCATTTGTACAGTGATGGGGATTATTTATGTTCTAGTATTAATGTGAACACTTGCACCAGATCTAGTGCAAGTGTTCACATTACTCCTATCCTGGAGTCCTTGCACTGGCTTCCGGTCAAATTCCGCGTAGACTTTAAAATCCTCATGCTCACCTACAAGGCTTTACATGGCTTGGCACCTCAATACCTGTCTGAACTTTTATCGCCCTACTCCCCACCTCGCAACCTCCGCTCTTCAAATTCTGCCCTCCTTACTGTCCCCCAAGCCCGTCTACATTGTATGGGCGACAGGGCCTTCTCCTGCTATGCCCCCAAGCTCTGGAACTCCTTGCCCAAGGATATTAGAGAGTCACCTTCTCTAAACTCCTTCAAATCCAGACTCAAAACCCTCCTTTTCAGAAAAGCCTTTACTTAACTGGTTCCATTCTTCACCCCTCTGCTCTTCTTAATACCATCTTCCACGGTCTCCTCTATTGTTATTGTTGTATTGTTGTAATTATAATTGTGTCCTGTCTTGTGAAATTTTCTTATTTATTGTTGTAGTCTTCTTATTTATTGTTATTGTCATCCTGTAAAGCGCTTTGAGAAGCCACCTTTAAAGGCGCTATATAAAATAAAGTTTATTATTATTATTATTATTATTATTATTATTAATGTTAATGGAAGATTTTATCCAAAATCAAGAATTCTGTCTGTGTAGCCCAACTATCATGCCATACTTCAGAAAAATCTTTGGAGACCTGATAATTACTGTAATTGAAATGTTACTTCTTGTGATGGACAAAAGTATATGATGTCATGCATTGTTCATAAAACATATGGTACGTGTGAGTAAAATCTGGGTATTATCTAAGGAATTTGTCAAACCTTAAGGATTAAGTATTTTAAAATAAAATTTCTAGTAATGTGAAAAGCAGTTGAAAAGCAGTTTCCCTTTTTCAGACACAGTAAGCCAAGGCAGTTTTGCCTTGAGTTATTTTGTAGGTTTGTAAAGCTTTTGGACATTGTTTCTGCCAACGCTTTGGGAAAAAAAAGAGGATATTTACATGGAATCTTTTGCCAGAGGCAAAGGCGTCGTTGCTTTATGCATACTCCATAAGAGGTTTGAACAAAAATAAATGATCTCAAGATATGGTTTTGAAGTTGCTTTGCTCTGCCTTATTTAAGGAACTCACTGGGGAGCAGCTGTCTTGTTCTTTCCTTTACAGTACTTGAAGCATATAATATTACTTTTTAAGTGTAATGTACATGTCATTTAATCAGTCTTCAGTGACAAAAACTCTGACAGTGAGTGGGAGAATGTACTGCAGTATAGTTAGAGTGATACTCAGGAATACCTCTCTGCTACTATATTAAGTAAAAAGGTCACTAAACATTCAACCAAGTGTCAATCTTGGTTCATGTATTCTTGTATCCTTAGAGTACATAACACAGTAGAAGTGCTTTCATTTCAGTGCTGACAGGATAATTTGTACTTATCTTAATGCAAAGCATTCATAACTCCCAACATTTTGCTTGCAGATAAGGTATAGGATTGTAAAAATGGCAAACACAGTATGGAACACTTAAATTCTTGTTTGGAATCCTTTTTAAAGCAAATTTCTTGAAAACCAGAGTTTAATACAGCACTGAAAGCCTTATACCATAGAAAAGAAAGTGTACAGAGACCACAATACAGTACAAGTCTGGTTTGAAATACTGTGTACCTCCTCATACATCAAGCTTTTAATTAGCTGCTGCTGTTTTAAAACTATTTAATGGCGGAAGTATTTTTAGTGATTATGAATATCTCCACAGTGAATTATAGTGACTTTATCGAGAAGCACACAACTCTGTCTGGATTAAAGGTAACAGTAAATGTGCCTACATTTAACCTCCAAAGTGAAGTAAGTCAAAGTGGTGCTTCAGCTAACATTATTATTATTATCATCGTCATCTTTGGTCTGTGTTTTTAAATAGTAAAAATGGGGAAGACTTCTTTTCTGTGAATGTTATTTTATGGCAATCAGGAGTCATAAGAACTTGTTGTACATGTTTCATTGTGAATCTCCTTTGTCTTTTTTTTTTTGTCTTCACCTGTTCCCCCCTACTTCTTTACTGAATTAACATTTAGGCTCGTGGAATGGTCTTCCAATCGAAAACCTTTTCAACAGAAATCTTTGCTCTCTTGTTCATACTCTGTTGCTGTAGGTTCACTGAGATGCTTGTGTGCACCTGGTTGGCTCTGCAGTCTGCAATTAGAAAAAAGGCTAACGTTAGAGGATGCCTGGGAGGGGGCCTGATATTCAGTTACTTGTAAATACGTTCACCTGTTAGTGATTAAAATGTGTTTTAAGTTGCAAATGTTTGAGGTTATCACATGTTTTTTTGGAACAGAAAAAGGGTGTGGCACAGAGCACACTCTGTAGCATAAGTGTCAGTTTCTCTTTCCTCTGACATCTCTTTTGATCATTGTATGATGTGTTTCCACTAACCTGTGAGATGAAGGACAATCTTACAGGTTTCTGACCGTTTCATTAGACACATACACCGATTATTTATTTCTATTTCATATACAGTACCTATATAATTTCTTCTTAAAACACACTGAATAGGTAAATATAAGCCTTTCATGGTATAAAAAGGCTGTTGTTCATTAAACAAGAGTATCATGTTAAGAACTTGTAGTTCCCATAAGTACTATACATGTATTTTAGACTTCACAAACTTTCTCTCAGCACTGTACGTGCATTAGAAATGCAAGAATATTCTATACGGTATAAATCAGTTGAAGAAATCAATGTTACCATAGAATAGTATTTTCTGCATATATTGCAGTTCTTTTCTTCTAGAGCAGATATTTTGTCTTCAAATTATTAAAGATAAGCTTTTGAAAATGTCATACCATAGGAAAAGCTTGGAATCTCAGACTTCCTGAGACAAATTTTAATGTCTTGTCTTAGTGTGCCAAGCAAACAATATTATACTCTTTGCAGTTTGGTGAGATGTACCATGAAGCTGTAACTTTCTGGTTCAAAGGCCAGATAATGATTAACTAACAGCATAGTAAGCCTGCTGTACTACACCTGTTGAGAGTATGGAGAACCAAAATCAGACCACTGCTTTTCAGTGCTTGACCTCAGTGAATAATGCAATATCATGAACTTTGGAAACAGATCAGTTTAAATGAATTAAATGCTTTCTTAAAGCCAAAACAGCACTAGCAATAATCACTTGTGGGATCTTCCTTGTATTAATGACATTAATAAATACACACAGGGCATGTGCTATGGTACAGTATTTGTTTTCAGAAAGCTTTTGATAAAGTTCTCCATATAGGATTAATTCTGAAAATGCTGGCGGTAGGCAATTAAGGTAAACAAACAGAAAAGTGAGAATACAGAGAAGAGGTGAATACTCAATTTGGGGTTATGTAATTAGATGGAAACCACAGGGATCTGTACTAGGACAACTCAACTGCTTTTCTTAATTCTTATCAATAATCTAGATGGTGATGAAGTTAATAAACTAGTCAAGTTTGCAGATGATCACAAATTAGGAGGAATAGCCAACACTGGAAAAAAGCACATGAAATTCAAAAAATGTAGCTAAAATTCAGGACTGGTCAAAGACATGGCAGATAACATTTAATGTAAGGGCAAGGGTTTGCATGCAGGCAGAATAAACATAAACTCTGTATGTGAAAGAGGAAATGCTTGTCTACAAGACCAGGTTTAGGTATTTGATGTCTACATTATATAGATCTTCTTAAAAGAGAAACAATGGAAAACAAAAATAATATAATTTTAATCAATGGATGTCATGCTAAAATTGTATAAAGCACTATTAAGGTTTCATTTAGCATATTGTGTACAATTTTGGTCACCATGTAATAGCAAAGATGTTGCTGTTGGCTTAAAGGAATGTTACACACTAGCAGGCTGAAGGAACCGAACCTTTTTAGTCTTTAACGGAGAGGATTATCAGCGGACATAACACAAGTATCCAAAATCCTCCAAGGCACTGGCAAAGTTCTTAAAAATGAACACAAACCCAAGGGCACAAGAGGAAACTAAGTGGAAGTGCATTTAAAACTAAGGACAGGAGGGATGTGTGTATCCAAAGGACTGAGGGAGTGTGGAGCAAGTTAACAGCCATATTGTTGCAGCTGACACACTGGCTTCTTTCAAGAAACAGCTGGATGAGTTCCTTTGACAATTAGCTGCTAAGTACCAAATGGACTAGATGGGCAGCATGCCGTTAGTAGGGGAAGCATTTCAGATGAATTTCCAAATGTTTTATAGATTGACAATTGTGGTCTTAATCCACCATGAGCACTTAAAAAAAGATTTGCAAATACTAAAACCAGATTTCCTTTTAGGGGACATAAACATACTGAGCCTGGAATAACATCCTAATACTTTTTTCCCCTAACAGAATCACAGAATATAAACTGTACTGACTAAAGCCATTTAAGGGATATACTGTAAAACTGAAGCAGAAAATTTCAAAAGAAACAAATTCTTTTTGCTAAAAATAAAGCAATTGTGTGTACATTGCCAAGCTACAAAATACCATTGTGTATGGTTCATCTCTGAATCTGTTGTCCAAAATGCACTTTTTGGCTGAACTCTCAGTTAAGCTAGGGCTGAATTAGGTCAGTAACTGCTAGATCCATTGGGAAGGTAAAACATAGCTTGATCAATAATTGCTTAGTTTAAATTATTTCCATTTTCCATTATTTTAGACACGCAGAGCTCAAACTGCTTAAGAGATCAAAATGTAGAGAAATACAGGTAAGATCTAATAATTTATATCTTAAATTGTATGGTAAGTCTTTTAACTCAAGAATCCTAGGTATGAGATGAATGTAGTGATATCTCAGACATCAGTTGTATTTAAGTGTCTTGTATGCATGCCAAGCTGTCAGTCAGGCCTATCAAAAGCAGAAGTTCTCTTTTGGGCCTTATTGTTAGCACATGTGTTAATGTCTAATGAATGGCAACTATAAATTACTTCAATGTGTTTTTTTATCTAAAGGTTTTATATAAACCTTATGAAAAGGAGATGGGTATCTGAAGTCTAAATTTTAAAACAAACTTCTTAAAGGTACTGTAAATGGTGTCTGTATGAAACAGGTTAAGTAGGAAATTATCACAACATTTTTATAATAAACAACAAGTTTATTAAAGATAATGTTTCTGAAAATATCAGTGCTGGAAAAGAATATTTAGTTATCTACACAAAAATATTTGGATGTCACATCATCACGTTCAATAACCTCTTATCTAGTTCAAGGTCGTGGTGGCCAGTGCCTATCCCAGGAAGTATTGGAAGCGAGGCAAGCTACATCCTGGGCAGGATGCTAGTTCATTTAAGAGCACACATGCCACGACCCGTTTTTTATAGAACCCAATCATCCAGGTGGGTTCTGCACATTGGTGGTGGTGGAGGGGATCTCCAATACCTTTAAAGTGCTTTAAGTGGAGTGTCCAGAAAAGCGCAATATAAGTGTAAGCAATTATTATTATTATTATTATTATTATTATTATTATTATTATTAACTTTCCAATATGTCTTGAACTGTTGGAGGAAATTGGAGCAACCGGCAAAAACCCATTCAAACACAGGGAGAACATACTGTACTGTACAAACATCACCCAGACTGCAGCCTGGGAATTGAACTGTGAGACAACACTGTGAGGCAGCAATGCTAGCTACTGTAACACTTTGCCGCCCTGGCATAATTATATTACCGAACAACATCTCACTCTAGGACGACAAGTTTAACATCTCCTTCCACTGCTACTAGAAGCTAATTTGAAATCTGTGTAAGATGGATGATGGACTCAGTTTGCAATTGAACTGCCTTGTCCTGTATATACGTGGTCATCCACAAGTATCACTGCTGGCCACCAAATTGTCTCTTACCACCAAGTTGTCTCATACCCTTACCAGTTCCAGCACCTCTGCCAGAGAACCCCCTCCACAAGTGATCCTCTGCAATATTTTCATCTTCATTGGTGTGAACAGTCCAGGGTTTTGTCTTATTTCAGAATTTTTAGTTTTGTTCATTACATGCTAAAACACCAAACCACCAATGTTCTGGAACCTACTGTGGGAATTATTGATTGTACATGAAATAGCTATATTAATGTACAGTATGTTGGTAATGTAGGTACAGAGACAAAATGAAGACCAGTGGTGTGGCCTTAAGCCAAGATGGCTGCAGGAAAATCTGCAGAATGAGGTGGGAGCTGTTGTGAACGAGTCATTAGTATTCAGAGGGAATAAGATTTCAGGAAAGGGAAAGGAAATGTCAGGATAGGCTCTGTGTGGAATTATTAAACTTATAAAAACAGATGGAATGGGTCTCGGCTCTAGGCTCTTGCCTGGAAGGAATGCAAGTAAGAGCTCCAAGGAAGAACTCTCACTAGTAACTGATGGAGCTGGCCAGTAGGACTTAAATACTGAGAGAATACAATCAAATACTGAGGGCATCACAGATTCTGGACAGGCAGGATGTGTTTGCAAGAACCACTTGAAATGAAGAGTGCTGCTGAGGAACGGGGTTGGTTTGCTGGACCAGTGTTGACTGGAAAACTTTGCACCTGGAGGAATGGGGCAATGCTTGGCAAGGTGGCAGTTTATCTTCTCCCCAAAAGCTGAGAGAGATATATCTGGAGGAGCTGGGTTCTTCCTGTACATTGCAGTCAGCAGACAGATGATCAGAATCAGCAAATGAGAGAGAATGGGAAGCACAAACCCAGCTGCTGATGTGTCAGGGATATAGACTATTTAACAGAAAGGAGTCCTTTGCCAAACAGTATGGTCTGAGAAAGTGAGAAATTATTAGTGTGTGGTGAAGAGTAGAGGCCAATAATGTGAAAACAGAGAACTGGACTACACAGAATTCATTTGGTATAATTGTATAATTAATAATAATTAATAATCATTGCTCATACTTATAGAGTGCTTTTCTGGACACTTAACAGGTAATGGGGACTCCCCTCCACCACCACCAATGTGCAGCATCCACCTGGATGATGCGACGGTAGCCATTTGCATCAGAACACTCACCACACATCAGCTATTAGTGGGTGGCAGGAGAGAAGAATAATGAAGCCAATTCATAGATGGGGATTATTAGGAAGCCAATTATGAGGAGGTAAAGGTCAATAGGAAATCTGGCCAGGACATCGGGGTTACACCCCCAACTCTTTTCAAGAAATGCCCTGGGATTTTTATTGAACACAGAGAGTCAGGACCATGGCTTTATGTCTCATCTGAAGGACGGTGCCTTTTTACAGTATAATGTTCCCATCACTGTACTGGGGCATTAGGACCCACACAGACTGCAGGGTGAGCACACCCTACTGCCCCTTCTAAACACCACTAAGCAGAAACCTTACTTTCCCAGGAGGTTTCCCATCCAGGTACTGAACAGGCTCACATCTGCTTAGTTTCAGTGGGTTGCCAGCTGTGAGGTGCAGGGTTATATGGTCACTGGCTAATTATTATTATTAACTAGGTTTTCGGAGTGGGTGGGTGGTGGAGTATGTGCCAGAATTTATCACATTAGGCTGCTGCTTGGAACACTGAATTAGAATTGAGAATTAAGAACAGAGGAAAAATCATCCTTTATTAAATTCAGGGATCTTGGGTGGCTGGACAGACACCTTTCCATGATTAGATAAATTATTTATTCAGTACCTTATTCAGTGTCTCTTAATGACTGAGTTAAATTGCATTTTGTGGCTTGTTTTATATCGATGCACAAACCCACAACCCTCGAATCTCACACATTTAATTATTTAAAACAGATATGAATTAAAATATGTACAAAATATAAATCAGGCAGTTACATTTCCAGCATGAAATGTGACATTGTCATAATGAAAGCATTACCAATTTAGTATTGGCCATGACCTGTCTGGGCATTTACACGGTGTAAAAACACTGACGCACTTTAGATCAGCCTCTGTAATCGTCTGTGGCATGTTTTGACATTCTTCCTGTGCAGCTGTGGCCTGTTGGTGAAGTTTAGCCAGTCACAGTTGTCCAATGTTGAAAGCACTTGTGAGATTATCCCACAAATATTCTGATGGATCTGGGTCATATAAAAATCTGACCATGGTAAATTATACCATTGTAATCCTCAAGATGGGTGTCCTTGCAGTGTCCTGTCTGGAAATTCCTGGATTTCCATCTTGACTTCCAGGAGCAGAATAACCGTTGGCTCAAGGACTCTGTCAAGACATTGCTAGACACTATACAATAGTTGCCCTTAATGTGCATCATGAGCTGTTGTATTCAAGGAGATTCCTCCTCACACTGTTATGCTGTTCTTGCTCTGTCTCTGCACTGGTTGACTTAAACAACACAGTAATGAGCATAATGCTCACCATGACACCAAACATTCTGATTTTCAAGGGATATTTCTCTAGTTGTCTTTCATAGCCAGGCCTTCTAAAGTCATGCTGGTAGTAACCAGGTGATCTTCATTACTCAAGTAAGGAAGGGTTGTACAGCATCTTTTTGTGTTCTGGCATTGATTAACACAATTAGTTTCAGGAATTTTAACTCCACTTAAAAACCAAACATTAAACACCTGGTGTTTTTACGAAATCATACTGTATGACATGAGCCTAACATTTTATCCAAAGCATAACAGTAGTAATTAAGCAATCAATAAACCTTTCCACTCACTATCTGAAGTTTAAATAACATATGCCCAACAGGCTATCATTGAACAATTTTGAATGCTATGTTTTTTATTATGCATCGGTATATTTTATATTTTCATAAAGGCATGTAGTTTTGGATACAGTATTCCTTAATAGAAGGATTATATTTCTAACACAGTAATTAGACTGAATTTCAAACATTAGACCACTCTTTAGACAGAAAGCACGCTCAGAGTACTTTTCTTAATAACTTTTATTAATTGCAAAAAAAACATTTATTCTTATTTTGCATAGAATAAATATATATTTTTTGATAAAAATGCTGTAACCTGCTGCTTATCTAAGAACATGCCTCTGACGTGCTTACAGGATCTGTGGGAGTGCTACAGTACCCTTTCAATATAATTAACAGTCTGAAAGAAGGCTTTGTACCTTGTGAGATGAAAAGACATGAATGTGTTTTTTTTTTGTCTATTAAATTAATCACGAAAATACATTGGATTCTGTTCAATGGGTGCCTGTAAGGAGAGATTATTCATTTCTCATTGTGAAGTGAAGAAAGAGCTGTTGGTTTTCGGGGCAACTGGAGTACTTCTCTGTATGATGTGCATCAGCAGTGCGAGAACACTACCCAGGTGTGCTGCAGGTGCCAGACATGTAAGCTGAACTATTTCAAAATTTAAAAAAGACATATAACTTTTTCACACTATGCTAAGTTATGAAGGTAACCTTGGAAGCCTGTGGAAGAAAGATTTTAAATGTTTTACACTGAGTTCAATGCTTTGTTAATTCACTTGAATTCCATTAATTGTTTTGTTTAATTGTGGTTAGAACTGTCAAATTCCAATGTAAGATTGCTATTAGTTACTATATTACTATTATTATGTCTTTTTCAGGAATTTATTCTGTAAATACTAAAGTTACGTGCTGAATTGATTACTGAAAATCAAAACCACAACAAATGACTCCCTGAACCAATCGCAGTTATTGGATATAAATTATAACTGCAAATTACACATTTCAATAATTCTAAAAGATTTCTGCTGTTTCTCGGTGTATGGTAGAAATGCAGGTTATAGAGAATTCATGTCACCTTAAGTGTAGTGCTTCTATTCAATAGTTTCTTTGTGAACGTTTACAAAGAATCTACAAGTAAATGATTAAATTGTGCTTTCTTTGTTAAATTGTTTCTTTGTTAAAATGGTGGTACTGAATATGGGAAGCTGCAAGATTTATATCTGTCTACAGACAATTGTTATTTTCTTAAATAACAATGTTATTCCATTTTAAGTTATAAACATAATAATAGCATATAAATATAAGTGAAGGCCATTCTGAATAAAAATGGAAAGAATGTTGAATACTTACATGTATACAATTGGAGATGTGGATAACTGGCTTTGGCACAGAACATCTATTTCAACAGTTCGCCAGTTACAGGAAGCTGATCCTCTGTATCTAATCAACAATTGGCGAGTGTCCTTGCACCCTCACATTTACAATCTCAGAAAAACAAAAGTCTCTATGGATTACATGCCTTGGCATTTTCTCTGCCAGAGGGAGTCGACAGCTGTAATGTTGGTTTTATATTAATTGTTGTATTAATGAAGAGGTTTATTTTGCAACTATCCTGCAGGAGTATACCAAAGATTTGCACAGTATGGCTTTATCTTAGTTCTCCTCTTCTAGAGTGGATGAAGGAACACCCACCTTCCTATCTAAATTAAAAAGGTTTTGGCCTTGATACAAGGCAGTAAAGATTTCAAGTTTTCACAAAAGCATTTAAAAGTACAAAGTCATACCTCATTTATTTTAAACTAGGTCAAAACATCAAACAGCCCACAAGTGGTCTAGTCTAGTTTCAAAGCAGTGTTTTGTTTCAATTTGCCTGCAATAAACATGCATCCTAGTGAAATAGTGGGTGAACTGTAGTTAACTAGGTATAGTAAAGGTGCTAGGGTGAGCAGCCCCTGTAGTCATTGTTTAAATGAAAAAAATGTTTTGCTTCGTCTGTTCTTTGGCTTTTCACCAAGACCTTTTTTATAATGAGTGTTTCTGATTTTCTTTTTTATAATTACTGTATGGTAGTTCTACTTGAACCATAATGAATAAGCCCTGAGTGATCAGTGTTCAATTAAGAGCAAACGGTATTCAGCGCCTGCCTCGGTTTAGAGTGCTTTATATAAATTATTGCACTACACCTGTGATTTTTAAACTGGATACAAGACTGAAAACTGAATTTAAGTAGTATTGATCACCAAATCTTTTGTAAATCCATCATGAAAATGAATGGAGGATTCAATTTATTTGAGGCAGAAGTAAAACATCTAGGACTGAAGAGTGAATTAACCTGTTTAAAGCTTCACCAATCAAAATCTTCTTTAAACAGCTTTTGTAGAGAGGTAAATGAGTTAATTTGTCAGTTGATTAAAACATAAACAAAAACAAAAAACATTCGAAACTATGGCCTTGTTTATAATTTAACATGTTCAATGCTGTGATATTTGTATCAATATAAACAAATTGTAGTTATTTTCCATTTAATAAAAAAGCAAGGGATTCATTTTATATTGTACCTTTTGAGAGGGCAGTAGAGTCACACAAGATCTTGCCTACACTACAACTTTTGTCTAGACTACATTCCCCAGAAACCTGTGGGGAATGACTAGCCATCCCCAGTCACCTGACCGATTGGTATAAGACAGTTGGTTGTGTGACAGTTTAAAAACCAGGACACTGAGGCTTTTAGAGTCAATAAACATCTGATGTGTGGAGACAGAAGACAGATCTCATGTTATTGAAACTGCACCACAGGGAGAGAGAGAAGGAAGTATCTGACTGAGCGAAAGGTAGGAGTGAACATTTGTGAGTGCTGAAAAAGTTTCAGAGAGAATACTTAAACCATTACACATTATAGAAAACCTTTCTGCAAAAATTAAGTACTGCCTGTGTTATGTAGGCAGCCATGTAGGCATGGTTGTACCTACACATCAGGCAGTGACACACCATTTCACAGCTGATGTCAGTAAAGGCAATGATACCGTTCTTGCCTTATAAATATATTTTAAACACTTTGGCTTTTGGCTGAAAAGGAAACTCACGTAAGTATAAAAATAAGCCTAATGAAGGCTACTTTTGTCAGCAGATTGCAAGACAAAATCGTCTTTCATCCAAACTCTTTCTTTATTGAGTCATGTAAACAAAAGAAAAAGGATTAAGCAGAAGTTTCTGAGCAGCCACAGACCTGTTGTGACCATATTGTGTAGATACTATACAAAAAGTTTGCAATGTTCCTGTAAAGCAACTTTTTTTATTAAAGAAGCATTCATTAAGTAATTTGAGAGATTGGCTGGAATTAAAACCAACTGGTTATGGGGTGCAGATGACCAGAAATATCACTGGGGCACATCAAGAGATCCTTATTCTTCCCGTGCAGAGGAAGAGTTTTAGGCCATAAAGCCAGTTCTTAAAGAAGTGGTGATTTATTTAAAAAAAACATAATTGTGTAAATTGTAGTCAGATGATGCAGACCAGTGTAGATGTTGAAGTTATGAATTTATCATCTTATGTTTTTTTTTACTTTTCAGCAAAAGAGTCATTAAAGTCAAATAGCTGTGGTATGAACAAACACTGGAAGCTGGCAGTATTTCTGTGTTGGTTTCAGATGAAAAGCCTCTGAGCTAACTAAACAGTAGTGATGTGATTTAGGTGCTCAAGGTAAACTTGGCATACTGTACATGAAGATGTTTGAGCAAGTCTATGCTGGACAAAAATAGCTTCTTTAAACAATTTAATAATGTGGGTTTAGTAAGATGTGAAAATGATCACTGGCAACCATAACCCTTTTAATACTATTCATTTTAGAGTCTTTGAATAAATGTGTCAATTGTCCTGTTTAATTGTCCTCTATGATTTTTTTTCTGGTGCAACTTCAGTATTTACTGTATCAAAGGCAAGCATGGTGTTTTAGTTAGCTGGTGTTTTTACAATCCTCATTGTATTGGAGGAGATTAGAATGAAAGGATAGCTTTGCAGTATCGGTAAACCTTTGAGCTGGTAATTCAACCTGAATTGCTGACTTGAGTTGTTGTGAATATGAGATTATGTGAAGTGTGTACATTTGTTTGTCAGCATAAAAACGTTTATACGTTTATCAGCATGTTCTGCATTTGGGCTTTCATCTGTCATTTAAGTGTTGAGACGGTCTTAGGAAAAAAATAAAGCCCCAAAACCAGTAAACATACTGTACTGACATATACAGTATATGGCAAATTTTTATCCGCAATATTTATTATTCACTGAATTACCACTATATTACACAGCAGAGGAGAACAACAGACTTGCAGTAAGCTGAACCCTTCCTAATTGGGCAGCACTACAGAAATATTTATTGGGATTCAAATTTACAGTCTAGGTTTCAACCAGTTCTGCAAGTTTACTTATTAGGGCACTAGGTAAGAGGCCTCACTTTCAATTCATTCAAATAAATATTAGGTATGATACCTTAATTTTGAGATTTACATTATTTATATAATCTATACTTTGGAAAACGTAACACATTTTGAGTCCTAACAGCCTGAATTCAAGGCACATTTAACTAGAACTATTTCACCTTTATTCACAAATTGTAACACACAAGTTCTAAGTTGGGGGGAGGGGGGGAACAAATGCTCAAACATTCTGAAAGTAAAAACAAATTAAAACCAAGAAAAATGGGTTCCTAGAACCTGAGACCAGGGATATAAAGGACCAGCCCAGGTATATTAAACTATCCCACCCTAACTTGATCTGTATATTATTATTATTATTATTATTATTATTAATAATAATAATAATAATAATAATAACTTGCACTTACTGTATATAGCGCTTTTCTGGGCACTCCACTCAAAGCGCTTTACAGGTAATGGGGACCCCCTCCACCACCACCAATGTGCAGCTCCACCTGGATGAAAGCCACCTGGATCTTGCATTTGTCTGGTCTGATTTTCCCATAGTTGTACATTTGGGGAAAGCAATGTCCTCTTTCTCAGTCTAACTGTAACCCTCAGACTAATCTAACTAGATGACCAGATGATCAGACAGTGTTCTTTCAAAGAACTAATCGATTGCAGGTGCTGCAGATTTCAGTCTCTCAATCTGATGTGAAGTCACACACCTCCAGTGCAAACCGACACAGACAGATTGGAGAAACAGCTGCTTTGTATACACTAGGCCAAGTGTAGTATAATAGATACATTTCACAGTTTACCAGATTATTAAAAAAAAATTAAAGTTAAAATGGGGACGTGTGGTGCATTTACTGTAGCTTTTAGCATTTTTTCTGGGTAAAAAAAAAGTTTTAAGAACAACATTTAGTCATTGTTCATTCTACTGTATAAAAAAAATTCTGCTGGTTAAAACTTCTAAACTAAAGTTTACAAACCTTAACACGAACTTGTAGTAATTCTCTGATTTAGCGGTAAACAGGAGAAGAAGAACAGTTTTTTCCAAAGTACTTCCAAACTTTCCATACTCCTTTCTGCAATTTCCTATAGTTTAAAGTTAGACCTATGCCATAGCACAGCAGCCTACATGATGCCTATTGACTGAAATTATTACTAATTTGAGTTGTGTTAATCAACTGCGCTCAGTTAGGTTGTTAATGTGCTTACTTGTATTTACAAACTGTTTTATGTGACCAAAGGGGTAGTTTCTCTTTAATCATTAGATTATTAGAGTTTGTAGAATAAATATTGTTCAGTTGCTTGCAGCACATTCATATTTCATAGCAAATGTGATTTTAATTGGGGATTCTGTGGAACTGCGGGAAATATAATGCTATAGAATTCAGGGCAAAACTTTTACATTCCAAGTTACATTAATGCTCAATTTTATCATCGATGCATGATACAAAATCCAATGGATATTTTGATTTTAATTTTCTCATTTCTTTTTCTCTAAATTGTCCTTGTCTGTGGGCCGTGATTGGATTGGAGTACCGTCCTGGATGTAGACCCACCCATGTCCACATTAACAGGTTCCCAATTACTGTGGCCCTCCCTTAAGTGGACAAGTTTTCTGAAAATGGATGGATTTCTGTATTGTATTAATTTGCCATTAATAACAGGTTATTAATCAGTCATTTCTGATGTTTAAGCTTGTTCGACATTAAATAAGTATGTGAAAACATATGAATTTCAAGTTTTATGTGGTGTTGACCAAGGTAATACATTGTAAATAATAGGGCAAAGCAGACTCAGATAATCTTAAATGTACCAGACAAGCTCGTGCTCATTTTGACGTGGGAGAACATGTTGCACAATGTTTTTATCTTGCAGCTAGTATAATAGGTTTACTGTTAAATTGTGACAGAAATGAGCAGAAGTGGAGTTATTATTTGGGTGCATATCACATGTACCTCAATGAGATTTATAGAGAGCACCGGTACAAACATGAGGATACACATATATGACATATTTTGAGTTTCAGTGTTGTAAAAAAGGATTCCACTATAGCTTTCTGTCGTACAGCTATTTTAAAGTACTGATCAAAAGAATACACATTTCTTCATTGCCTAAAACAAATAAAACTTTCTGTATATAAACAGCTAATACACAATACCCTCAAAAACTTGTGTAAACTGCAACCATTTCCCTTTAAGCAGATTGTTTTCACAGCTTTGCTGTTTTGTACAGTGAGTATCTACTTCACAGCTGACACATGAAACAGAATTGTCATTGTCTCACTGAACAGATTTACTTTGTACAGATCGTCCGTATTCTAGCATTGTACCAAAGACTTAACTTTTGCAAGGAATACCATGTAGTCTAGCGATACTGATGCAGAAAATATCTCTCTCAAAGTTGTTAAACATTCTTTTTTCTTTACCAATTTGTAAGACATCTGCTTGTCTTTTCAGGGGAGTTATAATTATCTAAATGTATTTTGCCAGGCGCTGTCAAGAAGCTACTGAACTCTCTATGGCTCTCTTAAATAAGCAGTAATTTATTGCTCTAATAACCAATTTTTGTTAAAAAAGCCTTGATGTTTGGAAGATGGGTCATTTGATCTATCATCTTACAAAGCAAACTCTAACCCCCAAAGCTTTCTTTCCCCCAATAAGATCCTGCTAGTTTCTAAAACTCTTCAAGTGAAAAAAACATTTGATTTCTTTTTGATACATTAAATTATCAAAATGCAAGCAAGCCATAAAAGAAGTAGGCAGAATAACTTGAACAAATACTGTAATATACAATGGTTTTGCAGACTTGTCCCACTGCATAGACTGTCCCTCTGCTTTTAAGAAAATCCTTAAACCACTGAACAAAATTATAGTGGTAATGAAGTCTTAAACCACAAGGTCACAGGAGTGGGTTCTTCATTCAGTAGATCAAATCATTTCTTCCGCTGTATGTGCTCAGTTAAGGTCACTCTTAATGATTGATATTTCAATGAAACAAAACCCATGAAACTATATTCTCATGGTGGTCAATCAATCAGCCCCAGGCAGATAACAATAAACACGTTAGTCATCATGGTAGTGCAGCAAGTGTCCCTCTCTCAAGGATATACACTGACATTTTATAGGCTCAATTCTAGCCTGTGGCACAATGATCTCATTGTTGATCACGGAATGAGCATATTGTACATATTATATATAGATATATGGTACAGTATGCCATAACCCTCAAGCATAAATTCTGCAATACTAATCAGATAACCTGTTTTCAGATTTTCTCACTGAGATAAGATACTGTGATATAGGAAATAGCCAGTAGTTCAATAAGCTCATCTCCCAATTTTGTGTTTCATTTACTTCTTATATATAAGAGGACAAAAAGTGTAATGTATGGTTGTAGCTCCCACAGCGCTTTGTGTAGAAACACTCTCCTTTTCTTCGTTTTAAATGCACTTCCTCTTAGTTTTCTTGTGTTTCCCTGATTGATGTTTCACCGTTGATTCTGAAATACTGTAGTCCTTTAGGTTGATTTGAAGATTTTGTCTTTAAAGAGACATAGTTTGAATAGTTGAAAAAAGTCGCTTTATAGGCATCATGTACCATCTTAAAAGTATTGAGTGCATGTATAGAAGGCATGCAGCTTTGCCAATTTTAATTGTTCTGCAGCAATGCTATGGCTCAGTGAAATACAAGTAAAATGTTTTGGGAATATTGTGTGCAGGAATATGACACCATGTTTTTGCTACGTCATTTGGGATTCATTCATCCACCTTCTCTAGATTCTAAGAGCACTACAAACTGGCAGGAAGCATCGGCATTTGAGCTAGTCCCAGTTGATTGAGTGTAATTACAGAGCAATTGGACTGACTGCCTTATTTTAAAGGACACATAAATTCAGTTGCAATCATCAGGTGCCCCTACAACAGGAAAATCATGGTTCAGGCTACACAGCTCTTTGCACACCAGCATACAGAGTAGCACTTGATTACTAGCAAAAGATTGTTTTTTGTTGAATCTCAATTCAGTTTCCCAAATGTCCAGAGGAGAAGTCGCAAAGGGCTCATTGAGATCTGTATGGAGGAATAACATTGTTTTACTGGCAGTAACATAACAATCTGGAGTGTCAATTATCTAAGTTTTGGATCCAGATTGTTGGCACTGACATTTATGTTGCTGCACAGCATAATGTTAACAACATTGTGAGGCCTATTCTCCATCCATCTTTACAGCAAAATCTTTCAGCACAGAAGTGCTCGTCTCCACATGGCGGAGGTTACTCGCTACTTTATGTTCCTATCTGTGATCAACATCATGGATAGCCCAGCTGTATTGTTGGATGTGGTACAAGTTGGTTAGATCTGGTACTTACATTACATGTTGCATGGAGCAGCGTCTCTGTGCTCTGAGCACAACTTATCTGTTGGTCTGCACTTTGGAGTTTGGATGGTCGTACCTGAACCAATGGTAGTATCTGATCAATATCTGACTTAGGTGTACCATGTAACCTATACCATAAGTGATTTTTTTGGTTAGAAGTGTACTCGTTTCATATACAATATCACTTTTATCACATCACATAATTTTTAGTGACTGCTTATCCAATTAAGGGGCATGGTGGCCAGGAGCCTCTCCTGGAAAATATTGGGCGCAACGCAGGGTGCACCCTGTAAAGGATGCCAGTGCATCGCAGTTCACACACAGACACAAACATACACACACTCAAAAAGGCCAAAGAAGCCAATTAACCTACCAGGATGTCTCTGGAATGTGGGAGGAAACGGGAGCATCTGGAAGAAACCCATATACTGTACATGGGGAGACCGTACAAACTCCACACAGATTGCACCCCAGGCCCAGAATAGAACCAAGGGCTCCAGCACTGTTAGACAGCAAAGCTGACCCTTGTGCCACCATATGTTTTAAATATGGAACAGAACCATAAGAGTCAGAGGAAGATGGGGAAATGGCTTCCCTCTTCCTGAGTCCTGTTTTTTTTTTTCTGCAGTTGATCACACAAAATCTATCTCCAGGTTACCTCTTGACCATAGGACGAGAAAGTCTCTGACTTAAGCAGATCCAGCTATCACTAAACATACTACACTGACACATCACTCCAGAGAGCATCATAAGCCCAGTTTCTCCTAAAATACATAGCTATTTTCTGTGCTCGTCATTGTAGAGTCATGTCAATACCATTGAATATCAATCAAATTTTTTAAATATAAGATCGTAATGTACAAAAGATAATTAGGGAACAAACCTCTGCCCTCTATATACACTCAGGACTGGTATAAAAAAAATAGTCTTTCTAATAAATAGCCATCCATTTTGCATGTCTTAATTTATACTGAATATAAGCACAACCTCCCCCTAAATCAGACTGTATTTCATAGCTTCACAATGACTTCTGTCACAGTTCTATTTGTTCAATGTCAATGTCACTGTAATTACAACAATTTAACGGGCCTGCATTTGAAGCTCTAAAGCTCAGTATGAGTCTTTTTGGACTATTAATTCCAACTTTTATCAACCAAAGAACAAAAATCAGCCATTGTAATCTGGTTATGGAAACCGTCAGGTGCTGTAGGTATGCTTCACTACACAGCATTACTTACCATGTATTTAAGAAAGGAAGGTAACATTAGATTAAAACTTAAGACTGTTTTTGAGACAAGTCTACCTGGTGTTTAAAAGATTGTATTTTCCAGCAAATGCGATCTCTAAGATATACTGTACTTAGAACATGGAGGTCCCTAACATAAAATTACACTTGTCTTTTTAGATGTATCATTTTATACAGTATGTTCTAGGTAAATTGTGCATAGTCAAAAACCTACTGGATAACTACAGTATATTAAAATCCACCTAAAACCACATGTAGTTTGCAATGCTGTCTGAAGTATAGAGTTTCAAAGCTTTCAGTAGATCTGTATGTGCATACAGAGTTTCACAGAGGCTCTTATCATCAGCTCCATTGTAAAGCAAACAGATATTTCAAAGTTTTACTGAAACTTTTGACAAACTTTCATCACATCCCTGACTCCTGTGATATCCCGAGCGTCTCCTTCAGTTTAGGCACTAAATCACGGTCCTAACTCCTTGGTTGTTAAAGATTCTTGAATCTAATCGTAATAGTATGGGTATTAACTCCTGGGATCCTGGCAAACTTCCACTCAGTGTGCCCGTAGTTTTACTGTTGAAGAATTTTCCCACCTGAGATACAGTGTAAAGAGGCTGCTGACTACATGATGGGTGCTAAATGTCCTGGAGACTGCACTGTATTGTATGTGTGTATCTTAAAATAATAGAGATCAGATAACCATGTTAGTGTCTGTACAACCTCTTTTTTAATTTATATTTATTAACTAATATTTCATTACTTGCTGACTGGTTTACTTTCTCATAGTAAAGTCAGGTAGCAAGTATTTGCGTTGTATTCTGATATTATTAATTGTGACTAGTATCATTGTGCTCGTATTGTTTCAAGCGTACAAACACCAGGAGGGTACATAAACAAGGTTCTTGTTACTGTATATTATTTTGCCAGGTATATAGACATATATTGTCTAGACTGTGTAAAAAGAAGATGCATGCTGTATCATATACAGATTTTTCAAATATATTTATCATTTTGTATTTTCAGGAGCACTAAATTTGACAGAGTGTTTCTAAAGATGCTGTACTATATGCACACTCATATTTCAGGTTTACAACCTGCAGAGCCACATTAGCATTTTTTTTTATTCTGTATTACTTTTTAGTATGTCTGTAAAAGTAAGTATCTTAATGCTCCTCTGAGCTTAAACTCCAAATGAGTGAACATGCAGAAACTGATTGTTTTTCAATGCACAGCACTACTCAGATCATAATGCAGTCATGTGTTTTCAAGTAATGTTTTTCAGAGTTTCGTTTCCTTGAAACCTAGATATTTAAACAGATCGTCAGATTCTAGGTTTTTGTGCTTAATAAGTTTAAATCCTGTCTTATCCATCTGTTTTCTAACCACAACTTCTAATTCAGTGGAGTGGGTGAGCCAGAGCCTTATCAAGCAACAATACCTGGCCATCACAAGGCACACACAAAGAGATGATATGTACTCACTCACACAGGGCCACTTTTTTTCAGAAGCATCCTACTGATATGTTTTTTTTTCCTGTGGGAGAAAACCCACAGAAACCATACTGTATAAAGCCCTGGCGATAGTACCCCAAGATCAGAATTGAACCCAGGGCCCCAGTGCTGTGAGGCAGCAATGCTAACCACTGCACCATCATGGTGCCGCTTTTAGTTTCATTGTTTTTCTAAATTAAATGTTAAATCTACTGTCTTCCTGTACAAAAACTGGCATATTCTAATGTTGTGCCCATCCATGTTTGTTTAAAATATAAGAGAAATGTCTGGTGGAAAGCATACACTATATAGGGTATTTTGCAAATGAGCTTTTAATCCTTTGGTTGGCCTAATATTTTGGTCATCTGTGAAAACTGACAGCTGTACTGTAACTCTGTAAGGGATGTTAACATTGGCAGCCATCCCTACTGTAGCAGCCCTGAAGCAGGATTGTCTGTTTAGACTGTTTGCAAACAGTTATGATGGAGTCCACAGGGACATGCGATCCATTACTCCAGTTTAGAATATTAACATTGGCCTACATTGTAAACCGAAGAGCAGATTGTGGCTCATGTTGGTATTAAAGTTTACCATCATTTATCTAGTGACCGCACTAACCTCTTATCCTTAACTATGCCTCTTGTACGGCTGGGTTTATGTGTATAACCTTGACTGACAGCTGCATTATTATGATTATGATGATGCTATCTGGTAGTGGATGTGTGTCATTGGCACGCTGGTGGGAGGGAAGACTAATCCCGTCCTCTCTCTATGTTGAGTGGGGGTCTGTAGACCTTGAGTTTGAGAAACAGAGATATGTAAGAATGAGAGCAGTGCTAACTGAACTGTCTCTGTAATGCAGATGCTGGAAGGTGTCCTGAACCCACCTCGTCAAGAGTAGTAAAAAAGGTATGTCATTTTACAACCTTAACACCTTTTAGTGATTTATTCTTTTTAATATTTTTGTTTTTCATTGTTAGGGTGTTTCAAGAGTTTCATACTTAAATAAAGCATGTGCATTTCTTTGATTTAACAATTTATTTCAGTTAATTGTTTTGCCTCTACTTCCCTATATCATTTTCCACAATGGAAAAATCACTTGATAAACGTGGTAACGCCTAGTGCTTTAAATTAGTATGGATGACAAAACGTAAGTGCCATAGCAGCAATGGTAAGCTGTCATGCAAAAAGATAATCCTGCTTACATTAAATTTAGTGAGCACTTCTAGCTACCATTTGCAAGCACTTGTGTATCTCAGATGCACACGAATGTTGTTGTTGTTGTTGTTGACTTTGATGTCACACTCTATGATGGATTGAGGTTAGGTAATTTAGACTGAGGGCATTCTGGGACAGACAACGCGGCTTCCAAGCTCTCCCTTGTCCACTATACAATTGTTCATTTGAGAAGTTATACATTATATGGAATAAATTCTAGAATTTATTTTCAGATTTTATTTACATGATTATTCATTTATGTATTATACTGTATGTTGGATGCATATTGAGATCCACATTCGAATGAAAACCTGTACCAGAGATTTTAGCAGTACATATCCATTTTCTGTATAACATGCTTTTTTGATCATGTTTTGTTCTTTTGTAAGGAGAGCCGTGATCAAACAAGAAGCTCATTAAAATTCACCAGATGATTGGAAATGTCACTTTCAGTACTCCTGTACTGCAGAAGACTCATCTGTTAGACAAAGTTTTTTTTAGCAACTGCATACAACATTTATTTCTAAGAGGGTTTGATCAGTCAACAGGAAGATTTAAAGCTTCAACTGTACATGCACCATGTTACACAGCCCAGGCCCGTAGAGTATGTTTCTGCTGAAAATGGATAGAGGTATTTTCTTAGTTCATAAATATAAATTTAGGTGGACTGGGATAGGTTGATTTATGTTAAATCAGTTCAGCTGTGGACTTAGCCCATCGGTTTCGCCAAAGAGGGTGAAATATAGTCTTAAATAGGGGAATATTTGGTATACTGTAAATAAAAATGAAAGATATGGACTATGTACAGGTATGTGTAGATGCCATGCAGTAGAAGAGATTCTGTTTTGTCAGAATAATACATTTAGCCTTTCTGACAGCTTTCCAGCATGTCAGTGAATCTGTAATCTGTATGTCAGTGAATTTTCTATCTGTACAGTCATTGACTACACAGAGCTTAGAAAAAAATAATAATAATGAGACATTTGTAATTATCAAATCTGTAAGTTGTTTTTTTCTTACTGTGAAGAGAGGGATTGAAACCAAATGCAGAAGGAGGAAAAAAATAACATTCTGATCTCTTTTGATTTATACTGCTTTACATTTGTGCATTTTGAAGTGCTTTTTCATTTAATTTGTACAGGTTATTTGGAACCTAAATCTCTTTGGATAAAAGCATAGCGATAAGTATTAGTGATATTAGTAATATTAGTGATGCTTTTGAAAATCTTTTCAATTTATAAACACATTAAATTAGCACTTGAGATGGTTTTCACATCCCTAGTTGAATAAAAGTAGTTTCTACATCTGATTTTTTTTTCTTTTCGATAGTTCACCGTTATAAACAAATCCAGTTTAAGCAAAACAAATACACCTTCAGAGCTCTACACACTCCAAACACCTGAAACCGGTTTGATAGCAATCTTAAACATCTAGGAGAATTTCTAAGAAAACTTTTTTCCTTTTCACTAACGAGCCTTTCTGTTTTTCTCTTTAGGTGAACATCTGACTTTTGATGAAGACCTCCACCATTCTCCTGTTACAGTGATTTTGATATTTTCCACTTCAGCTCAGCTGGAATCGTCTCAACCAAGAAGCTAATGGCACACTTTCTTTGGTTACTGCACTTCACATAGCCTAGCTTTCTGGCTGCCGTGTTTTATGAGATGACATCATGTTTTAACTGCTGCCAAGAGCAATGGCTGGAGATGTTCGGGCTGGCCTTGATCTAACGTTTGGCCTGAAAGGAGCGTTTTAACACGCACTGAGATGGAGGTTTCCCCAGCCAACAATTTCACTGTCTTTCCAGGGGTTTGTGGCTCTTCAGAATTCGCTCCAATACTGGAGGGAACTATGAGCACATGATGTGGGGTTACCCCCGCCTGGCGCCAGGATGCCCATTACCCAAGAGAATGCCTTGAGTCACCTTCCTCTGCTGGAGCGCTGGCTGCATTCCCAGTCTGAGCAGGACCTCGGCAAAGAGAGTCAACACCTGTGCCAAGCTGCCATCCAGAAGCTCGTGGAGTACATTCAGTTGAACTTCATCGAAGGGGAGAGCGGGCTCCTGCCCTGCCCCCCACGAGAGGGGATGGACCTGGAGGTCCGGGCTGTTTGCCTCACCAAGTCCGAGGGAGACGGCGAGGAGTTTGGGCTCAGCTTTGGCAACATCCCCATCTTCGGGGATCCAGAGGGGAGGAAGAAAGGAGGGCGGAGGAGGCGGAGGAAGGGTGACAAGGGACCCGTCCTGGATGTGGGGTGTATATGGGTCACGGAGGTGAGGAAGCTGAGCCCCGCAGCCAGCTGTGGGGAGATCAAGCTGCGTGACGAGCTCCTGTCTCTTAATGGCCAGCTGATGGTTGGAGTTGATGTCACGGGAGCAAGGTAAGCACAGTGCTCATGTCTTCTGAATGCCTTAAAAGGTCAATATTATGTCCAGCTGGTGAATTTTAAATAATACATTGGAATTTGGTTTTAATTTTTAGATGGAAGGGCAGCACTGTGGTGCAGGGCTGGGGCTTAGGTTTAAATCTGGTGCGGTGTTGTCTGTGCAGAGTTTGTATGTTCTCTCCTTGTTTCGTGTGGGTTTACCCAGGGTGCTCTCCTCAACAGTTTAAAGATGTATGGGTAGGTTAATTAGCTTCTGGGAAAATTGGATCTAGGTGTGATTGTGTGCATCTCTGTGTGTCTGCCCTGTGATGACCTGGCATCCCATCCAGGATGTATCCTGCCTTGTGCTTGCTGGCAGCCGAAAGGGTCTGGCTCCCCTATGACCCTAAATTGAATGAAGTGGTTCCAAACTGGATAGATGGATTTTTTTTTTACAGAAACTAGTCTGTTTACCCAGTGCTTTACAGGAAAGGTTCATTTCCAATGGTAGTTTCTTTGATTTTAGAGAGAACTATAAATTGTTCAGTAAAACCTAGTCAATATTTTCTGTGTAAGTTCTGTAACATTGTAGAATAATTGTGTATTTTGTTTATAAAACTGCACACTGAGCTGAAACATATTTAAGAAGTTTTGACTCACACAGCTATGTACAGTAGCTTTAGAAGATTCAGTTTTAAAGGAAATTTGTTTTTCTTCCTATCAAAGGTAATCATTTAATGTTTAGAAGCTGTTAAAAGGCACATGAAAGCAATACCATGAAGAAGCATGAGAATTCAACTATCCTCATAATCATAAACAGTGTGAAACAGTACAAATTACAGGAGAGGAAAATCAACAGCCATACACAGGTAACATAGAAGATTCTGTTATTTATACTCTTGTGGCCTGTTTGAAATCCACTCCAAACCATAGGCTTAACTCCCCACCTTTTGTGTAGTTTTATTTCTCAACACAAGCCTCCAGCTGTAACTCTCTGTGGTGGCAGCACCTGCTCTGAGGGAGGAAGGCCAAGAGCAACTGTCTGCAAGGCAACAACAGGCCTTTGTATACATCTTGAACTGTGATAGCCGTGTGAGCTCCAGAAACCGCTAATCATCTTCAGCTTTTTCCTTATCCTTCTGTTCATGTCTGTGTGTTGGTCTGCGTGCATATGGGCATCAAGCCTCACCCCAACTGATTGAAAGAGTTGGAATCTGCCTGAATAATGGCCCTAGCCAGAAGGGCCCAGTGACTTCTCCACCTCACTTGGGTAGAGGGAGGTTTTGCTGTTTGCTCCTTACTGTCCCCGCCGAAACACTGTTGATTGAGATAACTTTACCTTTCCTCCTCATCCTACGTCTATGCCAACTGATGTCCTTCCAGGCCTTTCTCAGCTTTTTGGTTCTTGTTAAGATTAGAATCACCATTTTTTTTTGTTTTACTGACCCGATTTAGAGTAGTCAGCTTTTAAAAAAAAAAATTATATTGCCACTAACACCCCAGTGAAGAGCAGAAGGAGAAACTGGACATGTACTGTATGCAGACTCCTACAACTCACCCACCTTCAAGCTACTTGTCTTGACATGTCACAGGGCAAATGGATCAGTATCCATTTGAAGACAGGGTCTCACCTACGGTGAGTGCTTGTCTACCAATGGCTTCATTAGTACAGGTGCCTAAATGTCCATCTAAGTGCCTAAATGTTGTTGAAAACCAAACAAAGCGCTGACTGACTAATCCCACTTTACCCTGAGTGGCGCTCAGTGAATTGTGCTCCCATGTTTTCGGAATCTCGATGGTTCAGCTAGTGCCACGACCCAGGATTGAACCCATGGTCATAAAGCTCAACCTGCAGTGTGGTGGGAGCCTTTGCTGGCGCTCATTCGGGGGGCCTGCAGGCCTTACTCTGTAATCCTAGGAGCTGTTTTTTTTCTTTTTTTAACCTCAGGCCAAACCACGTCTGAGAAAGCGGAAAGACCGATTTTAAAGAACTGTTTTCCTTAAACCAAAATTATGATTATCATTCTCATGTCACTGAGACATACAAAGTGGACAGTTTATTTTAAAGTAGACATTAAGAAAGTTGTTTACAAGTGAATACAATTGGAGAAGACAAACTATCATTCTAATATTTTTGGTCCTAAATTTTGCAAATATCTTATACCAGTTGTTTTCTCTTGCTCAAATGAATCTACTATAAAAGAACATTCTGGACCTCGGCTTTAGTCACAAAGTGTTACATGTGCATACCATGTTTCAGACATCTTTCTGGCCACTTCAGCTAGCAGCAGCCTTGAAACCCGTTTATTCTTTAGAAAAATGGTCTTGTGATGTCAAAGAAAATATTCTAAGAAGCAGATGATATCTGAATCTGAGAATCAGGATACTGAAATTTAGTAAACCAAGAAAAGGCAGACCATACAATCAAAGATTTGTTTTTCTACAGTACATCAACAAAGATTTAAGTTAAAGTAGTTCTCCAAGACATTCCTTGTTTAAGAATTTGTCCTGTTTTATATCTATCTTTCATCAAAAAACTGTGACAAGGCTGAAGTCATGCTTGGCATTCCCCATCAACTTTGTAGTCCCATCAACTCTGCCAGTGCTGTAACCCTATCTGTGGATGGTACTGAACTTCAATCTAAATTGAAAAAACTTGGGGGGATATTTGATTCAGGCTAGACATTCGACCCACATATGCAACGTATTGTCAGGACATCGTTCATTCACCTCAGAAATATTGCCAGACTAAGTCCTATGTTATTGTTAAATGTTGCTGAAAAGCTGATTGATAAATTTGTCTTCTCCCAAATTTACAACTGTAATGCTCTACTTGCTGGAGTTTCTAAATGCACGTTGAACAAACTCCAGTATGTCCATAATTCGGCAGCCAGAATCCTAGTGCAAGTGATCACATTACTCCTACCCTGGAGTCCTTGCAGTGACTTCCTGTCATGTTTCATGTAGACTTCAAAATCCTCATACTCAAACCTATACGGCTCTGCATGGCTTGGCACCTCAGTACCTGTCTGAACTATTATCTCCTACTCCCCACCCCGCAACCTTCGCTCTTCTAATTCTGGTCTCCTAACTGTCCCCCAAGCCCATCTACACTCTATGGTTGACAGGGCCTTCTCCTGTTATGCCCCACAGCTCTGGAACTCTATCCTTAAGGATATCAGTCACCTTCCTAAACTCCTTCAAATCCAGACGCAAAACCTTCTTCTTTAGAAGGGCCTTTACTTAACTGGCTCTGTTCTTTACCCCTCTGCTCCTACTATATTCAATACCCCCATCTGCTGTTTCCTCTCATTGTGCATTCTCATTGTGCATTTGAGAAGCGCTTTGAGAAGCCACCTGTAAAGGCGCATATAAAATTTATTCTTATAAAACTATAACAAGTAGTCTTTTGACTCCTTGCCATTTGTTATAAAGCACCAGACAGCATATTTCCTTGCTGTACCATGTTGTGTAATACAGTGTAGTATAATTTATGTACTAAGATTTACTAATGCAAGAAATACTGACTTATTGAATCAAAGTTCACTGCTGGCTTTGTTAGGATTCTGCAGCAAAGACTATATTTTCGAACGTCAACCCCAAACAGCATCTCTGTGTGTAGGTGTTTGCTGTTGGTTAAGTAGAGCATGCTGTTCTAGTTCAGTGCTTCATGGCTCCTGTATGAAATTAATTTATTCATGCCTTGGCTTGGGGAAACAAAACATGTTTTGATGTTGCAATGGTTGACAAATACCACATAAAATGCTGACAAATGTCCCTTTCCTTTAAAACGTTTGTAAGAATGGGAGGTAACTTCTGAGGAACAACTTTTTTGTAGATTCTCATGATTACAAAGATGTGGAATTTCAACCATTAATGTATCACAACATCATAAAAACCAGGGCATTAATTTAGAAGGTAAATATACAATTTAGAAGGAAATGCATTAAAAACATGCACTTCTAATTATATACTGTACAACATGTTTATATTACTGTTATTCAGAATATTGTTATATACAGTACATTCTATTAATTTTACTTTGTGGTGAAACAGCTGCAAATCCTCTGAAGTATTTGAGAAGTCTTTAGGTATTTAGTGCTCTACATCTTTACGTTAGTAACAACCAGATGAGTGAGACTGGCTAAACTTTTCTTGTGTTATTATGCTCTGAATTCCACAGACTGGCAATTATGGAAGTACAGATTTTTGGTATTTTCTTTGGATTTGGTAAACAGATTGGGGAAACAAAAGTGCAATGATTGGTAAAATTATGAGTCTGCTACATGTTTAAGGAATATTGAATCAATTAATTTATTGGTTGCTGTTGCGAATCTGTTGCTGAAATGATTCAGGGACCTTGCTGAAGCTGAGAGATCTTTGTTCCTATTTTTTCCTTAGTCTCAATATAGTTTTAAGTCATTTAATTCTTTTCCTGTGGAAGACTGAGTGAATCCAATAGGTTTCCGAACCAGTTGTTAACCACAATGTAAACCTCATTGTTTTATAAAATGGAAACTCAGACATTTGACATGTGGGACCTAAGTTTACCAAAATGTTTGTTAGAGAAAAGCTTGAGGTTTGGTACTTACTGTATTTCACTGTGAATTTATGAATGTGTTTAAAATGTCTTACAAATGATGGTTATATATGAAGAAAGATTTGATGTAAAAAGCCAATTATACCACATCCTAATATATTGTGAGCTTTAACTTTTCTTTTACCAATAGGTCAGGTCTCAAAATGTGTTTCTCCAAAAGAAAAGTTGGCATATACAAGAAGTGGTTAAGATAAACTTGAATTCCTTTACAGGGAGGTGATCCATCGGTTGCACTGAGGGCTTTAGTTAAAGGCATTTTGTAACAAACCTTTTATTATTGAGCACATTTCAAGTTAATAATTTCAGTGAAAATGCCACATCCAAATGCTTACCACAAATACACATGAATCCCTCAATTTAATGCATCTTCCGGTGATTTTGTTCTCTGTATTTTTTCACTTACAGCTTGGCTCAACATCTGTCTACATACTGTACAGTAGTGAATGGAAAATAGTTGTGTGTTTTTTATTCAAGCTATCACAACAAAGCTTTATAAATGTGGTTGACAAGATCCAGCTCTCTGTTGTGTAACTGACATGTAAATACTACATAAACACTGAGACAAATATGCCATTTTAAAGCCTTTTATCTCACAAAAAATATTTTGCCTATCAGGGAGAAGCTTCTCTGTGACAGTACATTGAAAACAATGTTTTCTTGTGTTGTATCTTCCAACATTTGATCAAAATATAACACTGCCTAATTTTCTAATCATTTTGTAATAGTAAATTGTATGTGGTATACCTTGCAACATTCATGATACATAAGTGATGAAGATAATAAATTAGTTGTCTTGTTTTGTACAAACCTCGCAGTATTGTAAGTATGTATTGTAATACCTGACCAGCATTGAATAGAGATTTTGTTCAAGAGTAGCATGAATAAAATAAATAGATAATGTATGTAATCATCGGAGAAGCTTAGTACTTTAAATTAAAATTTAGCTTCATGATGGGACAATCATATTCTTGATAATGGTCCTATAGGAATACAGTATATTCTAGCAGATTATTTGATAATTTGATAATGTACAGCCAAACCGTAAAGAAATAGATCATTTTTTACAGAAATTATAGTAGTACAGTAATTTTGAATTAAATGCACAATAATGCAAAATGCATTTATTTTCTTACGATAAAGGGTGATGAAGGAAATAAGGGATAGACATTAGCAGTTAGTAGAGTACCCCAAGGGCAGTGGTCAGAACCACTGCTCATTCTAATTGAGGTTCTTGTATAGTTTTTACTATACCAAAAGAGGACCACTAGCAAGCATTGTACATTGTAGAGGAAATTAAAGATTTAGACCATATGCAGGTCATTTTGTCTTTCAAAAATCAATTTTTTTAACTTTTAGTACAAAATGTTATAGATGCCCTTTGTTGGAAATCATGGCCACCCAGATTTTGTTTTAGAAAATGTTTTAATTAATTTAAGCCGCATTTCTGTAGGTCTGTTTATCTGAAACACAGGAAACATGTTTGATTGTGACTTGTAGGACTGAAGATTGGATCTTTTGGTGTAAAGAATGATATAGAATTTGTGCTGTGTTTAGTTTTCAGAATTTGGTTAATTTAGTATTTCTCTTAGCAATACAGAATGTTATAGGTGTGTTTCTGGAACATTCTTAATGATTTGTGCATGTACTGTGCAACATGTCATCACTAGGTTTTAAACAGTCTGGTCACCTGCGGTAGCATAATAGCAGAGGAGGGATCGTTGTGAGGGAGGCACAGGGGTACAGTGGTTAGCAGTGCTTCCTCACAGCACTGAGGCCCTGGTTTCAGTTCCAGACCTGGGGTACTATCTGTGTGGAGTTTGTATGTTCTCTCCAAGTTCACGTGGGTTTCTTCTGTGTGCTCCAGTTTCCTCCCACAGTCCACAGACATTCTGGTAGGTTAACAGGGAAAACTGGCCCAGGTATGAATGGCTGCATGTCTACGTGTGCCCAGTAGTGGACTGGCATCCTGTCCAAGGTGTACCTGCCTTGCATCCATTGCATGCCAGGATAGGCACTGACTCCCAGGGATCCTGAATTGGAAGAAGCAGTTAGAAAATAGAACAGTTGTGAATTAAAGCACTGGGTCCTACTTTTGGTCCAAGTAGTATACCTGCTCTAGCTTACCTGGGAAGCATTCATTTTCTCCTCATTTGACCTTTTAAAACTGGTTTAAAGCAGGTTGTCAACACTTGTAGATGAACATGTCTGGAATGAGCCACTAGACAGCTACAGCATTTTGTGAAAAAAAGCAAAAGAGGAGAATCTCTAAAATATTATCAAATCCTTCATTGGGTGCATCATTGTTGGGGTTGCTTTATAGTTCCAGAGGAACACATACTGAAGCCAAGTTAAGGGAATTTCGCAAGAAAATTAGGTTCTGTGAATACACTGCTCCTGGGTGTATGTTCTTTCTTTTGAAATGTACTCTAATATATGATTATAATTATTATTTCATACTTTTTAAACACTATTCTATCATCTTAATTCACTGATACTTCAAAAGAGACACGGATTTGCAGTCATTAGAAAAATATGGAAATATGACCTTTTCAAATTATTTCCCAAGTCTAATAATGAATGCAGCAGACAAATGGAGCCTCTTGGTTCTCGATGTTTTGAAATATTACAACTTCCTTCTTGAATTACCTATTGTTTTATAAATGAAGGATTATTCGGAAATCCTCTCCTCCTTCCACAAAACAAACACACAAACATTATAGTGAATGAAACTTATTTTTAGAGCCTTTTATGTGAATAAAATAACTTTGGGAAAATCCTCTGTCATGGCTGTAAAAATCAAATTTTCCATCATGAATAGAATCAAGATAAAAACGTAAAGTTTCCTTTCTCCTCATCACCTTCTTGCTAGATGAGCTCTCAGCTCTTCTCACATACAGTAACACTGAAATAAAAAAACAATGAATTCCAGAATTCCAGCTTGTCCACCTGCAGACAGAATAAAGCATTAGGATGGAATAAACTGTAAAATCCGGATTGAAGGATATTACTGTCTGGTTGCTGAATGTCCAGTTTGAGCTGGCGAATTAAATGCCTTTTAAGCTGGGCTTTACTGTGATTAGAGACCAGCCATGTTTCTTTTGATTTCTATAAAAAAAGAGACAGCTGAATAAGGACCACACTAGTGAGGTAGAAATCCAGAGCTCTCGACAGCAACGTTGTATAAATATTGTGTGATGATATAGGTCCTTTTTCAGAAAATGTGTGCCATCAAAGATAAAATGACAAATCAGAAGGATGGGTCTTGTCTTTATTTTCATTTTGAATAGATCTCTTAAAATATGTAGGTTTGGTGCACCCGAGGGTCTCAATCAGTAAGCAGTGTTAATCCCTCGCCATAGGATGGGCTCTATTGCCAGAAATATTGCAGGTTTGAGCCTGTGTCATATCACCAGCTGGATTCCCCAGGCATTGGTGCACAATTGTTAGCGCATCTACCAGAGAGGGTAGGAATGCGTTGAGTTGATTTCCTTGGTCCCCTCAGGCTTGGAGTGATGTCACTGAGAGATAGCTTGCCCCCATTTTGGTTACCTTCTTTTTTATAAAAGAGGACGTGTTGAATGTATATCGCATATGCTTGAATATTATATAATTTAAGTCTAGTGAAGAGTATGCACGGTAAAGATAAAAAAAGGCAATAAAGAACTCAGTTTGCAAATAAGGGCTAAACAAAGATCTACAACAAACTTATAAATGGACAATATGCAAGAGATGTTACAAGTAGCTCTGTAAATAATAAATCAAGACAAATCAAGCCAGTTTCACACAGTATCATCTTGTCATTATGGAATGTTAATTCTGCTTCCCAATTGGCTTTTTTTTACAATGATATTGAAATGTTATAATGAAAATCATAATGTTCTGTCAAGCTCTGCAAAAGCCTTTCCTGTGAACAAAGATGACATTGTTCGTGGCCAGAAAGCAAGCATTCTTTGATCTAGACATCACCGTGGGTCACCTGGTTACGTTTGAGAATTCTAAATATCTAGGGAAGTAGTCAATGACAGCAGAGAAGTATCACTCATGCTTCCTTTGTCGACGTGTCATCAATGTCTCTATATGTTTTTTTACGTCCTTTTCAATACCAGACCACTAGACACTCGGTTATGTTTTTCCTTGCACGTGGTAATACCTTGGTGAACCTCTGTGGCTCTAACAGCTTGGGACTGTTATTTGGCTGCACCAGAAGTCCTCTTGATTCCGAGGGACAATTCCTGAATGAAGTAAGCCTAAGTAATGCTTTTCATGTATATTTTGGCGATCCAGAGACTTTGGATCACAATCTGCAGTTTTGGATCCTAACTTGTCATTGCTGTACCAACTAAAGTTTGCTTAGGGACTGTGTGGGGGGTGTGTGTTGCTTCCTTATGCAACTAGATCTCGTCATTCAATTTGACTACTTCAAGCTGGACCACAGATAGAAGGTGTCCCATCTTTACAATGTGTCTGTTATGTCTTCCCCAACAGGTATTCTGCTTGTAAGTTGTATCTCAGCACTTACAGGAGTATTTAGTAATCTATGTCTCTGGTGTTAATTAACTTATTTTTTAGTTAATAATCTTTTTCTGCACGTGTGAGGGTTCTGGAGCCATAGCATTGTCCATTGTGGTTCTGTAGTAAGGCTCCAGTCAAGCTTGTATCAGCACTGACAGGAGTCTTTGTGTTGTCATAAAAAGCTTAGACTGGGGCCTCTGAAATCGCATGTTTTACTTTTTCAAAAGCTTTCTCTTGTTATAATGTCTGTTTCCTATTTGCATTACTCTTCATCAGTGCATTAAGGGGTTTTCTGATATCTAACACATTGAGTAGGAACAATCCAAAGTAGTGTATCATACTTAGTTCCCTGCACAATTCTGAAATGTTCTCTGGAGACTGCAGCTCCACTACTTTCTGTGCCATCTGTGGGTGCCAGTTTCTGCATTTTTGTCTGTTGTTTACCTTCAAAAGATATTTGGTGAAATCTAGGCCTGTGATACCTTCCAAACTGAGTTATAAATGTCAGTTTGGCACAATCCTCTTCCAGCAGAGTTTGCCAAACTACACTTGCAGCATCCAGCTAACTTCAGGAGGATGTAATTGAATGTTGGACGATCATACTGTACTTTCCTCACAGTACTGTTTTGTTTACAAAAAACGCAGCTTCAAATTGTCCTGTTTTGTTTTGGAATTGGCACCACAGGAGCAAGCATTCATCTGTGCTGGCCAGCACAAGATCTTTACTATGAACTTTTTCATCTTGGCAATCTTGGCCCATTGATGTAGCTGTGCCTCATCCAAGCCAGTTGTCCACTGATGTTCCACTAATCACATACACTGAAAGCTGGTAATTTCTTACTTCGTAGTAAGGACAAGAGCTGTTCCCAGATATTGCAGTTTTACTGTAAAGCTGGGACAGATTGTTCAGGCCAAAGCACATTAGAAGTAGAATGCTATTCTCTTTTCTAACCTCTATCCTGAAAGTCACACTTGTACCTTAAATGATTAATTCTAGTATCCAAGGTTTGTTAGTATCTCTCATGTGTGTGACTGAGACTTGGAATAAACATTTGTTTGCTTTAGTTCTATTCTGTTTGCTTGCAGTTACTGTTTTAACCACACCAACGTGACAGATGACTGCAATATGGCCTATTTTCTTGAATTTGTGGCACTTGGCATTTTTCTAGGACAATTGTCCCTAGGCGGATGTGTTCTACCACAGTGTACAGTATGTGTTTTGTAGCTTTTTCCATAATGAATTTTCGGGCCTTTCTTTTTAAAGCACTCTGAATTTCCTTTCAAATGTGCATGTTTTTGATAGTACTCACAGATCTGCTCTTTCTTTATCTAACCTGCTCCCAAGCATTCGTCTGACTTCCAAGATTCACACAGTGTTATGGGGTGAATTGCAGTCCAAGTCCTAGTATTTTCTCTAACTGGCATGCAAGCTGTATCACTGTGTTTAGCATCAGGTCAGGTTCTAACAGTAGCTTATCAGGCATGTACTAATCTGATCCACTAATCTGATCCGGAGACTGTTTTGGATATGTTCCTGTTTCGTCATGTTTCTGCTAATTCAAACAAGCTCCTATTGTTCTCTCCTACTGCTCTGCTTTCTTTTTGTCTTCTTTAGTGAAATTTATTATTTTGTTAAATTTGCCCAGTTAAACCCATACCTGCCTGTGTAGCTTGTTGGGAGCGGAGTTTTTTAATGAAAATCCACAGACGCACTAAAATTGTCTATAAGGGTTGGACAGCCCTGTTCTAAGACTTTTACCTAAGTTGGGAGCCAGTGGGCATAACTGAACTTCACCAGGCTCTTCCTCCATCTTACTTTCAATCCATGTGTTTAAGCTTTGTTACCAACTGCTCAGTGCTGCAGGCGTCTGAAATCAAAATTTGAATTTCAGCATGCTGCAGCATTTGTCCTGGGCTGTCAACTTGTCTGCTGAAGGTTATGTTGTTTTTGATTTACACTTGTCTTCTAAGAAAGGTTAACTCCTCAAAACATGATTTGTTTTAGATGCCTTTTTACTACATTAACTTAGTACGTCTGAGGCACAGCATGTGCTTGGACACACATTTGTAAAAACAAAGGCAATATAGATCAAACATACTACTAGATCCTTTTTCAAATGTCTCGCATATTTAATATCCCAATAACTCTATATTTAATAGTTCCTACACATTATAAGAGTAACATCCTGTAATGTGGTGCAGAGCTTAAAATTTTCACAAGTTCAGTTGGTTGATGGGTGTGCTGGTCAGAGGAGGATGCTGTGAGTTGATTCCCACTTGCATAGTACAAGCTGAAAAACACTTAAAATGTTAAGTGTAAAATGAATGTTTTAAAGCTTGTGTATTTCATATTTTCACTGCAATGAAAACTGTCTTGGTGGTTTTCCCTCACAATGTATAGGGTGTCCCTCCTAGATGTATTTATTATATAAATACAATAAATTATTATTAATATCCACACACCTAAAGAAATATCCACAGCCAAAGCGTTGTTTCTTTTCTTCTCTTTTCAGCATGGAATAAACCTTTACTTGTTCCTTTGAAGCCTACCAAGTAGGCGCAGCTACCTACTTAAATTATCAATATGAATTTCCATTAATTTTCCTTTTTATATCCTGCTGTCTGTTGTTGGTTGTTATGCTTAGCCATTTAATATTTTAAATTTTGTAAAACTAATTTTCATCTGATGTATGAATATGCCATTTTTTTTCCTAATCCAAAAGGGATTCTGTTTTACCTTTTAACAAAGTTTTATGTGTAGTACACAGTGATTTATTAAAGTAGTGACAGCTTGAATACATTTCACTGAAAATTATTTTAATGTTTAATGGCTCTCCACAAGGTGGCAGTACATGATTAAATTGCAAAGATGATACCTAAAACTGATGTAGTATCATTGCATAGCCTAAAGGTGTGAATTATATTAAAGTTCTGCTGATTCAGATTTTGTAGGGGGTTTTGTGAATTTAAGTTTCGTTATTATGTGGTATCTGGTGTGTATTATGAGGATTTAGATCCAAATGATCAAATAACTAATAATTTATCAATATTACTACCTTTTTCCCAATTATAGTAATATTTTATTTTAAAACTGAAAATACAATATATTAATATTAATATATTAATTAATATTTATCTGCATCAATACTATGAAAAAGAGAATGGGCAGTATTATACAGTTTAGAGTTGTTTTATATTTATTTAAAAAGCTAACAAAATTGCATAGCAAAAAGTGCTATTAAGCATATATAAAAATATCCACACAATGTCATGGTTTACATTCATATTCAATCATTTAATAAAGGGTACTGTAGGTAGTCAGTCACACAAACCACATCCAATTAACTAACATACAGCAGCAGCAACTCCCATAACTTTATGCCAAGAAATTTATATGAATTTCAGAATAAATATGCTCATGCTGGCCAAGAACAGACATCTCCGAGCCAAGTTATAATGTTACATCAACACACGTTATGCACAATTATACAAATGTGGCAAAACCATTTGATATTCGTGGAAGGAAAGAAATATGAATTGAGGGAAAGAGGTATATCCAAGACCTTACCCAGATGTGGGATGTGAAATATAAGATCTGGAAGGGCAAAAAATATTCAAGACGTCTGTTAGAACTACAAAAATTACTTAGCAGAATATAGGACTTCAGTTCATGCCAGAATAGAAAATCTAACAAGTAGGACATGTACAGTAACAAGCTAACAAGCTGGATGTAGTCCAAAGGACAAGCCTCCTCCTGGGAGAAATCACAAATTGAAGCATCATCCTTTGGCATGATGGGTCAATAATTGATTTCCAAAGCAGAGACCATATTTTTTATCACATAGATACAAAATGGAGAGGACATCATTGACATGTACATTATGTTGTGTATTCTGTCAGTGTTGGTGGCAGATCCATCATAATGATCAGAATAGCCATTTTTATTTTTCAGAGAGTGGAAACCTTTGTGATACATCAAGAAATGTAAATGTCACATGATGCAACAATGTCTTATTGACTAAAATTACATCTGGTGGACATGGACACACAGCAAATTTAAGATGGAAGCCATTTGAGGAAACCCATGCATACATGGGGAACTCATGCAAACTCTAAACAGATAGCACTCCAAGTGTGGAATTGAACCCAGCAGTGTGAGGCATCAATGCTAACCACTTTGCCACCGTGCCACCATTTTGAAGATAATACTTTGTTTAAAAGGACATACTGCAGTTTTTAAAAGGACAAAAGAATTGACTGCAGTGAAAAAAGAATTCTGGCTGCTAAGAGACTTCACAGTTCAGAAGCTTGTCAACATGGTTTGAAGGTGTTCATTTGTCCAAATCTCATATGTCCAAAATGGCATCTAAATTGAATTCTGGTATCTCTTTGCTGGACTTGTTAATGCGGTTTACTTTCTTCAGATTAAGAATAAATTTGCAGGTATACAAATCACATGTTTGGGCCTGTAAAATATTTAAAAGTAATCACTCTCTAGAACATGAACAGTTTATGGAGATATGCTAGCACATAAGAAGGATATGGCAGGCTTCTTATGAGGATGGCACATTTATGTCTGCTGGTACAAAACAGATCCTCTCAACCAGAAAACTAAAACTACACTTGGCAGTGTACAATGACAAATGGATGACTGCTTTTAGGACAACATACTGGCACTTAAACCAAAAGAGTTAAAGGTTTATAAATATGGGATGGAATGATGCATTGTAAGTAGCAGCACCTTTTTATACACATGTATTGGGTTGTAAGAAACAGTTTTCTCTGACTTGGTGGGATCATTATCACAGAAAAAAGCCTTCTATTGTATCTGCACTACAGTATTTCTTCTGTTCTCCACTGAAAAAAGACACCATACACAATACAGGTTTGCTTTGTCTTTATAAAGATACAATTTTAGCCTCTTGGGCACACCTGTTGATACTCATGCCTCCAATCTAAAGAAAATTAATCCACAACCAAGCCGTGGGAAAGGAAAAGTACAATGATCAGGAAGGGAGATGACACAAGCACAGCATTTTTGCCTGTTAGGGCTTGACTAAATGTATTTTCCCTAGACCTATCCAGATAAATGCTTCTTTGGGAATAAAATTTGGGGTTTTCTTTACTGTCATTTTTCTTAAGCTTTGTGATACTGTACTTGTTTCATTCCTTCAACAGTAAGCTGTAAAAGAATGAGTAATAGCCTGAAGCAATTATCGAAGTCTTTCAGTTATTATATTCATTCTTATTCTGGAAATGTGCATATATCTTTTCAAATATATACACTACTGTAAAGGTACAAGTAATAGGTTTATTCCATGCTGAAAAGAGAAGAAAGAAAACGCAACGTTTCGGCCGTGGAGCCTTCTTTAGGTGCAGTATACAGTACTGTATATATGTTTATATATTTCAGCCTTCCAAGTTGTTCTGTTGCTTTTAAATAAACTGTAAATTTTATTAAAATAAAAATATGATAGGAATAGGAATTATCTTCTATATGTTTTGAAAATGCTCAGAGTGTTTACTAGTAATATTTAATGGCAGGCTAAACAAACTGTAGCCCCTTCACTTCACTCCCTTACAACATTCTAGTATGACTTTTCAATTTCTGTATCTTATACAGAATATAGTTCTGAGATAAATATTATTAATTCTGGGTATCCTGGTGTATAACAGCAAGTACAAAAATGAAGGCCACACAAAAATACAGGAATTGCTCTTAGTTTACATTGTTCCTTATGTCCTTGGCGTGTATTTTAATTTTTTAATAAAAAATAGAACTTTGAATGATTTGCTTTTTATTTTATGAATTAAACTGAAGAAAAACTTGTCCAGTCTTTCATCTGCCACGATGCGTAATTAAAAAATGTAAGAAACCTCTAAGCAATGTCTTTGTTCCCAGATTATTTTAATAAGTTCTACGTGCCATTCAAGTTTCAAGTACCTAATTAGGCCAGTGGCTGATACATATTCACAAAAACCCTGTTGTCTGGGTTTTTCCATTAATTGTTATCTACATTTTATGTGTGAATGGTAAGACGCATGTCCAGTCTACAAAATGCAAAGCATCTGTAACAAACAACAAAGGACCTTTGTGCTAGAAAACAAGCCTCTTACTGGTAGTTGTCTCATGTTAAAGCAGTCTATGGATTGAAAACCTGCAGTTAAGACATTCTGGGATAGAGGGCAGTGTACAGTACTTGTGCTCACAGTACAGTACATAATCCACCACATAGTATAGGTCTGCTAAATATAGTGTTGCTTTTAGTTTGGTAGTGCTCCAAAAGGCTTACCAAAGCATGTGTTTAACTTTGAAACTTAAATACTGTACATTGACTTCACCTACCAGTACTTTTGATTTTTAAAAAAGGTGTTACTTAAATCGATGCAGCTGGGTTCACCACAGCTGCTTTCATGAACATATATTTAATCCCTAGGAAGCAGTTCAGAAATAGTGTTTCCTTGTGGCACACAGCTGAGAAATTGGCAATTCAAGGAATGTGGATTTCCTTATCATATTTGCCATTATTGAACACGCCTCTTCAAGTTCAGAGATCATTCTAAAGTCCAATGGTAAGTATCGTGAAACCACTTACTGTATGGGCATTCTGGTAATACCCAGAGTGGCATTCTTCTTGGAAGTGCATTGTAGTGTAAAATAGTTTGAACAATCTATCAATACATGGGAGAATCCCCTGTACAGTACAGGAGTGTGAAAATATTGTCTTTACTCAGTCTCATTATTTTCCAAATAATTTTGAAACTGCAAGAAAAAGCATTTAAATGTCCTTATCAAAACTTTTCTCAGTAGCTTTGCAGTTTTTAAATAGTAACTGTTCCTGATTTTTGCAAGATTTCTCTGTTGGTTTCTGCATTTCTGCATAGTAACGTGCATACATTACACACACTATGTACTAGTTAAAGTATGTAAGTATGTAAAGTTAAAGTACATTTAACAGAATTTTATGCTTTGAAAAAGGAGACATCTGAATATGTTAGATATGTTTTGAAAAGCTATCTTGGCTATTTTTTCAAAGATTAATCTACAGTAAATACAAGTTCTCAGTCTTTTTTTGACAGGGGGACTCCCGTGTCAAGAAATAATTTCCAATAAAGACCCTATGATATATAGTATACACTCTAATCCATCCATCCATTTGCTAACTGCTTCACCCAATTCAAGGTCCCAGGGGAGCCAGAGCCTATCCTGGCACACAACGGGTGCAGGGCAGGGTTCACCCTGGACAGGATGCCAGTCTATTACAGGGCACACACTCACACCAATTTCACAGAAGCCAATTAACCGACCAGTTTTCTTTGGACTGTGGGAGGAAACAGGAGCACCCAGCAGAAAGTCAGTTAGGGGTAGAGCATACAAACTCCACTGAAAGCACCCCAGATCCAGAAATGAACCAGGGCCCCAGTGCTGCAAGGTAATTATGCTAACCACTGCACCACTGTTGCCTCCTGACCCACAGATACATGCAATCAAATTGAAATATGTAATTCTTGATAATGCTTTTACTTAAAACATTAGGAGCAGAATTGCTTTTGAGCAGGTCTTCTGTTAAGTGTGGAAAAGGTAATCCACTCTATGAGAGCATTTTATCCATTGCTGGGTGGGAAGAATAGTAGTTTCACCTTGTCTCTGGGGATCTCAGTCACTGTGGACCTCCAGGAGTCCATGGCTCTGATTGAAAATGTCAATAATGCGTATTTATGAGGATGCTTTATGAAAAATAAATCAACAATTGTGTTTATTTACTTGAAGACATTTTACCCTCTCTGTTCGTATTTTTTTCCCAACATTTTTCCTTTGTTTCCATTGGGTTTTGTGGTCCATTTATTTTTCTTTCTATTACCACACAAATACTGCCCGTGCTGCATTACTGCTTAATAAGTCGCAACTATTCATCAGATATTGTGTTACTAAAATGTATAAACTTCTTTTGGATCTAGTTCACTGTCTTTTTGCATAATTTAACCTTGCCATTAATTTAGCTTTAAACAGGATGTTCGATGTGGGCGTGTTACAAACAATTCAGCTATCCAGGCTATTTCCTAAATATTTTGCAGCTGGTTTACAGGGTTTTGGTGGCGAAGAACTGTTTTCTTCTACTGCCTACAGTGAGCAGCAATTGATTGAAGTTGGAAAAGGGGTGGGATTTGCCAAGAAAGAGAGGAATCGCAAAAGCAGTTCAGACAGACGGAGCAAACTCAGTAACTCACTAGTAGTAGTTAGAGATAAATCATTGAGTTAACCTTTGGTAGTAGGACGTGATAAAAAAGGAATGTGACGAGTGATCTTAAATTTAGGAGAATTTACACAGAAGAGAACAGCTGCGAGCTAAAGTCAGAGAGGTCTGTCAGTCCTAAAAAAAGTCTTGCACGGAACGTATAAGGAATTCTTGTGGGCTTCTTTTAAATGTAGTACCACAATGAAACATTCCTTTGAAGATTATGTCAAAACCTTTTCGTATCTCACTGGAATATAGATGGACACAGAAAGTGTGTCCGGCGATTCTCTTACGGTACGCCGAACAACCCACTGGATGCGCACAATTTGTCTCCATCTGCATTTGAGTGAATTAGAGTATTCCATGAGACAGTAATACTTAAAGTAGTTCTTCTTGAAGCTGCAGAGAACTATTTCTTCTACATTTAAACACTGGCAGGTGATTAGACCAATTAACGACCTCTGGGATTCTAAACCTTTCTCAACCCAGATTAACCCCGGGTGCCAGCTGCCTGCTAGAGAAAACGCAGTGAAAACGCTCGTTGACCGACTGAAACATGGTCATTTAAGAGAAGCAGGTAGGGAAAAATAAGATTTCGTTATTGTCAGGTCAGCATAACAACTTGCGTGTGTTCGAGATTTGCTATTTGCATACAAGTAACCTCTGAATCGTGCTCTACAGCACTAGTTATCACGTTCGCATATGAACAGTTGTGGTATTACGTATATTTTATTCATTTATCAAATGGATACATGTCGGTAAATAGATATTATAAACCTTTATTTCACTGGATGCATTCGAAGAGACTGTTCTGAAAATGCCTGAATTAGGGGAAAGAAGGGATAGATTACTCTAAATCGGAGCAAGGTATTTTTACATTATTCTTTTTTATCCGGTTTGATTATTCTTTTGAAGGTTCACGTTCTCTTGAGTGGATTCGGGAGAAAGTAATTTAGTTATTTAATGTGATATTTAACGCGTTTACGTTTTCTTTAAATGTTGCACCAATCTGCAACTTTGTTTTGTTGCTTTCCAAAAGCGGTGGTGATGAGTAATCGCTTCAGATTAGTTTTCTTAAACACTTGTTTGTGGAATACGGACTGCCATCGGAATTAATACTATCCAATGTATGTTATGAGCGGGAGAAGGTGTTAATCAGTTAAAACCAAATATTTAACAACATTTAAAAAAGAACTCCTTTTTGGAGGTGCATTTTCTGTATGTGCCTGATAGGAAACCTTTTGCAAAATCCGGTATGTTGTGTTGCATTGAAACCTACTCTTTTATTATTGAAAAATTCTGAGCCCAGGAGTTAAGGTTATGAATGTTCTTATAAAAGAAGTAAAAGCAGAAGGATTGTATTTGAAAAACACACCACAAACACTTTTTGGTGTGGTGTTGTACATTAGAGTGTTGTTGAAAAGTGTTGTATTTTGTTTCTACTACTGAGTTGACTAGAATAAAAACAAAACGGAAATCTTTGTTGATCATATTGATTGATAACAGATAGGCCTACTGCCCCCTATCATTACAATAAACAGTTACTTGCTGAGGCCTTAGTAAAGGGAGGTCTGGCTAAGAGGAAGTGTCAGTGTCACATCCACCAGTGCTTCCACTAGCAACAAGAAGCTATTTTCAGGCATTCCTATCCAAGTGCTTCTTCAATTATTTATTTACCCCAGAAGTGCTTTAAAATCTATGCAATCTTATGTGATGATTTAAAACATTTTAAATGTTCCATGAAACAGTAAACTATGCCATTAACTGTTGTCTTGTAGAACCTGGTCTAAACAGTGTCAAGTTTGTGCCTTGATAAACATTTCTCCTGTTGGTACATTATTCTGTTGGTTTTAATTTGTTTTATATATATAAAAAAAACAATCTACCATTAGGAAATAACAACTAAAAGGAAAAACTTGTGGTATACTTTATGCTTCTTGCTTGTTTACTTTTGTTACAGTTACTTAACTAATTTCTAATGAATCTCATTGACTGGATATCCTGGTTTGTACATTTTTTTTTTTAGTTCAAAGCTGAATAGTCCTATAATAGTGAAAGTGTTGTACACGATAATTTACTATACAGCTTCAGTTTTCAGAAGAGGTGACTCACCATTTAAGTTATTGTTAATATCAAATCCTTAAATGGCTGAGTTTGAAATATCCAATGAATTGCAACTTGTGGTTGAAATATCCATATTTATCTTCTACCAGTTTACAAAATGCAGGTATTAATTTAAATGTGAAAATAGGAAAAATACTTGATTCTTGTTTCCACAATGTGAGCTCTGTGTAACAACTTTGAAACTGCAAATATTTCTGCTCCAGTTATCACTAGACCAGTACATGCACTAAAGACTGTAACCTGAATAAAATATTTAGACTATACATGATGGGGGAGAATTGTGAGACAGACTCGTGGAGTCGAGGAAAAAAACTAGTTCCTAAGAGTAGTTCCTTTTTCATTTTCACAAGCTTAGGAAGTTTTGAAATTTGAGTTCAGTTTCTTTTGGTGTAGACTTGCAATTTTTAAATATTTAAATTGAGTTAATTTCTCTTGGAAGTATTCAGAAGTTGTTCAAGACTCACTGGGGATTTTGGAATTCAGGTTCACACCACAGACAAAAGTACAGAGGAATGAATTCGCAGAGACTTGTACCTGCTGCCCAGGATTGGTGGTAAATGTACAAGGGCCACATCTCTGAGTAATTGGTCTTTCTTGATCTCAGGTGTGGTCACTAGCAGGTTGGACTTGCACCGACAGTTCACACCAAAAACCACTTTGTTTCTAGGTCCAGGAATGTGGCCATTTAGAATAATGCTTCTAACACCTATGAGAGACTCAAAGAGAGGGGCATGAGCTCTGTGTACCTGCCTACAGGTATAGTGTCCAGATAACTAGGTCGTGCTCACAGCCAAATTTGACCATCTTCTGACCAGCCTTGACTTCCTCTGCTGGGTAGTTGACTTCTGTAAACCTGAAGGAAAGAAGGCTCCTGTTTTGAGACTCTCCAGTAGTATAGTTTCACCACAGAGGACAGGGCTGGGTGCAAGCCCTGTTGAATCAGCCCTGCCCTGAAGAGGAGTGCAGTCAATGTGACCGAGAGATTGCCACCAAGAGGCCGTGAAGACCATTGCAGTCCCAACCATTGCTATGCCAGTCATAGCCCTGGAAACCATTGCTATGCCAGTCATAGCCCTGCACTGTAGGGTAGTCCTCTGCTATGCTGGTGCATCTCCAAGCTGAGAACCCTGCTAATGGCTCCTGTGGAATTAAAGGACTGGTGGCACTCAATGACTCGCTAAACATGAATTTTTGGCACACAGCTGTGCACCTCTGGTGACTCTAGTGCTTATAGTGCTTGGCTATCTATGTGGCTTGAACCAGCAAATGACACTGTGAGGACTTGCAGCAGTGTTTGAAAAGCCCCTATCTCTTTTTCTGAGCATGCAACAGAGGTCACATCTGTTGCATGCAGGTTAAGGAGAAAATACATTATAACCATTTCATTTGGGTCGTGACTATGACATTGGGCAAGTGTGTCTGTGCTGACTGCCCCATCTACGAAAAAATGCAGGCCTAGGTCACTGCCCATCACCAACTATACTTTTGTGGTGCAGCAGTCACCAGTTTTGATTGCTGTGTAGGGAATCAATAATGTATAGGATACAGGCACCCCAGGACTGGGTGATTTATGTGGGAGATACTGCAGAAGTAGTAAAAATCTTGTGGGAGCTTTTTGAAAGCAATTAAGGATGTCCGTACACTGCCTACTGTCTCCCCCAGAGTGGTCACCCAATGGTCTTTATTACATTACTCACCTTAGGAGGGTTTTAAATAGAGGTACTGTTACCAGGCTTGGGCAGCCTGTGCCATTACTATCAGGGGTACACATTCTCTCTGTAACCTGCCAATTGGTGCTGTTGTTCATTTTTTTTATTTTCTCTGTTCAGTATAGTGTGTAACTGCACTTAAATTACACACACTTAAAGTAGCACATGGTCTGTCCTCAGTATTAACTTACCATGTTACCAGTTACAACATTACTGTGTTAGTCACTAATCTACATAATTCGTATAAAGAATTTCTCCACTGGTTTTCTATAAAAATGTAATGATAAAGCCTAAATAAATACATTTTAAAACATATATATGCAATAACTATCAGATGATATTATGGCTGTCTCCATTGAAATGTAGCATATATTGACTCTTTTATCCATTGTTCTCTCAGTTTTGTTGCACATGATTAACTAGAGAAGAAAAAACAGAGACTGTTTCAAGTCTGAGATGGGTTATCTATTGTAGATTTTTGTACTGACATTGAATATATTAAATAATTCTAATTCTTTCCTTATATAATACATCACAGAAAAGAGTTTCTGTAACCTTGTTTTTTTTTTTGCAGCCAGCCTAAACCAAGAATATAACAAATACAGCTCCTTTTTTTTAAAGGTGGAAATGTTTCTCCAGTGTCTCTGCATGATAAAGTAAAATTACTTCTCCCAGCTCTGTTCATTAGGTGAAGGCAGCATCTTCCTCTGCTGCTTCATCAGAGAAGGAGTTTCACTCCTCAAAACACACCTGTGTAGAATGGCTGAGATGCAAAGAACCATCTTTTATATTCTAATGATAATTCTTAGAAATTAAATAGGAGAGTAAGAATAAGTTAAATACTGTATTTATTTTTATTAAAATCTAAAAACTCTCAATAGCAAATGTAGCAGGCATACTGTATGTTTTACAGTGTGATATTTTATTGCACTTTCTCATCAGAATATTTTCTCCCTACTGTCACTGCTTCATGTAATCTGGGCACTCTGCCACACAGGTAGGCATATATTAACATCTGTTTTTATCCATCATTCCTAATTCTCTCTCAAAGCCTATTTACTGCATCCTGAACACCTTTTTCTTCATACTTTCATCAGTGTCACCCACCTTTCCTTTCTTGAGTTCTAGTGTACAGCTGGTTCTAGCCTGTATGTATATATGTAAGGTTACATACAGTAGTTTATTTAGCTCTTGCAATTGATGTATTTGATATTATTTAATAGTTAATTAAAAGTATATACCTTTAGTTCACATCAGAGAAGCTTGACACTGCATACTATTTACAGTATCGGTGTGTTGTAATGTGGGGTATAGTCTGAGACTTGGATGGAGTCATCTAAGTTCTCATCAGATGCATTCAGAACACCTAGAATTCAAATTCAGAGATTTGAATGCAGATTCACACAATAATGTTGAGCCAAACAGGAAAGCTACATTAATGTTTTTGTACCTCCTCTGCATCCACAAGACTTTGAAAATTTGCAGCAGATTGATGTTTTAGTGTGCTGCAAAAGACCCCCATAATTCTTGCAGAAATAACTTGAAGCTTTGGTATTATTTGGCTTATGCACAGCTTGAACGATTCTAATGATGGTTATCATTACATGATCAAACCCTCTTACTTCGGCCTGCTTATGAATAATACAATGATAGTTTAAAAAATGAGTTTTTAGATATCAATACCTTTGGCTGATCATTTCAGAGGCACCAGTGTCAGAAATCCCTCTTTGATGGTGAAGTCAAACAAACACTGCCATCTGAGCAATATCACTGGAGTCCACTGATTAGAACTCGAAATTGAGAAACATTGGCAGGTACCTATATGGTGCTCCACCTGCTTCTTTGTTTTAACCGATAGAGCATGAACTGTTTCAGTTGTGGTGCTTCCTCCCATATCTGCATGTCCGAAAAAGAAGCCATGATTTTGGGACTGTTTTTTTTAATAAAGATTTAGCCATCTCAGTCACTTTTCCCTGAACAATTTCACTGTAAATGACTTCTTGTTCTTTATGTAATAATGAGCCACTTCAAATGATTCTTTGTTTGCCACATGGTTATTCTTGTTGGTTTATGTTGTTGTCTTTGCAATCCAGTGTTCTGTTTTTTTTTCCTTTTAAGACCACAGACAGCTTCTAGTGGGGAAATCCCATTAGAAGTTCTAGGACTGTAATGAAGCGTCTCTCCACATTGCATCTTTTCCCTACGGCAATGCTTACACTGCAGATAAAACACACACTCGTGTTATTTGTTAACAAAAAAAACATCCTGTTATTTGAGAAAAATAGTAAGTCTTTTTCTTTTTCTTTGATGGACCTGCCTCACTGTTCATGATGGTTTAAATTTTAAGAGATCAGCTTGTTTATCATTTTGAACGTCTTACAATATACTGTAGCTAAAATTTTACCTTTGTTTAATATTTGCCAAAATGTAATTGGCAGATATTTAGTTTAGCTATTTATCAAACACTTTTGGATAATCAGGGGTGGAATAATGTCGAACGAATGGAGGAACGCTTATTGAAAAATGAGTGAGATGGTGGGGGAAATATTACCATTTTTTCAGAATCACCATCTTGTCTCCACATACCACCTAACTGAAAACAGCTTGCAAATTGTAGCTTTGCCTGCATTGTGAAATCTACCTTCCTTGCAGTAAAGTCTAACACATAACCCTTGATCATTTTTAAGTTAGAAAAGCTTAATTCTCCTGAAGACACTGTGACTGGTATTGTTGCACATTTCTGTCTATTATTGCTTTGTTTGAGAACAGATTAGTTTTTGACAGATTTTATAAATGGAGTAGCTTAATGTGCACTCTTGGTTAATTCTGGGATGAATTCAAATCATTCTGCTTCAAATCATTTTTTGGATGAATCTACTCATCTCATTTTTCTTTGAATGCAAGTTCAATTTCAGGTGCTATTTCTGTTAGTGGTTTGTGCAGAGGAAAAACCAGTGTCCCCATATTTCTGGAGAGAGAATGTATGCCCATTCCTTATATTCCAGTGTAACAGCAACTTTGCCATTCTGCATATTCTGCACAGTGTGACTGTGAAGTATTAAAATATTAATTTCCCAAATACTTTCTTACTATAGTGGAATTAAATAACATAATTTGCAAAGAGTGAGTGCAATATCTACTGTAGTATTGTAGTGTCAAGCACCAAAGTATCAGGAAATAGGGCAGTTACCCCAATTTAACCCCCCTTGAACACCACTTCATATGGGAACCACTTGGGTTGCTACTGTATAGGTCAGTTTATGTTGACAGTACTTTCATTTTCTAGAGAAAGTGGGGACTCTGTAAAAGAATGGTAAGATATGTACTGTAATTCAAAGTGTATAATTGAGTTGGAAATTGAAGGTTATGGATAAGTTGTACAATACCCTACAAGGCAGATATGGTGGTGCAAGGGTTAGCATTGTTGTCTCACAGCACTGGAGCCCTCGGTTCAGTTCCAGTCCTGGGGTGCAATCTGTGTTTATACATACAGTCTTTGTATGTTCTCCCCATGATTGTGTGGGTACAAAGACGTAATGTTGGATAAATTAGCTTCTGGGAAAATTGGTCACGGAGTAAGTGTATGTGTTTGTGCCCTGAGATGCACTGGTGTCCTGTGATAACCCATCTCAGACTAGGTGCTAGATAACCCATCTCAGACTTGAATAAAGTGGTCAGAAAGTGTATGTATGTATGGGATATTTTACTAATACCTTATCTGGAATATTGTGTACGGTTACCAAGATACAAAAAAATCTTGCTGCTCTGGAATAGGTCTACAGTAGATACATTCTTGTGCTCAAAGGAATATCCTGCACTGATAGGCTAACAAAACTGAATCTCTTTATTTTTGGACAAACAGTTCTCAAAATCAAAGTTAAGGGACCTTACCCATGGTGATGCATACTACTACTGAATGTTTTCCATGTATTACCTCTTTTTCAACCCTAGCGAAACAGAATAACTTCAAAGGCCTCTTTATTGCTCTGGAGGTTTCCATTGTACCACCAAAGAGCAGAATGTTATTTTAGATTTTCTATGCTGAATTTTGTTTAAAGGATAAAAGCCTCTTGTTTTCTAGGATTCAGCTATTTCTGACACATGTGACATTGCCCTGTGTAATGCTATTTTTAAAGTGAAACACATTACCCAATCTGTAACTTTTTCTGTGGAATATTGAGATTTTTTGTTTCGGTTACATCAGGGTTATAAATAAATCTGGAGGGCACTATATTGTATACTTTGTGCATGAAAAAACCTCTAAGGCAGTCCAGCAGCAAAGATCACGGCCATATAGCTTTCCAGTTTGTGACAACTTTCAGCAGAGATGGAGTATTGAAACTAGGTGGGACAAAAATGAGTCACAGAAAAAAATGAGTCAGAGAAGAGCTGAATTGAAAAAAATAATAATTTACTTGTTGACATACTCATTCTTAGGGATGCGCTTAGAAAAATCAGGTTGAAATGATTAGAACCGGAACAACCAGATCTAAGCTTGTCAAAGACAAAATGAAGGGGTTATGTGATACTCCCTCAATAAATCTCCTATTCAGTTTTCCCTTCCTGTTGTTTTTGGGAGATATTGCCTGGAAGAAATACTGGAATATGTGACTTTACAAATACAACTTTGTACAATGCTGTATTTTGTATGATAACATTTTATAAAACAAAAGCAAATGTGTTTACACAGTGTTAAAGTTTGTACTCCACCCCTTCCACCTATCCCAGTGCTAAACATCCAGTGGATAAGATTACTGGAATTACCTGTACTTGCTGGTTAGGGGGGCTCGAACAAGATGAGGATTGAAAATAAGGGCCTTTGAAAAGGAGGAAGATGTGGCAGCTGTAATATGAGTGTCATCTTTAGATTGAGAAAGTGGGATGAGAGGCCAGGTGGGGAGCACAGAGCAGGAGCCAGGCAGACTAGCTTCTAGGGTAAGGGTTGCCACTGGGCCTGAAGCTGTGGGCCATCAGGAAGAGTGTGTGTGTGTGGGTGGAGGTGGGGGTGGGGACACTAGGTGGTGTGACGCTATGAGTAGGAACAGAGAGCAAAATAAAACGGGGAGTTAAAAAAAGAGACATTATGGGGCCAATACTGTGCTATTGTCAGTATCAGCAAGGGAAACCTCAGCCTGACATGCTTTGGTGAGTGGGCATGTGTGAGTTTTGGGAATGTCCCCCATTCCCATTCCTTTTGTTTAAAACTCAATTACCCATACAGTATGTGAAGGAATGGGTTCCTCTCTTTACCTAGCATCATGTTTTATTTCTGGAATTGTCTTCTGTATGTTATGCTGTGGATTGTGTACCTGCTTTTGGTTCATGTCCTGTGATTTTATTATGCATTGCAAGAGTAGATCTGATTCACCTGCTTACAGGACCATGTGAGGTAATGAAATCCACATCTCAGTGTTCAGAAAACATTATGTACAGTTTGTGATGGTATGGATGACATGTTTCATAATAAATTCTCCCTGTGCATTCCACTCCATTAACAATTTATGGCTTCATAAATTGTATTAAAATTTTGTGTGTGTTTAGTTTTAATTTGCTTAATCTTACCTGGAGTGATATTTATATTTCTACAGACCTAGGCGGTATGAATAAAAATTATGATTCAGCGTCATGTTGGAATGTGTTAGACTAGGAGTGTGAAAATGTGGGCTGTGAACAGAAATAAAACCTTTTTTTTTAATATTGTATACAGTAAGTTGGTGGTATAAGTTCACAGCAGTGTGAGGGAGATAGCAGGTGCTGTCTAAACAGTTGAGCTGTGGGAGGATACTGAAAGATGGTTGGAAACTGAACAGTTTTGATGTTGATGGACCGCAGTGGTGCAGTGGTTAGAGCTGCTGCCTCACAATGCTTGGGGCCTGGGTTCAGTTCCATGCCTGGTGTGCTACTGGATGTGTGTATCTTCTCCCTGTGTTCATGTGGAATTCCTTTGGGGTCTCCAGTTAAAAAGTCCAAAGATATGTGGTAGGTGAATTGGCTTCTGGAACATTTAGCCCCGGTTTAAGTATGTTTGTGGCTGTGTGTCTATCCTGCAATAGACTGGTGTCCCATCATGGGTCTACCCTGCCTTGTGCCCATTGATTCTAGCTCTCCTGCGTCCCTGAATTCAAAGAAGTGTTAAAGAAAAGGACAGATGGGAGATTCTTCCTGCTATTGCAGGGCAGGGATAAGAATGAATAGCCCCCAGAGGTGTGAGAACAAAGCAGAAACAGCCATCTTGTGGACAAAAAGGAGCAAAGAAGTCAAAGAGGTTGGGAGAGGTTTAGAAGAGAGTGTGGTGATAGACTGGGACAGAGTGGTTAAGAGGATGGGCAAAACCAGCCATTTTGAAATTAATGCTATATATGAGTCAGAGTGGTGGCTCTGTGGCTAAGGATCTGCACCTGAGGCTGGAAGGTTGCCAGTTCAAATCTCATGGCCGGCAGAGGAATCCTACACCATTGGGCTCCTGAGCAAGGCCCTTAACCCCAGCTGCTCCAGGGGTGCTGTACAATGGCTGACCCTGCACTCTGACCTCAAGCTTCTCTCCCTGTCTGTGTGCCTCATGGAGAGCAAGCTGGGGTATGCGAAACAGATTAATTCCTAACGCAAGAAATTGTATATGGCTAATAAAATGATCTTATATGGAGCCTACTTACAGTAGGGGTCAAAGTAATGGCATGAGAGAAATGAGGTGGAGAAGAGAGAAGCAGAATTCTGAACGAGCTGGGGTGGGTGAATAGTGCTAGACAGGATGACATTTAGGATTTGCTAAAGTCCGTTGTATGGACAATTTAGTGAGGAAGGGGGTGTATGTGTGACAATTACTGGCAGTCTCGCCACAGTCTCAGCCCTACCAGGGTGTCACCTTATTTATGCATTTTTTTTCAAGTGGTCTGTCTTTTGTATAATATGATGCAGGGATGGTCACTGCAGGTTTGCTGTGTCTGCAGTGTTTCATGCTGGTTCAGAATTTAGCTATTAAGAATGAGTTAACCATAATACAATAAATAAGTTTAACAACTTTTCCTAGAACTTTAAAGAGGCATATAAAACTGGAATTGTTGCCCTCCAGGATCAGCACTGGACACTCCTTACCTAAAGAGTATCACATTATTCTGTTATACCAACAGCAAATTTTTATGCGCTTAAATTTGACTTATTGTTATTTGCATCCCTGATGCATATATAATAAAGATATTAAGAATGAAACATCAAACAGACTTATTTTCTTCTTGACTTTAAATTTTAACATGAAATTCAGAGCCCAGTCGCTTCTTGCTGATGTGTGGCATATGCCATTGATTTCTATCATTCCATGTCTAGCATGGTTTGATTTTCCTCAAGTCGGCTCCAATAAATAACCCTAGAGTGACTGAGAAAATGATAATTCCCGACAAACCCCACAGTAGCGGCAAGCCTTTCTCTTTTATTATCAAGAAGGCTGTGAACATTTTTTTTTCTCCTTTTCAAAGCTCAGATTATAGGCTATCTTATCTTTGTGTCCTGCAAGCCAGTTGCTGTACCATGAGACAAGCAAAGGCACTTTCATTTGCTTTATAGTGATTGGAGTTGGTTCTTGGGAATCAGATGTAAAGAACTGAAAATAGACTTAAATGGATTTCCTTTGCATTGTGCTGCTTCTAAGATAAGATTTTTTGCAGTGATTCCAGGCTTCTGCCAAATTTTATGATTATAAGAGTTGAAAAAAGACGTTGAGAGCAGTAAGAGATATCCTTGTCATTTAGGTTTCTTATTTTTTGTGATGTTTGTACTCCCTGCTACACTATACCGTTGGTCTCTTTCTCCCAATTTACTAAAGCTATGTTTTGGTCAGATTCAGTTCCTTCTTCCCTTCAGTGTAGGACATTTCCTTAGGCCCTGGAATGTATCTGGTTGCTCTTCTTTGGAGTGATTCTAGGACAACAATAAATTATCTCTAATGTGCTGACTTAAATTGTATATAATATTTTAAATAAAGAGTTACTAGTGTGTTATACAATTTTATCATAATATCTGTTGATTTAAATTCTACACTTTAACTGACATTTTGTTTACCCACATTCAGGTGATGTGTCAATATGAACAATATGAAGTCTTTTTCATGAGTAACTTGTCTTTTGTGTTATGTATTTCTAGATTGTTTTTGCAACTTGCAGGTAAAACCTTTTACTTGTGTACATTAAATGGCATTTACCAGGTGGTTGTCCAGTCTAGAATATGATCTAAAACGTTTGGAATTTCAGATTCAAGATTGCTCCTTTTACAGTGTTTGTTAATCTGCCTAATTTGGCATAATCTACAAACATGACTAAGTTACCTTCAGAACAGTTCATTAATGCAACAGCAGCCATGGTGAGCCATTACACTCACTACACATAAGCTATCAGTGGGGATGAAGCCCCATCAGCTATCAGTGATGAAGCCAGGGGGATTATTAGGAGGCCATAATTGGTAAAGGCCAAATAAAAATTTGACCAGGACACTGGGGTTACACCCCTACTCTTTTCAAGAAATGCCCTGGGATTTTTAATGGGCACAGAGAGTCAGGACCTCGGTTTTCCGAGAAAAAAGGATGGTGCCTTTTTACAGTATAGCGTCCCCGTTACTATACTGGGGCATTAGGACCCACACAGACCGCAGAGAGAACGTCCCCTACTGCCCCTACTAACACCAGCAGCAACCTTTTTTTTCCCCAGGAGGTCTCCATCCTGGTTCTGGCCAGGTTCACACCTGCTTAGCCTTAGTGGGTTGTGAGTTGCAGGGTGATATGGCTGCTGGCTATTTATTGCTATTTATTAACTAATTCTTTATCAAAATGCTATTTTCCCTCAATACCTGCCTCCTGTAGTCTCAGAATTAATATTTTATGTTGAACCTTATCAAGAAACATCTAAAAATTGAAATAGATCTTATGTTTTTTGCATATCCATTACTACTGTGGCTTGTTCAAGGAACTCTTTAATAAATTGGCTTGGCAAGATCTACCTTTTTACAATATGCTTGCTGGCCTTTCTCTAGTATCTGATTTCCATACAGGTGATCCTCTAGTTTAGTTCTACATGTACTGTAGATAGCAAGCACAATCTAATGATAAAATTCAACACAGCTGGAAAACTGCATAATACAAAACAAAGAAGCAGCTCTTAATGAAAGCGTTTGAAGTTCTTCCAAACTGCATACAAATGAATCTGTTATTGTTGTGCATATGCACATGTTAAATATTCTTATTAAAAAGAAACATTGCATTTAAATGCCAAATTGGTTATGATTTGCTATTTCTGTTCTACTATGAAAAATGCTGATGTATCTGGAGTAAATGTGAAAGTTTCAGTCTCAATAAAATCATATCTGCTTTAAAAAAAATGCAGGAAAAACAAATGGTTGAAAAGGTTGAAGAAATTTTTAAAGGAATGCTATTGAATTGTCAGAAGCTAAGGAGCATCATTAAAGACAACTGTTGACTTTTGTGATTAACTGTAGCGAACTACTGATGAGTGAACTTCAGACTGTAGTCAATAGGCAGGAGACATTTCCTTAGACTGAAATCAATGCATGTATAAATAATACACAGCATGTTATATCTGTTAGTGAATAACTGCCATGGTGATAAAATTGGGTTTTGACTGCCTGGCTTTTCTAATAAATAAAATTTCTTATCTTCACATTTACCTGAATTGATTACCTAAATTGCCCGGAGAGCAGTTTTGGAAGTGTCAAAGAATAATATGGATGGGGAAAAAAAAAATATGACAACTTGTACCACCATTTGCATTCCCCTCAATTTCCTTATTACTGTAATTGGTCTAGAGATATTCACCATCTGTCCCCATGGCAAGAATGAACTCACTCTGCACAATCTTACAGTGCAGTTTAGTGTTTTTCCTGAATTATTCCATATTGTATTATATGCAACATGCAACTGTTTTATGTTATTTGTGTCCAGAATCCAAAAATAATGACAGTGGAATTAAGTAGGTGATTTGTTAGTTCTCATTTCCTTGACAAGACATTGCATGTCTAGTTATTGAGGGCTAGCAATGTTCAAGGATCAGAGCCTTGTAAACCAATGAAATCTTCTGCATATGTGTAGTCGGCCTTGTGTATGTAAGTTTTTCTTTAATTATAAGTGACTTCTTATTTCATTCACATGTCAGCCACTGTGCTCTTGGCTGAGATATGGATAATGGATGCTGTAATTGTTTTTTGCTTTGATTTCTTAAGATTGATAAAAGACGTTAACACAGACCTAATGAGACTGAACATTTGACAGTTCAAAAATTAAATTTAATGAAGTACTTAGTCTTGCATGTTTATAGAGCTGTTAAAAGCAGTTTAACTTTGAGCTTTGCAGAGCTATGAATGGACATGCTCTCTTGCTAGTGCCTGGAAACATTGAGACTGAAAGAGTCTAATCACTTTTAAACCCAGATAGAGTAATTGAAACAGTGTGTTAGCTGGCAGTATTTAATATTCCATCTGGTCTATAAACTGATTTTTCTTCCAAAGGCAAAGCATAGCATAAACGGGTAGAGAAAGAAGGATTCTGGTTTTAAATAAATAGGAAAATTGGTGTTGTCTGGAAGTGAAGTATGAAGCTGTCTGGTTCTCCATACAAGTAATTAAACTGAATTTTAAGGGTATATGGGGGTGACTCTTCCCGTTCAGTATTTTCATTTTAATTTGCACTTTTGAATTAGGTTTTTGCATGTTTTTTTTCTATTTGGAATGTGTTATTCCAAATCATCACACTGATGATGCCTGAGATGTGAGGCCAGTGAATTCCATCAGTTTTTCTTCCATAGGTATTTCTTCTGTTAGTTCAAAATAAATCAGTTATACCCATAAACATATCTCTGATTTCCTAATGAAACTTATTTTTATAAGTTAGCACAGATCACAATTTTATTGCTCATTGCATGTGTTGCTCTTATACATATACACCTCTGAGAGATTTTAGCTTTACCCCTCATTGAGCATCCCAGATGCCATAACTCACATGTCCTTCTTTGTACTTCTTTTTACTTTCACTTTGATATTGATTTATTGATTTTTACATATGTCTCCAATTGACTCAATCAAAGGGCATAAAGAAAATAAAAGCAGATCTAAGTAATGATTTTTTTGTTTTTAATTAGGCTGATAGCTGTACAATGTATAAAACCTAATGGATCTTTGTTTTGAAGTTAGTTGAGATTGCATATAGGAATCTTTATGTTCAAGATAGCTCTTGCCCTGGACTTGATAGATGGTGAAAGATACTTTAAACAGTACAACAACCAGGTTGCTGAATGTAAATCCTGGGACAGTTAACTTCATCAGTACATAATTTGATTTATTTTTATATCTATATAAAGAACAACCTAAGGAGCTGGTAAAGTACTTACAGAAGTCTACTTCCTACTTAGTTATATAAGACTTGATACAGAAATGTGTAGCAATCTGCTCACTAAAAGAAAGTCTTAGTGACAGAATGAATAAAATGACATAATTGAGCTATGTGTCTTGAAAAGGTAATGAGCATAGGGACATCTCTCAGATTCTTAAAAAATAGTCATTGGCACTGTACATTTGCGCAACTTCTGCACTTTTGTATGCCTTTCAAATTCAAATCAACAGTTCGCTTTATGCATTTTAACAAGAGTCAGAGCTTGATTGCAAGAGATTTACATTTAAAAGAAGGGAGTTCCTATTCATCAAAATTAAAAGACGTGTTAAATAGTAAGATCGTGACAAAGTGAGAGTTGTGTACTGTATTCTCTGAATTCTGTTGGATAAAATCGTTAACAACCTATTTTGGAACTACGCTCTCCCAGCGTTATTCCACTGCCCAGGAAAAAAAAAGAGCCTTTTGAAAATGTAATGTTTAAATCTTCAATTAAATACCCATGCAAAGCAAAACAGAACAGCATGCGCATCTATTTCCTTGCAACCTTTTGTGAATTGCTGTTTGCAAACCCAATATACTGTACTGCCTCCTAGGAATACTTACAAACCAGAGGAGGCTGTCAAAGTTATTATTTTTTATTTTTACTGAGTTGGTTTACCTAACTTTCTTATTCAGAAATGCTACTCCAAAAGCTGTAGTGACCGAGCTTCCTGCAATTCTAAGAGTTCAGCAATATTCGTATCTGTAATGCTAATAAGGATAGTAAATGATGCCCCTAAATGTTCTTAGATTATCTAAGATTTTTGTTTTTTTCATTGCACCGCATTGCTTTTGCTTTGAATTGGCTTATCAGGTTGCTTGCTATTTATGTTAATTTATTTTGGGAACACTGTTAACAGTGTCTGTTTCCTTAATATGTTACTTCTGTTCACTTTCTTGTATGTATCAGGAAACATCTTCAAAGTTCACGGGATATTACTGTATATTATATAATGTCAATTTTCTAAACTTTATGCATTGCTTTTTTTATTCATATGAAATAATTTCAAGTGGGGCTACAATCATTTACTTTATTGTCGGGGAGAAAAAGAACTTGCAACGAATGCTGCAATGAATTCACAAAACTGTCAACGGAAAAATTGAATTTTTTTATGTTGCAATTGAATTTATACTGTATTGAACACACATGAAATTAGTTAAAGCAGCATGATGAATTGACATTTATCAACAGGTATGATCATCAGGGGGTACTAGCATTAGTACCCACTACTAAGCAATACAACCTGTACGTCTGCAATGCATGCTTTGCATTGAGCTGCAGACGCTGTCTTGTTACTGCCCCATTATGCTCTTGGGAGCCTGTACAGACGGGCACTGTTCACCAGTCTCTGGGCCCTAGATGGTTCACATTGGCCTAGCTCATCCCCCATACATTCAATGACAAAATTGTCAAATTTCTCATCTTGTAAGAAAGCTGAAAATCCACACCAGAGCTACACACTGTGTATGTCCATAGATAAATGTGCTGTTATGTTTTTGCTGTGGTTCTGGTACACATTAATCATCATACTGCACTTAAATTGTACTAATGGCTGCTGTTAACAGTTTATGATATTAAGGAAAACGTTTCTTTCATTTGAAAATGTAGTAACAAGACAAGGTCTTTGGGTGAACATCACCCACCTAAGGAAAAATAAATATTATTCCCTTTCCAGAGAACTAGTTTGTACAGCCTCTTAACCACATCACTAGGTCATGTTTTATGCTTTCAATAGTGTAAACTGCTCCAAACTGCTTTATCAAATACAGGGTCGTGGGGGAGCTGGAGCCTATCCCGGCAAGAAATGGGTGCAAAGCAGGATTCACCCTGAACAGGATGCCAGTCCATCACAGATCACACACAGACACAAACATGCACACACTCACAGCAGGGCCAGTTTCCCCAGAAGCCAATTAATCCAGGATTTTGGATTGTGGAAGGAAATCAAATCATCCAGAGGAAACCCACATCAACACGGGGAGAACATACAAACACATCTCCAATCAATATTAAATAGTTATTTACATGTAAGTCTTTATATCATTTGTTGTTTACTAGCATTCTGATCCTTGGTCTTAGTGATTTTTATACACAGCTGTCCTAACAGTTGTGCTGTAGTACTAATCTGCTGTTTTCACTGACCTGCATCTGATGCAAAGCCCAGTCTCCCTTCAATAACAAAGATTGATGATGATTGTAAAGTAAGGCTAATTGTGTACGTCTGGTATAGGTTCAACACATTTATAGAATCATAATTTCTAATATGCTAAACGATTTCCTTTCAGTTAGATTAAATTTAGTAAATTCAAACTTATTAGTTTATTAGCCACTTTTTGAAGAATGTGCAGAAACCCAACCAGTGTGACAAATGTGATTACCTCATTTCTACACATACTACTGACAGAGCCAAGCTGATGTAAAATGGTTTCCCGCAAGAATTTTGTGGTATTTAACATTTTGCTTGAAGGTGACTGTCTTATTTAAAGCATTCCCTAATGATTTTAGATAAGTCAACCTGTTGTAGCATGTACAGACTCAAATTCCATTTTCAAGGACATGTTTTTTCACCCTCAAGTATTTTTTTCTCAGCTCTCCTAAATTTTATTCACATTATGTATTCCGTATTTCATTTGCCTGAAGTCATACAGTTTACTGGTTAATGACTTCACACCATTCCATCATTAAAGTCCCTTTGAAATCTGAACTAAAGCTTTTGGTTACTTTAGAAGAAACTCTTCACCGAAGACTCTCCCTGAGGCTTGAGTCATAATGCACTTTTGATTCAACTTAAAAATAAGTTTCAACTGAATTTTACTCTAAAAGACTGTACATAAGAAGAGGTCATTAGTGTTTTAATTTGATGCTTTGATATTAAAGACATTTCACCCCATCCCACCCCATAAAACAATAGTGGATACTTAGTCCTACTGTTAGTGCGGTAACTGGTAACTGGTCATAAGCAGGAAATGCCTTTCCTTCTGTAGGAAGTTGTTGTTTAGAATTTTGCTATATTAATTTGACACACCATTTGTGGGTTGTCTTGGTAATGAAGATGTTTTATCAGTGGGAACTTATGTAGTATAATTATTTGGAAGCTATTTGCAGAAAATAGTCAGCGGAATGCCTCAGATTGTTGAACGTAGGCTTTTAATGACTTTACAATGTGCATCAACCAACCATCTGCAGTGCTTTTTAAACATTTGCATTCTTGTGTTCATATTATGCTTTGAGATTCTGTTTGAAAACATTTTGCATTTCCCCTTTTTAGCTGCAATGCATCATTTATTTTAAGATCATACAGTAACATTATTTACTGGTTTGCTATCAGAATGTTTCCCCTCATCTTAAATAATTTGTAACCTTTAGTTTAATTTTTTTTTCTGTTTGCATGCTGCAAATACTATACATAACAAGACGATGCTTAACTATTATTTGATATACCATACAGTGCAGGAGGGAGATTACTATAAAGCATCTGTGCCCAAAATCATAATCTAAAGATGATCTTGTATGTATACTATAAACTAGTGTTGGAGAATTGAAAAGAAATACTGTATGTCTTTCATTATAACAAAAATATTTTTGTATGAAACCTTCTGTCTACCTCAAAACGTGAACTTTTGGACCAAATGGGGAGAATTTACTTTCCTTACCAACAAATTGCTAGAAGCTGCTGTGCTTGGCTATTTCACAAGACGTCTTGAGAATGTCAGTTTCCAGACAAAAAAAAAAATCTGCAGGCATCAAGCCATTGTTTTCTTTCTTTTGAAATCCACCACAGCCCGTTTTTTTCTGGTTTAAAAAGGAGACTGAAGGTGGTGGCTCAACAGAAATAAGCAGACGCAGGAAGGTGTGTGTGAAAGAACCTAACAATTTGGAATGTAAACACCACCAGTATTTGGTTTGTGGAAGTGTGGCTTTTAGTGTGATAATGTTATAAAAAAACAAGTGCAATCAAAGTGATCTTGAATTTTTGTGGTATTTTGGGTGGATAGAGGCAAGTATGGAATTGTATAACATTCTTTTATCCCCAGTCCTTCTGTGTGGTTCGCACATGCAGCACACGCAGTGTTTATTTTTTTATTAGTGGAGAATTAAATTCTGTATTAAATCTTAAATCTGGAATACAGGACAACAGGATAATTTGGAATCCATACAAAATCACAAAATCTAAATGTGTATTCTGCCATACACTTTAGATTTAGGATTATAGTCTTTAGTAAGAGTGCTTAGTGCATTTTGGTCAATATTTAAATCACTGCAGTACAATTCTAACTTGCCAGATGAAAGTGCTTGACATTTTAAGTGGAGTACCTCATCTGCAGGTGTATCTGTGAAATTTGGCAACTCTAAATACTGAGACTTTGAAACAGGTTTGTGGCACGGTATGCTTTAATTGCTGCCTTCATGATAATGTAAAGATGCCAGCACCCATTCTTATCCAGGTTTTGACATAAGGTATTCAGGGAAAAAAAAGACTTAAAAAGCAAATCAAAAGCTGTTTCTGTTGTTTGGCTTACTGTGAACCATTAGTTTTTACAACAGTAAAATTCCTTGTCTTTATGCCAGCAATGATCTCACGCCTGTTTTGTTCTTGTTTGGTCTTTATCTGACTGTAATTTGTGTTGTGAGCTCTGTAGAGCTAAGAGTCTCCCCCCAACCCAATCAGATCCTGTCAGACCAGCAAGGCCGGGCATCTCCTAAAATGAAAATGCAAATCCCTCCTGTTATCTCCCAGGAAGCCCAGTATTAATTGTCTGCATAGACAACATGATAAGGAAGGTGCGAATAAATATTTCAGTAATGAGTGTTCTTCAACTAGTTCATCTCTCTTACAAAACAGTCCCCACAATGTCTGTGCCAAAAAGTTTCAGACTGGGTTATGGTATTGGAAAGTAAACTGAAAATAGGTGTGCTGTTTTAGAAATTCAGAAGACAAACCAAATGAATGGAAGTTTACTACCCTAGAGAATTGTGAATTGGACAGGCTATGGATTCCCAAGTTTCTACTTAATAATAATATGAAAATATGCCCCACAGCTATATTAGAAAGAGTAATAGGTTTATTCCATGCTGAAAAAAAGAAGAAAGAGAACACAACGTTTCGGCCGTGGAGCCTTCTTCAGGTGTGAGGAGCCCTCACAACTGAAGAAGGCTCCACAGCCAAAACGTTGTGTTCTCTTTCTTCTTTTTTTCAGCATGGAATGAACCTATTACTTGTTCCTTTGCAGCCTACGCATGCTGACGCAGCTACCCACCTATATTAGAAAGAGTCTATCGAAGGGAGGCCAGAGGAGGCCAAAGGCATTTTATGCAGGGAAAGTAGTAAAAAAAGAACTCAAGTTAAAAACAAAACAGAATACTGAATTTAGATTTCAGTTGTAATGATTCCTTTCTTACTCAGGTTGTCAGGGCACCCGCTAAAGGGAAGGAATAGATTGATCTTGTCTTTTCTTACAGTCAAGAGAGAATAACAAAAACTCAGCTGGAGCTGAGTCCAGGTTCCAAGTTTTTCTGAGTTATTTTCCAGGTGTACCAAGCCAAATTTCAAGTCACAAAAGTCTAGTATCAAGTTCACTGAAAGTTCTTGTGATTCTAGCAATTCTAGTGATTCTAGCAGTTGATCCTTCTGAACATATTTTATTTTTTTTGTCCCTCTATGTAACTTGTACACAGCATTCTTTGGGTGTGTCTTTGGCTCCACAGCCGAAACGTTGTTTCATTTCTTCTCTTTTCAGCATGGAATAAACCTTTTCTAGTTCCTTTGCAGCCTACATATGCTGACGCATCTACCTACTTGAAATATATACTGTAGATATACTGTTTTGTTTTAACCACATACAGGCCTTGGCATTCACAAATTTAACATACATGAATTAGCAGGATGGATGCATAGGAATGCTATTCATGACAGTTCTCTGCAACAAGTCCTTGCAAATATGTTCCTATTGTATTCATAAATCACTTGTTTACCAGTCATTCTTAAAAAAACATTGTGATATAATAAGTGACAGTCACTTGATGAAAATTAAAAAATATATATAAATTAGGATTTTTTAGATTAAATCTAATGTTATGCACGGATATTTGAAAGTTGAATATTTGAAACGGACTTAAAAAAAGACGCCACAGAAACACTATGTAGGTAACAAGATAATTGTGACGGCTATAATGAGAAGATGGCGACATTACCCTGTCTAGTTAGGAATGCATACCATTACTTAATTTACACTTAGTAAACACACGTCAGCCACACATGTACCAGAAAATTACTCTGTCATGTCAGGGGCAAGACTGAACTGAGTTGCCCCATAAAGCAGAACTATGCAGGAATGAATTAACAGCTGTCATCAAAGGATGACCAGGGCTGTTATTTGTTAATTTTGCAACAGACTTTTCAGAACAAACCCATATAAAGTGAAATACAAATATTACCATTATCTAGTATTGTCAAATGTACACAATGAACATTAAAAATTTTGGCTGGGTGTTCTATTTTTTTTAAACCAAGAATTTGGTAATTAGGAATTTCAGGCAGATATTCAGTACATGCCTGCTATTTCCATTTCATTATTCACAAATTTTCCAGTACTCAAAATATATACATCCTGATTGTGTTCTATTTATTTCAGGTTCCCAATATTTTTTAATTATTTAAAAATATTTTTTCTTAGTGATATACTGTAATACTTGGATAAAAACTAGAGAGGCAGTTAGTATTCCCATTGGAATTGTAAGCGGTTTTGTCAAGCTCCAGCCTTGGATAGAAGTGGTGCTGGAAGACACTTTAATTGATACATCTTAAAACATGAAAATAAAAATATGCCCTTTAAGTATTCATGCAGGTGATATATACACTCATTTGCTTTTCTTCTCACAGGCTTTATGTCTCTATTTAAGCTTGGCAGTAGATTAATTTTGCTATTTAATTCTTTTTATGGAGTAGAGATTAACCCTGAACTGGACATATGTAAAAGGCTAATTTCTTACACTGTTTTATTGCTTTTGATCATTATTTTATGTGGTGTTTTTAAAAGTAATGTGCTATACAATACATTAAAAGCTTATATCATAAATTAAAGAAAAGCAATTTAAATTCGGGCCAGCCGGAGGAACTCTCACCTTGTAAATTTAGTAATATTTGAACATGTTCGAATCTTAAATTGTAGTACACTGTTATACACTTTGGCAAGGACAATGCCAGGAAATCCTGAATAGTACTTTGAGCTATTTCAATATGTAGTTTAAATATTTTTCTATTCCTTTTGTTTGTTTGAAACAATTTCAACAACTGGGTAAATAATACATTTTGAATGTGCTATCACTTGTGCAAAGTGGGATGATTTAAATCCCCTTAGAAATTGCAAACTATTGCAATCAGTGCAATCTATTGCTTAAAATGAGTTTTAAAGTATTTGTTAATGTCTTTGAGAGGCCCATTAGGAAAATGTGGTCATACTTCTAATATTCCAAATCCAAGGTTTATGAGTTTAAAAAAATAATAAGGTATAAATAAATTTCAAAAGCCTTGAAAAAAATATAAGCAGAAAGAAAGCACTTTATAAAATAATTAACAGAAACAGGACACAAGTAAAGAAATATATGCATCCAGGTGGGTGCTGCACATTGGTGGTGGTGGTGGAGTGGAGTCCCCATTACCTGTAAAGCGCTTTGAGTGAAGTGTCCAGAAAAGCACCATATAAGTGTAGGGAGTTATGATCATAACTACAGTATTAATTATTGTTTTAGTAAAACCCCAGCACAGCTTAACAGCAATATTAGAAAGGGCAAGAATGAGAAAAAAGAAGACTTTAATATCGGCTAAATTGAAGGTTTTTCTAGTACAACACAACAAGGGCAAAAGATTAGTAAAGGATCTTCTAGTCACCTCCATCTGTATCATCAATTTCACTCTCTTACAGCTGAGTTTCTGCAATTCTGGTTAGGTGATTGTAGGCATATGTAGACTATTACAAAATAAAAATTAATCGCTGTAACTGATGAGAATATCAGCATTAAATATGACAAGTATAACAGTCTGCTGTTTTATCTACATAATTTATAAAATATAATTTATTCCATTATTTCAAACATTATTGCTAAACTGTGTGAGGTATACAAAAATTCTTTTGAAGACCATTGTTGATACTGGACTTCATTCATGTGGAATTTGGCAAAACTGCTCTTACAAACACATAGATCACCACAAATGTTTAATGTTTAATTTTGCAACCCACTATATCCATTTAGCAGTGATTAAAATGTTTTTAAATGTTTTTTTATTCTTTTAATAATTTAATTGACATGACTGTACATCATTTATCAAAGACATCTACTGTATAGACAGGTGCTACAGCTTATTTCTGTTTCTGTTTCATAATATAGACATACTGTAACGCATGATAACTTTCAAAGTAAAGAGTTTATAAAAGTCCCTTTTATCATTTAGATTGTTTTCTAATCTTTAATGTTCAGGTAAAAGGACCCAATTCAGTTTGTTTCCGTTTTGTATATACAGTATATTGAAATCCTAATGATAAAGAGTTACAGTATCCCAATTCAATAAAATTAAAAACACTTAACACACAGCATGAAAAGAAAGAATTATTTCTGGGTCAAGTCTGTTGTTTGAGATAACTGCAGAATACAGATATGTAAAGGCCTTGTCTGATTTTTCCATTGCCAGTGTGTGGCCTAGCATTTCATTCACTTTGAGCATAGGCACTTTGCCAAGAAATTCTACTCCTCTGTTTATCAGCCTTGCTGTAGTTTAATAAATATTACTATTTCATGTGATGGAAATGACATGTTACACTTGTTCCTGTTACAGCTTGTTATTACAGGTTTGAGACTTATTTTTTTTAAATAAAAAAAATAGTAAAATGAATGAGTAATACCTCATTTATACTGTATGCAACTTTGTACAATTTTGGTCACAACCTTATAAAATAGATGATGTTGCTCTGGAATCAGTCCAAAGAAGAGAAACCAGATACATTCCAGAGCTTAAAGGAATGTCCTGCTTTGACAGGTTAAAAGAGCTGAACGTTATTCTCAGACAGGGCATGGGGGTACATAGAAACTATATGGTTGTGCGTTTAAATTTGCGAATGGTGGAAAACCTTTTTTTTGCCAAGGGCCATTTGGATATTTATTTAACAGAATTCGTGGGCCATACAAAATTATCAATTTAAAAATTAGCCTGCTATAATTGGTCAAATATTTAATTAACTCACCCCTAATGTGATGCCTGGAACTGCCTCTTTTTGGTGAGGCGTGTGATGTTAGCTGGTATTGATGATGTTGCTACTTGCAACTGCTTTTCCAGGTTTGCGTCGGTCAGTCTGGAGCGCAGTCGATCAAACAGCCACTTGCTATCATTGAGTTCCCTGACAGGTTTCCCCATCACCTCCATGAACTGCTTGACTTCATCCCGCAGTTCGTAAAACACAGTGTGTTAACACTTTCGCAACGTGTACACTCCCAGCCTGCCTGGCACTGACTGTCCTCTGAGTCACCACAATACAGGCAGACAGGCCGCAGACAGCCGGTGAGAAGCATGCTGTCCCGTCATGTACTCGTATGTGTCCTGTGTATCCCGTAATGGACGTTCCTTGCTTGTCCCTCAAAATTTACGTTATTATGATGATTCACTTAATATAAATTTATATTGCTATGTAAAAAGATAGATAAATCCTAGATTTATTGAATTTCAAGTCCCGCCTGCGTAGGCTGGGCGATATGGCCAAAAACATTATCACGATAAAAAAAATTAATATCAGTTGATATCGATAATTATCACGATAAATGTCAAATCATTATTTCTTTCAAGTTTAAAGGCAGATTTTTTTCTCCTGAGTGAAAAATGAAGAAACCAGACAGTTAATTAGTGAATTAAACAACTCTTTATTTTAAGAACACAACACTTGCCAAACAACAGAAACATTAAACAAATCTGTTAGCTGCCCGGTCTGCAACATGCACGCACACTCGCGCAGTATTTAGTAAAGCATGAACATTTATCGAACTTTTGTTAAAATTATATCGAGGAAAATTATATTGCGATAATTATCGTTATCGAATTATCGCCAGGCTCTACAGGGCAGGGCCAGACCAAATGATTTTTTGGGGTGGGGAACGTCCGGCCTGCGACCCGCGACCCCTTTATTAATATTATCAACCTTTTAATTCACAAAAAGAACATTGTAATGTGTTGTGGTACTATGTACTGTAAGTAACACCTATGAAGCAGCCATATAACCCTGCAGCTCACAACTGAGGACCCATTGAAGCTAAGCAGATGTGAGCTTAGCCAGTCCCTGAATGGGAGACCTCCTGGGGAAAAACTAAGGTCACTGCTGGAAGAGGTGTTAGTGGGGCCAGCAGGGGATTGTCACCCTGCGGTCTGTGTGGGTCCTAATGCCCCAGTATAGTGACGGGGACACTATACTGTAAAAAGGCGCCATCCTTTGGATGAGACGTAAAACGGAGGTCCTGACTCTCTGTGGTCATTAAAAATTCCAGGGCGGTCCTCAAAAAGAGTAGGGGTGTAATCCCGGCATCCTGGCCAAATCTCCCCTTGGCCCTTACCAATCATGGCTTCCTAATAATCCCCATCTATGAATTGGCTTCATTACTCTGCTCTCCTCCTCACTAATAGCTGATGTGTGGTGAGCTGATGTGTGGTGCACTATGGATGTCGTCACCTTGTTCGAGTGGATGCTGCATGTTGGTGGTGGTGGAGGGGAGTCCCCATTACCTGTAAAGCGCTTTTAGTGAAGTGTCCAGAAAAGTGCTATATAAGTGTAAGCAATTATTATTATTATGAAATTAAATAACACAGCTGTGTTGCAGGGGTGCCTTCCTCACTGTTTTTGGCTATATATTCCAATCATTCTTTACCAAATGCAACACAGTGATTTCATGACAATCCATTTTTTTAATTGGTATTTTCTAATGTAATCTGTCTTTCTCTTTCAGTATTGTCTTGAATTATTAAGTACCATAAAAAGTGAAATCATATTTTACTATCTAATCACCTGATACTTGCAGGTGATGCAACGTAAGAGGGATAGCAAGCTATTTAGAAGCAGCTAAGGAAATACAAGACCTAGTCACTATTGAAGACTGAACAGACAACTGGGCAATGAGTTCAAATGAGTTCAAACTCAGCTGCTGCAGTTTTAAGCAGATCCAAGCCTCATGTGAAAACCACTCCTGTTCTATCCTCCCTCATTGGATGTCATATAGGATTGCCTTCAAAATCATTCTTCTGACCTAAAAAATACTAAACAATTGAACCTCTTCCTGTCTAGAGCTATTATGCTTGACAGCTCAGCTTTTTAAATTCGGACTTTGTTTGTCCCCATAACAAGGCTCCATTCTGTTGAACAATACATTTTTCAAGGAATACATTTTGGAGCAGTGTATTTCTTAACTTTTCATACAGAAATGGCTTTTCTTTCATGTTCTTCCTACCTATGTATGTTAACCTCCACTGCAGAGGATCCTTGAAATGCAGCAGCCATATTACCCTGCAACTCACAACTGACAACCCACTGAAGCTAAGTGGGTGTGAGCCTGGTCAGTACTTGGATGGGAGACCTCCTGGGAAAAACTAAGGTTGCTGCTGGAAGAGGTGTTAGTGGGGCCAGCAGGGGATTGTCACCCTGCGGTCTGTGTGGGTCCTAATGCCCCAGTATAGTGACGGGGACACTATACTGTAAAACCGATTCTCTGTGGTCATTAAAAATCTCAGGGCAATAGAATCTCAGGGCAAATCTCAGGGAAAGACTAGGGGTGTAATCCCAGCATCCTGGCCAAATTGCCCAATGGCTTTTACCAATCATGGCCTCCATCCCCCTCTATGAATTGGCTTCATTACTCTGCTCTCCTCCCCACTGATAGCTGGTGTGTGGTGAGCGTTCTGGTGCACTATGGTTGTTGTCACATCCAGGTGGATGCAGCACATTGGTGGTTCCCCATTACCTGTACAGCGCTTTGAGTGGAGTGTCCAGAAAAGCGCTATATAAATGTAAGCAATTATTATTATTTTTAGATGTCATGACATTAAAAGTACTAATAATGCTCTGGGATATTCTGACTTGGAATGTTGTGTGCAAATATTTTATTCCGTATCTAGAAAGATTGCAAAGAAAGGTACTATGAGCTGAATCTCTTCAGTATTGGGAAGAGAAGATTATTAGGTGACTTGAAACAAGCATTGGAAATCCAGAACTGTATTGAAAGAGTGAGGCTAATGGATTAATTGAAGTTCGGCAACTAAACAAAAACAATGTGAAATTTACAGTAGGACTGAGAGCTAAGCACTTTTTTAATCAAGAAATGTCAGGTTTAGATCCTCCAATCCATACACCACTAGTAAACTATTGAGCATGATGCAGTAAACTGCCTCCTGTCATTTGTAACATTCTTATGTCGTTTGGTTTTCAGTGGAAGCTGGGTGGACATTTTGGAGAAGCAAACCACAATATGTAAAATTCTTCAGCAGCCTGAAGTGTTTTTTAAGCAAGACATTTAGAAATTTATTTTGCAAAAGCTAGGCATTTAACAATCTGCTTAGTAGATATTGTGCAAAAATGTTTTACGTTTGATCTACAAATTAAAACTGGCACAAAGTTGACGTAACATGAACATAACAAGGTTATACCTCCATTACCGTCCATTTAGACCGGATATATCCTATAATAATCATCCTGCTGCCATACATATTCTTCATTGGAAATAATTATGCGAAAGAACAGTGCCATCTAACAGAACTGTAAAAATCTCTGATAGGCGAATCTTTATGTGTATATTTTGTTTCTCTTAAGTACTGTAACACTTGAAAAAGGGTGAAAAGAGTAATAAGAGCTATTATTACACAGTGTGGTGGCTTTGTGGCTAAGGATCTGCGCCTGTGGCTGGAAGCTTGCCGGTTCGTATCCCATGGTCAGCAGAGGAATCCTACTCCATTAGCCTCCTGAGCAAGGCCCTTAACCCCAGCTGCTCCAGGGGCGCCAAATAAATAGCTGACCCTGCACTCTGACCCCAAGCTTCTCCTCCTGTCTGTGTGTTTCATGGAGAGCAAGTTGGGGTATGTGAAAAGACAAATTCCTAATACAAGAAATTGTATATGGCCAATAAAGTGATCTTATAAGATCATTTTAGAATAATAGATAACAGATAGGTAACATAATTTTAAATAAAATAAAGTTAAATTACAATTAGGAAAATTGCAATTTTTAACTGATCCCCTTTTCCAGTATAATATAAATATCAACACTGATTATGTCATCCATAGTCTTCCTTACACCATCTTTAAAAACATTGCACAAAATTGCTTTGTAACAACCACATATAATGAAAGTAGGGTTTTGAATCACAGTTTTGAGATGTTGCTTATAATGGAGAACAAAATTTTATTTAGTGAATTATATTTAAATTGTTTTCATTAAATAAGGCCATGTAACTCAATGTGATACCTTCATCATTAGAGTTATGTTTCTATGTAGCAGCTATGAAAGGCCCATGAATATTGTTGAAACTCTTCATCTTGCTGAATTTGCCAGGAAGCCTTAATATCAACAGGAAACTAAAAAAGCATTTCAACATTCTTGAAAGGTTTTTGTTTAGCAATTTAATCATCTGTCCCTATTACCCTAGCACAATACTGACCATTAAAAGCAGAAATAGAAATGTTTGAACAGAAGTGGAGTTCAGTAGTGTAAAAGAGGTATTGAAGAACTGGGTTGTTCCTTTTTGTTCACCATAAATGATTGCGTTGTTTTAGTAATGATAGTGATGCTTTTTTTATCAGATCGTGTATACAAATAGGTGGAAACATTGGCAGAGAGGAAAACATTGGTCTGCCTTCCCACCTCCCTCATGTGTCTGTAGGTGGATCTCGCTTGGATGTCTAATAAGATTGTGAAATGCCCATTTTATCAGTTGTCTTGGTAACACATACTAATTCATGTTTAACTCGGTCTTTGAAGACCACACATTGCTGCTTTTGTCCCCCTTAGCAAATAGGCTATATGTAGTTACAGTGAAAACTGTACCTCGGCCTTTAATAATCTGTAGGAAGCTGTTACCTTCTCTTGTTGGGCCTGGTTTAGGTTTTTATTAAGTGTAATACCAAATAACTGTTGTATTAATGATTAATTTGCTGATAAAGCACAAATACTTGAAAAAACAAGATTAGGCTTTCTGTAAGCATTAGATTGTTAGCACCCTGTTGACAATAGAGATCTGTTGTCCTGAGATGAGATTAAATCTCTTTTGGGCTTGGGGCTGTTAATTTTATTACCCACATTTAGGTGCATCTGTACTGTATTTGGAGGCAAACACCACTTAATAACGGGTATTTGTTTATATTTAATGTGAATGCTGTGCATTTTACAGAAGGTAACCTCCAATCACTGCTTTGAAAAGCTAATTGCCAGCAGCCATATCACCCTGCAACTCACAACTGGCAACCCACTGAAGCTAAGCAGGTGTGAGCCTGGTCAGTACCTGGATGGGAGACCTCCTAGGAAAAAAACTAAGGTTGCTGCTGGAAGAGGTGTTAGTGGGGCCAGCAGGGGGCGCTCACCCTGCGGTCTGTGTGGGTCCTAATGCCCCAGTATAGTGATGGGGACACTATACTGTAAACAGACGCCGTCCTTCGGATGAGACGTAAAACCGAGGTCCTGACTCTCTGTGGTCATTAAAAAATCCCAGGGCGCTTCTCGAAAAGAGTAGGGGTGTAACCCCGGTGTCCTGGCCAAATTTCCAATTGGCCCTTACCAATCATGGCCTCCTAATAATCCCCCTCTATGAATTGGCTACATCACTCTGCTCTCCTCCCCACTGATAGCTGATGTGTGGTGAGCGTTCTGGCGCACTATGGCTGCCGTCGCATCATCCAGGTGGATGCTACACACTGGTGGTGGTGGAGGGGAGTCCCCATTACCCGTAAAGCGCTTTGAGTGGAGTGTCCAGAAAAGCGCTATATAAGTGTAAGCAATTATTATTATTATTAATGGAGACAGCATCAAGTTCACCCCACATTGCTATGATGTTTTAAACAGAACTGACAACCACTTCAACAATATAAAACAATAAGGACAGTTAAAAACAAGAGAGCAGATCTTATCCATGTGGTACTTTGTAGTTTATTGATCTAAGCATCTCATCCAGCCTTTTCTTGAAGGAAGCCTAGATATCATCTTAAACAAGATTATTCCATACTTCCACAACCCTTTGTGTAAACCTTCAGTCCCAAATAATATCGACTTTTGGTTCTGTGTAACTATTCATTGTGAAGTCCACTGGGTTGACTTTGTCAGTCCTTTGACAAGAGCATAAAGATAAATAAAGTTCAGTTCTTGCAGCCTGTTAGTGTAGGACTTGCTGTAAGTCCTGGAATGCATCTGGTTCCTCTTCTCTGGACTGATTCCAGTGCAGCAATATTTTTTCTGTAATGTGATGAGAAAAATTGTACACAATTTTCTAAATGAGGCATTGCTAGTGCATGCAATTTTAATATTAACATCCTTCGTTTGAATTCTCCACTTCTGATTATGTATTCTAACATTTTGTTTGACCTATTTTATTGCTTCTTCACAGATGTAAACAATGTCAATGTGATCACTTTAGTCTTTTCCATAAATTGCCTCTTCTATCTCAGTGTTTCTCATTTTGTATTTATAATTTGTTTTTGCTTCCTGCTTGCAAACATGTAAAACATAATTGTCATCTGCCAGGTGTTTTCCAAGTTTTGAATTTTATCTAAATTGTTTTTTATTGAAAATTTCATTTATACCTTCTACATTGATTTAAAATTAGGAAGAGACATGGTCCTAGTACAGATCAGTGTGGTACACCATTAATTTAATCACCTTTATCTAAGTATTCAACTCTTATCTGTACTCTGTTTTCTATTTGTTAAGGCCAAAAAGAAATATACTTACAGGCAGTATTTTGACTTATTCATGTTGACTAGTCCTAGCATATAATTTCTGTAACCTTATGTATAATATATGGCAGTCATATAGGTCTATAACTGCTTTGGTTATTTTTGTCACCTTTTTTTGTGGATGGACATGGCACTGGTGATTTTAATTTGAATTTGAGTAATTTTAAATACACTGGGATCTACACATAGTTCTATACCTCATTCTGCTTGAAGAAAAAATATATTAGATGGATGTAATTATAAACAAGCTTAGAACAAAATGTGCCATAAGTAACAAATAAAGTCTGAAAGCAGCTTCAAGCCTGGGTGGTTTATTATAACATTCAGTAAAATAAAAAAATGCTGATCAGCTAAATCCTCCCCAAACAAAATACTGCAGAACTGCAATTTCATTAAGGGTCAAAGTATATCATTCTGAAATAGCACTGTTTTTTGTGTGTGACTGTGCAGTCACTTTTGCAGAACAGTCTTTAAAAGAAGAGAAAGAATCATAGGTTCATTATTTTAATTTCATGGCCTAAAAATATTTATGAAAAATATTTCATTTTGTGCCATTAGATCTGAGATCCGTTAAAAGAAAATGAGTGCTGTAAGTTAAACCATTAGGAGTTGGCCTTTAAATGCTTTCAGGAAGGAAAGCTTCAATTATGTTTGATTAGAATAGATTTTTATGCTTCATTGCCAGATTTTATGCCACATTACCTCAAGCATCTAAATGCATATTCTTATACAATTAGACAAATATGTATTTATTTGATTCTCTTTGAAAGGCTTCCCTTCATTGTTTTTGATTCTGAGTATACTTTAGAAGACCATTTTCCCCTTGATTTATGTAACTGATAAAAGTGGTCTTAAATGGAGTCTGACAGGTCAATATTCTTTCATGTCATGACCCAGAAAGCTCTTGTCAAGATGAATGTGGTAGATTGTTTGTCTGGATAACTGAGATCATTTAATGTGTTCACAGGTCCATCCCATCTTTTACCTATCAGTTTATTTTTTCAGCTTCTACTGTTGACTTTGTGCTCAGCTCTATGTTACTCCTCAGATGGTGTGCAAAGTATATATCTCCATACTGCAATTGCAGTTTACAGAGTTACCATTAATTCCCAGAATATTCTAATCTTTTAAATGCCATATTGGCCCCATTCTCAGCAAAACAAAAACACTATCCTGTTCTTATTTTGGGCTTTCTCTTAATTGGGTAATTTAAAATTATTTTAGAAATACAAAGTATGTTTTTTTTCCTCTGCAGTTAAATATGGCAGAAGTAAATGACCAAGATCTTATTTTTTGTTGTTTCCTTCAGTTTAAATTTTATGGCAAATTTAAATATTTTTCTGAATATATAGCATGTGCTATTTTGGCTTTCATGCTCACTCTAGTATGAACATGGGTAATTCTCATAACTGGGCATACTGTAAGTAAAGGTATAAATTGTTTGCAAACAGAAAGTCCCCACCTGTGAGCTTCATACTGATCCATTTAAATGAGGAGCTCAATATCTGCTTCTGTGTCTGGTTACTTGAAGGCAGTTACAGGCATACTTTTCTAATTTGCATAGACTTGATGTCATTTTGGAAGGATCTAAGGAAGGCCAGCATTCTCTTGTCTTGCATTACAATAGGAATCACTTTTAAAGTTGTAAAGGAATGAAACCACTGTAACTTCAAATGTAATGAAATGCACTGCCTTATAAAAATAGGTTTGAAAGCTGTCTGCCAAATAGAGAGGATGTTTGGTGAAAGGAATCAGTTCTAGTAACAATGGAAGTGGGGCTTTGTATACTGAAAATAACTGTATAATGAAATGGACTTCAGAATTGTATGTGAGTTGACAGTGTTCATTAGAATTAAATGGAGCAGCAGATAACAGCCTGGATATTTCAGTACGTTCTTACACTGGCTAGGAAACAATGATTTGCTTTAAATTAGAACAGTATTCCTAGCTGGAACATTTCAATCAAGATACAAAATGCTGTATTGTGACAAATAATTTGTCAATTGAGAGTTTATTTGAACTGGGGCTGAATGACCATGTTTCATTCTTTTAAACTTTGACAGCACCTGAATGTTATGGCCTTGGAAAATTGATATCTGGCAACACTGTAATTGAAATAAACTCTGTACACAATGTGCTATTGAAGCATGATTGTCCCATGTTTGAATTGGTAAAATGAGCTAGAATTAATATGGAAAACATCTAATGTAATTTTAAGAAAATAACATTGTTTAAAGTATTTTCCTTTGGCATTTTCTAGAACTTTCTACTGTATATTAACTGTTGCTTAATTGATTGCTCTGTGCCTAGTGCAGGCAGTCTTAACACGGCAATGAATACAAGACAATCTAATAAAAAAAACTGCTATACTCAAATTCCTTATTAGCACAGGCACTTATGATCATTGTAAAATTGTGTTAACCTCTTGGCTGGCCAAAACGTAAGCCTGTCTTTTATGGAGAAAATAAAAACCTTTACACTTAATTTTAAAAGAGAGGGTGTCATCTGGTCCATATACAAATAATAATAATATCACTTTATTAACCCTTTACAATTTCTTGCATTAGGAATGATCTTTTTGCATACCCCAGCTTGTTCTCCATGAGACACACAGACACACAGATAGGGAGAGAGCCAGGGGTCAGAGCGCAGGGTCTGCCATTGTACGGCGCCCCTGGAGCAGCTGGGGTTAAGGGCCTTGCTCAGGTGCCCAATGGAGTAGGATTTGAACCGGCAACCTTCTAGCCACAGGCACAGATCCTTAGCCACAGAGCCACCGCTCCCCCATATACTGTACCTCATTTGTTTTTGCAACTAATTGCTTTGAGGATCTCTTGGTCCTTATAGATTTCTTGAAAGTAGGTACGGAAAGAGCTTCAACAACATGAATGGTTAGCTTTCCCATACTTCCGTAATCCTACTGTACATTTAAAACGTGTCTCCTGTTCAGAGATTCAAGCCTACTCCCCCATAGTTTATACAGTAAAAAGAGAGTATGTGCCTTTGGGGATTTTGAATACTTAAATCAGGTAATCGTAGTCAAAATTGAAAAGGTTTTGTGTATGGCAAAAGGTTATGATAGACAAGAACAAGATAATAGGATTCTATTAATGACAAATCAAAATATGAAGAGCAAGTTGTTCATGACTGAGTCATGATACCTAGAAGAGATAGGCGTTGATAAGAATACATGGCTCATCAAGTAAAATTATATTCTTTGGGTAAATGTAACCCAATCATATATGACATAATTTTTCCAGTTCAACTTTACAAGGAAATGGTGCGTTAAAAACTCCATATTGAATGTATATCTAGTTCCATTTTTTGGTGTCGTAATTTTCACTGAAGTTGCAACAGATGTGTGAGCTACAGGATACGGCAGTCCCCTGGAACGTCAAGCTGTCAGGCATTTTTGAAATTAAAAAAATGTCATTGTCACCTTCCTTCATATATTGAACTAACTTTTATCCTCACAAAATGTGCAAAAATCATTAATATTGCTACTTTCTAACTCTGGTTCGAAAACGTGAACTGTAGGAATGTAATGAGTCAGGGTATTAAGATGAAAGATGAAAATATGTAAGAAAATGTACCTCATACTGTATGCACGATTTTCATTTGTTTATGAAGCTGTTTAGCGTATGGGTAAAATAATTAGTATAAAGTGTGAGTACCTGAAATAGTTTCTCACATTTTACAAGTATAAAGCATGAGTGGTTTGAAGTAATTCATTGTCGAATACTGGCATTCTTTTAAACATCCATTAGCTGAGTGTGACCTTTTAAAAACTGTTAAAAATTGATCAGCATTAATCCAGCGCATTTACGATTCATTTTCACGTCACATATGACATTTAAAAATGTATTGTAGATCTAGTGCTTGATTGAAATTTAAAAATCACTGAGGCTGTAGTCTTTTCTTTCTTAAAATTAAATTAGTGAAAAAACAATTACAAAAATAAAAAAATAACACGGTGTCCATTTTCTCTAACTGTACTAAATGTAATCATGGAATTCAATCACAGAATTTATTTGAATAGTTCTATATTTTTAAGATTTTAGTTTCTTTGCTCTTTAATAGTTTATTTCATAAACAGACCTGGTTTGTACAGTATGTCAGTTTAGCTATTGCTGGAATAAAAAAAAAACTGTGTATTATTTAATGATTTTGTAGAAATAAAAGCATAGTTAGATTTAAATCTGACCTGAAGAACGTTATTGCTTGATGTGTGATGCAGAACATTAATTTGAAAAATGCCAATCCTTGGTTTTCAATAAAAAAGGATCATATAACTTGGGATCTTTTCAAATAGAAGCAAGACTGAATTGATTAGGAGTCTTCTGTTTAGTCAAAACGTTGTATATACCTAGGAACAAAAAATAACACTCATGTAAAAAGCTATGATTTAAAAAGTTAATGTACAAAAATCAAAAGGAAACAAAAATGGTGATTAAATCAGTTTCCTGTCTCAAGCTTATGAACAGTAGTTGTAGTCTACAGCCCTGCAATTATTAGGCTTCTTGTTGTCAGAATTAGTCTAGATTTTGCAGTACTTAAAGCCTTAAAAATATATTACTCTTAAACAATACGGTACAGTAACAAGTGTCAAATTATCCAGAGCTGACCAAATGTTTTGGAAATATTCTAATTGTAGTGTTCCCTGTCTTACTGCATTTTATTATTTCTCATGTGATGAAAGAAATCAAATTGCTTACACTGTCTTGTAGACCTGCAGTATGTCTATAGTTACATTGGCAATGTGTTACAGCATGCTGCTTGTGTTTTGTTAGTCTTTCATTGAAGTCAGTCAGCACTTGGTATGTTTTTGCATAGTCAGTGGTCAGCTTAGACTGAATGTAGTGACAGTGATTGACATGTAGTGGATGCATAATAAAACTAGATTGGTGCTTATTTTTCTTTGACCTGAATATAATAGCAACATATGTATTTGGACAATCCTTGTGTTTTCCTGTTCATTGAAGCCCTCTCTTGATAGTCTTGACACAGCAATATATAAAAATAAGCAATCTTGAGAAAAAAAAAGGCCATGCTACTTAGAATTCATAAGCTGCTAGGTCTAAGAGGTATTTGAGTTTCTACAGTGCAAGCACTTTTCCTGTCCTAATCTTGAACCGATTACATCCGAGCTGGGGATATATTTATTTTTACTGTATCTTTCTCTCTCTCCTTTCATATAATTCATAAATAGAACTGGGTAAGCCAAAAATAAGTAGACTTAAGAACTGAAAATACGTTCTGTTCAATTGGAAGAAATGAGCAACCAATATACTTTATTATGCATTTATATTCTAAATATGTTATATATATATTTATATTATAGCTCATTTATTGCCTTCCTGCCACTCTATAATCCCCACATGTTAATAACGTGCAGTTGATTACAGAACTCTTTTGAGGTCACATGGGGTGTTATTGTTATATTGTGGTTTGTTTTACTGAATTCCTGGGTCTTAAAATGCCCAGTTGCAAAGAGCTCATGTGACATGGATGTTTTCCTTTTGATTTCCCTCCATTCGTCTTAAAAGCTGTTTATTGTTTGTTTTTGTTTTGGTTGCTTTGTTTTGATAAGTTTTGGCTCCTGCTTCGTCTGGCATTCCATTTAGGCATGTAAGCAAACACTTTGTTGGTGGAGTGCATTTGGATATGATGATGACCAGGAAACCAACATAAAGATATGCAAAGGGACTTTTAAGTGATGAAGAAAAAGGTTATAACAAACAATAATTAAAATTAAACGGGTTTTGGCTAACACGATTTACAAGTAAAAGAAAAAAAGAGGAATGAAGTAACTTAAGTCAGTAGTAGTTATCATGTTTAAATATGTCATCTGGGAAATATTAAGTATAAACCTCTTTTTCAAAAGCTCAATTTTTTTGTTGTTTTATCCATTTTAATTTTATTGCCTGTATTGCATTCTTATTATTTGTTGCTCTTATTAACATTTTTCCATGGGGATCCAGACCGCTGTCCCAAACTGTCTGTGACTGTATTTCTTCATGCATTACTCAAATTGAGTACTAGTTACAAATGGTAATTGTTTCAATGAAGATTAATTGGATATATATGCATGTTTAGAAATAACTTTTGTTTCTGTCTTTATTGTCATTAAACCAATGTGAATTTGTAGGAACAGTGTGTGGAGAAGTGTTTGTTTCCCAAAGTGCTGTGATAGGCCAGGCAGTAGAGATTATACAGTACGTTTTGTAGTTTATTTTAATAAGCTTTTAATTATTCTGTGGATTATTTATAATTGAAAAGCCATCAATAATACCACACATCTCAGCCTGAAGATTTGATTGACTTTGTTGCTGTAGGTATGAACATACAAACTCCACCCAGACCACACCACAGGAATTGATCCCAATGCCTCAGCGTTGTGAGGCAGCAATGCAAACCACAGCACCACCATACCCCTCTGTATTTGTACAGTTAAAGTCCTAATGTGATGGATATTTTACCTTTTTTAAAAGGTTATCTAGTTATCTACTTTTTTAATGCTTTTCTAGTGCTTCAGTATATCTCCCCATTCTGGTTAAATACTTCCCTGCTTGGGACTCTGTGGTAATCACAAGGACCTAGTGCATATATATCCATTGAGGTTTGTTATAATATTACCGTTTCTCAGGGCCTATAATGCCAAATGAGCCAAAAGTGAAATGTTATTCTCATGATTTCTTTCTGTTCTACTTATAATAGTAATTGGCCTTAGCTTCCTGCTCTATAGGACTACACTATGTAGACTTAATGTTTATTCACAGCACTGCTGACTTCCTACTTCTAACCACTGACCTTCCTGTTTTCATGGGAATATTAAGTCTTTTCTTGTGAATTTGTGGGGGGGTGTTTTTTTTGCTCTTTTTCCCAAAGGCCAAACACATAGAGGCTATTTTAAAAATTATACGGTGGGCTTTGGTACCTTTGTTTCTGTACTGTAGGTATTTGAATTCCATTACCAAATAATGCGATGGCACCTTTATTATGTTGTCAGGTCCAGCCTTTCAAAAAACAAACACTCAGAGAAACATATCTGAATCATTAATTTTGCAGTTTGCATTTTCCAGAGTGATTTTATTGGTAGTCTTAATGTGATTAATGCAACACAATTCATAACATGTTATCAGTTATTCTACATGTTATTATTTAAATATGCTACTTTAAATTCTAATTCTAATTTTAAGTTAGCTCAGTCATTGTGTGATGATACCTGTATGTTCTTCCGGACTCAATTTTGTCTTACAAAAAAGGGTGGTAGTTAAGTTTTATACATAAGATTTAAAATCAGACTTGGAATCAATACAGGAAATTATAGATACTGTATGAACTACATTTAAGGCAGTATTTACATTAAAATAAGTAATACCTGTGTTAATATTATCTACATCGTAGTATTTTGTAAAGCAAAAAACTTAACAGGAATATTTACGAGTAGTTGTAAAATTGACAGTTTATTTTAGTTCACATTAGACATCTTTTATCTGTTTTGTTAATGAGAAGGTAATGAGAAAAATCAGTTTCTGTCTGCTGGTAAGATTTGAGGACTCATAACATTGTTTTTTTGTTTCTAAAGAACAAAATTCAGATTATACTTATAGTATAATGATAATTAAACTAAACAGAATAACATGAATCTGCTCGTGTTCATCTTTCTGTCCTTGGCTCATTCGATTCTTTAAAATCCGCATACTGTACAGTTAGTGCACTGATGGTCTTTTTTTTTGCAGTTACCTGGCTGACCAGTGCTGGAATGGCGGATGTATCTACCTGATCATGCTGCGTCGTATCAAACGCAAAGCTCCTCTTCCTCCTTGCAATGGCAGCAGCAGCAGTGAGCACAGGATCAGCGTTTCCTCTGAGCCCAGTGGCAGTCCAGCACAGAATGGCAAAAGGACTCGGAAATTTGGGGTCATCTCTCGGTCCTCCTTCACCCGGGACAGCAAAGACAGCCGGGACTCCGAGGTAGAGAATGGCCGTTGTAACTCTATGGATGCTGAGGTCTTGCCATCACAGACCATTGGCCCAGGAGCACAGTCTTCAGAAGTGAAGACGGGAGGCAGCAGTCCAAAACTAGAGCAGTCCCTTCCCAATGGAGAAACCACTTCACCTCTGAGTGACAGCCACCCGAGGATTCATCTTCTGGAGAGTGGGAAAACCGAATCTCTGAACAGCGATCACTCCTCTCAGGTATGCTGCTGTTTTCCTTGTCATGGTTTCTCCACAGATGTTAAAACTCTTCAGTACATCAAGTTCTTTTTTCACTGTCACCTTTTGCCTGCATTGCACTGAGATTGATTCGATTCACATTTGAATGTCTGCAGAGAATAATAATGTATTTTGTGTATATTTGTTGAACGTAAAGTCAAGTAGTTTTCAAAATTAGTGCAGGTGAGTAGCTGCATCAGCATACGAAGGCATGTAATAGGAACAAGTAATAGGTTTCTTCCATGCTGAAAAGAGAAGAAAGAAAACACTCTGTTCTCGCTGTGGAGCCTTCTTCGGGTGTGCTTCTTCACACCACAGCACCACCATGGTGCAATGACCTGTACTTGTTGAGCCACCCAGGACCCCCTCAAGCTGATACTATTTTATTAGGGAACTACACTGGAATTATGGAATCAGCATGATGTACTAAAATGCATCTGTTCTCTGTTTTATTGCTAAACCTAAATTGGAGCATAATCCAGTACAGAGCAATGTTAGTACAATTACTTTTGCAATAAACTATGTTTATAGCAGTTAGCTTGTGCAGTGTTTTGGAATATGAATCTCATAAATAGCAATCTGATTCTGTTTTATAATGATTTATTCATACAGTTCTGCATTTTCCTGTCCAAATAGGTTAGAGATCTTTCTTCTCTTTAATTGCATAATTTCATATAATCCATTATTTTGTGTATATACTGTTAATTAACTTATTCTGAGCTTCTTATTATCCATCTTGTGAGGAGACAGGGATATGAAACTAATTCAATTACCTATATACATTAAACTGTCACTTCAGTGAGACTCTAAGGTCAGGTTATTGTCAGCACCTGCACCTGGTTTCAAGAAATGTGATACAGGACTGTATGAATCTACATTTAAGGAAACTGTGAAGTAAATCTATTTTAGTTCATAGCTTTTGCCATGTGTCATTATGCTTCACTTATAACAAATTTCTCCCCTACGATAAAATGTTGAACATGTCTGTGGACTTGTTACAATACCATGTTAAACATATGTTGTGTGTTTATCATTTGCAATACAAGATAAAGGAATGAGAAAATGAGCATAACTAAAATGGAAGTCAATTTAATATAAATGTTAAATTCCAGCATAAAGTCCTATAGTAGCACCTGTTACTGGCTGCTTTGTTGGTCCAATAAGCAATGTAGCTTCTAGGAAGGTTAAGTTAAGTATATGAGCATGTCATAAATATTTGTTTTTGTTTGATAGCACTGAAAATGACTACTTTAAGTACTTTAAAGTGTCAGGTGACAAGTAAAAATCTACCATACATAATAGTTTACAAGGGATTGTGGTAACTATCAACTACTCTTTGTACAACTGTTGATGACTTTAATGTATTAGTCTTAGTATAATTTAAGGAAATGGCACAGTTTGTCCTTTGGTTGTTCATACTTAATATGCTGACTTGATAAGGATCAGTACATTTATTTTTATGAGAAACATTATAATTAATCTCCTAGGTAAAAACTTCAAAGACTTGAATAGAAAAAGGATAAACAAAGAGGATCACAGATTAAGTTCCTCATGGAATCTGCAGATACCAGAGATATTGTAGACAGTCATGTATATCTAAATATCACGTTAGACTTCTGTTCCTAAACGTTTGCTGATGGTTAACAAATACCGACATCTGCCTTGCTTACAAAATCTTTGCACCTAATCTTTCTGTTTCATATCCGAAGGAGCACTGCTGTTAGTCAGTGGATGGAATACTAGGGAAATGTTCTCATGTGAATGTTGCCTGGCTGCTTCATTCAACATAACTCTTGACACAGACACATTTGTATGATTGTAAATGGTTCAGGATGTAGCTCCAGGTGGTAAAAAAAAACTTGTACAAGAGACAGGGAAAACAAAAACAAATGAGAAAACTGACAGCCATACATCACACTGTTGCTCAATGGTGGTAGTCTCCTGAAGCCTGCCTTCAAAGAGAGACAGACTTGTTATTCTGTTTCCATGTTCAGGGAAGTCAAGAAAACCCTACGCTTTACATTAAAAGCCATTGAGCCAGTGAAGACTTGCTATACTGCTTGAATACAGAGGAGATTGTAAGACTGGAATACCAGGATAATTTCAATGAGCCAAAAAGTAACTTCATTTTAGTACAAGAATAATACTCTGGTAGCGTAGTGCCTAGCAATACAGCCTTACAATTTTTGGATCCTGGATTTAATTCTTTACTGGATTTTTCCAGATTCTCTAGTTTTTCCCAGATTCTAAAGGACCCACAGATTGAATCATTAATCTTTTCATTGTGTTTTTTTTAGTTTGCATACTGCTATGAAATACCCTGTCCAGGGTGTAGTCATGCCTTGTGTATTATTCTTCCAAGATATCTTCTAGGTTATAGAAGCCTTTACCAGGAATAAGCAGTTTGCTGATGATGGATGGCTGAATGGAATAATACTCCACTGGAATTAATTAAAAGTATTAACTGCATAGATTTTCTTTGTCTAAGTATGGCATGTAAAAACAATTAGTTCCTCTCTTTTAAAAAAAGTGTTACTGTGGTTTCCTGTGCCAGGATTTAAAATGCAAGGGTGCTTCAAGTTTTGTGTAGTCTATTAAACAATCCAGGCTGATTTTTCTTTTCGTATTCCAGGAATTCATTGTCAATGTATGGCACTCTCTTTTCAATGCTAATAGCTAAACTATTAAGTAAAACTATGTAGGTAGTAACAAGCATACCTCATTTACTGCTAGTTTAAAACATTTTGATTATATTATAATTTAAATGCTGTTATTGCAGCAAGGAGTGGTTTCACAGAAAATGAGATGAACTTATATTATACTGATATTAAAACAGCCTGTATCTGATCAATTGAAAGTGTAATCTATCTTTAGTAAAATCAGTAGGAATCTCAGTGTTTGAAGGTCGACTTAGAATGTCAAGCTGTTTGGTTAAAAACATACAAAAAGTGAATAAAATAAGAATAAAACATAGCACTTTTTTCATGTTAAAATACAGTTATCTTTAATTCATAACTGCAGACATTTTGTGTTTCTGAAATGTGTTGAAGGACCAATATCACATTATAGGCAGTAATCTGTGAAATAAATACAGTAAATGAAGTACAATACTTTTTAACATTTTTCTTCATGTAGCTTTCGTTAATATACAGATTCTAATAAGCCTTAACCACACAAGAAAATGCTACAGTACAGTTTTCAAGTGATATTCTGTATTACTTTCTTGGTGCAGACATCCACAGGCCTCTTATTAGGATTTATTGAAATGTTTTGATATGCTATGAATATTTTTAGTCTGCATTCGTTTTGCAGCCAGTGGTCTCCATTATGTGGCTGTCTGCATATGTTTGTGATCAGCTGCTTTGGAACATGTGCTCAATTTCTGCTTCTGTTTTGACATTGCAATCTTGCAATCTTTACATTATGATGTTATTACTCCTAAAACAGCACATTTCAATTGACACTTGGTCCAATTCAAGTTTACACTAATGCTGTATGTTTGTACTAGTGGAAGAGTAACAATGCTGAAGAACAGTACATATATCCTGTTGCTGCCTGTGACAGTTGAAAAAACGAATACATTGAGAAGATTAACGCATCATGCCTCAGTTACCATGGAGTTTCATCATAGAAGGAAAGTGGGAAGAAAATGCTTGAACCGTCAGTAATACTTCCCATTTGAACTTTTATGCTACAGTTGGTATGCTTGAGTTACTTGTCATGTCATTTGCCAATCCGCTTTATACCATACGTTGTTGTGGGAAGCTGGAGTCTACCTGGCAAGCAACAAGCACAAGGCACGGTACACCCTGGACATGGCACCAGTCCATCACAGGGCAAGTGCAAGCCAGTCATACATAGGGACAATGGAGGCCACGGTAAAGGCCAAGGGGGGAAATTTGGCCCGGACACTGGGATAACGTCCTATTATTTTCGAAAAATGCCTGGGGATCTTTAATGACCAGTGAGAGTCAGGTTTAATGTCTCATCTTAGAGATGGTGAGTTACTTATTAGTCTATATACAGTATATTTGATATACTGTACATGATTTCATGTTTTAATAGAATAAAATGCCTTATATAGAATTCTATAAGCTTTAATATAGCTTCTAATACTGTATACAGTATATAATGTATACTGTAATAAAGACAATAATGTATTCTCGATAGAGCTATATTTTAATAACTGTGATATAACAGAAAACTTTCAATAATACGAATTCAATCATATTTCTTATTGACATTGAATAGTTTTTTTCATTTTGACTTTTAAGGAAATAAGAAACACGTTTTTCTTTCTTTTTAACATGACTATACCTGGTTTAATTAAGGAGTTTTAGGGTAGTTTCCAAATTACCCTTTTTCTATTTCCAGTTCTATTTTATAACAATATATAAAACTCACAAGCAGCTCAACAGATAACATCAAAAGGCCTTATTTAGCATAAGTGCAGTTTTAATAGACTTCATTGAGCCTTGTCTGGGGTCAAGTCAGCTGTACTTAGTGTTATAATTCTTATGTAACCTGCATGAAATGACGGAGACAAAGGATAAAAACTGCAGACAGCTGTTTATATGTGAATACGTTTTAATAAAAAATAAATTAATAAAGTTACGTTTGTTCAGACTTATCACTAGAAATTCCACAAACTACATGTCACAAGACTAATTGTCCACACCACACACATCTTCTGTGTATATTTGGTATCCATTAAGAAACATGTAATGTAAACTCTATTAATTTGAATATGTTTTATTCCTTTCTAGATATAACCAAACTAAGAACTTTGCCTTGAGCACCCCAGAGCTTGTTTAGTATTTGTTGTGGTGATTCCCATCAGGTGCTGAAGGAGGCGTCAAATCCTGCTAAAGTACTGATAAGAGGAACTGGTAATCTGTAATGACTCCCATGTGATCCATGTGTTAGTCTTGTAAGAGGTTTAAGATCTTTGCTGCTTTGGGGCTCCATTTCAGAAATATTCCTATAGCTGCCTAGCAGGAGTAACAGTTTTCACAGTTGGAATTGTGTATTGTTGTAGAAGTGGCTGGGCATCTTATGGAAGTTAATTCAAGAAACAACCAAGTGGGAAGATGTTTACTGTACTGTACATGATTTTCTGAAATAATATTTGTGCTTTGCCTTTCAAATACACCATTTAACTGTACTTTCAGTTCGCCTGGACTCAGTTTCTCTTTTGATAGTGGTAGGCTACACAGGAGAAAAAAAAGGCAGTTCTACTGTGAAGGGAAAGTTGACCACATTTTGAGACTTGTGATTCATTTGTTGTTACACCCATTCCATATCAACATAATCCCTTAATCTTCAACATGATAATGCTTATCCCAGCAAGGCAAGGCCCATCATGAATTTCTGATTCAGTCTGAGAACATTGTCCTGCACTTGCCTGAAGGTTTGTAGGGTCTAAACCATCCATCATCCTATTCAGGGTCACGTGGGTGCCAGAGCCTATCCCAGCAAGCAAAGGGCACACCATGGACGGAAGACCAATCCATCACAGGGCAGACAGATATAAACACTGAAACGCACACAAGACGCCCACCAAACTATTAGTATATCTTTGGACTGCAGGAGAAAACCAAAGCACCCAGAGGAAACCCATGTAAATATGGGGAGAACATACAAACTCCCCGAAATCGAACTCTAGGAATTGAACTCGGAGCTCCAGTGCTGTGAGAACGCAATGTTAACCAATTTTGCAGTTGTTCTATGGAAAGATACTGTACAACAATCCAGTGGTCTCTGTACAGTGTGACTGTCAGTGTATGTCATAGTGGTCACAAGCATGAGCCCAAATTAATGGAGTTACCTTACATACTGTGCAATCCACCATGTGATTATTTTAGATTTGATTTTCAAAGATTGTTGCAAACGTGTACATTTATTTCAAATGGAGATCCATTACAAAGGCATAAACCTAATAGTCCTAATACTTCAACAGGGTTTATGTTTTCAAGGTTTTAGCTACATTTCTGTTTTTGTTTTTTATTTTAAAATGAAAATGCGAAATTGCAACATTTGCAAAATTGCCTTTACCATAAAAAGCTATAACCAGTTCAGTTAGAGCCCAACAATTTCCTGGCATCAGCTCTATGTCGCAGAATGTATCCAAGGCATGTGGGTATGTCAATATTTACCACTCCACATCTTGTGTTACAGTCTTGACTTGAATGGACTTAAAGAAAACTTAAAATGATTTATGAGCCTGACTGGCACTCTTACAGTATATTACTTCTTTTTTTTTCATATGGAAAATTTCACTTTCCAAATCTTAATGAGCAGACAAAATACTTTGAGATCTTTCCAGAATGTTGCATGGTTTTGCCTTTTATCTTGATATTTTATAAGAGGCAAAGGTAATTTTCAGAAACAATATTCCTGGCGTTTTTACTTTAAGATTTTAAACATCTTTTGTGGTCGGAGAGTGTGGACAGTGCAAATTCATCAGGAAGTCCAACGTGTCCAATAGACTAATCCACTCTGTTCTGAACTACAGTGCAAACTTGCTTGAGGGAGAGCTTGTGCTGTACTACCAATATCTGTGCCAGTCTATCTATATTGCACATCTTGCGGTCTGATTTTTGTCTTCCAGTATCTCTGAGGCTCTCAGGCTTGCAGCAAACTCTGCAGTTTTCTCATCCCAGCACATATGCAAAAACCCATTAATGGCAGGACCTGGTTATGACTGGCATTTGCTAATCCTCTGCTTTTGCCTCAACAATTCCATGCTTTGCTTCTTCGCTCCATGACTGTACCTACTGGATGTGCCAGTCACACATCCTGCTCTTGGTTTTGGATTGTAATTGAATCACCAGAGAGAGGCACTTACTTTACTTAATACACATATAAACACTTTGAAGTGACTGCCTTTATCAGATTACCTTATACATAGAGAAATAAAATATGGTATATATGGTACGATCATTTCCTGTTTTGTTAGATTTTCTGACATTATTTCTTTAATATAAATGTGGTTTTCCTCTCTTTCTTAAATTGTCCCACTTATGTTGTGATACCTGGACAGAAGGAAGTCATTCCACAGAACTTCTGTTAAGTTTATATCTAAAATAACAGTTCATTACTCTTAAACACATAATTTTCTAAAGTTGTCCCATGTTAATTCTTTGATGGTATTAATTTTGGTTTTTGCATTTTATACTTCAGTAGACCAGCGGGTTTGTTATGAAATGTCTACATTTTGTATTTCTGCTCATGATTTGCCAGTGGTTAAAGGTGGTTTCTGTCTTAACATAATCAGAGCTAGAACTGCAGAGAAGAGGATGTCATTGGGCTTGTGATTGTTTGGTTAGTAGTAGCTCCCTAAACTGAGAATTTCATCAAACCTTTTCTTGGAATATTCAGAGAACTGGCTTCCATATACCAAAAAAAGGTACTACGTAAGTGTTAGAGTGATCATTTTCCTGCATTGTAAGTGATTGTTATTAATGTAACACACTAATCTGGAACTTATCTGGCTGCTGTCTTTCCTCATTAAACCTGACTCATCAGGAATTGTGCAACTGAGGCAAGTGTCTGTGCCCTTAAGAATCTCAAGACAATAATCTAATTCAGATTATTGAATACAAAAACACACACATGGTTTATTTGGAAACCAATAACATAATTATTTCTAGCCTAAATTCTCTGAAAAAGTTCTATTAAAAGAATTAACATTATTCCTTTTTCATACTTGCCTACAGTAATTCTAAATTAGAAAGTCTGCCTTGAAAAAATACATTTCTGGTATTTTCAGATTTCTTTTGATGTGAGCCTAAAGTTATAACTATATTAATTTTATTCTGCATATTTACATTTTTCTCATCCATTAATTAGCATACTCTATATCATTTACAATTAGCTTTTATACTGTAGTACTTTCCTATAGTTGGCCGAACTATTTTAACTATCCTTCCTCAAACCTCTTTCTGTACATTTTTATCTGTGAGCATTGTTGTGGAACATAATTATTTAGGGCTGGCTGTTTTAGTGTCTTTTAAAAAGCGCTTTTCCATTTATTTATTTCTATTTTTGTGGTACATAACTGTTTTGAACTACAGTCCATTTCATTGTTGATGTGTGGGTTGTGTTATCTCCCTCACCAAGTCTGAGTTTTAGATCTGCTTTGAAATGACTCAGATGCATACAGTAGGTGTACACCTGCTTCTAGTGTTTATGTGACTATGAAGGATTTTTTCAGTATTTCTGCTTTTAAAAATATTCTGTTATAAATTATATTATAGCTACGTACATCTTAATGTACTTGAAGACGTCACGCATCCTCAGTTAAATGTACCTTACTGATAGATGATGTATCATATTCCTCTCATCATATGTGTTTGAGGTGAAATAATAGTTTGATGGAATATTGTTTAATTTATTATCTCCACTCTGTCCTTCTACACCCTTCCACCCACTTCACCTACACTATACACATGCACATGTAAGCAACAATTAACATGAGTAATGCAAAGCAAGAAAAGGGCTCCATGCCTTTCTCTCTCTATTGTTATAATTGGATACATTTGATATGTGTTCATTTGCATTAAAAAGAGACTGTTCAATTAACAATTCTTTTTATGCGTCTATGCTAAAATAGTGATCATATACCATGATTGTGAGGATCACGATGAGGATATTGTTACTTTTTAATTATTATTAGCATTGATATCAAAATGTATATCCAAGGATATGTTTTTTTTTATAGAGAGCCTATTTTTTCTGTGAATTTGTCTATAGTGCTAAAACAATACATTTTCAACACTTAAGCCTACCACTTTATTAGCAGTCATGAGGTCAAGAAGAAGACTGAAGGAGCCACCTGCCTAAAAGCAGCACACAGTAGGGCTTACAGGGTGACTCGCGCTGTCGGGAGAGTTGTGGCTGCAGTTCTGGTTGCCTTCAGTTGCTGACCTTGGTACAAACAGGAAGCGTTCTGTTAACCTCTGTACCTCGGAGGATTTTCACATCGCTTGGCACAGCTAATTTTGCGAGCACTAGGGAATACACTGCCTTCGAAGGTTTTAGACCCAAGTTACCATTCACAGTGTCAGTAACCTTGGTGCTGTTGATGGTGCTGAGTTAAACTTCGGATAGAATTTAGAAACTATGATGTTATCTTTGACTCTGTGCTGTCATTTGGAACTCATGTCAAGAACACCAGAATGGCATCTTTATTTCATCCGCATATTTCATATTGACGTTTATTTCACCCGCAGTACTCAGTGCTACATTTTGGCTCTTGCTCTATCTCATGGTGAAATATTAATACATACCTGTATCTACATCCCATTAAAATAAGTCTTCTGTAAGGACTTATTTATTTGGATATCCACTAAGTTACTAAATAGGCATATTTTTGTCCAGAAAACTACAGCTTGTGTATTGACTAAAAACACTTTTAATCAGTATTTAACTTACATGTATTACTTTGATTTTGGCCTTTAAAGTACACTTTCAGATTGTTCTGCTCACATATAGGGCAGTGAATTGTCTGCTCTATATTTATTTTAAGGGGCTATTGCATTTCCAACAATTGCATTACTAATAATTGTTTTCTGTCACTCCAGCAATTAATCTGAGGTCTGCTGTTTCAGGCTTTCTTACTCTACATAAGACCAGACACATGTATAGCGAAACATCAATGGAACTTATTGCCCGATTCCATTGTAGACTCTGTGTTGTCAGCACTTTTAAAACTCTGCAAAGACCTATCTTTTCAGAGTTATAAAGAATATGTAATTAAGTTTTACTCTTGGTTTTATTGGGTCAATTTATTAAGCTCTTTTTTCACTTTTTTTGTTTTCATTTACAGTATGTGTATTGCATGTGTTTAAGATGTAATTACAATTACAATTACAGTATAATGTATGAATGTTTTAACTTTTCTTTCTGATTGGTTATATAGTTTCTTCAGAAAGTATTCATCCTCCCTGTAAAATTGCCAATTTTATTGCAATTGAGAATGTTTTTGCTAAATTGTCTTAGGTTCTGCCATGTGCCTTATTGCAAACTCCAGGTGTGCTATTAGCTTCTGTCTAGCCACTCACAAATTAAAGCTTAAAGGGGAACTGAAATCCCTATTTCTCAGACTGGTTTTTAAATCACTGTAACAAAATAAATTAATTGATGGTATAGAAAAAAAATTACAAATTTAGAATTAAGCATGAAATTGGGACGTTTTGTGAAAATACTGTATGTTGCTGTGTTGTTGCAAACTGCTGGTCTCATCATTGGCAAGGGTGAGAGTTTGCACAAGTTAAGATAAGATCAGTTTATGAGCCATATACAATTTCTTGCATTAGGAATTCGTCTTTTTTGTATACCCCAGCTTGCTCTCCATGAGACACACAGACAGGGATCAGAGCTCAGGGACAGCCATTGTACAGTGCCCCTGGAGCAGTTGGGGTTAAGGGCCTTGCTCAGAGGCCCAACGACGTAGGATTCCTCTGCCAACCGTCAGATCTGTGGCACAGATCCTTAGCCAGAGTGCCACTGCTCCGCCCAAGTTATGATGTGAAGCGGCCCTTCCTGCTCACTAGTCACTGTAATGTCCAATGTAAGGCGATGTATGAGTGAAAAAGTACAGGCTGTGTTGCAGACATTTCACCACATAAGTGTTGCAATAAAATCTGCAACAGAGTTGCAGAGTTAAAAGGTAGCATTTATTAGCAAAACTGTCTCAAAGTCAAGAGCCATATTTCTATTGGATTAAAGAGATGTATTCACAAGCCTGCGTGTTTACAATGTAACAGGGCTTAATGTCACTAAGTGTTTTGTTGCATTGATCTGAATCATAGAACATGGTTCTATACATACTGTACCAAGAAATCAATCTATTTTGTAAATTTGAGGTTTTACAATTTACTGCGACTTTATTTTTATTGTGGTTTGAAATGCACGCATCAATGTTGATTCTTTCTAGCCCTGAAATGTAAAAATAGCGTCACAGTTCCCCTTTAATCTGTGCAGTGCTGCAAAAGTTGTTGTCCTTGGACAAGTTCTCCAATCTCAACCATGAGAATCTGTAGCTCTGTCAGGGAGGTCCCTGGGTTCTTGGTAACTTCTCTGACCAAGGTCCTTCTTGTCTGTTTGCTCAGTCTGAGAAGAGTCTGTGGGGTTCTGTATTCTTTTCATTTCCTAATGATGGACATGGCTGTGTGCTTTCAGCAGCCTCGATAGGTAATAATAATAATAATAATAATAATAATAATAATAATAATAATAATGACTACACTTACAGTATATAGCTCATTTCTGGACACTCCACTCAAAGCACTTTCTAAATAATGGGGACCCCCCAACTTCTACCGTCAATGTGCAGCACTCAGCACGGCAACCATAGTGCGCCAGTACACTCACCACACATCAGCTATCAGTGGGGAGGAGAAGAGAGTGATGAAGCAAATTCACAGATCGGGGATTATCAGGAGGCCATGATTGGTAAAGGGCCAATGGGAAATTTGGCCAGGTTGCCATGTAACACCCCTACTCTTTTCGAGGAATACCGCAGGGTTTTAATGACCACACAGAGTCAGAACCTCACTTTTACGTCTCATTTGATACTGGGCCATTAGGATCCACACAGGCTGCAGGGTGAGCCTTCCCTGTTGGCCCCACTAACACCTCTTCTGGCAGCAACCTTCCCAGGAGGTCCAGGCACACACCTGCCTAGATATAGTGGGTCGCTAGTTGTGAGTTGCAGGATGATATAAATGGCTGCAGGCTTTCATTTTAGGTATTTATATTGCTCCCCAGATCTAAGCCTCCTCACATTTCTATTATTGATTATGTTGGAGTTTCTGGTCTGACATGCTGTCAACTGTGGGACCTTATATAGACAGGTGTATTTCTTCTGAAATCATATTAACCAATTGAAGTGACCACAGGTGAATTCTATTCATGATTTCACAAGGAAGGTAGATACACCTGGGCTCAATTTTGAGTATTATAGCATATGAGTGAATACTTATCAAAACAAGATATGTCAGTGTTTTCTTTTTAATTGCATATAAAAGCTTCCAGAACATGTGTTTCAGTTTGACATTATAGAGTATTTGTGCTGATCAGTTAAGGGGGATTAAGAATTTCTTAAGGCACTGTAATGGTTGTTTTAACTAGTATGTTAAGACAGTGATATCTTATTCGTGCAGGAGTATATCATTTGTTAAGAGTTGACTGCTGGTCTTTTTTACATAAATGTTTGAAGTCTCCATATTTACATCATATTTAGTTCCTATTTCTGTAAACTTTTAAAAATGGCTTAACATACCTCTGTAGTATTATTTTATATTGTAATCCATAATCTATTAATGCATTAATACAGCAATTAAGATTGAATGCATTGGCTTTGAATTTTCTTCTTCTGTCTTATTCTTCAAAAATGTGTATTCGATTGACCTTCTCATTACATAAATGACTCCAACTTACATTAGCATGTTAAAATACATCATCTCCAATACAATCTGTTACTGTTTTATAGTAAAAGTCCACAAAGAGCTGACAAGTACCCATCAGATACAGGTGCTCCAAAGAGTTGTTGATGAATTATTTATAGTAAGCTGTAGATACTTGAAAGGGCTATTTTTATAATGGGTTCAGCTGATTTTTCTCAGACATCCGACCCATATAGTGTCTTGTTTTTAAAAAGATAAAAATGCTCCAAGAGATAAATTTAAAGTTGATAATCTGTCATTTTCCAATAGCAGTGTTTTCACCACTCTGGAATAGAAGAATACTTAAAGCAAAGGTTACTTTTCTCTTTAATTGTGCTCCACAGGGTGAGAACAAAAGCAGCAGTCTTAATTGATTTTTGAATGAGAGTACAATGTGTTATGCAGCATACATTTTAAATAAAAATTGAATTTTAAATATGTAGCCAGCCTGAAATATAAATAAGATATGCCTTAATGGACAGTATGTGCTCCATAAACTAGATTAGATGATTTAGTTCTATATTTGGACTTCTCACAATAAAGTTTGTATATAACTTAGTAGGGCCATTTTCAGACCTTAGATGCCAAAAATACAAAGTTCCCCTTTCACCAAAACAGCATGCATATACTACAAACCAAATAATCTGCTGCACATTACTCAAGACAACAAAGTTAGTTAAGCAGAGTATTTAAACTTTACACTCACAAGGGTGTCTCAACTGCAAAAATAGTCCTTAATTATGTAGTAGAAGACTTTTTTCAATTTTTAGAATGTACAGTTTCCTGTGCACCTTATGTAATATAAGGCTGAGCCACTAAGAGTGACTGATGTTAATAGGATGCTTTGTTTCGAAATATCAAACCTGGGTTTTAATGTGCTAAAAAATAGTCTTTTTAGGGATGACTCGAGTATCACAAATAATGTTCTAAGAGGAGAGATTCTGGATAAGAACTGAAACAGATCATAGTAAACAAATGCAAATTGGTTTTGTGCCCAGCAAGATTTCCTTTTTCACTTTGCTGTGTAGAAACTGCTCAGCTAAATTTGGATTAACAGCGTGCTTTTTTACAGCTTTTATATAGGCAAAAATGTAAAGCATGATGTAGACTTGTTAACATAGGTTAATGCACCTCCTGGAAAGAGTGGTGTCCTCTTTTGTGTGTTCGGAAGGTAACCGCATATTCCATACTAAGAAAAGACAAGAGTGGGTGGTGACTCCCAAGAGAATGAGACTGTTTGCATTTTGCAGCCCTTTTAGAGCTGAAAGTGGTTTCTTTAGCAACCCAACATAGGCGGTGAAGGGCACAAGCGACGCTGCCACTTACTGAGAATTGAGAATGATGAAGTGTGAATTGTGTTAGTGAAGCTGGAGCTGAAGAACAACTGGCTTGATGAACAAACAGCATGAATATTCATGAGCTTCTGATGTCCGCTTTTGTCCTCTCAGCCCAGAGAAGGCAGTCGCATATGGAAGATGCACATGGTGAAAGGGCAGGATGGCCTGGGGATCCAGATCACAGGAGGCCGGGGCTCCAGGAGGTCCCCCCATGGCATCATTGTGGCCCATGTGGAGGAGGGGGGCGCAGCTCAGAGGTAACAGCCTCTTCCTCCTCTGATTTCCTGTGTGGAGCCCGTCGACAGCCTCTGGATAATAGTGAAAGCACCCCCCTCAGAAATAATGTAGTTTCAAGGCAAAATTGACAAATTTCTATTTGAATTTTTTTGTCCATTAAAGGTTAATGTGTCTGCATATTTTTTTTAAATCATATGTGCCATCCACATTTAAATATAGTAAGTAAAGAAATAAGATCATGTAGACATAAGCTCTTTCTCTTCACCTTTAAGAATTTAAAGAATGGCCTACTTTATAGTTAAAACGTAAGTTTTAAAATATGGTGCCAAATTGTCCTCGTGTATTGTTAATGGAAACCAAATCAATACATGTCTTGGCAAGCTATACAATAGATTTACTTGGCTGATTAACCATGTAAAAGTGAATTCAAGAATTGTTATAATAGAAAAAAAAAGTTGTCAGGCCTGACAAAGAGCTTTAATTTGCGGTAATAAGCCAAGAATTAAGCTGGGGAAACTTTGTTTATTTTAGAATGTTTCTCATCACTCCCAGCTGCTAATATTGAAACAAAATGCAAGTATATGTCATGTAGAAAAGAAAAGGGAGCCTGCAAAGGTTAAAATGGGGCTCATTCTTTAAGTGTAGTGCGCACAGTGCAAATCACCTCATGACATATTTGCAGACAGATTGAACAGGAAGACTGCAGGGAGTGTGCACAGTCTTTTCATAAAACTTGCCTTCAGTATAAAAGTGAATTGAGAGTGAGAACTAACTGCCAGAACCAAGACAATGGACTTCAGTGAACTGCTGTGATAAAACGCCTTCCATCTTCCACCTTCAGATTGAAGCCAACTTGCCTGGAATGAGAATTAACTTATCCATTGACCCTCCTTGATAGCATTACTATTGCCAGGTCTAGGGCTATTTATTCTACAAGGTACAGACAGAGTCATTACCTCAGTTTAACCGCTCCGTTTTCATCTCCTTTAATGTTGCTGCTCAGCATGCTTTTCTTTATGCCTTTCAAGTCAAAGCATACTTGAGGTTCACATAGGCTGGCCTTTCTGTATGGGGATGTGAGCACCTCAATTAACAAAATCCCTTTCTTCATATTAGGATGAGTATAAGAAGTCCTCATAAGGGAGCAAGGTCTCATCTATACAAGATAATCCTTTTGATGGCAAGAAGGGCATTAGAAATCAATTATGGATACAGCTTGTTTGAAGTGTATCTTATTTTTTAGAGTGGAATAAATTGTCTTAACAAAGATTACTCCAGAAAATTTCCAAGGGGGACAGTGCCTCTTAGAACGAAGGATAAAAGAGCGAAAAAAGCCAGGCTAAAGTGCAGAACTTAATAACCAATAAGATTCCAAACTAACCAGTAAGAATCTAAGAGCTATTGTGCTTGGATTAATTTAGGTGTCCAATTTCTTTACCAAAGAATATATGTGATATGTGGAATTGAATTTCTTTTGCAGCAATTAACAGCTGTTTACATAAAGATGGCTGTTTTATTCTCTGTCTCATTATTGTAGGTTTTTAGATATTTCTTCTAAATTTTCATTAAAGGGAGAGTGCACTCGGTCCTAATAGGAGTGTTCCTCATAGTTCTGTGATGTTATTAGTTTGTCACATATTTCTAAAATTCATCTTATATACAGTATGCTAAGTATATATATATATTATCCTGAAAATATTTGTAAATTTAATAAGATTATTTTTTTTAATTATATTTTAAATTAAAATTTTAAATTTAAATTAAATTAAAATTATGGCCAGCATGCCATATCACCCTGCAACTCACAACTGGCAACCCACTGAAGCTAAGCAGGTGTGAGCCTGGTCAGTACCTGGATGGGAGACCTCCTGGGAAAACTAAGGTTGCTGCTGGAAGAGGTGTTAGTGGTGCCAGCAGGAGGTGCTCACACTGCGGTCCATGTGGGTCCGAATACCCCAGTATAGTGACGGGGACACTATACTGTAAACAGGAGCTGTCCTTCGGATGAGACGTAAAACCGAGGTCCTGACTCTTTTATAAGAGTGTCCAGAAAAGCGCTCTATAAGTGTAAGCACTTATTATTATTATTATTATTATTATTATTATTATTATTATTATTATTATTTGGTTTATGCTGAGCATTTTAAATAATAATAAAATGTGATAATTTCTATATGTACTGAGCTGGAAAGTTACATTGAGATTGCTTGTTTTTACTCTTTAAGAATTAAATAACGATGCTTACCCATAACTGGATGTGCTAACAAACTAACTTTTTATTTGTATTTGTCTATTTGTATTTTTTTATTTGTTATTAATGGACTATGCTTCACACTTCTAAACTGAAGTTGCTTGCTAATTTTTACAGATGTATTACAGTATACAACTTCAGTAATCTTGTAATACTTGTCTTATACATTTCTACAGCTTTAATACCTGTTGAGCGCAGATATTTTCTCTATATATTGTGCATGTGATTTTCTCATTTATTTATTTTTTATGTCAGAGATGGGAGACTGAAAGCTGGCGATGAGCTGCTGATGATTAATGGCCATTCCCTGGTTGGTCTCTCCCATCAAGAGGCTGTGGCTATTCTCCGCTCCACAGCTGGACTGGTGCAGTTAGTTGTTGCCAGCAGGGTGGGTGTGATATTCATATTCTTTTCTCAAAACAATTATTCAAACCCATTCACGATAATAAGCAACCTTTTTTCATATTCTCGTGGGGCATTGTCAAAGTTGGCTCTATGTTACTGACATTGGTGGGTTATACAGAAATGCATTCATTAGTGGTAATTTCTTTCTTCTGTTATTTTAATATGACAAGATGACAGACCTGTATGAGTGATTTTGGAGAAGAATTGTAGAACATTTTAGGAAATGGAAGGAGGAAAAGAAGAATAGAAAGAGGCCGGAGTTACAGATTTATTTGGTTTGCATTATGAATGCATGCTTTAATATTCTTTTTCTTTTTTTTTGGAATCTTGGGCCTAGTTCAAAAGGATATTTAAGAAATCGGTAAAAAGGAATGGTGTTTCGGGCCATTGTAGTTTGTGATTTGCATGATGACTAGCTTTCTGGACTATGTGCTAAACAGAACCCAAGTGGATAATGTTTTCATGGTCCAATGTCGAACAAATTAGGAGAAGGTAAATTGGTGATTCAGCTAATTTAAAGATTTTGCTTGCAAACTTAAGATGAAAACATTAACACTGGTCTCAAACTTGCACTCAGTATACGCAAAAAGATACTAAAATTTCCAAGACATAAAAGAATATTGCAACAGAGGCAAAAAATAATTCAGAGCATTTTCCACTATTCTCAACAGTGAAAGAACTGTAAAATCTGAGATAAATAGTTTATGAGATTATAGAGGATTTGGTTTTAGTTTGACATTGAAGAATTACAGGGGTGATGGCAGTTTAGAACTAGTACTGTAAATCATTTTAGCCTGATGGTGTTTTTCCAGTCGAATTAAAGAAATGAGAGATGTTATTCATAGACTATTGGCTAGGATTGTTCAAATCTCAGTCTGTACCCAGACTGTAGAATTGTAAATGTAATGCCAATTCATAACAATTGTGACAGAACTGAATCAGGAATCCACAGACCAATCAGTCTTTCTTTTGTTACAGGTAGATGCTGTAATGGAAATATTAATGATGGATAACCTGTAACAGAATAGCTGTCATTTTTAAGTGGTCTTAGTCAGTTTAGGTATCTAGAGAGTTGGTTAAGACAAGAATCATGCAAAAAGAAATTGGTGCAGATATTTGCATATGGTTTGAGTTCAGTCCTTTGCACAAGGTAGCAGCCAAGCATTCTACAGCAGCTGAATATCAATGAGGATTCTGTGGGAGGCTATTACTGACATCCCATCTAGGGTGTATTCTGTCTTGAGCCCATTGCATGCTGGGATAGGCTCTGGCTTCCCCAGGATCCCTATGGCATGGAAATCGTTGATTAGGAGAGGCGGTATCTCTCTTGATAAGAGAAAGGATTGCTCCTGGCAGACAGGGTAAAGGAAGCCCTCCCTGTCTCAGCGTTGGACCTATTTTGGAGGAGAAGTGTGGTTATCAATAACTTCCAGGAGAAGCTATGGTGAAATAAAATGAAAAATAAGAAAAAGAGATCTGAAGCGTCTACTAATACCCACTGAAGCTTAGGGTGTCGCCAAAGGCTGGATGCGTGTTGCCAGAGAGTGTGGCTACAAGACCTTCAGCTCATATCCATACCCATGTAATGTTTTATGCACATAGTCTCCTGGAGCAGTGAAGCCCCGGGATGGAAGAAAATGCTAGCCTCAGATCTGCTAAAATGGGCAGAGCAGTGGCACTGTGGCTAAGGATCTGTGCCTTTGGCTGGCAGGTTGCCGGTTCAAATCCCGCAGCCAGCAGAGGAATCCTACTCCGTTGGGCCCCTGAGCAAGGCCTTTAACCCCAGCTGCTGCAGGGACGCCGTATAAATGGCTGACCCTGCGCTCTGACCCCAAGTTTCTCTCCCTGTTTGTGTGTCTCATGGAGAGCAAGCTGGGGTATGTGAAAAGACAAATTCCTAATGCAAGAAATTGCATATGGCTAATGAAGTGATCTTATTTTATCTTATCTAGTTCATTTACCAAGCCCAGTGGTGAAGAAGAAGGGTTGACAGGAAGTGTTAGCACCTGGATGAGTTAATGCTGCTACCTTGCCACATAATGTCTATCTGCTCAGCACAGATGAAGGAATAACAAACTAAACTCTAGATTCCACTGACACTCCATGTTATAGTAGCTGTAGATATATGGGTGGACTGGAAGAGGTAGAGGCAGACTGTGAATGAGAGAGTTTTGAAGACCTTAAAAAGAAGAAGAGAGAATTAAAGATTAGTCTAAGGGAAATATTTTTACTGGGGATTCAGTTTTAATAAAATTGGGCTTCATAGAGTAAGGTGGATTGGGAACATTTACAATTAAAACTCCTATGGTAATTGTCAACATGGGCACTACCCTCATTTCTACCGACTGTTGGAAGATTAGTGTTAATGCCCATGAATTGTACTGTATATTCATATGTATTCATTTGTATAATAATAGCATCTTATTTCCTCAAGCATGATTTGTAGACCTCTATCAGGCCCTAGAGATAACTTAACCTTAAGTGCTTCTAATAATGGTAATACGTGTGCCCCTTCAGTGCTAAAGCTATTTAGTACAAAGCTTTGAGCTATTGCATCTTGAGGCAGGATGTTGATATCTTTCTTGGTGAACTCAAGAGTGAAGAATTCATTTAGTGCATCACCTTTTTCTCTTTCATGGTCTATCAGTTATTATCCCAAATACGTTTTCATCCTTCACCCTTCTTGCAACTCCAACATGTAGACAAATGTGGAGACCTCTCTAGAGATCAAAAGTCAAAATACAAATGGCACTGAGAGGTTTTCTCCAACATGTTCTCTTTTCCTCCACTGCAGGAGGAATCAGAGGTTGATTTCCATAAATATCCCTCAACCAGTTTGCCCGATTTAGTAAGTACATGCTCATCCCAGGGCAACTCTCCTTCTCCCACTGAGGACAAAGAGAATGTAGAGCCAGAAGTGGAGGATGTAACAGCCAGCAGCCTCTCCCTGCCCACTCAGGACTTGGTGAGTCTGGATTATATATTGGTTTTGCTAGGGCTGTTGTGTAAGGTGTTGTTTAATTGTACATTAAGCAGCCTTTTTATGCATAAGCTTTTATCAAGGTAAAATGATCTATATTTTCTTCATCTGGAACAAATTATGCTTCCTGTCAACATGATTTTTTCCTTACAACAAAATGACAGATGGATTACTGACGCAAACTGTCTTGTAGCAGTGGTTTGGGAATCCCTGTATCTTTTACTGAGTAGGATGTGACAGTCATGCTGGATGACTCCACAGTTAAAGCTTTGGTTTTTAAGCTGGAAATGTGTACTGATTGCTAAGTAGGGCACTGCACAGTTTTTTTCTGTTATTCTGTGTATTTTACTTGAAGGTAAATTAAATTGCTTTGGCTTATCAACATTAACATTTAACCTCTTTGTTTATTATAGTTATCTGGTATCCAGATGCGTGTGCTTCTCATTTTTACATCTTAAATGCACAATTTAATGCGTCATTTTATTTTTCTGTTAAAAGAAGATGCTGCTTTCTCAGTCTTTTTTTATTTAAACACCCAGCCACTTGGATGTGGCATGAAACATTTAATTACTTTAGAACTTAATGATGATTCAAATACCTTAAACTACTACAGGACTGAAAAGAAATTCAGAAGAATAACAGTGCACAATTTATTCCACTGTTATTAGTCCAGGAAATTGTTTACGACTGGGGAGTGACTTGAGTCTGTAATTAACACAGGGAGGAAATAGTGCCAATTATGTGTCTCTTCAAAAGCCTTTTTTGAATCCAGCAAACTGGGTCAGTATCCCCATGGTGCTCCTTGCTGATCACTATTCCCATCTGCAGCTTAATTAACTGATCATTCTAGGGTGTCTGCTTGTGATACGTACAAATCCGGACAATTAAATGATGGTAAGCCTCATCTTTTAAAGGTTAAAAGTACATGCCTTCTTTTGCAAATATTTGCAAAAATTATCAGCACATTATGCTTGAGAATCTTAGGTTTAGTATTTTTTTGTGTCTGTTTGAGCTGTGGCCTTTGCGACAATAAAACGAGACTACATATTAAAAGCATCATTACAGTGCATTAGTAGGAAAACAAATGCTGGCATTGTGAGCAGGGAGTTCCATGGATGATATGGATGTTCGTTATTACCATATATTCTATACTGACACTGTTACAGCTATTTTTACAGGCAGTCAACAAGACCCTCTTTAAAACAATACATATCTGAACCAAAATAAACATTAATTTCCCCAGCTTTTTGAGTAAAATATTCAAAGTGCACAGCTGAATAAATTTTGATTTACTGAAATTGTACTGGGCTGAGATTGTTTCCATTTTTCTCCCACTCTTTTTCAAATACACAATGTCCCTCATATAAGAAACTGTAATGCACACAAACCTTTTCAGATAGAATTTGTATGGTTTTGGAAGTACTTCAATTTTTCATGTTCAGAAAATCACAATTGCTATTTTTTCACAATCTTGAAAAACATGCGTCCAAATCTATGATATCTGAATATTGGAGAGCAGTAAATGTTTTGTTTTTTTTCAAACATTGAATATTTTTGTAATATAGGAATGGGCATAGAATGTCAGAAAAGATAGTCTGCTACAGTGCCAGACACTCTCCAAATAAAGTTCAGAAGTCTCCCAGATGCTGCAGGTATTATCAGTTTTCATTGAGTGCACATCACTTGTTATTATGTGGGTGGCTTGCAGAAGCAGGACAGGGAAGGTATTTTTATACAGAACTGAATGTCGGATCCATTTAACCGTAAGGCTTAGTTTCCTTTAAAAAGAAAAGAAAGGAAAGGAGGGAATAATCAGGGCTAAGCAGATAATGCACACAACCGTGTCTGTCATGCTGAAACCTAAAAGTTGTGTAGGTGTTTCGATTTTCAAAGCCAGCAGGCTGCCTGGAGACTGAGCTGTTATTAAAGTTGTTCAAGCAGATGAAGCAAGTGTTTTTGACAACTGATAACTCCCAGATCAGTCTGATCAAATTAGTTCAATTTCTGTATTCTCAAATTAAACATCAAGTTCTCTTAGAATAATTACTTTTACACATTAAAAACCACAGAACATGGATTTGAGATACTTCTGTAAAATAAGAATGAATTATTCTTTACAAGTTGTGTGGAATGAAAGCTAGATTTTTTTAAATGCATTGTCAGGATACATACTAAGCAAGAGTCAAGCTAAAACATAGCAAGTTAATATGGATTAGTGTGTGAAAAAAGACATGGATAAACATTTTAACAAAATAAAGATAAGATAAATAATTTTTATTAACTGCTTACTACCAGTAATTCCCTCTTTTCAGAATAACTATACCCGCCCTTTTAAGGTCTGTCAGTCAGGTAAGTTAACTGTGACATGCCCAAGCCTAAATAACATGGGTCTGAATACATAAAAAATAACACAAAAAGACTAAACTGCTCCATACAGGAGGTTTAAATGTAGCAAAATCTTCTCAGACACACAAAAGGCCTTGTTATTCAAAAGCCCAACCATGAATAAACACCGTGAGCCCCTCTATATACCAAATATAACTAATCACTCTCATGTGAGAATGTGTCTCCTTGGCCCTTCACCAATTATCCAGGTAATTATATTCACCCAGTGTGTCTATTAGCATTGATCAGAGGCCTTTGGCAGCCTCTAGTGGCAGTGGCATCAGTCTTTCCTCTAGTGGCAGTAGTATCTGCCTTTTCTAACCCAGCTTGCCACAAATTTGTAGGAAGGCACAGACTACAAGAACGATATTACAGAATTTCAAAGATCCTGAATACCTTTGCACACAGTGAAATTGATCATTAAGAACAGTGTGCCAACCAAACACTGCTTAGATCAGGCTATCCATCCAGACTGTGCATCTTTGCAAGAAAGAAATTGGTAAGGAAGGCTACTATGAGGCCAACAGAGACTTTGAATTACAGATCTCAATGGCTGTCATGGGAGAAAATGACCATGAATCAACTATATCCCAGTCACTCAAAGTTGGCCTATATGACAAGTATAGATCTACCCGCTCCATTGTTCCATCATAGACACTACAAGGCAGCTGTGGCTGCAGAACCACACAGTACTACTGAGACAGTAAAGCATTCTGCCACCAGGTTTATTCTGGGATAATTCAGCACCATCTAAGTTTCAATTCGGTGATCACCTATTAAAACAGGCAAGAGATTAAATGATGTACAGGCCTCTGAATTAGCAAATTCACAGTTCACGGACAAAAAAAGAAGGTAGCAGATGTTCTGTTAATTCACATAACTGATGAAGTGGAATTACAAAGTAACCAAGCACAAGGGGAGGGTATTTAATGGTTATTTTGTAGAGAAAAGAATGTTAGAGCTACAATGTCAGGGAAGTTTTCACACCTGCTGCTTAAAGGACATTCATCAATATGAAAAACATGAGTTTGTTACAACATTGGTCCACTGGACAGCTGCAAATAAAGTAAACTTCAAAGCAATCCCTTTTCTACAGTGTAAATCTATACATAGAGAGAGATATTTTGGAGTGTAGTTTCATCATTTGAAATGGTCAATTCTGATTAAACCTTGTCTAAGCTAATTACAATATGTTTGGGGTCATGTGATTTGCAGTGTTTGCTCAACATGTTGAACAGATGAAAAAAGAGTAGCATGGAAATAGGTTTTGCCTTTGCACTTAGCCCTGCTACACGAGAACTATGGAATATTTTTGAAGGAATGGCAGAAAGGTCTGGGAGAAATTCAAATATATAAATACCAGTGTGCAGGTATAGATGGTGGGATCCAGGTCACTGAAGACAGATATGTCACATGCATATCTTTTTCTATTCTACTAAAATATTTTTTTTTCTGAATGTTGAGTCTCTTGTGTATTGTACATCAGTGGTGAAAGCAAGGTTTTCATGGCGGCTCAATTTCATGTGACTAAGTAGCTGTTTTGAAATGCACCTGGCTGATAACCCTTCTATTTTCACTCTACTAAACAAATTCCAGAATGCTTATCAGCAGACAGGTTATACCTGACAGATTTATGGGACCCAGTGATTTCTCATATTTAATCAGATTTTATTCTTATTCCTTACAAAGGGATCAGTTCCAGAGTTGATGTTAACCATATGGGAGAATCTCTTAAACTGGCTTCAGCCCAGTAAAAGCAAATCCATTTAAGTGATTTCAAAGTTTGTATGGAAAGTTAATAATACACAATTTTATCCTCAGGATGCCAGTTAATCTATTATACTGTCACTATATTGAGTAGTACAGAAGAGGAATAACAATGTTGCCTGTTATTAAAAATACCCCAAACAGATTTTCTTTGCACACCAATAACAGTGAAATAACAGAATTAATTTTCTGTTTAACAAAGACTTCTCTTATTTCTCCTTGCATTTAATTCAAATAATGCAGTAGTGGATTTTTTTCAAACCTTTGTATTTCCAATGAAAAAAAGCTTTAGTTTACAGTATTTACTATGTAGCTTTCCTTGTCATTTGTGAGTGTTTCTACCTTATTTCAAAGAGGTACATTGAAGTAATCTGAGTGTCACTTTTATCCCAGGATAATGAACTAATAGCACAATGATACCCCAGATATATTTATTAAGTTTGAAAAAGTCATGCAACTATATATGTTAGTGAAGTGACAAATCTAAAAGATAATTTTCTAATGTGAATATAAAGTTTCATTCTCAGCGCTATGAATGCCATTGAAGATAAGATGCATTTTTTATGGTGCTTCTCATATTCCACAAGAAAAAGTCTTAACTGTTTACCACTACATACTTTTCACATCAATATATATTACATTTTCTTATCCATAATATAACATAAGCTTTATGTCTTTTTTACACAGATACCAAGGGATTATAATTTTTAATACTTACCCAAGCAGCTGGGTAAGCTTACAATTCAAGAATGGGTTGATTTACCATTAGACCATAGATCAAATAAATGTACCATTGGAGTGGTGAAGCTTTGTTTGCTTCTGACAGGTATTTTATGTACTGCTCCTTTCTTTATCCTGAAGGGTTAATGAATATGGTGCAGATATTACTGAAGAGAGATGAGAGACATTTTGTAATTCAGGATCCAGTCAAATGAATTGGGCTACATGGCCTGCTCTTGTTTGAAATATTTATGTTCTTGTCCTAAAATAGTCTCTTCTACAAACCTGTAAGTCTGCATTACTTTTGAATACAGCTGCCCAGCTGAAACCAGGCAGGTCCTTGGTAAAATGGATTTACAAGTTGAAAGCGAGTGCTGGGGAGGGAGTTGGACATTTATCCTGCAGAGAGAACAATATAGGACTGCAGTTTCTGAAGAAATACAAGTTACTGGGGACTGATTTCAAGTTAATGTGCATTTTGTATGTGGAAGATTTTGGCATTGCTGGGGTTCCAGTTTTTTAAATTCCACTTCTCTCTTTAATACTAATTCCCAATTTAAATACCCTGTTTACATTGGAATATACTATAACATTATTTTCGCATTAACCATGTATTTGCTCAGCTAATACTTGGTTGTTTCTAAAAAGTGTACTTGAACACACACACGTTTGTCTTAATAGATGCTTACATTATTTCCTTTTTGTTCCCTTCTTTAAACAAGCATTGGGCAAACTGACTACTGGACATTTTTCAGGTTGTATTTATTATTGCAATCTGAATAGCAATATATGTTTAACGAAAACAGGTCTAATGAAACATATCTGGATAGAAGTGTATTTATACATGTTCATAACCAAAGGCAAGATCTTTGCATGGCTTAGATTTCATCTCAGGTTTTGTAACCACAGAATCAAGATAGTGTGGACATATGGTTGTACTTGAGACAATGGGACTGCTGCCAAAATATTGTGGACTTGTAGATTCTTGCAAATTCTAGAAACAAACTTTGCTTTAGCACGTAGCAGAAATTTTAGATATTTTTCCCTTAATAAAAACCTTCATTTAAAAACTACATTTTGTGTTTCCTTGTGTTATCTTTGTCTAATATTTCAATTTGTTTGATGATCTGAAACATTTCAGTGTGACAAACATGCAAAAAGATAAGAAATCAGGAAGAGGGCAAACACTTTTTCACACCACTGTAAGTTATAATCACTTGGAAACACACTTTACATTTGTGGCTAAAATGGCCTTTTGTTCAATGTATTAGTAGTTATGGGAAATAAGAGAGGCAAGAAGCATGCATTAGATTATGTACACAGTTGTACAGGTGTTGTTGCATTATAGTAAAAAAAAATGCAAATCTGGCTTTTCTGTTTTTCGACTTGCTAGTAATTCAGAGAGTAAATTCTGCAGTAGGCTATAAAAAATGGAAAACAGAGACCAACTTTACAGTAGATGATTTGGAATTTCTACAGCTCTGTGGCAGGGAAAGGGAGAGAAACAGAGTCAGTGATCAAAGCTCAATTTTCTTCAGAGCTTCCTAAGCCTTGGGGGAGATTTAACTCGCAGTTTCTTCATCCCAAATTCTCCATAGATCTGAGAAACCATTTGACTACCCTTCTTTGTGCCCTTAGGCTTAAGCCATTTGTCTGAAGTTCACTCATAGAAGCTGTTCCCGAAAGCCAGCAGCATAGCAGACTGTTGCAGAAGCTAATTGACCAAAACATCCTCAAAAAATGCATAGGCACAGTGTGTCTGTGAATGTTTTTGTTTTCATCATCTTCTGAAAAACAAAGTTCATGAGTGTGTTTTTTACTAAATGTTAACATCGCAGTCAGCTTTCTTTCTTCACAGCACTAGTACTTCAATTCTACAGGAAATGGTCAAGATCTAAATTATGTAATATATAAAATATTATATAATGAACTGAGAAAGGTTGAATTATAAATCCAATTAATAGTTGCTCAAGCAGTCTGTATGTAGAGTAGCTCATGTGAGCTATGATCACATGAAGCTGATGAAGGGTTTCCCCTGCCACCCTGCTTTTTACACATCCTTATAACTTTCCTTCATCTAGTGAGAGGTTAGAGACCAGTCTCGTAAGGTCTTGTGAAATGTGCTTCCTCGGTGTTTTGCCACCACAAGCTCTCTTTGGATTTGGGGTAATAAACTGCACACAATCTGTCAGGCTGTCAGCTTTTCTATGAAAAGCATTTTCACCAATCTGTTAGGCTGAAAAAAAAGTATTTTCTGGCAGCAGTGCGTAACATTCCTCAAATGCATAAACTGTTTGGGGAATATGAAAACTAAATCAAGTTCAGTGGTTGATACAGAGACACGACTTCAGTTAAAAAAATATCCTACCTCAGGTATATGCAATGTTGCTGCTTTTCTTTCCACTATGAGCTCATCATGATGGAAAAAAGTCATTCTTTTTCACTTCCTTGTTTAAAGAAAACTGAATAAATTCAGTTTGAAATTCAGACTGTATAAATACTGTATACTAGATGTTGGAAAAAGTGTTGGGACAATTATTATTTGTAAAATTTAGGAGCAGTCCTGAAATATTTTTTGCATACATTAAAAGTAAATGTGATTGTGTTGTACAGTTGCAGCCATTCAAAGTGCGCGGTACAGACACGTACCGGAGGTAATTGGCTACGGCGTCGTGCATTGTGACGCACAATGACGCGGTACCGGGGTACGTGATTGGTTGACCGACAGGAGCACTCGTGGTCCGTTGGTCTGTCGTAGAAAGATTTACAGTAAACGTCTTTACTGTGCCCGTTGTAGTATTGAATATTCATATGGAATTTTACCACTGAAGGGAAATCTTAGTAGCTGAGCATAAAAAGAATAGGAGCATACTGTAACACGTGTGAAGGCCATAAACGATATTAATTTTGGAACATAAACATACAGTATATGGCTGGTCTTGGTACTTTAAAGAAAAAATACACACCAGTATTACATTTCTCCCTAAACATTTTAAGCACCGAAGTCTTTAACTGAAGAGATACCGGAGTCAACAAGCATACTTTTAGAATTTGATTAAAAGAGAATATAATATGGAATCGCGTATCTAAAGAAATTAATAACGATATAATTATATTCATGAACCGCAACACAAGAATAGTACACACTGTACATTGTCTGTTGATAATGTTTCTGTAGTGCTTTTTCAGCATTCTGCATGTGATCTTGCCAGTGGCGCTGTGGGTTAGGTTCCTGACTCCCACGTCAAACGGTCTGTGATCGAATCCCACTGGAACCGTGACTTTTTTTTTTTAACAAACATTTCTTTGAAAAAATGAAACGTTTCCCTTGGGCAGAGATTAAATAAAACCTCACTCGCACCAAACAAATTTATATTTCTAAATATCACAACATGATCGAATTTAAGTCATTTTAATAACAATGAATAGTCACCTATGCGTTACAAAATAAACATTTATATTGATTTGAATCGCGTTTTGATTTAAATCATAAACGCGTGTTTAAATATATATATATATAAACCCATAAATAAAGCTGATACAGTTTAGACTTATTTTAAACTGTATTACAGCAGCACATTGGACAATGCAATGTAAATTGCAAAAATGCACTTGGAATCTGTCCAAGCCCTACTTTGTCAGGCATTTTCTTTTACTGCAACGGACATAAAAACTCTCTTGCTTTTAACAGAGAGTTTCATAATTTCGAACTCCGAAAATTATTTAAACTGCGACACTTAGCATTTATTCCATTCCATTATCAGTCTTCCATTTCTCCCTAAACATTTTAAGCATGAAAGTTTTATGACAAGGTACCCAAATATGCGATTGTTGTATAGAATGAATTTTAATTAAAAAAAAATATTTAACACGAAAATTAAGCTGGAAATCTCCCCCCTTCTACTTTGAAAATACCTGTGAAACCGGTTTAATTCGTCACAGCCAGCACTCCCGCAGAGAGGGGGGTTGTACTCGTTAATGAGTTAGCCAGAACACATCATTATATCTCATTTTGTATTTCTATAAAAAAAAATTGTTTGCCCAGCCACTATTGTTGTTTTTGTTTTTATCCTGTAAAGCGCTTTGAGGAGCACAGCTTTCTCACCACTTAGATTACTTTTTGATACCATCCTTACACAAAGCAGAAACTTCTTGTATTTTCCGATGACATACAAGTGGAAAGATTACAGATTTTAATCATCTTTTTTCTGAACCAGGGAAAATCTGATCATGTTTCTCTAGAACAATAATAAAAAACTTTATTTTACATATCACTTTTAAAAGTGGCATCTCAAAACAATACAGTAGATGTAAACCACAGATTGCAAAGTAAATACCCAGACAAACGCAAACGCGTTTTTAATAAAATGCTTTTATTCGTTCAGCAGAGAGAGAGCGTAAAACCTGGGTGTAACAGCTGTTCCTTTTTCTGATCACTCGCTCTCTGGATAAACGTCTCGCCTGTCCTGTTCTTTGTTTTCCTAATTTGCCGATTATGCCTGCTGCGATCCACTCCTGCCCTCACACCTAAAGAAGACTATTTTAAATTTATTTGCACGGTCCATTGTGCAAATAACCCTTGTATGTGCTGTCCTTGATATTACATAAGGTGATATGTAAAATAATGTTTTTTTTATTATTGTTATAGAGAAACATATGATTGTGATATAGATTGTGATATCTATATTGTGATATAGATATCACCTTAAGGACAGCACATACAAGGGTTATCGTGTTAAATAATTTTTAAAAATTAAAATTCATTCTATACAGCAATCGCATATTTGGGTACCGTGTCATAAAACTTTCATGCTTAAAATGTTTAGGGAGAAATGGAAGACTGATAATGGAATGGAATGAATGCTAAGTCTCGCAGTTTAAATAATTTTCGGAGTTCGAAATTATGAAACGCTCTGTTAAAAGCAAGAGAGTTTTTATGTCCGTTGCAGTAAAAGAAAATGCCTGACAAAGTAGGGTTTGGACAGATTCCAAGTGCATTTTTGCAATTTACGTTGCATTGTCCAATGTGCTGCTGTAATACAGTTTAAAATAAGTCTAAACTGTATCCGCTTTATATCGCCTTTAAAGGTGGATTCTCAAAACGCTTTACAGGATAAAAACAACAATAACAGCAACAACAACAATATTGTATTTCATTGCACTTTGAAAACCAAGTAATAACTTAACTACAGATGCACCCATTCAAAGTGCGCGGTACAGACACCGCAGTACAGATACCGCAGGTATGATGACACGCGATACCGCAGTGCGTGATTGGTAGACCGACAGGGGCACTCGTGGTCCGTTGGTCTGTCGTAGAAAGACTTACTGTAAACGTCTTTACTGTGCCCATTGTAGATATTGAATTTTACCACTGAAGGGAAATCTTAGTAGCTGAGCATAAAAAGAATAGGAGCATACTGTAACGCGTTTGAAGGCCATAAACGATATTAATTTTGGAACGTAAACATACAGTATATGGCTGGTCTTGGTACTTTAAAGAAAAAAATACACACCAGTATTCCATTTCTCCCTAAACATTGTAAGCTTCGAAGTCTTTAACTAACGTGATACCGGAGTCAACAAGCATACTTTTAGAATTTGATTAAAAGGGAATATAATATGGAAGTGCGTATCTCAAGAAATTAATAACGGTATGATTATATCCGTGTACTGCGGCAGAGCTATGTAGGGCTGTTTCGCCTGCCTGATCATGCGAGCTCTCTTGTAGCCTACTGGTCTAGGTGCGTGACTACCAACTGGCAGGTTGTGTGTTCAAATCCAGCTGGTGCTGGACTTTTCATTTTTATTTAGTTATTTTTTAATCGCGTAACATAAACATATTACCATATGCAAACTGTACTGTATACAGTATGTATATGTATATTTAATGTCTTAACTGTGCCCGTTTAATTGAATTAAAAAAAAAAAATTTAACACGAACATTAAGCTGTTTACATCTTCCCCCTGAGAACAGTCACCCGTTGCTACCCAACGTAGAATGGTGATTGGCTGACACTATCTGACACCCCTCTGATTGGAGAAAAAAGACGTGCTGGTTTGCTATACACACTACCAGGAAGAGGATTTCTTTCTATTCAAAACGTGTATTTTAAAAGTTTAAGAAGTAAAAACCTTACAGCGTACACAGATTTCTAAACTGATCAGGATCGTTATCTTTATCTTATGCATAATAATGTTCACCGCTCTGTCCAGCAAATTAATAATAAACTTTATTTTATATAGCGTTTTAAACGAATAAGTAATTAGATTGCTCATAAACCTAATCACTTGCTTTTTCTTTTTATTTAGGCTCAGATTTCAACTATAGATCGTATTATTAATAACCATAATAACAACCAACCAACAAAAACAACCATATAAACATAATGGTGGTGCTGGACCTTCCAGTTTTATTTATTTATTTTTTAATCGCGTAACATAAACATATTACTGTATGCAAACTGTACTGTATACAATATGTATATGTATATTTAATGTCTTAACTGTGCCTGTTTAAGTATTGAATATTCATATCTAATTTTACCACTGAAGGGAAATCTTAACATAAACATACAGTATATGGCTGGTCTCGGTACTTTAAAGAAAAAAATACACACCGGTATTCCATTTCTCCCTAAACATTGTAAGCTTCGAAGTCTTTAACTAACGTGATACCGGAGTCAACAAGCATACTTTTAGAATTTGATTAAAAGGGAATATAATATGGAATCGCGTATCTCAAGAAATTAATAACGATATAATTGTATTCATGTTGCAAAAGAACTCCAACGGACATAAAAACTCCCTTGCATGGTTTCATTACGACCAGAATCGGTCTTGAGATATTTTTAACTTGATTTACAGTATTTGAGAGGTATGTCTTAACACCGATACTACAGTGCTTAAGTACTGCTTACGTATATGTTTCTAGGTTTATATTATGCATTTCATACAGTCAAATTACTTTTGAGCAATAAGAAGCGCGAAACGGTATGCGTTTTACTTTCGTTTTGTGCTGGGACCCATGGATTGATTAGAGATATCAAGTACATACAAGTCATTTTTTAAATGTTGTAGTTCGTCTTGAAAAAATCAACAATTACACAGGTTCTGTTTCCATATTGCGGATTTTGGTTACGTAATATTATTTTCTAGATTTCACGTTGTGAATATGATGGGATGTCTGATGGGATGTTTCTAAAAATCCATCCTCTGTAAAACGTCTTCTCTAGTTGTCCTGCATATGTATTCGCTAATGAAGCTGTGTGTTCTGAGCCTAGATCTCCACATTTCTGTATGAACCAGCTTAGAGGGCTAAAGACAGCTTGTGTTTAAATTGAGTGTAAGGCAATTTATGCTTCTAAAGTCATGGTCAGCATTTATCTTTGTACTGTGCTGTAAACTTGTTCTGTGCCAAGTCACATTATTTTATAGCGTTTTTAAAGCGTTATCAAATACGGTGTTACTGTAGTTTACTGAGTCCCATGTCACATGGTCTGTGATTGAAACCTGTAAAACTGGTTTAATTCGTCACAGCCAGCACTCTTCAGGTGTGAGGGTCTTCTGCTCAGAATGAAACGCTAAAATGTTTGTTTATATTCTAATGGTAGTGGGGGCGGGGTGTGTGGGAACAGGTTTGGTTGAAACATTTTCTCTGAAAGCATTTTCTTCGCAGTTTAACCGATCTTGTTACAGCATGTTACAGTTTACTATTATTAACCATATTAATTTTAAGTGCTTAATGTAAAATCTTGCAAAAATATATTTTCATTGTTCAAATATACATTAAGTCTGACTATCATATAATAAGTTAAATACAAAACTAAAGAAAAAATAGGGTTAAATATAATTCAAAATATTTTGCTAACAATGTTAACTGTTTATGAATAATAAAATGTATTAACTAAGGAGTAGGATGGCACAGTTGTTAGTATGTTTTTTTTTTAACCCAATCTCCGGGAAACCATTAGTACAATGGTGAATCGGAGATTCTCAACCCTTGCTGCGTACGACTGGAAAAGAATTTGTGATCGGATCAACGAAATGCTTCGTAGGAGGAGGCGGTCTTTTCCTCTTGTCTAACAGTCTGTCCACAAACAAAACATTCCTGTTAGACAAGAGGAATTGAAAAAAAAACAATGTTGTCAATGAAAACCGGTGTGTGTGTCTCTCCCTGCTGGATGTCCCTCTCACAAACTGCTGAATGAATAAAATACTTTTATTGAAAACGAGTTTGCGATTGTCTGGTCTTTAAATTCTGGAGATACGCGATTCCATATTATATTCCCTTTTAATCAAATTCTAAAAAGTATGCTTGTTGACTCCGGTATCACGTTAGTTAAAGACTTCGATGCTTAAACTGTTTAGGGAGAAATGTAATACTGGTGTGTATGTTTTCTTTAAAGTACCAAGACCAGCCATGTACTGTATGTTTAAGTTCCAAAATTAATATCGTTTATGGCCTTCACACGCGTTACAGTATGCTCCTATTCTTTTTATGCTCAGGTACTAAGATTTCCCTTCAGTGGTAAAATTCCATATAAATATTCAGTACTTAAACGGGAACAGTAAAGACATTAAATATACATATACATACTGTATATAGTACAGTTTGCATACGTTAATATGTTTATGTTCCTAAATCAATCTCTTTTATGAGCATGTGAAAGGCATGGTGAATCGATTCTCAAAAATTACTTTACTTTGCATGATTAGAAACAAATGCATGATTGCAAAATGCTCTATAAATATTTACTCTATTACAAATTTACAATTTGTTGATAATAGAAATGTTAGGTTCTCTAAAGCTTTGATAGTTGATAGTTGACCCACCCAGGCAGCAAAAGATCAGCTGCACTGGTAAGATGCGACACCGAAGATATGATTAATAACCTTTTAAATCTGAAGGGAGATCTGAAGGGATCCCCCCCCCCCACACACACAATAGAACCAGGAAGCAGAAGCAGGGACCGTTGTCAGAAGGGAAGAAGGTGACTATTCATTGTTATCAAAAATGACTTAGATTCGATCATGTTGTGATATTTTGAAATATAAAAGTCAATTGATTGTCCATAATATTGCTATTCTATTTTTTCGAAGAAATGTTTGTTAAAAGAAAAGTCACAGCGCCAGCTGGATTTGAACATACAACCCAGGAGTTGGTAATCAGGCACGTAGACCAGTGGGCTACAAGGGAAGTCACGTGAAGTGAGAGGCGAAACAGCCCTACACAGCCCTGTCGCAGTACACGAATATAATCATATCGTTATTAATTTCTTTAGATACGCGATTCCATATTATATTAGCAGAAAAGCTTAAAACTACCACTTTTTCACACGCTATTTCACATGTTAGTTAAATACTTCGATGCTTAAAATGTTTAGGTAGAAATGGAATACTGGTGTGTATTTTTTCTTTAAAGTACCGATTCCTGCAATCTGACTGGCTGACACCCTTCTGAAGTGGTTCCATAATATCTGGTATACAGAAAAGAAAGCGTTGATAAAAAAGCCTGGATTCTCATGTATCTGATACAAGTATCTTTAATACAGTCTTTGCTGTGCTCTTGAGGATTCTTGTGATATTTTGAGCTGTAGTTGAATAATAAGTGTCGCATTTTAAATAATTTTCGTAGTTAGAAATTATGAAACGCCCTGTTAAAAGCAAGGGAGTTTTTATGTCCGTTGAAGTAAAAGAAGATGCCTGACAAAGTAGGGCTTGGACAGATTCCAAGTGCTTGTACAAATGTACTAAAGAAATTATACTTTGAGTATACAGCTTGTCCAAAGTCATTCATTATTAATACTATTAGTGATATCTTTGGTAAAGGCTTTGATGCATAAATATTTCTGATAAAGGTAGGTTGTGTACTTTTGTCCAACTGAGCAATCTTGCTTTCATAAAATATACCAACATTTTAATGACTGATGATTAACATGCTGTAATACACAGTTCAAATTTAAAAGTTCAAATGCTGTACATGAGAGGTTAAGCTCCCCCTGGCAGTTTTACAAGGTGATGCCAGATATTTTCCGGCATGATGTCAAAAGATGCGATTAACTATACTGTGTGATACCGCGACACGCCCACCGGGGTATGCCGCGAAATACCCCACCCATTTTGAATGGCTGCATCTGTAGATTTATGTAAGTCATTTTTCAAATGCATCTTATGTGAAACAAATACAAAACTAAAAACTCTCAAACATTTCATTGACGTTTCCTTGGGGTTATTATCATACAATGATCTTCTTCCTTGGTGAAATAGAATAATGTTTTAAAATACGATAATATAGTATCTATTCACCATCTTGTGACAATGATCAATCGTGGACTTTTCAAAAGAGACTGCTTTCATGTGTCTGTTGTCAGTACATTAATCTAAGTATTTTAAAATAATAATTGGCAAATTATCCCTGGCTATTAATGAGTGCCATATGAGCAATCTTGTCAGTTAAAAAATAGATTTATTGCTGCTCTATTAATGTTTGATTAAAAAATTCTAATGTATGAGTGTTCAATAAGATTAGAAGGGATATTATTGATATAAAATAAATGAACATTATAATTAGCATGTAGGATCTAGAGGAAATCACCCCTTAATAATTTATACAGGTGAACAAGATTGTAGCAAATTCTATTCAACGTAAATGATATATCAAGTATATATCATGCAAAAAGATGCACTCCCCTCCCATGATGGTCCATTTTGTTGAACTGCCCTTTTATGGAATTCATGTCTACACATTTTTAAAAGTAAATATTTTTAATCAAACCTGAGGTGATTAAACAGAATGCTTTTATGGATGAAATAAGATAAATGACAGCAAAATATGCAAACTAAAAGCAAAAACTAAAATATGTTGATTTTATAAGATTTCATCCCCTGCTTTGCTATGGAAAACCAGATTACTTTGACATGTCACACAGTTGAATGACCTCTGTCCCTGTGCAATAATGGTAGTTAACATAATTTTAGAATAAGTGCACCTGTAACTGTGAGGTTCTTCATTCAGGTAGTGGATCTCAAGTAAAGGTTTAACCACAAAGACCAGGTACCTTTCAAAATAACTCCATGGTATAGTTGTAGAAAGGCACACATCAGCAGAAGGCTATAAAAATAAAATACAATGAATATCATTTTCAGAATGGTGAAATTAACCATCAAGGACATTGTACAACCCACTTATTTGGCTAAATGTAAGACATTAAGTCTGGCACACACACCACTGTATGTGGGGCCTGGAGCAATTGCCCTGATTGACTTCACTTGGTTAACCATGCTGTCTTTACAAAATTAAGTGTAATAACTTGCAAGTTATGCATGCTATAGGAAAACAGAATGATAGTCATGGTAGAAGGTAACTTTTTTATACTGGTATGATTTAGAATAATTATCCTAAATTAATGTACGTTTCTAAAGACCTATAAAGTCTCTGACAGATTTTTAATTTATTCTGTTTCTATTTTATTGTATTTTTTGTGTCACTCTGGACGAAATCACTAGTCTATTTTGAGCGTCTCTCTGTGGTAAAAAAGAAACACAAAACTGAATGAAGCTAAAAGCAATAAATGTAAATATTGGAATTCTATCTAGCTTCTGCTCTTTGTCATGTAGATTAAGAGGTCTCCAAAGTCTTTCCACAGATCAGAAACATGTTTGCTTTGCAACAGACTGAATGGAAGCTTTTAACTCTCTTTTTTGGCTGGCTTTATTATGGAACAAAAATCATATTTTTTACTTTCATGTTAAACAATATGAATATAGGCTAGCGCTGTGAAGTTTATATGCACTAAATGAATTTAAGGGTTTCTGAATTTTTCCTAATACAAAACATTACCAGGTGGCTGCCTGCAGGTACAACTGATGGAGTAATGTTATTATTTAATCCAAAATTATAGTTGACCTTTGAAAGTGAAATTTAGCTGATTTATTAATTCCTTTTGCAGCAATACTCACGTATAAGTGGCTACAAGCTCTGTCTGGTTGGCGGTCTTTGTGCCACTTGTGTTGTGATGCCTCCTTGATGCAGGTTACAGAGGCTGACAAGCTTGAGGACCGAGGAAGGATAGAAGGGCACAAGGGATGCTGCCGCAGTCCCACTCCGATGAAATTTCGAAGCCGATCCCAAGGTCAGAGTGATAAAAACCCTAGAATAGCCTACAAAAGACATGACCTTTTGCTAAACTAACATCAGGATATTTTCCTCTTTGAATTTTAAAGGGTGTATGCCAGGGCAGAGGCCAAATGAGTTACAATTAATAATAGAAGGCAATGTTAATGAAGTCGTGTTTTTAGTAAAATGTGATTCTTCCCCTATCAGTACTTATAACTAGATAAAGTGACTTGAGCTGTGTAATCATTCCTAATTCCTGATCTGCATTGTTTTTGTATTAAATAGAAAAAATACAGTCCATTAAAAATGAAGGCACCGGTGCAAATTAAGAATCAACTATAAGTTAAAAAGCAGCTGCTAAAGCAGGAATAACCATCGCTGACTGTGACCCACTAGGTGGAGGCAGTCGTCTGGAGTCAGTCGGAGAGGATGACGAGCTGATCGTAGAGAATGGGGAGGCTGGCTGTGACATGTCTCAGAAACCGTCTCGGGGAGGACGCAAACACTCTCTGCCTCAGCAGCTCGACACTGTGGGCATTCGACAGGTGGGTATGTTCTGGGTATGTGTCTCCGGCACGTTAGTGAACCTCGAGGACAGCTTCTGCTTCTTAACTGATTTGATTAGAACCCCAGAATTTGTGAAGTGGGACAAAAGAGTTGTGGCGTAACCAGACTTCCATAGCCATATGCCTTTACTAATGTAATCAGGATTGGGTTCAGAGTCATCGTTAACTACTACAATCAGATGAAACAAGCTGCAGTAAAATACATTTCTTTGACATACTGACAGAAGCAAAATAATTGCTGTGAATTTGCCTGCAAGAGTTTCTGAATTCACGACGTTTAAGTGATTAGATCTTGAAAACTTGGGTGGCACGGTGGAGCAGTAGTTAGCATTGCTATCTTGCAGCACTGGGACCCTGGGTTCAATTTCAGACCTGGGCTGCTTTTTTTGTGGCGTTTGTATGTTCTTCCTGTGGTCGTGTGGGTTTCCTCCAACAATGTCACAACATACTGATAAGTTAATTGACTTCTTGGAAAACTATCCCTGGTGTATTGTGTTTGTGTCTCTGTTTTGGTTTGCCCTGTGATAGAGTGGCATCCTATTCAGGGTGTACCCGCTTAGTGCCTTCTAAGTTTATCTTCAAAACATAACTTTTTCTTGCTTAGTAATAGGCTTCTTTGGAATAGGTAGACATATAACAGCATTAAAGGAGCCCTTTTGAAAAATGTTCATGTTAATTAGGCTGTTGTATTTTTCATGCATACAGCAAATTAGTTATTTAATTTTTATTGTACCTTGATAATGCAATATTTAAATTCTGAAAGCTGACTTTAATAACGAAGTCAGCTGACCCATTTTTAATATACTGTACTAGAAAGGATTAGTTGTTAAATAATAAATTGCCCAATAGATAACTGCACTATTCAGGCACAGACATACTCAAACAACTAATTTTGTGCTTTAACTTCAATTTTTGATACAGATTTAAATGAAATTGGACAGGTATTGAATGAACTTAAACCACAAAAAGATAATGTACTGTATACACCATCAACCCGATTATTAAAACCGTAACCCAATTTCATTTGAAACAAAGGCTAAGATAACTTAAAGGAAAGTGTTTAGTAACATCTGTGTTGTGCATGCCACTACTAAAATACTCAACACATTGTGGGGCATTTTAAACAAACAAACATAGGAAACAACTCTTGTTTTGTTATATCTGGTTTAAATTTAGTCTTTAAGAGAGGCAGTAGTATGCTTCAGTTAGTGAGCAGAACAGAACCGTCAGAGCCTGATTTTTATTAGAATAGCAAAATGGCTTCATCATACGAGCTGGAATTGTCACATCAAATTTATCACTTTGATATTCAGACCACCAGAATTTATGTCTGTTTGATTACAGGCTAATTGGTAATTGCCTAATAAGACCATAATATTTAAACTGAGGAGGGTTAGTGGGACTTGTTCTGTGTGCCTCTGCTGCCAGCTGTGTCTTTTGTCTCATTTCTTCAATCTTTGTTGTAAAAGCTAATTGAAACTGCTGCTTGTCTCCATTGTCTCTAGGGGGGATTGGTTGTGACCACCGGGGACTTGCACCCAGATATTTGTAAATAGCTTCAAGGACAGTGACTAGCGCAATAAGACGTCATTGTATCACGAGCAACAAAAAACAGCAGTAGTAGTTGTGTGATTTTATTTCTTGCTTTTATGCTTAGGTTTTCAAAAACACTTTTAAAGATAAAGTTCAGGGAGAGGAACTGTAAATGAAATTGATCCCTCATTGTATGCGCCTTTTTTCCAAACTCCATCTCCATGGCCTTAAAGTAAACAATTCTAAAAAAGCCCACTTGGGGATGTATCCAAGCAGAAAACTAATGTTAAGAATGCTATTTTGTGCCAGATCTCTAATAAAGTCAATTATGAAAGCAATGCATATTACTTATTGTTTTGTATTCTTTCTGAAACCAAGCATTTATTGTTATGCAGTTGTGGCTACAGATATCAAAATGCTGCCTTCCCTCCCGCAATTGAAATCATTATTTCTAGCGTGTTGTTTTTGTTGTAGCATGTATAGTAATATATATCTTTCATCTTCTGTAGTTCAGGTGGGTAGCGGCGTCAGCATGCGTAGGCTGCAAAGGAACAAGTACAGGTTTATTCCATGCTGAAAAGAGAAGAAACCAAAACATTGTGTTCCCTTTCTTCTCTTTTCAGCATGGAATAAACCTATTTCTTATATCTTTCATCTTTCTTACACCCGAAGAAGGCTCCACAGCTGAAATGTTGTGTTTTCTTTCTTCTCTTTTCAGCATGGAATAAACCTTTCCTTATTCTTTTGCAACCCACCTGAACTAGTAATATATATGTGCTAATAGCATCTTAAGACATAAAAAGCAATCATGACAAGCCGTAGAATAGTTTTTATTCTGACAATTTTTAGTCTTTGAGGTTTCAACAGGTAATTTTGCTCTAACAGGTTGTTTTCACATTTAATAGGGTTCCAACAGGTTAAATAATTTCTTATTAAGCTTTCCATGTTATTAGAATATAATAATTGTTTTTTATTAACAACTAATAAATATGGGGGGGGGAGGGTTGTTGATGAAATCCTTCGCTTTCACGATTTTTATCGTTATTCTTGTAAATGTTTGTAATTTCTCTTTAGTAGGTTTTTATTTACTAACCCAAAATGTTTACTATATCTAAAAATAGAAATGGTATTTTACAAAGAACACAGGCTGCTTTTGATATCTTGATAGTAAAAGAATAATGCATCCTGGTTTAGTTGAACATTAAATGAGTAAGAAAAGAATGAAATGAAAAAGTGAAAAGGACAACGCACTGATTCCAATTTTTTTTTTCTTGCGTGCTTTACATGTGTTTGCCCTCCCCATGCTTTGGTTTTAAAATGAATACACATATAAAAAATAAATTCAGTCATAACTGTCCTTCCTCAACAACGTTTTTGTAATATAAAAACTCAGACTATAAAATACAAGCCCCATTGATATGGTGCTTCTCTGAAATATTCTTAGGTGATTTATTGACTTTTTCTGAATACGCGTACTGTATACATTTAAAGGAAACCAAAGGTTAATATGACCTGCATTTAAACTTTTTCTTATCCATTCCAAATATAATCTGAATAGTCTGTCTGCTATATGGGATAATACAGCTTCAAATAAAAACACTCCATTCTATGTTAATTATTTAACTTTATGGACCTTTTATCCATAAAGGATAAATCACAAGTAAAATATAATTTACAATACACTTTATTATACATCCACAGCGGGTATGCAGGTAAATACCTATGCTTGTTCCTGTGCACAAACCTGCATTATATGAAAACACAGCTAATTGCTGGCAATATACAAGTATGCAAGTGCTGGTCTGTAACTCCTTAATTGTTACTGTATGAGTGTTTTATTGTTGCCATTTGGGGCACTGGTCTTTGTTTGTAAATCAGCTACATGGTTCTGCCCACATTACATAAACACAAACTATATGCTGAAGAAAACTGTAGGTTGCACTGTGAAATGGGCCACAGTGCTTCTAGGCCCGGGCTGGATTTAATCGGCAGAGGGATTCTCATCTCATGGCACAGCAGTCAATCTTGTGGCTTGCTGGGCGCCTGCAGCACTGAATGTGAGTCTTGTCCTCATGACACTTTGTCATGGTGAATGCCATGTCTGTCATTGGTTCCCTAAGGTCGCAAAACGGAATGTTGGAGGTATTTTGTTGATAAAACATAATTATACATTAGTGAGAAATAACTGTAGGTACAATGTTTTTTATATGTTTCATTTATACATTGCAGACATACAGTAGACATCATTTTGAGCAATTGGCAATGTTTGGACTAGGCCTCTAGTGTTATAGTTCTTTAACTTTTTGATATTTTCTGTACACACAAGCCATGGCCTAAAACAAACAGATGAGATGGGAGATCCTACATGCAGGCCATGCCTGTCAAAAATGTTGTGCCATATGAAGCAGTTTTCCCAAGATTGATATACACACATTTACAGTGGGTTGCTTTCAGAGCTTAAGCACTGAGTTCATTTCCTCTGGGGCTGTGTTTATTTACCCTGTACAGGAGTATCAAATAGTGAAGAAATCAGCACGCTCCCTAAGCACTGTTCAAGTGGAGTCTCCATGGCGACTGGCCCAGCCATCTATTATCTCCAATATAGTTCTCATGAAAGGACAAGGCAAGGTGAGCATCCAGTTTCTTTTCACTTCATCTCCATTTTCTGCGTAGGTTTTCCACATACAACATTGGGATTGGTGAACAGAAGTATCCGCACCCAAGGGCTAGGTTCCTTTTAAATAGCCTGATAAATGTATCAGTGTCTTTTGAATTTGCAAATGAGGGAATAAAGAAATTTCCTTCTATTTGAAATAAAATGAAGTAAAATCAAATCAAATAAAAAGTTGGTTCAGAACTGTGTTATTTTGACATCTGGGATGCTTTCAGTCATATAGAGTAACGTGAGCCATTTCTTGCCTAATGCATTTTTGAAGTAGACATTTTCCGTGCAAGCTATTTCTCTGTCACAATTGTAGGATGTGTAAATATTCCATTATACCTTAATTTGCTTTGGCAGATTTACAGACATATAGACTATACACACACTTAAAAGTAAACTGATCTTTTTGTACAATCTGAAATTAAGCTTGATAATACTTTCTTGTTTTAAGAAATTCTATGCATCTGTTCATCGTTTAATTATGAATGGCAGTATCAAAACTACTATTATAAATGCCAAACCTCCAGAATAGTCTGGATCGTTTGTGTACAGATTATGTAGGTATGTTGTAAATAGAAATTCTGTGCAAATCTGTTGTTTTTTTTAATTTCCTGTTGTGTGGTAGGGTCTGGGCTTTAGCATTGTTGGTGGCCAGGACTCTGCTCGTGGACGGATGGGAATTTTTGTCAAGACCATTTTTCCCAATGGAGCAGCAGCAGCAGATGGAAGGCTTAAAGAGGGTCTGTTTTAGAATATCCCCTTTGTATTCAGAATACAAACTTGGCCCTAAGACGCGATAAGGCATCTGTAGAAAAAAAAGATGTGTAATAGATTTATGAAAAAATCCTATCCACCAAAAGGTCAGTCTAAGGCTGTTACTTTAAAGACTATCCTTCCAAACAGAGGCTTAAGACATTAAGCTTCATGGGTTAAAGAAAATGGAGAGACTTGCCATATTAAAATAAGCAACTCTGACAGGCCGACAATGGACCTTGCTTTGGGCAAATTATGGTCAAAGTGAGCTGAGTAAGCAACACAAGACCTGTCACAAAACTGAGTAAGCAAAAACACGGACGTGCTCTGTACAATGGCTGTGCATGTCAGGCCATGGGGATGATAATTATCATCTCCACTGTCATGTGCTTAACTCCAGTTCTAAACGTCTCATCCTTCAAGACATCAAATGCCCACAATGTGCACCCCAAATTGGACAACAGAACCACTTCTGCACATTATGCGTGGTCTGATGTATATGTTAATGCAGGAGAATAATATACCGTTGACTCCCAAATGCTGTGGGAAAACTGCATAATCCACTGCTTTAAATATTGCAGGCCTCTGTAGTCACAATACTTTTCAGCATCAGCACTTTTGGCTGTAATAAAAGTAAGAATAAAAGTTTTATTGAATATGATTTTAGAGATATCTAGAGGAAGCTCAAAGTATTTCTCAGATCCTATTAGTTATGGAACTTTTTTTATATTTTTCTAATGGAAAAAGACCCTTTGAACTATTAATGTAAATTTTGGTCTTATCAAATTAAGGAAAAAAAAACTTTTAAAAACGTTTCTTTAAAAATTCCACTTGTACATATCTGATAACCAAAGATATTTCTCAGCAATTATATCATTATCTACCTAAAATGTCTGTTTTATAATTTACAAGAAATGTCTTAGATGTTTTCTTTTGAGGTGTCATAGTAACTGCTTTTGTCTGCTATTGTCTTGCTCTCAGGTGATGAAATCCTAGAAGTAAATGGCGAGTCTTTGCAGGGCCTGACTCATCAGCAGGCAATCCAGACCTTTAAGGTAACTACTGTACATGGCAGACTCTCCTCTGAATGTCAACAGCAGAAGCACGTTAATGCTGTAGACTCATTAGGGACTGTATGTGATCTCAAGTATGAACATCAAACATCTTTTCTTCCTGTTGTAAAGACCATACAAATATAGTTTTTTAAGTAATTGTATTTTTAAATCTATTTTTTTTTGTGTATCCTATGTTGTATTAGAAGACAATGTCTTTAAAAAATCAGTGTGTATATGTACACATTTCTAGCTGTTCAGTGCAAATTTATTCTAAATTAATTTAAGCCGTGTACAAAAAAACAAATTTTAAGAAATGTTTCACAATATAATTGACATCAAAAACAAGTAAAAAATACCTATATTTTGAACCATATGATTCAGGAAACAAATTAAAAACTAAGTCACTAAGTTACCACATCTGCTTCTTCTTGGCTGGAAAGGCATGATAAGCAAGAAAAAATCTTCCTGAAAGCTCATCCCTGATATCATCTATTTTGTGAAGATGACTAAGATCATCTTTCTAAAACAATCATTTGCATTTTACCTTAAGTGGTTGTGTATTTTTTTCTATTTGTATGTGTCTGAAAAGAATTAGCCTAATACTGTATACAATATAGTAAGTTGTCTAATTTGACCTTGCATGGAACTGTTATAGCAGAAACAATCAAGTTTGTAAAGAAGTTTGCACACTGATGTACAGTATAAAGTGAGATTTAATACAACATGATTCCTTTTTTAAAATTTAAATTCCTGTTAGCGATTAAACCCAAGCTCCCAAAAACATTGGAAACTTTTCCTAAAGCAGAAATAAATAACTGTAGAAGAAATAATTCTGTAAAATAAGGTCTGAAATATAACGTGGTGGGAATCATATTAAAGTATTTCTTATGGTTTGAGGAACTGTTATCTTTGGGTTATTTCAGAAGTAAATAGTTCAATCAGTTGAATGTTGATACAGTATGAATATTGTACATTATATTGCAGTTTTTTTTTCAAATGAAAGTACAGCAAGTTAATTGATTAGATTTATTATTCAATGTATTATGCTAGTAGTATTTAATTCTTACAGTTTATTAAAACACCTCTTATATTCTGATGTAACTGGTAAATTAACGGAAAGCAAAGTCAACTGTAATGTTTCTGAAGAAGTGACTTGAAAGTTGTCTTCTACAGCACTATTGTGAGAGTTTTGTCAGTTCACTTTACTTGTCCTGGGCTTTTGGAATCTTAAGATGAGTGCTTTTATTTTAATTCTGTTAGAGATTTAGGACAATTCTGCCAGGAGTGTTTCAATATTACTGCATTCAAACTGCTGTCATATTCTTTTGATGAGATGTTGTGAAGAATGTTGAGGGCAGAACAAAAAAACCTCCCGCAAAAGAGAAAACTCACCTATGAAGTGTTTTGCCAGATTGTATGACTGGCAAACCAATCAGTTATCTTAGCACAAGTATTGGAGAATCTGTGGTCTATTTTAGAGACTTGCTGGAAGAGCCAAAACATTTGTGGAAAACAAAAGCTGTCAGTTTTAAGAACAGAATATACCTGCTGCATGATATGTGGGTGATGAACATGTGTGGAATGCTCAAGTGTATAGCTCTCTTAGTTTTTCATACACACAATTTGAAACCCAATACATTTACATTGCTTTCTGTTGTAAATCCATTGCAGTTGGCAGACAATGTGATAAAAAAACACTGTATAATCTTTAGTATAGCAGCCTTTACTTGAGGTAATTGATTTCTGTAGTGTGTGGTTGGCCAAACTTGGGATAATGATGATAAGTCCTGTCTTGTACGTCTGTTGTCCGTCAATCACATTAAATGAAAAGAGCTAACATTGTAATACAATGGGAGTGTTTTAGAAGATGGAAGAGGCAAGGGATGACTAGGGTTAACTCTTTCTGTTCCAATTAGGATGCAACAAGCACACGTATGGGTCCTGTCAAAGGAGGGCACAAATTCATTCGGATTAATCAGAGGAGATAATACAGAAAACCAAATACATATTTAATCAACAGCAACTTTGTCTCATACAGGTCAATTAGTGTGACAGGCATCCAGTTTTTTTGGAACATATGAAACATATTCTTTCTGGATAATTTAGGTAGTTATTAAACCACTAGAGAAATCTATAATTCGAAGAGTTTATAGAAGTATCCTTTTAATACAATTGTCAAAGGATATGTGAAACAATGAGATCAACATTTCTTGGAGGACTCTTTAAAAGGAGGGACAAAGACAGGTGAGCTGTCTTTCTAAAATGTGATGGATTGGTCCTCCAGCAGCTAAAGAAGGGGGTGGTGACCCTGACAGTGAGGACCCGATTGCGGAGCCCCAGTCTGACACCCTGCCCCACCCCCACCCTGCTTAGCCGCTCCAGCTCCCCCAACTCCAATGCCAGTGGGGGCACCCCCATCCCTCCGAGTTTCGAGGATGGAGACGCTGCCTGTAGGAAGGGTCCTGGGCCGAAGGACCGTATCATCATGGAGGTGACTCTTAACAAAGGTAAATACCCTTATATTCATCTGACTAGACAAGGTCTTAAGTGTGAAATGTTGCTGTGCGTATGTATGGTGACCATCAAGTACTGTTCATACTATTGTAATAGTAAAGTAGGGCCATTCAGTATTTTGAAGAAAAAAAGGGCAAGAAAATAGGGCTAGGTAATTCAGTACAAACAATTTAATAACAGAGACATTTTATCTGAATTTTGAATTTACCTGGAATTGACAAGTTTCCTTCCAAAACATAATAAATAAACAAAAGACACCATCTGGTAATCAGAATTTGCTACTGATAATTCTATTCTGACATTTAACCGAAGGCATCGCAATGACAGAAGGTGTAGTCAACCAAAGATGTTCATAAGCTAGATTATAAGAACCAAGTGTGTCATTCTTGCAACATTCTGGTAAAACTTGCTAGTTGTATGCTGCAATTCTGCTGATACACATTCATTGAAGGCAGAGTGTCTCAGGATGAATTACTTCTTCATGTGGTTATTGCAAACAGAAAAGGAAGGAAAAATGGAACAGATGCTGACAAATGAAAGGGATGTTCCAAACTCTAACATCCAGTTAACATCCCCCACAATAAACCCCCACTCTATCAAGCGATATTCATCAGTGTTTAGGTAAATTCATAATTGTGACTGGTTCTACATTTCTTTGTAATCTAAACTACATGTAGGGCATGTTATTCAATTATAATTAATGACTAAGTTTATTTTTAAGTGATCTTCTGTTTCTAAAAAAGTTTTCGTTGAACAGTATTGTCACATGGTAAAATAACATTTTACAGACATTTTTTATTCATTTTACTTACCTAAGTATTCTTGCACTTTTCTCAATATTCTTCTATTTACTGAAGAATTCCTTGCTACGCAAATGATCACAAACCATAAACTGTATGCAGTTATGATTTTTTACATTTGAAAGCATTTTTGAGAAATACCTAGTATAGGCAGTCTGTTTAACCACAAATATATCTAGCTTTGGGGTCATTTTACTTTCTACATTGGATCTATATCTCACTCTGCTTTCATCCCTCTCTTCAGCAATGGTCTCTGTCATGCACTTCTATTTTCAATCTATAATCTGGATTTCTGTCAACATTTCTCTTAAGCTCTTCACCTTGTCCTCCCTTCTTTTTTTGTCTCACTCAATGACCTTTCCTTCTCTTTTAAAATGCCTAATATGCACAAATACTTCAACACATCAACTTCAGCTTTCAGTCACCTCAGTCCCTACATAATCCCACATTCCTCACTGGTTCTGCCTTGTTCTCCTCCTTCACACCTCCATCAAACACTGACATCTCCTACTTGATCGAGGGCCATAAACTTATCACTTGCACTTAAGACCCTCACTAATCTCTTCATGGCTGCTGCCCCCAGTCTCTTTTCCTATAATTCCTCTGTTTAATCACCTCTTTGCTCTCACGCTGCTTTCCCCCTATCAAAAACACTTCTTTAGAAAAAAGTCACACTTGATCCCTTAACCCTAGTTATCATATGATTTCTCCTCTGGCCTTTCTCTCTCAGATTCTCAAGTTGACAGTCCACTACCAGTTCTCTGACTTTCCTCTTGTACTGCTTAAGTAGATGGAAACTTCTCTCCTCTCTCTTATTGATTCTTTTCACTCAACTCATTCTACCTCACTCTGCTTTGTCTTCTGTTTTAATCCTTGTTGACCTTTTTGCTGCCTTTCACATAATGGGTCACTCTGTTGTCCTGGCAACACTTGTTGACCTAGGATTTTTTAGCATGGTCTACACCTTGTTCCCCCATACTGTACCTGTTACACTGGTAAGGCTCCATCTCTGCTCCTTACCCAAAGTTAGGGTAAATCTTCCCTAAGTTCACTTCCACTTGCTCCCTTGGTCCTCTCTTCCCTTCCCAAAGATTTTTATGTCAGTGATGCTCAGATTTTATTTTACTCCCAGTAACTCTACCTATCTCACAGCTAGTCTTTGAACTCCCATAATCTTAAACACGAAGCCCAACACCTTTTCTTCCCTTCTTCCCCTCTGTGAATCTCTTTTGCTCTTTTCCTCTTGACTCCATCATTACCTCTTCTTATCAACTATTCTACACAATTCTTATTCCAGGCCCTGGTGTTCTCCTTCCTAGGCTATTGTAACTCTATTCTAGATAGTGCTAGCTTTCTTGTCATTTTGTTTTGTATGTTATTTTAGTTGCACAATTGTTTGTTGTACTTACATGGAAACATGATTAACTCAGCTTTTTTCACATCTTAGACATATCTGCATATGTCAGATTGGATGAAAGTAACTACTGAAAAATGTAGTAACTTTCAGATTTGCCCCGAAGTCCTATATTTACCTGATCCCTGAGGATATAGACCTCAAAGGGAAACTGCAATGCTATTTTTATATTTCAAGGTTAGAATCGATGTTGATGAATGCATTTCAAACCACAATGAAAAGTAAAATGTACACAGTAGGGTGTAATACCTCAATTTTACATCACAAAATAGGAGAAATTTCCAGATATGTAGAGCACCATATTGCTGTCATTGTAATTCAGAATGGGGCAAAACGTCCGGTGACACGAAGTGGGTCTATTACAGTGTAAACAAACAGGCTTGTGAATGCATTACTTTTAATCCAATACAAATTATTGCTTTCAATTTTGAGACAGTTTTGCCGACAAATACTACTTGTTATTTTTATGTCTAGATCACATTGAAACATTTCTGCAATGAAATGTCTGCTTGCTCAGCGTGGACTGATTCACTCATATATTGCATTACATTAGTCATTACAGTGACTACTGAGCAGGAAGGGGCATTCATGTCACAATTTGCACAGACTCTCGCTCCCACCCATGGTGAGACCAGCAACAACATGGCAACTATATGGTACTTTCAAAAAGTTCGTGATTTTGTGCTTAATTCGGAATTTGTCAAATTTTGTGATACTGTCAATATATTTTGTTACCAAGATTTAATATCCGGACTGAGAAATTTGGACTGAAGTTCCCCTTTAGTACATACATACTGTATATAGTACAAGTCTGAGAGGCATGAGAAATCAAAAGATATGACAATATTATATCAATTCCATTTTGCAGAGTACTTTTTGTTATTGTAAACATTATACATTCTTTGACTTTAGAGCCATCTTTTCTCAAATAAATCAGTTGTACTTGTACAGTTTATCTATATACACCTTGTAAGCTACATGGCTATGAAAACATTTAATTTACATCTTGCTGGGTTGCTTAAGACAACTGTTAAAATTAATACTAGTTATTTATTAAATGTTTTGAAAATCAAATTAAACAAATTGCAGTCAGGTTTGGAGTTACTTGCAGGTTGTGATTGAGTATACTGTATATAATAGTTTAGGCTTGGTGAGTAAGAATAAAACAAAAAAAAAAACTTGGATTCCATCAGTGGAAAACAAAAGTGCACTGATCTATAGTATGTATCATCATCACTCAGTGGCAAGAATATGCTGGGAGTGAGGATTATTCTCTCATCCCCACATCTCTCACCTGCACTTCATGGGAATTTATATGCATAAAAATATAGATTCCTTATATACTGCACATATTATGAGCAATTAAAAAAATAAAGGGGGTGAAAAATAAAAACACACTGTGGACACATGTATTTAATAGGTGAAGAGTCAGAGTATAAAATCATATCACTGAATGTTTTGATTTGCAACAATATGCCTTTATGTGGTATTGCTATGCACATTTATTCATATCTCTGTTGAAATTGGAACAATGCATTTTAAATAATGGAATGTTTTACAGATTGGATCATATTTCTTGCTTAAAAATGTAAAATGATATACAGTAATATTAATAGCAATGTTCAGATCAAAACAATATTTGTTTTAAATAAACAATTTATGTTCAGATAACACAAGGGTCATCCATAGTTATTACTTAGCAAAGTCACCTCTTGCAAGAAATACAGTGTCCAAATGCCACCTCTAATGTGGTATGAAGTTCTGGCACTTCAGAGGGGAACTTTTTACCATTTATCCATGTACGGTTGATCAAAGTCCTTAAAACTTTTTGAACCCAGTTCCATTAGTAAACTGCCATCTTGAGTTTGAATTACAAATTCAAAACAAGTTTAATTGGGCTGAGGTATGGGGATTTAGATGGCCTGTCATTTAATTTGAGTGCAGGTAACCATTCCTTTGCCAATCTGGATATATGCTTTTGATCATTGTCATGCTGGAATATCTATTTCCAGCCAAGCTAGAGCTTCTTGGCACAAAAAACAAACAAATGTCTGGCCAGAATGTCCTGGTATGTTCAGGAGTTCCTATCTTCCTATCTTGAGGTTTCAGGACCTGTAGATTCAAAACAACACCAAAACTCAATAGACCCCAAACAATACCGTGGGCAAGAGGTTAATCTTTTTTAACTCTAATGAGCCTGTCCAAAAAGTTTATTTTTCATTTCATCTGACCATGAAATGGTAATTTAATTATTTCAATTTTCATCAAATTACATTTATTAAGTCTGAGTCATCTCTTTTTTTGTGGTTTGCCCTCAGAAGAGGCATTTTCAGTGCAGCCTAGCTAGGAATACTAAATTCACGCAAGCCTCTTAAAATTGTAGTTTTCAACAATTTGCATCTTGAAGCTGACAGAAATGGAAACATACACTTGTTTAATAACCAGGGGTGATCAGAAACAATTACTGTACATCCTTTTCCTGGCAGGGTTGCTACAATACCAATAAGTTTAAATTCATTTTATGGACACTAGAATTGATTCAGCCTTTTGTGGATATTTTATTTCCATCCCCCAACTTGAGGAGGTCAAAGACCACTTTCCTGTAGTCTTTGAAGACCTTTCTGAACCTTACCATGTTGATGCTTGCTGCTATGAATGTTGAATGTTTTCAGTTAATTACCTCCTTTTAGACCCCAAGAAAACAGGAAGCCTTCAGAGGCCTCTATATAGTTCCATTGGCTTCCGTTGCACTTCCAAGAGCAGAATGTTATTGTAGTATATGTACTGTATATCAGAATCTACAGAACATCAGAATAAAAATAATCAGTTCTTCTGTATGACATTTTCTTATTTCTTTTGGTATATGAACAAATCTGTAAAGCATTCTGTCTGGGATACACTGAGGTATGCAAATTAACAGTTTATTGCCCTGGTCCTTGTATGTTTAGAGCCAGGGGTTGGACTTGGAATTGGAGCCTGTTGCCTCACTTTGGAGAATAGTTTTCCAGGCATCTATATTCATAGCCTTGCGCCCGGGTCCGTGGCAAAGATGGATGGCCGGCTAAGGTGAGCTGCTCCTTCAATACGCTGTATTGTACAGTTAGAAATCTTAATGTATTTACCATGCAAAGTTTTTTCTAAAATAATGATGTATTTGAATTACATTTCAGGAGCAATTGATAGGGCTTTAGTGTGCTTGGTAGATTTATGTAGTTTTCCAGACAATATAGTAATGTTCATTAAAAACTGGTGTGTATTTAATCAGTTGCACATCCTACAATGCACAAACTGTGTTGTTTAGCCATTTCATTTGTTTTGCCACTGTTCTGTTCTCCTTTTAATAATATGTATTATTGAATACATTGTATTTGATTCCAGCTTGATTAAAAAAACACACTTGTCTCTTTAAATGGATACTTGTGTTTTTGTGAGATCTGAATGATTAGAATTAGAATCAAGAATGGATCATTTAATAAATAAGCAAGCATATAAACAAGGAAAGTAAAGTCGGCAAGAGTTTCTAGATCTCAGTTCTGCCAACAATAAGAAGGTGATTTAGCATACCAGCCTCTCAGCTCTAGAGTCCTGGGTTTCATTCCAACTTTGAGTACCTGCCTGTGTAAAGTTTATATGTTTTTTTCTGTGCTCACAAGGGTTTTGCTGAGTGTTCCGGCCTTTACACAGTGACATGCTGCTTAGGCTGAATGACTCTAAATTGCACCCTTAGGGTATATTTATCAATTAAAAATCTTCCCAACTCATTAACCAAGCACTATCCCCCATCTGCACTATATGAGATCACACAGAGACCTCACTTTAAATGGTAATCAGGGGTCGGAGACCTCACTATATCCCAGTTTAACTAAGGGTTTTAGTATGTTTTTTGCCACCATAAATATTGTAATATAGTCATAATTGTGTTACACTACCTATACCTACTCTCGGTTAAAAATAATACTCCTGCCAGAATTCTGCATGCTTTTCCCATCTTAGCAGAGACAGACATGGTGTTTGAAATCCTCATTAAATTACTAAGAAATGAGCAGTAATAACAATTAAACAAAACCATGATTTTCCATGTATCTTCCATTATTTGCTTTATCTTAGAGAGCAAGTTCCAAAACATCTTAACCCATGTGTTTCCACTTACTGAACACCTGTGACTAGTTAGCTTTTCTCATAGGTTTATTTTCACTGTCCTCATGAATGAAGCAGCACAATTAATACAAACGTGCAATTGGGTCTGTCACTTCTTTTTTTTGTTCATTCTGCTTGTGTTACTTAGTAACAAGTACATCACTCACATGAATAATGCCAGTGCATCTTTCCCACTTTTGTTTTTTAATTACAAGCTTTGTCAGTTGAAGAATGAACGTTTGCTATTGCCTTTTATTAGAAATTGTAGTCCTGATTTAGGGGAAACGTCAAACACCAAGGCTGCTCAAGGTTGGAGCTGGACTCAAAACACTTGCAGAATTCCAGCAAGAGTAATATATCAGTTGGTAAACAGAAATTAGAGTGAAACAGTATGAGTACTGAGTAATCAGTAGCATCTGTATTCTGTGCTTGAGAGTTTGGTGAAGCAAAGCCCTCAGAAACTGAGATGCAGATTGAAAGCAGCTATCCTCATTTCATCATTTAAAGATTTACTGTGTTTTTGGCTGGGAAATAGAATTAACCCAAGGTAAGCTTAAGGGATTCCAAAAGAAGCAAAATAAATACTGAGAAGGCAGAACACTAAATATAGTGCTATTAATGATCTTGTTAGCTTTTTAGACTCATTCACCCACCGTATTCAACGACCACTTAGTTCTGTGGGTTTGGTAAAGATGGTGTTCTTCCAGCTTGATCAAAGATTTTTAGACTGTATGAACTTGGGGAAACTCTTTTGCATACAGTATGATGCTTTGAACTGACACCAATGCTAACTCATTGTATTATATCAATATGTTGATAACTTCTGTTAATTAAATCAGTAATGACATGGCTGGAGGCTCAGAATAAATGAGTCATGTAATTTCTATTGATAAGTATAAACAAGGTAGATGTCACATGCTAGAGAAAAAGATTTCTGGTGTATCCCCCAAGATTTTCTTAAGAACCCAATCTGAGAACCACTGATGTTTTACTCTTCTAAAGATAAGCCGGTTTCCTTGTAAGTATAACGAGTCACAATGTCGGGAAAGGTTGACATTAGGACTGCAAAGAGACTGAAGTACTTGATAACCAATTCCATCCTCTCTTACTACCCAATGGATAGCCGTGGAGACCAGGTTCTAGAAGTGGACTCTGTAAGTCTGCGCCATGCTGCCCTGAGCGAAGCTTATGCCATTCTCAGTGAGTGTGGGCCCGGTCCTGTGAGTCTGATCATCAGTCGACATCCCAATCCAAAAGTAAGACTTGATTAATTTTTTTACATATGGCGTTTGTGTTGAAGCACTCTGCTTTTCTGCCACAGGCTAGAAATATGTATAGTTCTTTTGGAGGCCATGAGTGCATAAAGATAAATGTGTTATTCAGAATGAGGGAATACCGAAAGTCCATGCTGCCTATGATTTTTTAAAGCCCTGGATGACATCTTAATTTTTTTTTCCCCTTGCCAAGTGAATGTGCGTGTCTCTTAAGGATAGCAAATCATATTTGATGACAGTCAAGAACAATCCCATAACAAATGTAGACACAGAAGGAGCACTTAGACTGGCTACAGTTCAAATAATTACTGTATATTGCTCGTTTTCCATGTTCATTCTTTAAAGAACCAAAATGCAAAAATACCTTTCAGAACGTATAGAAGGAAAGCTTGTACTCAAGCTGTGCTCCTTTAAACATGTCAGTAGTGTAATTGGTTGCAGAGGCAGGTCTGGTTAATGTAATGGCTTTCTACCTGTTATTGAAGAATTCATAGTCATATCTGTCAAGTTTTTATTCAAACATCAGACATGCTGTAATCCTGTAAAGAAGCAGCTGTAACTTGCTCTAATTTCGGGGTTTAAAGGGAAATACTATTGACACTTTTTCCGTGGTTTTGGTCACAAATCATTAGTGGGTTCTAGAATGAATGACGTGCACTCACATTAGGTCAAAGTGGCACAAGTGCACTTTTTATTGAACAGCCAGTAATAACAAAGAATACATGAAAAGACAGCTCTTCATTTGTCCCCCAAGCCAGGTGAGGGAATGATTGGGAGTTTCCTGAGCACATGACACCCATGACACCAAAAACCACCAGTACAGGGGGCTTCATTCACTCCTTTCTCCACCCATGGGTGCTGCATAACCTTTGCATGCACGTAGCTCCAGGGCCCATTTAGAGAACAGCTTGTCCCAGCAGCCGCAGACAAACAGGATTTCATCAGAAGATGCACAGAATAGTAGAAACCACAAATAACACTAAGGTGTTGATACACAGAAGTTCTTTGGGGCTCAATATATTTTAGTTTTATCTCTTTCAGCTACAAGAAGACTAGTGTTTATTCCATTATTATGCATAATTATCTTACTTTTTGATGAGGATACCCAAAATAAAATTCATATGAAGTCTTTCATACATACAAATTCCTCAACTTCATGTTCAGTAGTTAAGCCTGAATTTTGAACACTATATGGAGCTCATATGGGACAAGATTATTATCTGAAATTTAAGCAGAAGACTGAAACTACATGGAAAACAAGAGTCCTAAATGTAAATATGTTACAGGAAAGAAAACAAGCAAAATCTCACATACCCTGCAACATTGCTACAGTTTGCTACAAAATATAATTTATTTTTTCACTGTTCAATTTTATTTGTTCACTGAAATGAGAACAGAATCTACAGCAGTACAGCAAGTGATACCCTCACATACTAGTTGCAAGCTAATACCTTCCCTTACTCAAAGTAAGCTTTAGTGTTTCATCCCATGATCAGGCTGATACCGTCGGAGATATATTAAATCACAGAATAAACATGCCCACTCCTCAACATTACTGTAAAAATATAAATAGCTACCAGAAATTGTGAGGAAAAAAAAAACATCTGACATTATTATCAGGGATTTTTACATTGACTGAAAAGTACTGGTCATTTGGTTTCAAAAAGGTACTTTTTTCTGCCATTTAGAATACTTTTTTGTCACAAAACGTCTGCTAAAAATGTGATATTGAAACATGCATTTTTGGGGATTTACAAGGTAACTTCAAATATGGCAGTGTTCATTTGTACTTTGTAAGTTTTAATAGTGGAAGTACGATGATGCACTTGAAGCAACAACTGCTGTTGTAATGGATCTACTAACCTTTTTAGATGCCTTGTCAGTATATATTTTTATGTGATTTAAAATACTGTAGGATACTTATGATGTGTGCTAATATACTACCTGCTTTGTATCCCATTAAGATGGAAGAGAGAGGTTTAAGGTCTCACATACTTTTTGTTGACTCCAAATCAGTTGAAAAAATGACATTTCCTTTGAAGACAGTTTGCTTTTAGCTGAAATGCAACTTTCAATTTAATTTCAGCTTTTTGTACACATCTAATATTTATAACGATCTTCTTTACTTTCTGTTTAACTTTAATAAAATACTTAACATTTTTGATAATATTTTCTATTAATGAGCAATACTTAGCTCTGTCTTACTGTGTTCACATTTAGCTTGTTTAATATCCCCTCCCTGAAACTCCAATCCTCTTACGGCACTGACAGGAAGTAAAATATTTGCTCTACTTATGATGGAAAAAAGCATATTTCCTTTAGGCGACAAAGAATTCTTTTCATAAGGTTCAATTTTCAGTGATCCCTAGCACATCTTGCATATTTAAGAAATGATAACATTGTAAACCTGATACTGAGTTTGGCTTAAATGTGTTAAGGGTGATTTAATTGGAAAGTCCCAATACTGGCACAGTTAAACAGAAAAGTTTAAATGTATACTCAGGTGGTGGGAAAGGGTGTTTTTTCTAGACATACAACAAGGTAAGGTATGTGCAAGTGAACAAACACATCAGAGCCCTTCACAGATCTGGGAGACCACATAAGATAACCTCAAAAGCAGTAGAAAGGAATTGATCTATATGTCCACAAAAACCCTACACTTACAGTAGAGAATTTACCTACACGTTTTCTTTGAAAGTGTATCATATTTTCCTAAGAAAACAATGCAGAAGTTCACTCTAGGCAGGTGACACATCAATGAGTGAGGCAAAGGTGCAAACTTCTTGTCAAGAAAATACTTGAAGCATTTAGCATATGCCTATTTACAGATGCACAGGCCTGATACGTTTTTTTTAACAGCATCTTATGGATCATTCAGTCAGTGTTGAATTGTTTCAAGAGCGGAACTTCAGATGGTGATAAAGCATGTCAAAGGTTTCATTGTATGTACTGTCAAGCAATAGCGGCAGTTCTATTTTGGTTTAGGCCTACTGCCACTCTTCAGAGGCCAGAAGCCTTTGTGTAACTGTAGAAATTGCTTTTGCTTTGCCGAAATAATGCCCCGCAGTCTAAGAATGTCTGGACATTGTCTAAGATTAAGCCTGAACAACAATCCAAAGCTCACGGCCAAATAAATTTTGTAAAGAGTAAATGGACCAAAGTGCAGCACTGGTCATTCAGACTACCGGACTGCAAGGTACTTGTGTACTCATAGCAACTTATTTGCATGCTGTAACAGTGACCAATGAGTACCTTCTTTAATTGTAGACCAGAGGCATTCTATCTGGGATTTGAACTCATGACCATCTGATCTGAAGTCCAAAGACCTTACTACTAAAATGTAGCTCAGCATATTTACACACAAAAACATACAAAATGTAATTTTTGTTTTTGTTTTACTATGAAATTGGCTTGTTTTGCATAATTGGTATGGTTGGATTAGCACCATTGTGTTCAACACCGGTGTGTACTCCAAAGGAATCCCCTAGATAGGTTTTTATTGCTTGGCACCATCTGGTGGTCATATCCAGTATTATGTAGGAAATGTGATTTTATGATTTTCTATTTCTGACCAAATGTCAGAGTGTTTCATTTTAGCTCTACATTTTACTTCATTAATTTCATTTGACATCATTTGAGTTCTTGGAGGTCTGAACCTCAGCTTTTTCAATTAAATCATTACAATACCCACTAAGATGCCATAGTAATAATATAACACAATTTAACTTTAGGATTTGTGTATATGAACAATAAATGCAATAAGCAAGCTTCTCATTTTAATTAATTTATTTTTTCTTTGTATTTGACCATGATTCACTGTGTGACTGAATACACGAAACATTAACTTTAATCACCTGTGCTGATGGTTGTATTGATTTTCTTCCAAATAAATCTACAACTATCTGAAGGCCCTCCTGGAGCTGTGCTGAAGAATGCCATAATAGATCTGTGTCATAGCAGCATATATATATATATGAAAGGAAAACAATTTCCTTTCATTTTTTTAATCTTTTTTTTGTCTTTTAGGTTTCTGAACAAGAGATGGATGAGGCAATTGCACGCACCACACACAGGGAAAGCCTGTGCAAAGATGGTCATTCTGCTCATGTGCTTGGTATGTTAAAGCAACCAGTTGTTTCTTGTTAACATTAAAGTCAAAAGTTTTGAGGACTCTAGACCTGAGCCCCCTACCATCTGTATCTGTTTATAACTATCTTCTCCATATGTACAGGGGCACATTCATCTGAATCTGCTGCACAGTATTCTTTGAGAAACTATTTGCCTGAATTGGTTCATGAAATCTTAGAGAAGAACACATTAAAGCCTGAGCTAAGGTTAATACTGCTTTAATGAAAATAGTGAGAAGTTAAAATGAGAGATATTTATGGTTCTATAGACTGAACAACCATATGTAAAGAGTTGCTGTAAACTCATGATTAGAGAACTGACACTGATAAAGACAGCGGGTTTGATTGCAAGTCCTATTACTGTAGTAGTTTTGACAGATGCCTTAACGCGCTGTGAAGAGTAAAAAATGGGAGGTTGCTACGCTGCTGAATGAGCCATGTTTGTTACAGACTTCCTTTCTCATTTCGGTTCATAATCATGGTTGTAGTAATAGATACTTTATTGATCCCATGAGGGAAATTGCAGTGCAACAGCAGCTTAACACAGACAACACAGCACAGTGTCAAGTAATAGTGAAAATAAAGAAGGAAACAGCATTCAAAGTACAGGCGTGGGTTCCTCCAAAAGAAAAAAAAAGCCTTTGAAACACTTCATAATACCGGTACATTTAAATATATGCTAAATATACTAAAACTACTATATTATACACTGTAAGAATAAGACTCATTCTAAGTAACTTAGGTGTAGCAGCACATACTGTAAAGTCACATTGGCGAACATATAATTACAACACAAGCTAGAGACATATAGTCTGCCTTCCTAGCTGCAAATGCTGGTGTTACTGTATAATGGCATATGTATACTTACACACAAACTTATACTGAATATATCACTTGAAACACCGCACATCACATTGTTAATTACTATATAAATAGATTGTAATTAAAGCACTGCACATCACATTGTTAATTACTATATAAATAGATTGTAATTAAAGTCTTATTTGCGCACCTGCATTGTAACGTGTTTCTAAAGCTACTATAGGCCACTACATAACTTGAAGACTAGTCAAATGTAACTTAATAACCATTGCAGTCTGACTGAAAATTGTGAAAATGTTGAAATCAAGTTCAGAATACCTTAAGTATATAGGAGTATTTAATTTAAGGTGTTTTGAAAAACAAAGACAGACTGAAAGTCTCATTTCAAATATTTACTGCAAAGAATACACTAAGGAAAAAAATACATACAGGATGTGTTTTTTGCTTCCATTGTTCCAGATCATTTTGCTGTTCTCCACAGAATTACTGACAAGCTGTGTGAATCGCTCAACCACTAAACATAGATTCTACCTGGAGTCTTGTATTTACCCTCAAGCTTTCTTTTGCGTTTATTAAAATTATGAATGAAGAAAGTTGGAACCTTAGCCAAACTGTGTGTTGATGATTGGTCAAGCATGGGCTCTAACTCAGCAGAATAATGTGTGTTTGTTTGTATATCTCCTAAACAATGCTAGAAGAATAACTCAAAGTACTTTATAACCCCCAAATCATTAATCTTCATCGTTGTACCAGGGAACACAAGTGGGAACATTAAAGCATGATTTAAGTAGGCAGATGATGAAATGTGTTTAGACTGCAAACATAGCTGGATTTCTCAACAGCTGCAAAATTGCCATGCTTAGTTGATTTGAAGAATTTTATTAATTCCTCCTCATTGCTAAGAAAGTGGTAGCATAGGTACATTCCCATATCAGTGTCCATTAGCTATTCCAGTCATTTTTGTTTGCTACCAATACTGTTTTTTATCATGTTCTATGCTGGAATCTTCTCTTTTCCTTGCATGAAAAGAGTGGAGGTGTGCAGGGTCTCTTCACTAGTAAATAACTTGGATTTGGCTCACCTCGACTGGCTATGAAAGTCACCCAGTGTAGCCCTACTTTTTGTCTAGAAAATATGAAGTTTGCTGTTGTAGATACACTCCCCTGGAGAAGGGCATTTTGACTTACGGGAAAGGAGTAGAAACTTATAATGCCATGCTTTTTGATTTGAGTTTTTGATTGGTCAACAAATGTTCATTGGAAGAGTTCTACTAGTATCTAGCTAAAATCTTGTTTTCTTTCCTTAGGTTTGCCCTCTAAGAGCCCCTCTCCGACAGTGAAAGCTAAGCAAAGCGATGGGTCCACTTCTCTAAGCTGGACAATGAAACGTTTCCTTGAACCAGCCAGCCGGGTAACTAGAGTCATCTAGACAAGACAAAAAATGCAGATTGAAAAATACAAGTTAATAGATTATTCCATGATGAAAAGAGAAGAAAAGAAACAAGCGTAAAGGAATAAACCTTTACTTGTTCCTTTGCAGCCTACGCATGCTGCCACAGCTACCTACTTAAACTACTTCAAGATAATAGATATTGACATTGTAAAACAATCTTAAATTGTTACCTAAAAATTCCATATATTTAGATTTATATCAATAAGATATAACAGATGTTCTAAAGATCTGTTATCTATCCTAATGTTTGACTTTCAAAGTAATGTTCAGAGATACAGTGGTTGAACACAGAAGGAGTCAAGTCCATTTTTTTCTTTTCAAAGATTCCTGTACATGTTAGTTTCCTGTATTTAAAATTGACAAGAAATGTTAGTATCAAATCTCATAAATCTAATGGTACTGCATGTATATTATTCAAATGTTCATTTCAGTATGCTTTTGCTCATTTCATTGTCTTTTAATTTTTTAAATGGGAAATACTTCATAAATAAAAAATGCTGTGTTCTTTAGTGTCCAGAGTTAATAAAGAGTCCCAAATGAGAAGTTTTAGATCATATTACCCTTAAAGTAACATTAATATTAACCCTTACCTATTTAACATGCCACATATCAAATCCTAACTTACTTTACATGACAAGTTCTAATTGTATTAATCTGTAATAATATTAACTTTTTATATTTTACTGTGTGCAGCAAGGGTCACTGAGTTCAGAAGCAGAACTCTCTCAGTACTTCTCACATGATGTCCCTAGCCAGTCCTCTCTCTCTGAAACCATGGTAACGGGGTCCAGTGATGAGGAACTGCTACGTCACAAGAGCTGCAGCACCTCATTGGACGATACTATAGCTCCATCCCTTAACCTAAGTACGTATCCCTCCTCTCAGAATTTAAAATGTTTTTCAGTGATGAAACATATAAGCTATAAACACATAATTTTTTGTTTTTACTTTTTAGTGAAAACTATTGCCCTTTCAATACTGAAACAGAAAAGAAATATAAGTAATAAAAATAGATTAGTAACATTTTTTTAAAAAAGTCAGAGACCAAAGCAAACAAACAAACAAAAATACAGAAGATACAGAGATAACAGAAAATGTATTATGCATTTTATATTAAGCTTACCTCATATATCACATTACTCATTCCACCTTAATGTAACTTGCCAATTTCCAGCTATATTTTCCAGATCATTAGGGAGTCAGGCCAGGAAAGGCTAATATGAATAATTATGAAATATTTTCAGAAATTACTTCTCATCCTTTCATGCAAATGCTTTCAGCTTTTCTAGGGTACAACTATAAAACTCTATATGCCACTGATTCATAGTCGTTGGATTAATTTTAATTATTTAGAATGCTTTTTTTACAAAACTAATCATTTTTTTTGCATGTTTTAGCCAAAATAGGTTCTATTAGGTCAGTTGTCGAGCCACAGATCTGTTGTTTAGCATTTGTTGCTAATTTTTGCTTTATCTTACTTGTACAAGTTAGCTATTAGTTGACAAGTCCAAAATATGTGTATACTGCATGTACGTTTCAGTGTGATTTATAGCAATTATGGTTGCCAGCTGTCTGGTTTCTGGCATTTTTTTCAGTGCCCTTTACCAATTGTCACCTATAATTTTATCTTTATTTTTTATTGCCAAAGGCTAGGCACAGATTATTATGATGTAATAGAGGGATAACTGTTTTATGGTTATATGTTAACAGCTCATTAATAAGTTACTGAAACAGAAGAAATAACTTGCATTTAGCGGGGAAATTAATGGGTCATGTCTTTTTTGTGTTTTGCATCATGACATCAGAAATACTAACTGCAAATACATTTTAAATGTCCATAGCCCTACATCTGTCATCCACATGTGTTAAATACTATGTGTGTCAGAGTTTTTGCACAGAACCATTTTACTCCTCTTCACAGCATTCAAGGAGCAAGTCTATGTCAGTGTGGATGCAGGCAACGTCTCTCCATCGGGCAGCGGACGAGCTTCTGTGCCCCTGAACAAGCACGTGGAGGCGGCCCGGCAGGCCAGTCTAGGAAGCAGTCCCAAATCTATCCGCAGCCCGTTGCTTAGGCAACGCCGCGTCATCTGCTATGAGGATTTGGTCAGCGATGAAGAGATTGAGCCACCACAGGTGGAGGAGACAGGAGCCATGGCTCTGTACAGAAGGACCAGGCAGGGTGGGGCGGAAGGCGAGAGAATGCCAGAGGAGGATTCTGGGATCATCATTGCCACCTCTTCGGTGGAGGTGGACGATGAAAGTCAGGATGGGGGAGAGCTGCGCAGGAACTTCAGCAGCGAGGCTCCGACACCTCTCTACGGCAGCTCCCTGGAGTCAGAGGATGGGGGAGGGGCTGAGCAGCCGCCACTGGGAACAGAGTCTCCCTTCATGCCAATTTGCTCCTTTGAATATGATGGTGGCACTGGGAGCAGCAACCTGGGGGTTAAGAAGGACCCCCACCGTGAGGGCCAGCTAGAGTCCAAGCGCTCTCCCAAACTGGAGCACAAAGCTGTGACTCGAGTTAAAAGTATGATGAGCATCGAGTGCCCCAACTTGCCTCACCGCCCCAAGAATGAGGAGCAGCAGTCCCAGGCGGGGATCAGACCTGTGGCCAGGCCCCTGCCCCACAGCAGAAAATCTGAAAGCTGCGATTGTGCTGGGGCCTACACTGTAGAAACAGTTGTCCTGCACAGGAAAGTGACAGAGTCCTTTGGCTTGGATTTGGAGATCAAGTCCTCTCCTCTGAAGGTGTTGATAACGGGTTTGAGGCCAGGAGGTGCCGCTGAGAGAGTATGCAATATTTATCTATGTTTTAAAGTGCATGTTCAATCAAGATCTGGGTTATGAGTCATTGCTTTATATAAGAAGACTTTTGAGTTCCTCATATAACATTTATTGCATAATGAATTAGTCATCAAGTGAAATCTGTCACGTCATGCTTGCTGTATTTCTCTCCCAGTGCTATCAAAGATTTACTGGTGGGAATGAAGCATTAGAAATGACTGTAACTACATTACAGTTTGTTTATTTTAGATGCTAGCAACCTTTTGTTTTATGATAATCATTCATAAAGTTTTAGTTCCACATTTATAAACCAGACATCTGATTAAAACCCCTGGGAATATTTCCTTGTGCACAACAGTGCAACAGTGAAGCATTTTTTCAGAAAACATTTTAAAAATAAACACACATTATATGTTAAAGACAGGTGCATAGATATAGAATTTCCAAAACATTCTTATTAATGTAATTGTTACTATAGTTGGAATTTCCTTTTTAAAGAATTGTTTAATATTCTGGGATTATCATTAAAATAACACAGAACAGCATTTTAAGGGTCGGAAAGCTGCAAGAATATCTGGACTCTGAATTGAAGCTGACTTTTAATGTATACTTTAGAGTCTGGATTTCTTATTATACATTACCATTTTATGATATCACGTAAAGAGTTAAATGTATGGATTTTGTTGCATTCATGAAGTATTTATCAACTGGCAAACACATTCTCAATTTAGAACTTTGCAACTGCATTGCAACACAGTTTTTGTGGATCACAAATTTAATGTTCAATTTTACTTTTTTTTTACAAAAGGAAGCAAAGTCCTGGAACCTCTCCTAAGTACATAGGTCATTTTCTTTTAATTACCACAGACCTAACCCTTTACTTGCGTTGATCTGGCATTGCTTTTCTGTATTATTCAGCTGTTTTATGATACTTTCAGGAATCTATGGGCAGACTGAGCATTGGTGATGAGATTGTATCGATTGGCAGCACCCCAATCAGCTGCTCATCGTATCAGGATGTTTGTAACCTCATGCAGAGCCTTCCAGTAGCTCTTACATTAGATGTGAAAAAGCCAGTTTCAGGTAAGAACAGATTTTTTTTTGTTCCTTCTGGTAAATATCCAGATTTACGAGACGTTAGATGATGTTTCCACTTGAAAGTTGTTGGTAGACTCAGATTTGCCTATTATAATAATAATTTAATTATAATCATTATTCTAATAATATTATTCTAAAATAGGGAATGTTGAGATTTCCACACATCATCTGAACATGAATGCAAATGATGGTTGAACCAGCAGTATCTTTTGACAACATTGCATTTACAGAAAAGTAATGTGTAAGAGGGATTTTTTTGGATAGGGACTGAAGTATTTTTTTTGTAAATCTGTGTTATTTTCCCTAAAATAGCATTGTCACATTTGTTTCTGCAGCCTGCAGGTAAGTCTGTAGGTTCTGTACATGATCTTTTTTTTTGCGCTACGTGACATGTATTTAACATCTCAGTAAAAAATATAATTAAATAACTATTAAACATTTAAATTGCATTTCAAATAAAAGGCAAAACTCAGTATGTGAGTACACAAAATATATTGCTTTTCTTACTACTATTAACAAGAAAAGCTTCTAATCCCAAATGTTCTGTAATGTTCTGATCACAGTAAATGTGATCTATCTGTAGACGTCCTGTATACTGTACTTTCCTTTCCTAAAGAGTCTGTAGTGCTCCGTTATATTCTTTTGACATTTTGACATTTTCTACATGTTGAAAAATACATTTTTGTACACCTCAGATATTGAAACTGGATTCTCCTTTATGAATTTGAGTTGATTTGAACCATGTAGAATGTTACTCATTAGAGCTACCTTTCTGTAGCAAAGATCAGCATAATAGCATTTGAGTCTATTTGGAGCCTACACGGTTGAAAATAAAGAGGTCAATCTGTCTTTCTCCATGCTGCGCAATGAAGTAGGAGCACAACAGGCTTTTCCATGCTGGCAGTACCCTTCTCCGCCAGAAAGGGAACTGCAAGCAGCTGCCTTTGTTTCAATGGTGATTATTTCATTATTTTATTCATTTATTGTGATAATAATCATTTAATATTTCTGTGTTTGTAATTGCGGTACACTATTTTCTTTCTTCTCCATCACCACTTAGGGTAAGTAAAGCAGTGTTCTGGCCTTCTCTCCAGGTATCTCTAGGGACTGGTATCAGGTGGAGGTCTTTGGCGTTAGGGTCTGATATTTTGATATCCTGCCTTCTTTATGCATTGTGTTTAAAAATATGTATTTAGGCTGCTTGTAATGTGATTTTAAATAGTGGACAGGATTTATAAAGACCTGGTAGGAAGCTGCTACAATTTTTGTGCATAGATTATTTCCAGGCTGCATTTGAGCTGAATGTATGCATTTCGTAATGAAGGTTTATGCTTTTGCATCTGTAGTCTGGGATGTCTGATGAAGGCATTGTGTTCCTCCATGAATTCTTTTAGACTCTTGCTGACATTGGCTGCTCCAGAATGTGAGGTAGTTCTGTATGCATTTTATAGTTGCTCAAAAGCCAGGTGTGTTGTGCGGTAGTTCTATCATTATTATTAGTTTTGTGTTTTGATCCCCAAGTGAAGGGAAATCTTTGCTGATAGTGTCTTTTGGTTTGAGTGATGGTTTGATGTGGTCCCTGGTAGAATTAATCTGATTTCTTTTGTTTTTAAGAAATATGGGAAGATACATTTACTTTCTCTTTTTTAAAGTTATACTTAATACCCTGTGTTGCTTTCTTTGCTGTATTGTATTGCATTCAGGAGCACAATTGTAGTATTTTTAATTAAAAATATTGGAAGACCCTCTGCTTAGTCCATGTGTAGGATTGGATCAATCTCTTCACAAAGGACCTGCCTCTGGTATCAGATATTCTGAAGATGTTGTCCCATTTGTGGAGACTCTATAACTCTATAATGGAGACCCTCCTATCCATTTAATTGAACCTTAAACGAAATAAATGTTTTATCCTCTATTTTTTTCATAACATTAATTGTTTTCATTACTAAAAAATTATATAATAACTATAAAAATACAAAACATACTGGTAGGTTAATCGGCTTCTGGAAAAATTGGCTCTAGTGTGAATGTGTGTGATTGCGTTTGTGTCTGTCTGCCCTGAGAATGACTGGTGTCCTGCCAAGGGTGTACCCCGCCCTGTATCTGTTACTTGCTCAGGTAGGCCCCAGCTCCCCCACAACCCTGAAATGGAAGTTAGAAAATGGATGGATATATAATTTTCATCTCCTGCAAAGTTTCTGGTTTCAAGTAAAATGACATTTCTAACTGTAAGAGAACATCACACAAACTGTTGGTACATGGTTGGGATGTACAGAAGACTGTGCACCATATATGAAGACTTCCTTCCTTGAATAGACAGGTTTTATTTTAAAAAAGCCAATCACCAGTTTTCTCTTGAGTGAGAAGATGAAAGTTAAGTAAAGTAAATTTATGTAATGGAGGGTTTTTCTTTTTCATAACGGGGAATTGAGAAGAGGCTGTTTTTTGCCTATATCCATGGATATCAAGGGGAAGAAGGATTTCATCAGGTTTCTTCAGTAGGCAAGCAAATAAAAAACTCCAAAGCTGTCTCCCTTACATAAGTATTGGGATATCGGACAGTATCTGCAGTGACTTAATGTCTTAATTTGTCCATGAAGATACCATTGCTATGCTGAATTTCTACTTCCATAAGCCCTTGCTAATCCATATGAGACAAAAAGAGTTTACTGCAATAAAAAATGTTATTTTATATACTTATATATTATAAGTATCTAAAAATTATTAGACTGAAAAATAATATATATATGTTTTAAATAAAAAATACATATTTTCTGAGACATAAGTATTCTATTTCCAAGAAAGCAGTACCCTGTTCTATATGTATACTTTCAGATAGATGTTCAGGAATATGCACAAAAATGTGAATGCATAGACCGTTACCTTAATCATATTCCTTTTTTACCACTGTTCAGTTGAAAACTGTTTATGGCACACATCTTCATGTACTGGACTCATTTACATTACATAAGGAAGAAAAAAACAAAAGTTAAAAGATCATTGTGATTTAATTTTTGAGTACAACCTCACAGGTCGAACAGTAAATTATCAGCAAGGAGGATCTCTGTAGGAATCACAGAAAAAATAAAGGTTACTCTGTTTTGTTTAATACAATCACAAAATATGTTTAGGCAGGAAACGTGGAAGGTTGTCAAGAAAATGTCGCTTATTGCTATTGCTATTTATTTATTACATAAGGACACGTACAGGAAGTGGAGTCTAAGTAACCCATAGATATCTACTGGGGGAATTTGATTTATGTTAAAGAATGTGTCTGGGTATTTTGAGGTCTCAAAGTTAATTGCATCTCTTTCATTAATTGCATTAATCTGCATCTGTTTCTAATAACATCTTCCATACTTTTTAAATGTCATGTGTTACATAGAAAATAAAATAACTTCTACCTTGCAATGGTGAAATAAATTGTCGAATATTTTGGAAATCCGAAGCAGTAGCTGCAAGGAAGCTAAAGAAAACTTAAAATTAAGTAAGTTAGAAAAGCTAAAATCTTAATGTTAATGTCACTGAGGTGTGCATTGGCTGTTTTCTTTGATAAAGTCCAGATGCATGTATGGAGAAAATAATATAATAAAATTTTAACTTTCATGCAAGGAGTTCATTAATTTGAAAATAATTTTTCAACCACCTGCTGTAACAAGGTCTGTCACATCCTATTGTCTGGTTTGGCTAATATAATTATGGTGATTAATAATATGAAACACATTTAACATTTAATGTTCTGGAATATGAAAACTATTTCTGACATATGAAAATCTCACAACTTCATACAGTGTATAATGTGAAGTATTTCTTCATCTAACCTTTTAAGAAAATTTAAAAAAAATTAAAGAAAATTCCTGTTTTCTTCCTTGAATGTTTTGCTGGTTTTTGTATCTAAAATTAGAGTACTTGAACCTACAATACCCAATGAAAAGAAAGATGTGTGGGTCAGTCTTCAGGAGTGTATTCGTGCAATACAGCAAAAATGTTGTTTGTATCCCTCCAGGTTTAACCACCCAGTCTTTAAATTCCTTCATTATTTTATTTGGAATATGTCTTGTAATTGAATATTATTTTTCATTTCCCCTCCACAGCTGTAGATCGATTGTCTAGCATAATTATGTCATCAAGCACCGATGGAAGTTCCAGAATGGATTCCTCCAAGACTTTCATTTCTGAGGAGAATGTTGAAGATTTGACTAGGAAAGAGCCTGTTAGTACAGAAAATGAGCTATCTACACATGAACATTTAGATTCTCAGACCTGTTTAAAAAACTGTGAAAAGACAAGCCATAAGAATGATATTCCTGTCACCTATATTGATGACTATATAACTGAACTAAGTGCAACAGATGAAGGGGTTCTTCATGCAGTGGATACAAATGCAAGCCCAGATTTATGTGAAGAAAGAAGTACTTCAAAAATATTAGATGGCAGTAAAATGCAGGAAAATGATTGCAAGTTGGGTCATTTGCAACGAAATACATTGGATTTTTCAGTTTTGGATTCTGGGAATAAAGGCCGGCTTTTGACGGTCAGTAAAACATTCTTAAATAGCTACTCCAGGAACTTCAGTAATTTGAGTGAAGACGCAACTTGTATTCCAAATGGTGTAAATGAAGAAAATGTTTCATTAGCTCCTAAATCTATGTACAGTACAGTAGATGATAGTGACTCAGAAACAGATTCTGCTACTGAAAATGGACACCATGTGGAAAAACCACATAGTCGTGATCCCAACCAGTACACGGATCTTCAGATAACAGACTCAGATGAGGAACACGTTGAGATCTGTTACAATGAAACGCATAACTCGAGCTCTCTGAACCAGTCTGAGGCACTAAAAGTTGAAGAAAGGGTTCAAAATGTAATGCCTCAGCATGAGAATTCAAACTCTCTTAGTATAAAGAAAGCACATTCCTTTGAAGCAAATCAAGAAGCGTTACCTTTTTCACTGCAAAAAAGGTCTTGCTCAAACCCGGCTTCTCTATGTCAGACAGACAAAGAAGTTCCCATTCGTTCTGAAACTTTACAATTGCAATGCACATTATCTTCTGACTCTGACAGTGCTGGAAAAAACAATGGAAATTCAGAAAGAAACCGCTTCATGAAAGATGAAGAAATGGTTTGTCCGTCCAACAGAGACATTTCCCCAGACAACCCAAGTGTGTTATCAGAAGAGAGTGGCAAAAAAGTTAACTGTTCATCTAATAAAGGGGTAGAACCTGCTTCTCCAAGTCAACGTAATGCTGGAAGCTCTGCTTGCATTCATTCAATCTCCCACAGTATCCCAAGATCTCAAGATTCTGTTTTAAAGCTTCAAACAAATTCATCAGTACCTTCGAATAAATCTAGTAATCATGTCTCATCACAAACATCTGCCCCAGTGATGAAGAACTCCCTTTATAGCAATTCCAAATCGGGAGAGGGAATTCTTACAGCACTCGCATTAAAAGACAGAGAGAAAGATAAGGCATTTCCTCTAGAAACAAAAATGGATGCTTCACAATTACAAACTATTTCCTCTAGTCCCTTACCTAGGACCTCAGGAATGAAAATGCATTATGAAAGTACCAGTTTGTCACAGACAAGTAGTAGGAGCAAACTCCAGGATAAAAGCCAGAAAGCAAACACAGCACCCAAGCTGAAGGGCTTAAGTATTAAAAGTAAAAACAAGGTACAAGATCCATCTACAACAAAACCTTCAAAGTCTGAAGGTGGTTCTCAGAAGAAACAGCAAACATCCCTCATTCAGTCTCCAAAAGTTCAACCCAAGAGAGTTTTCTTAGCATGTAGCTTAAAGACAGGTAAGCAGACAGAGAAAAATGGTACATTGCCAAAATCTTGTCAGCAGAGGCAAGACAAGAAGTCGGCTGATCTGGACACCTCCTTCAAAGATAGTTCCAAACCCAAGGTGAGTGATTCGGGTTCTGAACCACAAAGGGAAGAATTTATACCTGGTCAGGGGAATGAAGAAACAACCATATCACAAGAAAAGCAATTTTCTCAAACAGTGCCGAAACCCAAGGAACCAGCTGAAACTTTTACAACACAAAGAAGTTTCATTGAAGTGCGACTTTCATCCTCTTCCTTACCATCATCTTTAACGTCCACGCCAATTTTAGGGCGTAAGGAGACTCCTCAAAAACCTGCAGATCCTCCTATGCAGGATACAGCTTCCCAATCTTCTAAATCTATAAGTACAACAAGTTTATCCCCTAAGCATACTGTAACAAGTCTTTTAACACAGAAGGATTTGTGCAGTAGTGGAAACCAAGAAGAGTCAATACTCAGTACTCGGGAAAGACATGGCAACCCTCCTAGTCTTTATGTTAATACAGAAGAAGTTGGCACTAAAACAGACAATATAGCAGAAGAGACAACTCAACAGGGTTCAGCAAGCAACGACATCTATTTTATCCACAGCCAGTCCATTGATGTTTTTAAAAGTCCTACAAAAATGGAAATTGATGAGCAAGTCAAGGCAGTCAGGTCCAGGCAGGAGGTTATGAAGTCCGACAGAAAAAGTTACTCCATTGAAACTAGTGCTCCCCCAGACCACAACTCTTTTTCTGTTAGACAAAGAATCAAGTCTTTTGAGAACCTGGCCAGTTTTGACAAACCAGTTATTCGGACCATTGATATTCAGTCCTATGCTGCCACTTCCAAACCTCTGATGTGTAGGAGGTCCTTAGGGTATGTAGTGCCAACAAGTGTCCATTCAATGGATGGTTGTCGCTCCTTGAGAAGGAGTTTAAGCTCCTGTGCTGACAATTCCAGTGAAGCTCCAGTTAATTCTCCACAGCATCTGAGGAAATCTCCATCCAGTATGGCTCTGTTAAATTTTGAAACACCAACTACAAAGAATCCCATGGAATCAAATGCAGAAGAGAAGGCTATGAGTGTTGTACCGGAAAGTGAGTATGTCAGCATACCACAAACTCCTCCTGTAACCAGAATCAGGAACATAAGGGATCGCTCTGGCTTGTCTCGCTCCAGACTAAGAGAACTCAGGGCATTAAGTATGCCTGACCTTGACAAGCTTTGCACTGAGGATTTTTCCAATGAAACTGGCATTGCTACTTTCAAAACTGAACTTGAAGTCACACCGAGGAGGTGCCTAGGGAACCCGGCAGAAGGTCTTAATAATTTGCACTCTGTAGCCTCCAGTGGTTCAGATGTCATGAAAGTGACTGAAAGCACATTGTCTGGTTTCACCAGAAATGTGGGGAACCATGGATTGGGCTTTGATGAAGAACCTTCTCAGAAAAAGGCCCATGAGGCAGAGTCTTCAGATAAGAGCTGGTCAGTCAGGTGAGTGGGATGGATGTTTATATTATCTATATTTTTATATTCCATATTCAGTTACATATATCTGAAGTGCTAGTGAGCCTTCTCCCTTATGCTGACCAGTTTTAGATTGCAACACATTATTGTTTTTCTCAGGAAAATGAATATCAAATTCCACCCAGACAGTACCCTCATTAATTCATCAGTACCCAATATGGAAAACTTCAGCTTTTAGATTTTGTGAAAGTTTACTTTCATAATGTAAGATAACCTGGATATTTACAATGGAAAAGAAGTAAACCTCTTGAGGTATGACATTGAAATGACCCAGAACAGATTTGGAAAGTACTGTGTTTTGGCTCAGGAAAATTCATTGCAAGGAAGCAGTCTGGAAAAACATTAAACAATATCCATTATTTCAAAATGTTTGAAAATTGTGGTTTGGACAAAAGTATATCTGTATTTATTAGACTTGTTTTTTAATCATCATAGAGTGGGGTTACTGTTTCATCATTATGAGTGGGATGAATGTTTCAGTTCACACACTCAGTACTGCTGACAAAACAATTCTGTAAATATGCACATTCCTGATCTCCTGAACAAACATGGAATTCTTTGTACATTGCAAGATTTTGTAATAAAAAATGGTTTACAGTTTAAAGGAAATCTTGATCAGGACTGGAAACGCTTAACAATGTAGTTAAGGAGATCAAAGCCTTAAAATGTTTTTTAAAGTTTAACGAATTGTGTTACTGAAAATAATTGCTCAAGTTTGCCAAGCATCAGTTACAAGAATTTCTACAAGTTTTTGTGCTAGTGTGAACAATGTGTTAAAGTTCTAATCAGCTGTATCCCCTCATACTTACAAAGAGCTCTGGGTTTAAACAGTTCATCGACTACTCACACTGGTCAAAATATTAGGAACCTGCACAGAATGTGTTGTGCGCAACAGGAAATACTTGAACTTGGAATTGTAGGTATTCCGTAATGTCTTTTCAAGACTTTTTTTAAAGGACTGCTTGCAGTCGAGGTTGTGGTCATGATAAAGATCTGTGGGATTCAGGTACACATTCCACTATCATTAAGTTGTCACATGCTTCCTAAGCCAGCAAAAAAATACAGGTCACTAAGAGAGTTTGTTTTGAGCAGTAGAGTGTATAGAGGGTGTTTTTGTCGGACCTCAGAGGGCAGTTATGAGTATTTAGCTATTTAGATGATAAACACTAGTAGAAAAGTAGTAGTAGAAAAACCACAGAATTTGCGTTTCTGCATGCATTGAGTTAAGCCTGCTTTTTTGCTGGCAAAATCAGTGAATATAGATACCAGTTTAGTTATTGAATACCAGTGAACAACATATTTTCTTTGGTTAATGTTACTGCTCTGGGACCTACTGTATTTGCCTGAACTCTGGAAATTACCATTTCATGCTCATAAGCCAGATGGCTTGAGTTGATATGAGAGTACGCCAGGCCACAGAAAACTTGAAAATTCTTGACCAAGCCAGTGTGGCTGCAACAACCTGGGAAAAAAGAACAAACACCAGCTAGAGGACTAGGATTTGGCAAACTATAGGTATTGCTTTTAGTTGTTAATGTAATCACCATTTCCATTACCCTGACATATAGGCACAAGTATGGGTTTTAACAGTATATGAAAAATGAATCATTTAACTGTTGATACTTTATAGTAAATGTATGTTCATACATAATTAATATTTATTAAGGAAAACAATTTGAATTAATGTAGAATATGCTATGAATGTATTAACTTCATTTGCTTTTAACATGCACTTAATAAGAAATGGATTGCTTCATGCAAAAATGCTTCACAATATCAAGACATTTTATATTTAAGATATTTGAGGAGAAAGGTTTACCCTTAAGCTTTCTTTTATAAGCTTTCTTATATGAAAAAAAAAACAAAAGTTGTCTATACAATACTAAAACTGTGAAGAGTATTCACTGCAATATTGATGGGCATGCATTATTACATTCAAAATTCTTGCCTAATAAATGGATATGAGGTAATAGAAAAATTTTCATTTTGGCTTTTTTAAAATATATTAATTTCTTTTCACTATTTCTATATCCTGTGAATATAAAGAGTCTTATATAAGATAACCACAATTTGTACAGTATGTCTATCGATTTCATAGTCAGCTGTGACAAAGTCCATCATTTAATGTCCAGGTGTTGTTGTTTTTTAAACTTGAGAGATTGTGATGTTTTTACTTTTAAGGAATTTTTATTTTTTATTTTCTTTTAGTTTAAGGGAGTTATCCATCTCCACCATTGATCAAAACAAGCTGCAGAGTATTCTCACCTCTGTGAAGGATAAACTAGATGTGTGGACCCTAATTCAGGAAGCCAAGACTCAGGCAGAGGTAAACAGAACACAAGACTATGGCTAACATCTATACTACATCTCACACAACAATGAATCTTATTCTAATAATATCTTTTGAGAATCTTTTGTTTTTTTTCTCCTTATGAATTAGCCCCCCAAAACGTACCTTAAACTTCCCTACCAGATCATCTTGTATCATGTGCTCTTGGTTGTGAGCAATATGGAAACATCAAAAAAGTGAAACATTTTTCACAAATGTTAGCTGGAAAACCACAGAGTCAGCTTATTCAATGTGTCTTGCATCCCTTTAATTATCCTTGGTAGTCATATTTTTATGAAGTGGAATATCAGGACCGTTAAGTGACTTGTACCAGACCCACAATGTTATGGAGAACTACCACAAGACAAAGATTAATTGGACCCTTTTCTTCGTTTTGTTTAAATTACCAAACTTTGAGCTTACGTAAACCTCCATCATACCTGCTCTTATTATTGATTGTTTGAAACTGTAAAATTCAGAGCTTTTCTTCTTATCTTTGGAGCTTGGTTAACTATGAAATAAACAGAACAAATAAGCTTTTGCATCTCTGTCATTGTAACCTTTCAGTTAAAAGTGACAAATTAGAGGAACCATTCATCCCATCTTACTTGTTTGATTGTTAGTAGATTGATTGATCAGTATCTAGTACATCTGTTTCTTTACGGAAACTAGTGTATCGTCTTCAACCATATGGCTGGGTAGATTGTTCTAGACTTAGTCACAACACTTGGACTGGTCCTTGAATTAATTCCTTCAAGTTGAACATAAACAGTGCCTAAACTAACATGCCTTTGAATTGAAGACTTATTATATCCAGGGTGACTATCAAATCCCTGCTTTCAGCAGAGGAATACTTGTGCATACATGCGCTGCCGGTTATAATAACAGGAGATCCAAGCTGAGTGCATTTGAATTGACTGAAACAAAACTTAATGTCAAAAGTTAATGCATAATTACCAATGGCAAGTGTTTATTGGATTCCTCCATAACCTAAAGAGTAATAGATAGTAATAACAAAAAGATTATTTCTGTACCTTTTTATCATTCCTAAAAAAATCTACCTTTCTTTGAAGTAAATATTACACAACAAAGAAATAAACTGACAATTTGCTATATTCATATTCGCTTCAAGTGTGAAACACTGAGAATGTCATTACATTATACTTCATTGTATAATTCCTATTTATTTAAAGGTTACTAACAATGGGATGCCTCACTATTGTATATGTGGAGAAGTGAATTAACTATTAATTAACTATTAATTAAAACGATACCAATTACAACTTGCACATAGACAGTTTAGGACACTAGTAAAACAGCAATGTAATAAGGAAGTGAGTGTTAATCAGATTAACCAGAGAAAACCCATTCCAATGCATGGAGAACCTGCAGACTCCTCACAGAATGTGCCCCAGCCTGTAATCAAACCCAATAGCTTAGAATAATCAACTATTACTACATCACAGAATAAAGCCAATGTATAAAACGTAGGTTTTAATTTAGATTTGAAGTGCTAACAGTGTAACTATCCCTTATGTCCTTCAGAGAACTCTTAAATCAAGTAAGTGAAAAATAGAAAAACAGTGAGTCACTGAAGAGTCATTATTTTTGTTTTTGTTATAAATATTGTAGTTAGTCATTTTTGATCCTGAAAGAAGATAAGTTAAAAAGAGTGTCATGCAAGAGCTATTTTGTGGTCTGTTTTTTATGTTGTTTTTTTCCCTGTTCTCACAGGTTAAAGATGATATTTACTTTGTGGTCTTGATAAAAGAAGAAGGTGCTGGTTTAGGCTTCAGTATTGCTGGGGGAGTTGATTTGGAGCAGAAATCAATAACTGTAAGTGACTCATGCGTAACCGGGTGTGCATATGTATGATTCAATGTGTTAGTGTGGCTGTCCGGTATTGGTGAATTTTGTTTGAACATTGTGTTATACTAAAGTACTTGGTGTACTTGGTAAATTCCAAGAATCAATATTCTGCTAGTGTCGGATGGGCTTATCATATTAGGGAATTTGGGGATATTTTTGTAAATGTCTTCTTGGATTTACAGAGAGCCAAACTGTAACATGATTTCTAGTTTTTAGTAGGTTCATTATACCTTTTTTTAAATAGCAGCTCAAATGGAATAAAGGGGAACTGCAACACTCTTTTTATGTTCTGGGGTTAGAAAGAATCTGCATTGATGAGTGCATTTCAAGCCACAATAAAAGTTAAATGTACACAATAACTTATAAAACCCCTAACATCACAACATTTCCAAGTATGCACAGTGCCATGTTTGCGATTCACAACAAGGCAACAAAACTTCCCATGAAGTGAATCGGCCCTATTACATTGTAAACAAGCTGAATGGATTTTTTTGCAGGTGTTACAGGTCTTTGTTGGTATGAATATTATTTACAGTATGTAATCACCAGCATTTTCTTTTACTGGGTGATTTGACTTAAAGATGCTGTGGGTTTCATTGTCCATGTTATTTAGTATATATATATATGTGTGTCTATTTGGCAACCCAGTTTCATATTCATTGTTCTAAGGATGACACTGAAATTTCTATACTGACTAAACCTACAGCGTTCATGCTAGAAAATTATCTGATGTAGTAATATATAGATTCAATTGCTTATCTCAAGAGACCTTAACTTCTTTTTTAGTATTACCTGCTTTACCATTATAATAGTTTTACCATTATAATAGTATTACCATTATAAGAGATCACATCAATTTCGTGTATTAGGAATTGTCTTTTCACTTACCCCAACTTGCTCTCCATGAGACACACAGACAGGGAGAGAAGCTTGGGGTCAGAGTGCAGGGTCAGAAATTTTATACAGCACCCCTGGAGCATTTGGGGTTAAGGGCCTTGCTCAGGGGCCCAACACAGTAGGATTCCTCTGCTGGTTACAAGATACGAACTGGCAACCTTCCAGCCACAGAAACAGATCCCTAGCCACCGATCCATTGCACCACCACCATTATACCTCATATTATATAATTACTTTTTTATGTTTGACAGTTGGTGAAATGCATGTATGTGAAAGGATTAACGTAGATGTCTTATGAATATAGTTTTACCCGTTCCTAAATTTTATATGCAAAAAAATATTCTTTGGCTCCCCTGTAAGTTGAAAAGTGGAATTGCAAGCTTTGAAATAGTTTAAAGAAAGCTGTTATGCATTGAAAGGAACCTGGCTTGCCAGAGGCCTTGTTTAAATAAAATGAGTAAATTTACACAAAGATAACTTTTCAGTGTATTTTATGTGTATACAGTGATAGGTCATAATAGGAAATATCCTGTGAATACAAAGGGTGAAATGGGACTTAAAAAGTGAAAATCTTAAATATAATGATTATTATGTTATAGAGATTATTTTTTTTTAAATAAACCAATCCAGAATGTTTTTCCCTAGGTCACTTGTTGGGATGGGCCCGATTGGGTGTACTGGACAAACAGGCACTGCTGGATAAAGTAGCTCCTTAGTACTTGTGTATTAGCTGCAGTAGAATGGTAACACTAAAATTATTCATTACAAATAGGATAGAATATGAATAAGTGATACACTTTATAAAAAACTTAAAATTTTCCGTGTCTGATAAGGTAACACACTGACCAAATTCATTTTATCATTTAGTTTTTACTCGTTTGAAACTCAGCTCTGTGCTATTTTGTGTGTCAAACAGGTTCACCGAGTGTTCTTGCGTGGAGTAGCGAGTCTGGAAGGCACCATTCAACGTGGGGATAACATTATCTCAATCAATGGAACTTCCTTAGGAGGTTTCTCCCACGGAGAGGCTCTGTCTGTGCTCCACCAGGCCCGGCTACCAAGGCATGCTGTGGTCATTATCAAGAAAGGAAAGGACACTGAACCCATGTCTCCCAGACAGGAAGTGGCCTGTGTTACAGGAAGGCGTTCACAATCCACAAGAGATGTTGCCGTAACAGAAACAGGAACAGGTGGGGGATCAAGCCAGCAATACATCCGCTGTGAATTTAAAAATTTCATGAATTCTTCTCTCAATTCTTGACAACAACTGTACTGTAAATAATTGCTGCCTTTCAGTGGAAAAAATCATTTAAATAGTTTTGAACCAGGATAATGCAAGTCTATGTACTGAGTAAACTGATGCAACATCTCTTCATTTTTAAAATTTCCCTTAGTTATTAATAATAATGTTATTTATATGTTCTCATTAAACAGCTTTCCAATGAGGTGATCTTCACATTTTACATTAAGAAAATATATCCCCAAAATGTGCTTTCAATAAATGCATACTGTATGTCATATGCACACACTGACAATCAAGGAAATAATATAAGTGTAAGAGTATTTTTGAGAAGTGTAATAGATCTCTGGTCATTAAAAATTCCAGGACATTTCTTGAAAAGAGTAGGGGTGTAACCCCGGCGTCCTGAACAAATTTCCCATTGGCCCTTACCAATCATGGCCTCCTAATAATCCCCATCTATGAATTGGCTTCATTACTCTGCTCTCCTCCCCACTGATAGCTGATGTGTGGTGAGCATTCTGGTGCACTATGGCTGCCGTCATATCATCCAGGTGGGGCTGCACATTGGTGGTAGTGGAGGGAAGTTCCCATTACCTGTAAAGCACTTTAAATGGAGTGTCCAGAAAAGCGCTATATAAGTGTAAGCAATAATTATTATTAATTATTAGATCTGAGGGAGGACACATTCATGTCCACTAAAACAAACTGCAATAAAGACATACTCAAATAAATCTATCATTCAGAGTCTGAATTGAAATACAAAGATGGTAACTTTCTTTTTTTTGTATTTCTTTTCCATATTGTATTTGATATTGTTTATAAATAAATGTATCTAACCATAGCAGGTCTACTGATAACCCTTCCAAACCACCCCATTACAGAATTGGGTTTAATAATTAGGTTTTGTATCTAAGTAATAATTATCAGGACAAATGCAAAACTGCACTATAACTGTTGGTAGCTTTGCTGGTTGTATTCTTTATTGGAGTGGCAAGGACTGAAGGTGCCACAAGATGAATATCCATGATGGTACCTTCTCTTTGAACGAGCTGATATCACCATCCAAAAATGCACAACACTACTAATTAATGTACATTTACAGATGCAGGCCTGGATATGTCTATGGATGGTGCTGTGACTGTAGAGCTCCAGAAAACATCGGCAGGCCTCGGTTTCAGCTTGGATGGAGGAAAAGCTTCCGTGCATGGGGACAGACCTCTTAACATCAAACGAATATTCAAAGGTACTGTGCCACACTGCTCACGAGCTAAAGGTCACCAGTGCTGCCATTGCTTCTGATGCAAAGGGTACAGGTCATTACCGTGTGAATAGTGACAACTGACAACTGTGCAAATATTAGTCTGTAGTGTCTGATGAATTTGCTAAAATATTAGCCTTTAATCCTGCAAGAAAACAGCAGATGATGAAAGTAAAAAAATACAACTTTCCATATACCATTTCCAAATGTGCCCATCTTAACATCAAATGAGGTTACTGGGCTCATCATTGGGCAAAAGCACTGCCTGTTGATGTTGAAACAAATAGCTCATTTTGTAGTTCAAACAGGCAAGGTAACTTTCACTTCCTGAAATTTAAAGGCTGCATTTTACATGTGACCTATAGATGGAGACATTCTCAAAGCATAATGAAGGATTGCAGAAATCTTTTCATCTGTAATGTCCACACTTAAAAAAAAAAGTCAATTCCTTCAGGACAAAATGTTGTATTAACAATTCACGTTAATTGAATTATTTCATCTCTAGTGTTGATATTGTCAGAGGAAAAACATTTTTTTTGGAAAAAACTAAATATAAAATGGTTTGAAGTTCAAATTTGCCTGATGACTCCGTTCTTTATTGATGCCCATCTTTGAATGGGCAAATAATTATGTGCCTTCAACTTTGCATATTCTTCAGATAATATTTTCAAGCATGCATCTTGACCCCTGACCTTTTAATGTGCTAAAACAAATCCTGTGTTGCCCACAGGCGGCGCTGCTGAGTTATCTGGAGCTATAGAGGTTGGAGATGAGGTCTTGGCCATCAATGGACGATCCCTGCAAGGCCTCATGCACTATGATGCCTGGAACATTATCAAGTCGGTCACAGAAGGACCAGTTCAGCTGCTTATAAGAAAGCCTAAAACAGCTGTATGACAATAGCCCCACTTTATATTCTGTATATATTAGTTTGCAATGAAATCAAAACTTGTTTGTGCCATAACATGGGAGACTGATCAATTATGTAAATAAGAGACTTTTATAACTAAACAAATAATCATATTTGCTATTGTAAATATATAAATACACCTGTGTGTATTATGTATATATTCTTGTTTACACAGATTCTTTTCCAGAACGTCGGTAGAGTTAGCTCTGTTTTTATAAAAATCTTGACAGAAACCAGTAATCATCTGATCTGTCTGAATATTAAGGATATTAAATAACAGCTTATGCAAGTCCCCAGTTCAAGTGTTTTTAAATACAATCACTTAACCAACCTGTACCACTGTCTTTGGAAATTACACAAGAAAAGATATGCACTGAACCAATTCATAATTTCACTGAGGTGTATCATGCATAATGCAAATAGATATCAGTGCTTTTCAATTTGACACTGAACAAAATTGCATTTGTGATAAAGGTGTGTGAATTTGATCTATCATAGCACTGTCAGACCCAATAAGAGTTTATTTGAATTTTGAAAATGAGTCTTTTTACCACCACAATGATAAATATTACACTCAGCTATATAGAATTTTTAAACGTTTTGTAATCCAAGCCACTTTTTTACATATTGAGTGCATCTTCTGTTAACAAATGTGATGTGATTTTCCTCATCTTAATTTAGGTTAATCAATCCAACAGTGAGAACAAACTTACTCAGAGGCAGCAAAGAAACAAGTATAGGTTTATTTCCTGCTGAAAAGAGAAGAAAAGAGACACAATGTTACGGCTGTGGAGCCTTCTTTGGGTGTGAGAAAACGGTGGAAGGCTCCACAGCCGTAACATTATGTCTCTTTTCTTCTCTTTTCAGCAGGAAATAAACCTATACTTGTCACTTTGCAGCCTACGCATACTGACGCAGCTCCCTACTTGACTTACTCAGAGGCATGTTACTCTACATTGTTGGTCTCTTTTAAAAGCAGGGCGCCTTTGCTGCTGTGTTAATTTTTGCTTTTTGTATATGGGGATTTGCTATGTTTGAAAATCATTTGCGCTGTTTTAAAATCATAAGGGTTCCCAATGCAGTGTAAATGTACTAACAAGATTTTTCTTTTATTAAGATTTCCACTTAATAATAATATTTTGTTAGATTTTTCAAAGATGTGTAAATAACTCAAAACAGGAGGCACTTATTTCATTTCCAGAATATGGAACAAACTACCAAACTATATGAATCCTATCCCCTGGCCTTCTCTAAGAAAAATGGATAAAAGGAAAAAGTTAACTAATATCAAATGTGCTAGTTGGACTGAATAGTTTCCTTTTATTTGTCATCTTTATGTTCTTAGTAGCTTAAAGATTAATATGAGAAATAGAAGCCAATAATGTGTGTTTTTTTCTGAAAGGTTTATATCAATAATATATTTTTTAAGGTTTTATTGAGCAGGAAGGTACTTTGCATCTTTTTATGCCCCCCTTTTGATGTTATGCACTTCAGCTTGCAAAGCTAAGGTGAGAGAATTTGGCAAGTGGATTACCCCCAATTATTGGGGTTTTGTTCCCAGACTTTATTTTCCATTTTATTGCAAACTAAAATCAAAAGCAATGTAAAATGAGGAATATTTTTGTGCTATTTATGAAATTGGACTTCAGAAGATCTGGTCTGCAAGTGTATATCTCCTGAATGTGTGCCAGCTTTATAGTGCTGGTGTGTTTGTGAAGGTAGTAGCAATGAAAAAAAGAAGACGAGAACTGTGCTGTATTTTGTGACAAGAATACTTTAAAAAGTTCACACCCAAGTTATTTTATTCAACTGACATCCTTTGCTGTAGCATTTTCTAATTATAGCTACATTACATTGAATGGTTTCAGCTGATGACAGGTTGCATACAATTAGAGATTTGTTGGAAACTTTTATTTCCAAAAATAAAAAAAAATTCTACAGTGTCAATGTATTCAGTTTTACCATATGATCACACCAGACTCGTTACATTAAAAACTTCTTGCTGTCATAAGGTGCCAAATAAAAAATATTGTGAGCATCTTTCATGATTATTTCACACATTGTAAAAAAGATAATAAACCAGGTAGTTAATTTTGTAGATATGGGTTTTACCAATTATAACCTTATGCTCTGACGTAAATTAACTAATCTGTTACCACTGTTAGAGGATATTGGAAAATTTAATTACTCAAGACATTTATAGATGATGATATACAGTGCCTATAGAAAGTCTACACACCCTTTCCTAAGTAACACATTTTGTGGCCTAACAGCCTGAAATCAAGAATCAGAATTTATTTAACCTTTATTTACACTTTATTTTGCAATGCAAACTAATGAAAAATTGTGAAATATAAAACAAATGTCCAAACATTCTGAAATGTAATTGCAAATGGAAACCTAGAAAAATGTTAAGTTTACACACTCCTGAGTAGTATTCTGTTTGAATAGGTCTGTATCAATGTAGCACACCTACATTTTTTTAAACGGACCTGTGGGCCCGATCAGGGACTCCTGATTGGCCAGAGTATTTTTTTTTAAAACAGACCTGTGGGCCCAATAAAAACATTGAATAATTTGTGAACCAATGATTGGTAAGATGCAATGGGTTCGCAGTTCAAATTTATTTTGGCAGATTCATCATCTGATTTCTGGTGCAAGTTTACGGTAGCCCGCCTCAAAATGTGTGGTAGAAAATATGATAGTGGGGCGAAAAAAACGAAAAGAACGGTGGTTAAAACAGCAGTGTGAGCAGGATCTTCTTAAAAAGATCCCCAGATTGACTGGTTATTTCAAGTTTGCAGAGCCGGACCCTGATCCTGAGTTTACGGCTAATGTTGCAGCCAGTGCTACAACAACTGCAGTTGAAAAGTTAGCTGCACTTAGCTCTAGCCTGGACGCAGTCTACATCAACGCCGATCGTGAGGACGACAGCTCCCGCAACGGAATAAATGGAACATGAGTCAGAAGCAGCGCCATCTGAAATGCCACCACCATCTGCCGCCATTGCTGTTGCACCTGATGCCGTGGAGCTAACAGAGGCTGCAACACCAGCTTCTGCTTCCTATAGCTTGGACCTGGCATGCTGGGGTAAAATAAATTAACAGATGCAGCCATACTGGGCAAAATTGGGCCCAAAATCGTGTCAAAACCAAGACGTGGATGTTGTAGCATCGGAAAGACAACAAACCTCTATTTTGTTGTATTTTTCTAAAACCCTCTTCAAAAGAAAATTCAGAAAAAGTGAGTGTGTGTCAAAAGAATGGCTGCTGCATTCCCCATCGAAAGGTGCGGTGTTTTGTTTTGGGTGTAAATTTGGGGACAGAGATAATCAGTCCAGACTGACCATAGGCTATAGTGACTGGAAAAATGCAGCCGCACACTTGGCTGAAGGCGAAGTGTCGGAGTGCCATATAAAGGCTATGGTTCTATACGTTATGCGCTGTGCTGATAATGGTCTAATAGATTCAGAACTAAAAAGACAGTTTGACAATAAATATGAGTATTGGAGAAACGTTTTGAAAAGGGTGGTTGCAGTGGTGAAGTTTTTAGCAGAGCAAGGGCTGCCTTTTAGGGGACGCAGCCTAGGGGCCTCTGATCACCTTAATCTGCCACTGGTCCTAGTCCATGCTGCATAGAGACACACCTGTAACAGAAAGGTTGCCTCCACCATGTCTTCCAGTATGGATGGTGTTCTCTGGGTGATGTGCTGTATTCTTTGGTTTTAAACCAAAAAGTTCTATCCTGGTTTCATCATACACAAAACTTTTTTTTTTATTCAGAATCTTCACAGTGTTGTTTTGCATACCTCAAACGAGACTTAATGTGGGCTGTACCGAGTAGTGGTTTTCTTGCAACCCTCCCATACAGCCTAGACTAGAGGAGAGCCTGAGATGTGACATGTACACAGTGACCAGTCTTTGACTTAAAGGCCTGCAAGTCCTTCATGTTGCTGTTGAATTTTTGGTGCCTCTCTGATTAGTCTCCTCCTTGCTTGATCATCCATTTTGGAGAGACGACCTAATCTAGACAAGGTCTTTGTGGTGCAATATTCCATATTCTTCTGAATGATAATATTGACTGTGTTTCAAGACTGAAGTTTATATTTTTATATCCATTTTCTGGTCTGTGCCATTCCAAAATTGTATCCTAGCATTTATCCTTAAGAAATGCACTACCCAAACAGGAGACCTACAGGAACAGCTGTTTTCACTCAGAAATACAACAGAATCAATACAATTGAATGCAGATAGAGTTGTGTGTTTTGGAAGACAACTGTTCACACCAGAGCTAATTTCCAATCAAATTACAAAGGGATTGCCCACACAGTTCTGCATATGTGAAAAGAAATGTAAATGTAGAGCAGATCATTTTTCCTATGACTCTTAAAAGCACAAATTCATTGGTAACACTTTAGATCAGGGTGTTTCAAATAGTGTTTATAAGTATATCATCAATTAAATTAGAATTATTGGATGTATTGTTAACCATAGTTAACCAAGTGTGCCTGGATTATTACTCTTTTCACCAAAGCTGTGCCAGAGAAAAATAGGAATTAATGTGCCTCTAACTATACCAACTGTATCCTTACAAGTTGGGGATTGTGATCATTTATTTTAATATTGGCTATACACTATACACAGAATAAACATACAACACACAAGTTGCTCTTTTTACAAATTTACAGACAAGCCATTTCAGATGCCTTACATTTTCGTTACCCAGAAAACCCCTGACTGCTACTAAGCATTAAACTCTTTGTGCCTAGAGAGGCCAAATAAGAGATAAGATGCCTTCCAACTAAATACAATGCAACCTGCAGTTAAATCTCTCTCTCTCTCTCTCTCTCTCTCTCTCTCTCTCTCTGCACTGGCAATGGGAGCCTATATCCCTATCCATAAAAATGCACCCTAAGCAGGAAAGATGTTTCTGAGGTATCTTTTAACCAGGAAATCCAAGTTCCCTAAAAACACAGAGTAGCATGCTCTCTCTAGTAAGGTTCAGATACTTAGCTCCAGTCAAATTTGGTTTGGATGATCGTGGTAGGGGTGCTCGCCTGGCGCAAACTTCAAGTTCCATCTCCTCTCTTCTCTCTACCACAGACAGTTTTGGTCTGTCCTTCATGGGAGCATGCCCAGTTTTCTTCAACAACACTGGGTGTCAGAGATGGCGTTAGGAGCACCAGGTTGGGTGTCAGATATAGCGTTAGGAGCACCAGGTTGGACCTTATGCGGCACTAAGACGGTGATTACAACCAATTGACATCCAAATCTCAAAAACAAAAGGCAAAAGTCGTAGATGAAACAAAAGATCTAGGTTGGGTAGCCAAAAGAATCCGGTCGAGTGAATTCAAATCCAAGACGAGAAGCGAGGCAAAGTCGAAGCAAGTGGAAACTAGGTCTGGTAGCCAGAAATCAGGTCGAGAGTTGAAGCGTGCACTAGAGAAAGCCAAAGAGTAATTCTCAATAGTGAGCGGGGACTGAGTGGAGTGAGAGGGTATAAATAGGGATACAATTGATTCATTAGTGCGTGGGTGTTGGTGGTGAGAGGTGCTCGTAGGTATGCGGTTAGTGACACTGGGTTACCAGGAATAACTTTGGTATAGCTTGAATCAGTGCCCAATGTCTCTTGTCAACATTGCAGTGAGAACTCACAGATGAGCTCCGATTGACACTGAGGAATCCACGGCTTGCTGCTGCAATTTGAAGAAATATCAGTAAGGCTGATGTTGTTTGGAGAAATGACGGACTCAGTGATTTGTCTGTTCCTCTGCTGCTAGGGAGGAGGAAGGTTCCAGGCTGAAGGTTCAAGAGTCTCCATTACCTTCCAGTCTTGTCTGCAGAGGCTGAGTGACCCTCCATGCTGTTCTAGTTGCAGATGCAGATGGAAAAATTGGGGGAGACAGACAGTCTGCTTCAGATAATGGCAGAACATGAACAGAACAGAACTAAATAAAACATGCTAGGGAAAGCAAGTTTTGTGCTTTGTGGCACTCTGTTGTTGCTATTCCCAAAAACCAAATGGGATTCAATAGAAACCGTAATGTAATGTTTTGGGGAGGAATGACATCTGTGCTCTGGGGCAAGGAAAAACTGCTATAGCAGACAGTCTCTAGGGTGATAGAGCAGAATTACTACTATGGAGTGCTTTGCAGCTCACCCTGTCTTCTGGTGCAGCCAGGCTGTAAAAAACGTATCTGGTTTGGTAATGACACAGACCACTCACATTCTCTCTCTGAGTCCAGATCACAGGTAAAACTCTGGCACTCAATCTACTGACACACTACAGGTAACAAACAAGGCATCTCAGAGGCCTACATCCTCACCAACCAAGACTGCTAACCCTGTACTCAGAAGTCATATCTAATGTGTAAAAAGCCCCACAAGAGAAATAAACCTGCTCCAAAGTGAGTGGGTAACTCACTCACTTAACAGGAAAGAATGTCTTTAGCCTGGTGATTCCTTATAAAAGAACTTGCCGTTTAATAAAATAATAGACTGACAAGTTCTCTTAAACAAGGTTCAAATGCTAGAATCTATTGTCTATTAATCTATACTAACAAGGACAATACAAACACAATACAACACACAAGTTACTCTGGATATATAGTGTGTACAGACAAGGCGTTCCAGAGGCATAACATTCTAATAATCCATAAAAACCCAGAGGTCTACAAAGTATTTGAGTCTTAAAAACTCCTAAAGAGGCCAAAGAAGTGACAGGCTGCCTTCTAAATTTAATGCAGGTTCCCTAAAAACACAGAGTACTTAGCTTCAATCGGGTTTTATCTGGGTGAACAAAAAGTTGGGGCTCATGCCTGGCACAGGCTTCAAGTTCAGACTCCTCCTGACTTCTCTCTTTTGTGTTCTGACCTTATTTCTCTTCTTCTTAATGTATAAATACAACGTGTTTCTTACATGGTGTGTTTTTGGACTGCTCATTGACAGTCATTTACCCACAATGTAACTATCTATGTAAACCAAGATACTTTCTAATAGTTTTTGATTTAGTGATTGGGATCCCTTACATCTTAGCCAACATCCCCTCTGCTTTGAAGCTGGAAATGTTTACACATGGAAATGTAAACAGTTTATCTAAAGTCTTTAGAGACATTTCCTAATCTCCTTAATCTGTAACAGTTGATTCAAACAAGATCCTCTCACTTGGGATGCTTCTTCTCCTGTCTTCCCCTTCTCTGTCTGTTTCTTCTCTCTTTCCTTGTGTCAGCGTCTCTTATCTCTCTTTATTGGTGTTGAATGTTTACTCATATTATGATTAACTAGAGTAGTTCCCCTGAAAGCAACCTTTGATCTTTGCCTCTATAACCACCTTTAGCTCAGCAAGCATCTTGTCTTCTATCAATTGTTTCTACTCAGGGTTCAACCTGAAGTGCAAAAATTGACATTTAACACCTTTGTAATTTAATAATAATAATAATAACTGCTTACACTTATATAGAGCTTTTCTGGAAACTGCACTCAAAGCGCTTTACAGGTAATGGGGACTCCCCTCCACCACCACCAATGTGCAGCATCCACCTGAGTGATGCGACGGCAGCCATAGTGCACCAGAACGCTCACCACACATCAGCTATCAGTGGGGAGGAGAGCAGAGTAATTTAGCCAATTCATTAGGAGGCCATGATTGGTAAGGGCCAATGGGAAATTTGGCCAGGACGCCAGGGTTACACCCCTACTCTTTCGAGAAACGCCCTGGGATTTTTAATGACCACAGAGTGTCAGGACCTCGGTTTCATGTCTCATCCGAAGGACGGCGCCTGTTTACAGTAATGTGTCCCCATCACTATTCAGGGGCATTAGGAGCCACATAGGCTACAGGGTTAGCGTCCCCTGCTGGCCCCACTAACATCTCTTCCAGCAGCACCCTTAGTTTTTCCCAGGAGGTCTCCCATCCACGTACTGACCAGGCTCACACCCGCTTAGTTTCAGTGGGTTGCCACTTGTGAGTTGCAGGGTGATATGGATGCTGGCAATTTCATCATTACTATTCATCTATCCTTTAATTTTCTAAAATCTTTCTCCAATACATGGTCGTGTAGTGCCCCTGAAGAGGGAGTTGCAGGGTGATTATTAAATAATCAGTTACTCAACTCATTGTTTCCTCATCAGTGGCTTTTAGTGCGAATGAGGAAAGGCAACAGGAGCTCCCTCTCTGTGTTTCACAGACATAAGCAGTAAATTACCTATTGAAACTGAATCTAGACTCTACAGGCAGATAACAAATTTAAAAAAGAAACATCCCAGTGAAAATGATATGAAATAACAGCGTCCATTACAACCCTTTACAGTCGCAGGAGAGCTGGTCCTCATCCCAGCAAGCAACAGGTGGAAGGCAGGAGACACCCTGGACAAGACACCAGTCCATTGCAGGACACAAACAGTAACACACACACACATTTCACATGAGGGCCAACTGTCCTAGAAGGCAATTAACCAACTCTTTAGACCATGAGAAGAAACCCACGCGAACATGAGAAGAACCAACAAACTCCATGCAGATAGCACCCAAGTTCCTCAATTGAACCCAGGGCCCAGAGAGCTGTAAGGCAGCAATGCTAACCACTAGTGCCAGCAGCCATATCACCCTGCAACTCACAACTGGCAACCCACTGAAGCTAAGCAGGTGTGAGCCTGGTCATTACCCGGATGGGAGACTCCTGGGAAAAACTAAGGTTGCTGCTGGAAGAGGTGTTACTGGGGCCAGCAGGGGGCACTCACCCTGTGGTCTATGTGGGTCCTAATGCACCAGTATAGTGATGGGGACACTATACTGTAAACAGGCGCCGTCCTTCAGATGAGATGTAAAACCGAGGTCCTGACTCTCTATAGTCATTAAAAATCCCAGGGCACTTCTCAAAAAGAGTAGGGGTGTAACCCTGGTGTCCTGGCCAAATTTCCCATTGGGCCTTACCGATCATGGCCTCCTAATAATCCCCATCTATAAATTGGTCTTCATTACTCTGCTCTCCTCCCCACTGATAGCTGATGTGTGGTGAGCGTTCTGGTGCACTATGGCTGCCGTCACATCATCCAGGTGGGGCTGCACATTGGTGGTGGTGGATGGGAGTCCCCATTACCTGTAAAGTGCTTTGAGTGGAGTGTCCAGAAAAGCGCTATATAAGTGTAAACAATTTTTATTATTACTGCACCAATGTACCACCTTCCTGCTTTCCTTAGTGTCTTTTTTAAGTCTCTTATTTAGAAAAAATCCATTCCAAGTATTGTTGTGTGTAATATTGTTGCAACCTTTTTAACCCTCTTATTCTTTGTTGCTCCTTTACTTTCTTCCATTTACCCCCCCCCCCCCCCCCCCAATCTGTTGAAAAAACTTCCCTGAGTTTTTACCCACTTCTCACCATGAGGTTTGTGACTCAAGGAAGTCCTTCAGCATTGAATTCTCGCCTTGTATTTTTCTCTTAAACTATTACTTGGTCACCAGTGGGTCCGTTTAAGTTATTATTCTGTGTTCATCCACATTTTATCACTTTACTATTTTTTATCATCATACCTTTAGAATTAATATAGCAACCCCATCTGCTCTGTTTTAATTGAAACTACTCAAAAAGGAAGGTTCCTTTGACCACAACTTTTCCCTGTACTTATAATCCATTTTGTAAAGAAGGTAGTATTCTTGTAATAGCAGTACACACACATCTATGTCTCCCAAACATGACAATACTCTTCCTGCTCTTTATGATGACAGACCTCCTTTCACCTTTAGTGTAGAAACTGTGAGAGCCATGAGTACCCATAAAAGAGTAGTCATTTTATACTTCAAAGAAAGAAAAACTTTACCATCATTCATTTCTCTTATCCTTTATCTTCTAAAACACTCTTTCTGCCTCCTCTACAGTCTCAGGGGATGATCAAACTCTGGGCACCAAATAACACAGGGTGACCATCCCTCCTCCACCACAGAATCTCCATCTTCTCCCTCATGCACTTTCCCAGGAGGCTCTTTATCATCACCCATTATACCTTCCTCTTCTGAAGAAGACAACTCTACCAAAGACACCTGGCTATAATCTCTCAACTAGCTGATAGCTAGTAATTTTTCGGCCTGGTTCTGGTTTTCCTTTGTCTTCTTCTAAACTCTCATCTACTCATCCTCACATCCTCTTTCACAGATCAATCTACCACACCTCCTCTATATCAAACTCAATCGTAATTGAGTCTTATTGCCTCATTTTCTTCCATTTCTTTATCCATATCTATCCATTTGCTGTTCTCCCCTTTTACCTATCACTTCTTTCCCTCTCCATAACTTTATTTGCAAATTATTTTGGACAAATTCTTAATAGTCTCTCCACACATTTAACATGTTCTGTTATTTAGGGAGCTCTCAATCTAGTGACCCAACTCCAGACATTTTCTACATAACACTTTAATAGTAAATCATAACCACATGGATTTCTTCCATATCTTCTATACAACACCAGTTGATCACAACAAAAAGAAAACATCCCCCTCCCCAAGAAATATTTGAGATGCAAAGTGTTTTTATTACCCTTTAGATCAAACTGCATTAAAATTGCATTTTAAAGGCTATTCCTTTTGAAAAATATATCTAGAAAAGTGCCATAGCCTTCTCACTTCCATTCAAGGGAAACTTCACACTTCACATTGTCTCCTTACAACTGTTTTAGTTACTACCTCCTACTGCTCAATTTCAGCAAAAAGGGACTCTTCTTACAAACCTGCTAGCCATAATAATAAATAACCAGTTCTGTTAAGCTTTTCTATATATAACCCTAAGCATGCTGGGATGTTATTTGATTAATTTATGCATGAATCATACCAGTATTATTTTTCATATTGCTTTCCCTTATTTACCCAGGTGTTTCCATTTTGTTGTCAGTACTTCATATGTAAAGTGCAATGAGTCCCAATCTGTCTAATCAGAATTATAGAGTTTAGTAGCAATGTCTCTATGTTTTAGATTGAAAAGTTGAAAGTTGAAAGCAGCATTTGTGCTTTCAATTTTCAGTTTGTCATTTGCATTAATACAACTTTGCTTTAGATTTCACTTGAAGCCACCAGAACACTGTTGCAGATCTTCTCACTTGAGTAGCTGTTCCTGCATTTGTTCATCAGGTCTTGGTGTCTAAGCATGATTTGTTGCCTCTAATATTCTCCAAATGACTCTGTCTCCTTTTATCTGCAAGGAACAGCTATGTTTCCCAGGAAGATGATTTGCTTATGATGCTCTGTATGTACTTCACAGAAGGTTGACCATCTATGGGCAATGGAGAAAGGTTATCATGCCATAGCGTGAGAGAAGGGTTTATCCTGTTGGGAGGATGACTGCATTGCAGGAGCTCACCATACCCTAATACCAGAATCTCTCAGAATACAGGCCTTAATACGAGTCAATGTTTTTTCTCTTTGGTGAATAATTGCCCTATATTCCAGCCCCTCTATACACATACACATTGGCCAACAGAATCTTGGAAACAACTCTAGGGAGATGCTGCATGGTGCCCATTGTTGTGCATAACTTTCATTAAATGTGGCCTGAAGCTCTACTGTTAGAGCATGTCTAACATACTCAATCTTTCATCAGAAGGTTCGACTCACTGTTTGCCCACTGGAGCCTGCTACAGACAACTGGTGTCAATTCATTTATTTGGATTTTAAAACATGCCTTGCAGACGAAGTGATCAAACACAATCACGGTGCATCAACCAGAAGCCAACGGGGGGTAAAACGCTTGAACCAATCCTGAACAAATGACATCTGTGCCCAAACATTGACTGTTTGAGGCAGCCCTCCTGCAAAACCATCTGCATTGCCGGTCTTCTAAACACACAACTAGAAGAGTGTCTTTAGTGGCATTGATGCTTGAACTGGTGCAGAACACTCTGGATTGCCTTACGTTCACCAAGGCCTACAGATCTCTATTTACAAATGGAAGCCCACCAACAATATATACTTGTGCTCCTCATAAGCAATAAGTCTACGTTCATTCTCCACAAAGATATCTACAATCCCTTTGTAGAGCTCTTTGACACAACATTCCATTTTACTTACACAGCTCGTATACTTTCAGTAAAATGTCCCCTGTCAGTAGGATAAACATTACATGTTGGTCACTGCCCATGCAGTTTCTGGAGATCACTGTTTTGTTGAATTATTCATTGTCACTCTGTCTCAGTCCAACAACAGCTCTGCTATAGCCTTTTTTCCCACTGCCTCAAGCTTCTATATTTTGATTTTTCCTTTGTAACATTGGTAATGTAGTTTGACTTCAGGTTTTGTGGTCATAGCTGATTTTGCTGGTGACTTTTAATTCTTGTTCACATAAAACATTTTGTAATTAGCACATTTAAAAACCACAATAAACAGTTTCCACACACTCATGAACCTTTTGTTAATTTTCTAAGGTAACTAAGTAAGTTTTAATTACATTTTTTATCCAAACGCCCAACCCACACCTAACCCTGGCCTTGAGTGAGAGACACGTTCTTTTAAGAGGTATAAATATATGTGGATCACAAGTATTATAGTACATTCTATGTTCTAAATCAAACAGTACTCAAATCACCATGCATTGCAGCATAAGTTAAAAGTAAGCCCATACTTTGATGTAGTGGGATCATAAATACAGTACATGCTGACAGGTCTTCTAATCCAGTAGAATTTACTAGGACCTTGGAGATCCACACTGCTTTATATCTTTGATCCTTTCCACTGTATTTTTTTTTAAACTGTTCAAGACCTTGCCTCATAACAGCCCTGATTTTGTTCCTATTGAACATTTGTGGCGAGGCTCTGAGCAACACGATGGAGCAATCACTATTAATTTGAAAAGTTAATGTATTATGCCTGAAAACTCTCTTTTCTTGCTCTTTAATAAATGTTAAAACTTGCACTATGAAAGTGTATACAAGTTTGGAGTGTTATCATCACTTAAAAACTATGGGAACAACCATATATTGTGGGACAGAATGGCATACAATGAACGTACATAAAAAGTATTTTTTGGGGGCCAAATCTGTTTACTATTCCCCCAGTTGCAGCCCAGAATACTAGACTGGTGCATGTCAAACCCTGCAACAAGCAAATGTCTGATTTGGTGAAATCATTTTAGCTTGGGCATTGGCTAAAATGACACCCTTGTCACACTGTCCATTTTGAATCTTAAAAGACAGACTTTACAACCAAATTCTAATAATGTCACCACTGTCACAAGTGTTGAAAAACTCTGATGTTCATAGAAAAATATTGAAAGTGTAGAGAGATTAAAATTGTCTACACCATTTCTTGATAAATTTCAAAAGATAAACATTAAAACTTTGGCAGATATAAACAAACAGGAGAAAATTGGTTTAATTCAAGGCCTACAGATAATTTTGAGGACAAGGTCAAAATCTGTAATGTTTCAAAATAAAGAAAAAATAAGGATTTATTAATGCATGGAACATGTAACGTTTTTTTTTTTCGAAGCATGTTATAGGAAATTTTGTGACAAGATTGAATTTATCAAGAACAAGTAAGTTTCCTAATTTTGTGGAAGAGGAAGAATGAAACAAAATGGAGAATTCAACAAGATCTCGGGTCTTCATTCCAAAAGCCACCATCATAACAATCAAAACATTTTTTATCTAGATGATAAATGCAAAATTAATGGTTAGCTAAATGATAGAAAGTAATGTGCTTGCAAATTCCCAAGTTAGGTCAATGTGGCAATTTGAATGGGTCAACAAAACGTACAGATTGGAGAACATTCTACACAATTGTCAGGATTGTAAACCCCTCCTCTTCAGGACGCTCCAGCCCTTCCTCGTTTACTCCAGATTTCCCACACCTGCCTCCAGTTCCAGCCCCTTTCCTATAAGAGCCAGATGTTCCTGCCAATCTGGGCTCACCTTTGGAAGATGGATGCCTGGAGGCCCGCCTACCATCGAGTCCAGGAGCGACTTGACGGCATAGGCTTCGCAACGATGTCCTGACCATCTGGGTCCGGTGCTGGGAGTGCCTGGCCCTGTTATCCCCTTTTATTCCCCCGATCCTTCGCCGGATCCCTCTGCGGCTTTTAACTCTTGTCTGGTCTGTCAGGATGGATCACCCGGCTTTGGACATTGGCTTACTCAGGTTATTCTCACGGACTCCCTTTGGACTTGTTTGCCTTGGAACACACACCCCCGAAAACCAACGCACCTTGGACACTCCCTTTGTTCTTCTTCCACCCCCTATTCTAGTCTTTTCCCTGTGTTTTCTCACTCTCTCTGGATTCTGCTCTCTTTATAGGGTCCTGAAAAACACTTTGTGACAACAACTGCTGATGTAATACTGTCATGCAGTATGTCATTTGTATGAATGAACAAAATTAATGTAGATTCCTTTCCAGGAGATGTCATCATTATTCCTGTTTACTGTTAACTGAAGTTGGTTAAAACCATCATCAATAATCCTGTCAGCTGCTTTCCCATCAATGTCCCAGCTAGCGCCGGTGTTAGATGAGATATATGTACTGTATAAATGTAAGCTTTGCAAGGCACCTTTTGATTGTACAGATTGGAATGTTCAGTTCAGTTCAGTTTATTTGTCATGCTTATTTGTCATGCTGTAATGCTTACCAGAATGCTGGGGTGAGAAAAGTAAAGGCACTCTTGTGTCTTTTTCGTAGCTCCAGTTACCTGCTGAAACAAAGAGACTGGCTTGTACAGGGATCAAGCCTGCCGATCTTGGCGTTATTAGCACTATGCTCTAACCAACTGAGCTAACTGGTCACTTGCAATCAGGAATCCTAACTGTTAGACAATATGGGTGCATGTCTGTTTTTGATTTTGTGACCTCCTGCATAGTTCTTTTTTTATTTTGAAAATATGATGCCGTACAAACAAATTATTATCTCAGCAAAAGGTAAGCCCTGGGTGTCCTCAAAGATCAAAACATTGCTTACAGAGAAAGAGTAGGCATTTAAAGCAAATGGTAGACTAAAGAGGAAAGTGATTCAAAGGAAGAAACAAGAAGAATTGAAACAGGCTAAAAGAAAACTAATTCAAGGTGGAGAAATTGATGAATGGAAATAATGCACAGGAGGTGTGGTGTTGGATTAAAACCATGATTGGTCCCCATATTAACAGCATGATTAACACACCCCACCATGTAAATTAACTGAATTTTTTTCCTTGTGTTTTTTTCCCTTAGATTAACCCATTTTTAACAATGTAATAGGGCCCGCTGTGAGTCTCCCTTTACTATGAGGTCTGAACAAGTGGGATGTGTGTGTTCACGAATATTCAAAAAATCAATTGGCCCACTACTTTGTAGAAATGTCCTGAACAACTGAGTCCTGTATTCTGTGAGCTCTGTGACCAGTGAGAAACTTGTTCTCACACCTGAAGAAGGCTCCACAGCTGAAATGTTGTGTTTCTTTTCTTCAGTTTTCAGGATGGAGTAAACCTTTACTTGTTCCTTTGCAGTCCACGCATGCTGACGCAACTTCCTACTTGGGTTACTTGTTTGTTTGTCTTTTTCCTGCTCTGTTTTGCTTTTTCTCTGTATATATATTTCTGTTTTTTTTTAAAAACCATGCATGTGTCGACTCGACTCCAATCACAGCAAAAAGAAAGCTGGTATATCACTGGTGGCTGTGGGAGGCAGCAAAAGGAGTGACCAGGAAGCACAGTTTAAACAGGAGAGGCCAGCGTTAAGAACCATTTAACGTTGGTCGGATGAATCAGGTTTTATACTAAATCACTGTTTTGCTACCACTGACTGGCAGATCTTCTGCGAAGCTGCCGAAAATAATATCAATCTGTATATGGACTATGTTACTGCTACACTAGTAAATGTATTGAAGACGTGGTTCCCAGGATTACTGTTCGCACATATCCAAATCAGAAACCGTGGATAAATGGTGAGATACACACCAAACTGAAAGCTAGGACAGCTGCTTTAAATTCTGGCGATATGGGTAAATACAAAAAATCCAGATACAACCTCAGGAAAGCTACCAAAATAGCTAAATACAACTACAGAGTTAAATTAGAGTCATATTACCACGGCTGCAATACACGGACCATGTGGAGTGGTATATGCACCGTTACAGACTACAAAACGCAACCCAGCTATATCGCACAACAGTCTGCCTCTCTTCCTGATGAGCTAAATTCATTCTATGCTCAGTTTGAGGTCAGCAACACAGATCCAGTCAGGAAGATTCGAGAAATCCAAGACGGAAACCCACTGATCATATCCAGAGCGGATGTGTGTAAAGTTTTTAAAAAGACCAATCCACGCAAGGCTCCTGGCCCTGATGGCATCCCTGGCCGCGTTCTGAAGGCATGTGCAGACCAGCTGGCAGATGTCTTCTCTGACATTTTTAATCTCTCTCTAGCTCCGTCTATAGTTCCTTCCTGCTTTAAGAAAACCACCATTGTCCCTGTTCCTAAAAAATCCAGAGTCAGCTGCCTAAATGACTACCGCCCTGTTGCACTCACATCAATTATCATGAAGTGCTTCGAGCGGTTGGTAGCAATTTGCGTACCGCCAATCTATTGCCACTGCCCTACATACTGCCCTCTCACACCTGGATAAGAAATGAACATATGTGAGAATTATGTTTATTGATTACAGCTCAGCATTCAATACCATAGTGCCCTCAAAGCTTGTCATCAAGCTCCAGGACCTGGGACTGAACACCTCCCTCTGTAATTGGATCTTGGACTTCTTGACGGAACGTCCGCAGGTGTTGAAGGTGGGCACCAACATATCCTCTACCCTGACTCTAAACACTGGAGCCCCCCAAGGCTATGTGCTTAGCCCTGTCCTCTACTCCTTATTTACCCATGACTGTGCCGCCAGGCATAACTCAAACTCCATCATCAAGTTTGCGGACGATACAACAGTCATTGGCCTGATCACAGATGGTGAGGAGTCTGCATACAGGGAGGAGGTTGAAACCCTGGCAGTATGACGCCAGGAGAACAACCTCTCTCTGAACATCAGTAAGACTAAGGAGATGATTGTGGACTATAGGAAACATCAGGGAGGAGACCACACACCTATTTACATCAGTGGAGAGGGTCAGCAGCTTTAAGTCCCTGGGAGTTAACATCTCAGAGGATTTAACCTGGACCCACCACACCAACACTGTGGTCAAGACAGCATTTTTAGTCAATAATCGTGTAATATTAAATAGAACCAGATTTATATGGGTATCCCTTTATTTCAGAACTCCTGTATGCCGAGAACTTCTGCACCATAACACAGCTTTTTGAGTGATAGTAAATGTTAAATTCAAGCCTTATTAGTGAAACATTAAATATTGTACGACAACAGTCAATTAGTACGAAATAGCTTTTGTAAAGTGGTTGCTGATGATTTGTAAAACTGTAGTATTTAATTAATGAATACCTAACACATGGTTTACAGGTGATCTATAATGCCCTACCCTTCTTTGATGTTACAGATATTTACACAATATTTGATTGCATGTTTAATAATTTTATAATTAAAACTAAAAATTAACACAAGCAGCAAGATAAAACAACTCATCCAACCATTTTCTTACAGTTCTATCCAATTCAGGGTTATAGCAGAGCCAGAGCAAGCAACAGGCATAAGGCAGGATACAGCCTGAACAGGACTCTTCAGTCCATTGCAGGGTACTGACAAACACATGAAGGTTAATGTTCCAAGAAGCCAATTAACCTACCACGCTGCCTTTGGATTGTAGGAGGAAATCAGACCATCCAGAGGAAATCCACACAAACACAGGGAGAACATACAAACACCATGCAGATAGCACTTCAGGAATTGAACCCAGGGCCCCAGCAGGGCCACTAACGACTGCACCACCTTGCTACCCACTAAACCAACTCACTACCACAATAACAATAAAGTATCTTTGATATTATCTGTGTTAATTGTACAGGACACTTTATAGTCTACAGTGTTAGCTAATTTGTTTTTTAAAAAAGAATCCTATGTCCTAATAATATTTTTTTTCTCTCTAGAAAAAACATATGACTTACACTTTTTTAGTTTTATGCTGTTAACACTGCGAAAAACCAAAGAACTTCAACAAAACAGGAGAAGTTCTACTTTGAGATGAAAGCTTTATTTTACAATTATGCACACCAAATTACATTTCAAAATTGACTACTCTTACAGAACAGTTAGGCTGAATACAGTCATGATCCACACCACAAATCCAAATATTTTCAGTTTACATTTTCTTCATAACGTGAGCATTTTTAGTGACATCAGATCCCAATGTGTCATATATGAAAGGGACGTTTAGTTCTAAACAAGAATTAAAAAACACAAGAAAATTAATTATGATTCATTATTAATTATTAATGTTCAGATACCAGCTGTGAAATAATAGGAAAAAAAACGTAGGAATGCCCTTTGGCCTAATCTAGTTTGTTTTGTTTTGTTTTTTTGGGGGGGGATATAATAACGGTTATGTTCACAAATGCCTTCCATCTCCATCTCCTTGTCTTCATGACCACCACACAGTGTTGGTCACTGCAGGCTACATGCATTTACATCAGCCTGGCAAAATAACGCCTCCTTTGTCCATCACAAACCCTTCTTTTAAGATGTCTCCTCTTTTGTAATAAACAGGAAAACTCGCAGGGAAAGTGAAGTTTTCGATGGCTTTAACATTTTTTCAGGGTTTTGCGTCAGTTGTTTCTTTTGCGTGCCACTTGGAAGAAAACGATTCTAGTGTCCCGTTTTCCTTTTCTCCAAAGCAACATGTAAAACACATCCACTGAATCCTGTCTTGGTTTTAACGGCTACCTCTCAGAAAATCTCATCGCCAGACTTTCATAACGAGGGTCCACCGGCTACCAGCCCTGGATTCCGAAGCATTCTTCCGTCTCCGTAAGGTTGTGTCATAGTTTCGATGTCGGTTATGTCCTTCATTTTCCCTATTTTTTTATTTTAGTTTTTGGCAATAAAAACTCTTCAACAAGCATTTTTTCACTTCTTTTTTAGAAAAGTTCTATTATTTTTTTCCAAGAAGTACAGAAGTTTGTACTTTAAGTTGAAGACGTCTCCTATCTTCCGGAGATGAAGAGCACATTCTGCGATGGCTTTCTGATCTGAAAAAAAAAAGGAAAAAAAAAACATTCTCAATAACTATACAACTCAATTTAACAACTCTTAAATTACACTCAAAGAATCCCGAGACTGCAGCAGTATCACTGCGCAAAAACATTCAGTTACCGGGTGTCAAAACAAGTTCTGACTTGTTTTCAAGAACGATACTTAGAGACTAGTAGGTAATTACTGTAGCATCTAGATACAAATCAAATACATTCTTTTTTGCGATCTGAAGAATTGCCTTTTGTGAGAAGTACAATAAAAACACCCTTTCCCTTAAATTCACACTAGGGTAGGAAAAACTACGCTTAGGTATGTAATTTAAAACGTACCTTTTATTGATAATTTTTGATTTTCGTTCTTCTTGATCGAAGACTTTCTTGATTCTGGTTTCATTTTCTATCACAGTTTTTTATATATATATTTCTATTACGATTAATACAAAGCAGAATTCCAACGCTTCAGTTGCCAACACTCGGTCAGTGTACTAGCTGCTGTGATGCAGTCTGCATTTCAAGAGCTTTTAAGAGCTGGTGCTGACAGCGAGGCTCTGGGAATCCCCTTAGACGTCACAATTCCTCATTCTAAATTACAACTTGTTCACTTTTGTTTTCGATACCTATGTGTTCAGAAAGTGGAAAAAGGTTATCAGCAATATAATGGCAGTGAAACTAGTTGACAGCGGCCGTTTGTTAATTCTGAAGACATTTCCTGATTGGGCAATGTGGAAATCCACAGGTAAACTCCTTGTACAAATTTTGCTGTGAAATTCAAGTTATCAAGGGACGTTTGAAATAATTCAGATTAAACCGTGATACAAAAAATGGTCCTGTCATTTTATTTATAGCAGGAAATTCCCAGGGCTTGATGCATATTTTAGTTAAAGGGGGGTATGTATTTTCTGAGTCTTTAAAGCTTTTAGCTTTAATAATAATAATAATAATAATAATAAATAATAATGAACAACTTTATTTTATATAGCGCCTTTAAAGGTGGCTTCTCAAAGCGCTTTACAGGATGACAATAACAATAAATAAGAAGAATACACAAGATAAGACACAATTACAATTACAACAATACAACAATAACAATAGAGGAGACCGTGGAAGGTTGTACTAAGAAGAGCAGAGGGGTGAGGAATGGAACCAGTTAAGTAAATGCTTTTCTGAAGAAGAAAGTTTTGAGTCTGGATTTGATCATAATAATTTATATAATAAAGGCAGTTTTACACTATTGTAAAAAATGTTTAATATTTGCGATCACTATAAGGACAAAAACTAAAATAATACTGCAAAAACAGAGAAGACAGTTTCCAAATAAGGCGTTTTAGAAAGAAAGCGCCCAAGTGAAATAAGCAGCAAATGCAGCGAAACTTTGCATTGCAAATTTGTTCTCCGTGGATTCATGTTTCCAATCATCATTGATGTATTTACATTCAAACCTCTCTGCCTGGTAAAACCTGTCAATACACTGGTTTCAGTGGCAGTTTACAAACCATTGATGTTAATAAGATGTTTTCTTTATGCATAAATAAATGATGCGGTTGGGTGAGTTTAAAATTAGTCAGAAAATGAAATAATACATCAAATTCTATCTTCATTTCCTGCAATTGAGCTCTACGTTAGTTTTAAGACAACTTATGCGAACGAAAAAAAAACCAGTTGCATAATGTTAAGAAACACCATTTAAGAGGATTTACACAGAATTATGGATGAAGAACTCCGGAAATAATTACATATTTTGATTAATGCTGCTACCAGAAGTAGGGCAGAGCAATTTGATCCCAGCAGCGTAAAAAATGTTTTTCACTTCCTGAAGAATAAGTCTCTTTGAATGTGCTATTTTTAGGTTGCAGGTAAACAGCTCACTACGCAATACCTTGTGACACAGCTGATAATAATAGGAGACTATAAAATGCCTGTTCCATCCACCCAATATGTTCGTAGTCCTTGTTCGCGAATACATGATTTCTTACTTTCCTTGATTGTTAATTTAGAGGATATACCGTACCAGCTCTAACCAAATTTGTTTTTCACTATCTGACCACGGGAAATATAATTTGTCCTGACGTGTAAAAATAAGCATTTCTATAGTTTGCCACATTATTGAATACCACCACTTACTCAGAAGAAAACTGTAGAATAATTAAGGGTTTCTGTGCCTGTAAAAATATTATCAGAAGGCCTTATGCTCTTATTCAATTTCTTAAATATTTTATATTTCTGGCATGTATTATAAAGTATATATACATTGTACAGTACAGTACTTTCGCGTTGTTTCTCTTTAACACCAGGAACATTTGCTAAATTATTTTACAAAAAGCCTTAATAATATATTAAAAATGTAATAAAACGCATTATATATATTAGTTGTATATAAAAGGTATTGTCAATTTCCAGACGTTCAACTCTGTTTAAAGTAGAGAATCCTGTTCCTAATTTCCACTTCAATTGTACTTTATGTTCATTTGTGTCCTCATTTTTGTCCTGGGTACAAATGCTTCATTGCCTTTAGTCACTTCTAGGCATAGCTGAGATGTACTGTAGCTGCATGTATTTCCATTGCATTTTGCTTAGAGTACAACAGACCCCGGGACTAACTGTACCAAGGTCTAAGGAGAAATTAGATCCTAACAAGAGTTTTTTTCTATTTTATTTTAATAATTGACTAAAACTAATTTACACAAATACAGTTATAAAAGGTAACTGCTATCCACATGTCCAGGATTTAAAAAGTTGAACAAAAACACGGTCCTGTTGTCAAAACTGAATGTTTGATTAGTTTTAGAAGTTACTTTTTTATATAGCAGGGTCACCAACGTGTAGCTTGATCTTATCAGTTCTCTGTAGTTAATATATTGGTGGGCCCAGTCAGTAATGGAGTGGGAGACTTCTAAAGAAAGAAAAAAGTTGTTACAAGAACTTTTTCCAGTTCATTTCCCTTGTATAGTGACTGTGGACAATGTGTGGTAAGAGGTGCCATCCTTTGAATAAGATGTTTTACCAAGGTCCTGCCTACTCAGTCATTAAACCCCCTACAGCATTTTTTGTAAAAGTGCAGGGATGTTAATCCCAGTTAATACGATGCTCCTCTTGAATGATCTGCTCTACCTTAAATGTCCACTTTGTTCAAATCGTCAAGCAGCTTTGCACCACACCATCTGATGTGCGGGCCTCACTGTTGCACTTCTGTGAAAGATGAAGTGGGTATCTTGGTGAATGTGAAGAGCTTTGTAATTCGTTGAAATGAAAAGTCCTGTTTAGATATAAGGTATTATTTTTATAAACCCCTGCCATCCCACATGCTCAATTGCATCAGAAATATACTTTTGGTAAAGATGAACAAATCCTTCTTTAACTCAGTACACCAGCATTCCCTGTTCTCAAAACAACCTTCCTCCCAAAACCTGTTTAACAGCTTTCCTAGTTGTTACTGTAGTCTGTAGTCAAGGTAACCACACCCTCCTGTCTTCAGGCAATGAAAGTCTCCCACTGGGCAAAGTCAGACATGTAACATTTTTTTAGACAATAGAAAGAGGCCCTATTTTTCCCTGCTAATGGGACCTTTGAAATAATTTAACTTGGTGCTGTATAATTATCTAGCCGAAATAAAACACATTGAGAGAAAATTAAATTGATTTTCATTGTATTTGGTCTGAAGTGCTTGTTTCTATATAAAATATTTCTGTTTTAAGCACAAATCTTAGCAAAATCAAGCTTATACAATACTCAACAAGAAAACAGACAACATTTATTGGTCAACTTGTAGATCATACATAGTATATGTTTTAATATAATAAAAGGTTAAAAAGGGTAGATCTTTCATTAATGGAGTGGTTGGTATAACCTTTAAAGTGAATTGGGAAATTTACAAAGATGTGTCATGCAGGAAACTTTTGTTTTATGCAATATGGTAAAGAGTAATATTTCCTTCCTGTAAGTATAAACTTTACTGTCTACTGCAAATTGTCCTGTGCATTTCTTTACATTGACTATTTATCTGTGCCATGTCAATTTTCTGTTTGACTTACCATATTTGAATTGGTGTGAATTAGTAATGACATATGTAATTTGATAAAGGCTCTACAAAGAAATAAAACCAGAACACTTGGGCAACCCAGATTTAATTAAAACAACAATAAGATAAACAGCTTGGAGGAATGATGTTAGTGTCTTCAGCTATGTAGGACCTTTTCTTAATTTATTTAAATATACATTAATATATACTGTATATACACATTGAAATGCAGAGCATGAGCTTTGAAATGCTTATTCTTTGAACTCCCTTTATTTAAGATTTTTGTATTTGCAACTCAATACAAGTTTGGACTTACACATTACCCTGTTCTCTTATTTTACTGTTCTAACAAATATCATATTCAATCTCACCTTTGCAAAAGAAAATATGAAACATTTACCCTTTTTCTTTATAAATGTGGGCAATGGCATAAACTCAGTTAAAAAATAAAATAATTCTGTTTAGTTATCATCTGACGTTCTGACAGTACATTTTTTGCGGGTTTTACATTTCTTTTTCATGTTTTTCAAAGAAAATTTCAATATTTGTTTTGTATTCTAATTAATGTTAATTTAAATCATTATTATATTGACAAACAAACCATTCATATGCGTGATGAGTAATATGGACTCTTGGTTTCACGCAGTTTGTTGACATCAAGTCAGAAGCCCATTCCTTAACACGTCAATGAATCCTTGAAATATATGATGTATGTTGGACAATTTCTATTTTCCTTTCCTATTTTCGCCACAACATTATGCTTATTTCACCTCATTTTGTATGCTTGGAAAATCAAAACTAATGACATTTTTCAGTACTATTTCTCTAAGTCAATAACAAGACTTTCAAATTTTTACCCTGTCTGAGAGTGCTTCAGCTTTTCATGTAATGGCATGTGACACTGGAAGTTCCAACTGCTGTCTGATTAATGAACTAGCCAGCCCTACCACGTGGACATTGCTTAACACAAAATAACCATTGTTTCTGTGAACCTGACCTTAAGTTTTTAAAAGGGTTTTGATTCAAAGTCAGCAGATGAAAAAAACACTGTGAACATGTTGAGGTTAATAACTCCACCCTAAAAGTAAAACGTGAAATACACAATGTTTTGGAAGGCTCCATGGTTGAATTGTTACGTAGTCTTCCCTATTTTTGTTTGACTTTTCTTTGTGGAATTTACTTCTGCTTTTCCCTCGTCTGTTTCCCGATTTTTCTACATATTCATTTAATGAGAATTTATAAAAATACTTATTGGGTCCCTAGAAGAATTATATTTCTTTTCCTTACTTCATGCGCCCCCTACTGATGACATACATTATGTACGTTTAGCAACTGGAAGTCTAGAGTCAGCTAAAAAAAAAAAATTGGCGTAGTTGTGAAAACATTCTCTTGTAAAATAATTGTCATAATTGCAAAAATATGTTCATAAATGGTACTAAATAAACAGATATGATAATTTGTCTTACAACCTAAAATGGTAAAATGTTTTTCTTTGCACCAATTTTCCAATATTACAATTTTTTTATATTTTCTTTCAATTCATAATGTATTGTCTTTCTAGACCAGCAACCTTGTGTTTCTTCTATATTTACTATGTTATTTACCTTTTCAGTAGATCATAGATCACATGACTTTTCAGAGGCCTGGGGAATATCTCAACAACTTCCTGGAGACACACAAGTTTGAAGAGGCAGCAGTGTGAATAATCATTATCATGACAATCACTCAACATCCTTGAAAGAATTATGTTTGTCATCCCCTTTCCTGGAACTAGTATGACACTAAGAGTATTATTATAATGCAAATGTATCTTTATTTAGATTATAGTCAGGTGACTTTTTAGCCAACATTAGCACCTAAATGTGAATTCAAAAAGATCTATTAAAGCATTTACATAACAAGAGCACAGGTCAATGAACTAAAGCTGTGAAAACAGAAGGCAATCAAAATGCCAAACTAAGAATAGAGGGGAAAGTATTCCCTGAAAAAGTTTTTTTTTCAAAGTGATTTTACTGTGTTAGAATGTGAACTTAGAGCAGATATTAATGCGCACCATTAATATTATAATATATAAACTCTACATGTACTTACATGCTTCAGATAGTTATTTTTTTTAAAAATTTGATGAATTGTTTAAAAGACGTTATATTGTGTTTCACTTTCAAGGAATAGGTGTTTTCTCATTTTTCTGAAACAGCTTCAACAAGACCCATTTACCAGCCTTTTGTGAGCCTTTTGTGGTTTTCGGTTTTAGTCTGCTAATGGTCTTTAGAACTTATTAACATTGTGATAATTATTATATTTAAGGTTGAATGTATATTTGAAATCATTATAAACGTTTGATTCTTGTTACAAGAAATACTTTAATTGCTCTTATCATGGATCCTTATCACAGGTGTAATGTCATTAACATTTTGTAAAGAATGTTAAGCATTTTGTAAAACTTTTGCCTGCTGGAAAATGTTATTTTTATTAGCTTTGTAACTATAATACCACACTTGTGCTTCAAAGTCATGTTAAAGTGCTGGTTCCTTTACAAAGAAACTTGAAAAGGGTTTCTTTTGGGCTGAACGCCCGTAAAATCTGTTATTTTACTCTTTAGTGTCTTAGTCTTCATGTCCAGGGCATTATTTCTTTGCTGTTCTCATTTCCACCTTTTCTTAGAACATTGGCAATTCTAAGACAATGGAAAAAAGTCATATACCTAATTTCATTAAAAGACATGTTTATCAATACAAGATTAACACATGTTTTAATGAAAAATATAAGATTTCAATCCATAAACATCATGCTCATTTGGTTTAATGTCACTGTTGTTAGGAACAATGCCACCAAGTATTAAGTCCCCTTGAAAAACTTCCTTGGAAGCGGACCACTTACTAGCCAAACTTAAACAGCATTTATCATGGAGGAAACCAGAGCGCGATGTTAAACCAGGGAGAACAGGCAAGACCCCTGAAGCTAAAAAGCAGCAGTACTTACCACCCTGCTGCCTTGCAGTGGTTCCTGCTGAGCAGAAATGTGCTATCCAGACCTCAAATTCAGTCGGAGTCCTCTGTTACGTTTGAATAAAACCCCGACTTTATTACAATTACACTGTCAGCAAGCACTTAAGAGCAAAATCTTTTTCTTAAAATGCTTAGAGATTTTCTTTGCTTTTCATTTGTGGATTTGTGTAGTTTGTAATCTTTAGTTATATGACTCCAGTGAAAATTGTAAAGTGACCTCAGTTTAAAGACACTAATGTACCTGCTGTATTTTGTTATATTTGTTATATTTATCATAATAGCCCAAATCATGTTTGTTTGGATTTGAGTATATTATTATTTACTTAAGTGTAACTTCCTGCTGTGTTCATATTACAATTACATAGGAAGAGAGTGTTTGGCTATGCTACACCTTCAATGTTCAATGGAACATTTCTTAATGCTTAAATAGAAGTATTGTATTTTACAAAGGAACAGGTAACGGTCTTATTCCATGCTAGAAAGAAAAGAAAGGAAACACAATGTTTTAGCTGTGGAGCCTTCCTCAGGTGTGGATTGTGTTTTAGTATTTTAGTAGCCCAAAGATTTAATGCCTGTTAAAACCTTGCTTATTTTTATGACCAGAAGGGGGTGCTATAAAGTCTGATTACCCTGAATAGTACAAAAAGACGTTAGGATGTGGAAATTATGTCATTTCACCTTGTTTCACTTCTCCACTTGGCCGTTTGCTCATCTAACATAAAAATAATTGAACGGTGCTCAATGCTTGGAAAGACAGGAATGGAGATACATTAAAGCCTTAAATGTAAACTTACAAGCTCCTTTCTTTGGCAGGCCTTGGTTCCTTCCCCATTCTCTCATTAGGTGTACAGTAGTCCTTGAATGTAACTCAGCAGAGAGACAGACACACTCCTGGATCAAATCATAACTCACCTAACTAACACATACATGTACCACCACACATTCTGTGGCAGTGCCTCCTGGTTTCCATTCCACCAAAACTCATAATTGTGAAATTTAATGAGTTACTTTATTTGGAAGAATTTTTCATTTTTCCCAGGTACTAAGCATCTGTCTGGTGGGGGTAATGAGATGGGCTTGACAGATATTTGGCACTCATTTCTGGCACCCCCTGGAGGAGGGGTGCAGTAAGGGTTTCATTTTCTGAGTGGGAATTTCCTCCTCCGTGTTTTTCAAATATCAATGAGAACTTTAAAGGAGGAGGAATGGAAGGTAGATATATTTCTCATTGACAGGGGATATTCAACACATATTATTGAAAGAGCCCACACCTGAGCCAAAAATACTCAGATCATCAACCCAAATAGGAATAACCAGACTCACAAACACATTCAGTTGGTGCTTCTCAACCGTCCTAACACCTTTTCTATTTCCAGGACCATGCATAGCAATTTTCCCATCTTACAACATGACCCGTACACTGGAACCCTCCTTCCTGCCTGCCTCATGACCACCTAATCTGCTCAACCTTCTTCAGCTCCTTTAAGTGCCCACAGCAACCATCCACACCAGAACCCACTGCATCACCTGAAAATAGATGTACAAGACAAGAGACATTCAAGGCCCCTTTGGACAGTTCTGAGTCACCCAGGTGACATCATGAAAACTGGCAGAACATTTTAGAGAACATGTCAGAGCTGTGAGGATCAAAGATCTCGCCAAACCAACAGTTCACCATTTCACATCTACCTGCCACAATCTTCCTGATCTCTACATCTGCGTCCTCCCATGGGTTTCAGAACTCATGCTGGAGAAAGACATTCGAAACCGAAATCATTCCTACATTTGGATCACACCTTCCTCTTTCTCTCAAAGACAGACTCATCTCCTTCTAAATCCTATTCATTAATTTGCAGATTTCGGCTTTCCTCACCTCTCCTCCTGTTCTCCCTGAATTTGACATCTTCATTCTCATCTGCTATATGCCCATTCCTCCTGCTCCACATTCCTTCTTACTTTGTCTGTCTTTTGTTCTCCATATTTCTTTTAAACTTTCCTTTTCCCCCTTACACCTGAAGAAGGCTTTAATGTTGAAATAGTGTGTAAAAAATACAGAAAGTGCAAGTCAATCACACATGGGGACAATTCGGAGGCAACAGTAAAGGCCGAGGGGGAAAATTTGGCCTGGACACCAGGATAACTCTGTACTCTTACCGAGAAATATCCAGGGATCTTTAATGACCACTGAGAGTCAGGACCTCAGTTTAACATCTCATCTGAAAAAGGGCCCCAACTACAGTATAGTGCCCCCCCCCCCCTCTATACCGGGCATTAGGATTCACACAGACTGCAGAGTGGGCGTCCCCTGCTGGTCCCACTAACACCAGCAGCAACCATAGCTTCACAGGAGGTTCCCCATCCAGGTACCGACCAGGATCAAGCTTCAGTGGGTAGCAAGTTGAGAGCTGTTGGCTCTTCTTCTTCTTCTTCTCCTTCTTTGATTAGCAACATTTGCATCCACACAATAAGGGAATTACAACTTTATGCATTAAATATGTATATATAAGGTTTTGTTAAGGACAGTGAAGATGTACTAATTGTTTGTTGGTTTACTGATTTCTATGGACCAAATTTTGATAACTTTTGACCTTGGTAAGACATACAAAGTAGTTCCTTTGCCATTCTTCTCTAAGAATGAATGCAAAAAAATTACACTTCTTGACATTAAGGTAAAAAGACAAAAATTACATTTTTTTATAGGAGTAGTTAAAATCCTGATTAAAAAAAAACATTGACCCAAAAATGAACAGATATTAGAGATGTGTATGCAACCATCATTGCAAAATGTACTGTGCAGATGTTTCAACATAAGTCTAACATCATATTTTTTCCCTTTGTAGTTGGGCTGCTCACAGGAAGTTTGATAATATACAGTATCAGCCCAGTATTTATTTATTTATTTATTTATTACTCACTTTCTGAATATATGTAACTTTTTACATTGTTTCTTTTTCAGTTATTTCTGAATAACTTTTGTCTATTCATTCCTTTTGTCAGCTGTAATGCCTGACAATAACAACTACTTCCTTTGTTTGTGAGAAGCCATATGACAAATGAGGCAGCTGAAATGAGAGATCAAATTTACTCGAGAAGAGATAGACAGAGGTATTTCATAGGTCTGCTGCCATTTCCTTTACCTTTGCTGCACCCCAATAGCAAGAGTGTGTAAGACTCCAATCAAAGTAAGACACCTTTTCTGTTTCCAAGAAGGGACCCCTTATCTCTGTAAATAGTAAATGTGATCTAGTTAGGAAACGAAGCCTGTAAACCTGGATAAGGAGAGCAGACAACTTCCTACTGTCTTCTGCTTCTCCTATGAAATGTATGATACAAACCTGTATTATTGTTTCTGATGGGCACTTTTCTTTAGAAAGTTAAAATGCAGATAAATGGTTCCTTTTTCAAAATAGAACCTACATCAGAGAAAACAAAGCATTTTATTGAGAACAAGTAAAGGTATCCAAGTCTTTGTTATGTATTATCTTTACTTACTGTGAATATTAAATGTTTTCCTGATCTTTTCCACATTCCCTGTCCAGATGGCAGATATATTCCCAAAAGATTTCCCTGCCAAGTCCACCAGGTGTTACCAGCCAACTTGGCTGACTTCATCAGACTCCACTCTTCCTCTTTCAGCATTTTTAAAAATAAATGTCTTTGATGAATTTTCTCTTAAACGCATCCCGTCAAACAACTGAAATACTGAACAGTAAAAGAATATACTTTATATCCCAAGAATAACACTAAAGTGAGAGAAAGCACAAAAAACAAGGAAAAGGACTACACATTTCGTTAGCAAAGACTGAATCCTTGAACATATTTCAACTGTTATATGACTAATTAATTAGCATGATTAATTAAATCTTCAAATGGGAGATCCAAGGAGTTTTAGTAGTATTTTATTCTGCAAAGACATAAGAGATGATATAGTAAAAAGTAGGAATTCTTCTGGAATTCTGCTCTTTTGAAATCTAAAACTATATTTCATTTGCACCATACAGTATATAACAGAAGGATTCCTTGGTTAATTGCAAAAAGAGACATTTCAGACAAATAAGACATTTCACATTTGTTGTCCCAAAACACTGTGGCAGACTTTGTAACTGAAGTGCATGGAACTAACTTGAATGTCAGGCAGCAGTATTATTGCATTACGAACTGTAGTTTTTTTTATTTCTTAATTTATAACTTTCCAACTTTACTTTGAAGGGCACAAGAATTTGCAATCTACTGTTTAATGTGTTATAACATTAAACAAATGAAGCGCTAATGAATACTACAATCTCTCATGATTGCAAATGAAAATCACTCTAAAAGCAGTCCAATGGGCCTCTTCACAATCAGCAGTGATACAGGAACCAGTGAACACAAGTGCATTTTAAACTGAGCACAAGTGCACAAACTGAGCACCTTTTGACAGAAAGAGGGAAATTGTGGCACTGTGGAACAAGTAACCGTCGTGTTTGTTAATGACAATACACTAGTCTAAATAGCAACCAGACAAGTAAGGTGGGAAGAATGGGTTCCTCTTGTTTGAAACCTTTTATTCCTTATGTATTTAGACAAAAAAAAAACTTCTTAGAAATGGTTTCTTTGAGAAACTCTATCAAGGAGTCTTGCTTCTTTCAGGCTATGAAAAACTATATGTAAGGATTTTGTGTGTTTTATTCAATATCATAATGCTTTGTCGGTTTTACTCATATCTCTTAAATATTAACTCTTCAAATGTCTTGGATGTTTAGGTGTTTTTCGCAGTTTTATTAGGCTTTTTGTTTTTTTTTCCTATGACTTCAATGTATTCCATCCGTCCAGTTTCTAACTGCTTCATCCAAAACAGGGTCGCAGGGCAGCCAGAGCCTATCCCTTCAGGTAACAGGCACAAGGTGGCATACGCTCTGGACATGGACTTTACAGACTTTAATCAGTCCATGCACACACAGACACAAACACACTCTCAAAACAGGGCCAATTTTCTAAGAAGGCAATTGTCACGATTGTCATCCTTTGCCCCATGTTTTGTCCGTTAATATTTAAGCCTGGCGCTCCCACTATTCCTGGCTCAGCACTGGGAGATGGACGCCGAGAAGCCCGCCTACCAGCGGGCCCAGGAGAGACCCGACAGCATAGGCTTCATCACGGCATCCTGACCATCTGAGTCCAGGGCTCGGAGCGCCTGGCCTCGTTACCCTGGTTTTTATTCCCTGATCTTGTTCCAGATCCCATTCCGGTTTTTAATCTTGTTTGTCTCGGATTGATTCCCCGGTTCCTGGACTCTGGACTGAACCCCGGATTCCCCCCTTGGACTGTCTCGATTTGTTTGCCTGCACCACACCCCCCGAGCACCAGCTCACCACCATCATGCCCCCCTGTCTGTCAACTCGTCCTGATCTTCTACATCTTTTCCCTGTTGTCCTTCTCCACTTCCGGATTATACCGTCTGCATAGGGTCCTGAACTAGTCTTCGCGAGAGCTTGGACAGGCTCCCTTTACACCAATTAACCTACTAGTATTTCTTTGGACTGTGAGAGGAAACTGAAGCAGTGGAGATTATATAACTCTCTGCTTTCTTCGGCACCACCTGGATGTCATGGTCTTCATTTTCCACAAGTGTGTCTATTGCAATGGTCAGGACAAGGAGGCAAGCCTTGGCAGCAAGGCAGCAAAAACTCTCCAATTTAGAGACTTCACGAGGAATGACAGCAGCTGAAAGCTTGGGAGAAATTAGAATCATTTATTGTGATGTGGAGATTTGGCGTAACCCGCTTGGCTGAGGGCCAACCTCCCGGCCGTTGGACGGGGAGGATAGGACCCCCATGCGACCAATGGGGTAGCTGCAAAGGTGGAGAGGGGGTGGAGGAGGGATGCAGAAAACGAACGAGGAAGAGGAGAGGGTGACGTTTGATATTTATGGAGACCGGTTGCTTACGTCGGGATTAGTGAGAATTGCAGCAGCTGTGTCGAATGAGCGCGGCTGCCTTCATTCCTCCCGAACTTTCATTAAAAACTCCATTTCACGAGGAATGACAGCAGCTGAAAGCTTGGGAGAAATTAGAATCATTTATTGTGATGTGGAGATTTGGCGTAACCCGCTTGGCTGAGGGCCAACCTCCCGGCCGTTGGACGGGGAGGATAGGACCCCCAAAAGAACCAAGCGGGACCCCCAGTCACCAGTGCAGAAAAAACAAAAACAAAAGATTATTGGACCAATTCAGCTGAGGGGAGAAAGTGCCTGCTTGAGGATACCGGGGTTAGTTTTAATGTATGCATGGTAAGCCTCTGAGGATCAACGGCCGAGTTGCTTGATGAGATACTCGGGTATGCCTTGGTGAGCGGCGGAGGATGCGGCCCCTGATCTAAAGGAGTGCCCGGAGAATTGTTTAGGAGGGTATCATGATACGGCCCTTCTCATTTGCGAACAGAGGGGCAGTAGGCAAAGCTCCGGCAGAGGTGCGAAGATGTGCGTAATGGGATAGAGGCTCGTAAGGGCTTATGTAGGAACAGAGTGTGAAATAATAGATGAGAGTGGCAGATCTGAGTTGGTTGGTTTTGCTTTTCTTGAGATAGAAGGTCAGTGTCTCGGAAGATGAGATGGAGATGTTGGATAAGCAGGGTTGAGGAGAAGGATCGAAGGATGTGGAATTAGCGGTAATTTCAGAGCGCCTTAGGAAGATAAAGAAGGCTAACAAGAATAAAGATTCAAGAGGGCGGTCGACCCAGGGTGAGTGGTAACCGGACGACGTTGATGCAGGATTCGAGGATGTCTGAGGTAAGTGGTGCGCGTAGGTTCGGAAGTGATTTTCAAGCCACTGAAAAGCCTTTAAGGAGAGTGATTCGAGGGTGGATAAGGGATAGACGGATCGTGCCGAAAAGGAGTGGATGCCGCACAGGTATACTTTGGTGGTGGATGCTCGTACCTTGAGTGAGTTTCTACGATAGCGAACGAAGGATGATGCGGTGAGAATGTCGAAAGAACAGAATTTTATGTTCGCAGAGAGGTGGAAGGATTGGAAGCCCTTTCAGGCAGTGCAGTAAGAATCGAGAGTTCAAGGGGCGATAGTTTGCTGGGCCGGCTGGAGATAGCGATGGAAAGGATAATTCGGAGGAACGTGAGTTCCGAATAGGGAGATACTGTGCACGGGTTCGGTCTTGCATCTGGTGCCAAGTTCCTGAAGCGAGAGAGAGAGTCAGCTATCTCATTAAGGTGACCTGGAATGTGAGCAGCTACGCGAATGAATTGATGTGTGAGAGAAATCCATTTAAGGCGGCAGAGGAATTTCATGATGGATTGGGATGAAGACCTTCCTTTGTTGATTATATGAACTACTGCATGGATGGCCGAATGGATGAGGATGGTTTATGTTTCCAATTGTGGCCCCAAAGAGAAGCAGCAACGACAATTGGAAATATTTCTAACAAGGCTGATGACTGGTTGGCGAGAGGGATTGGAGAGAAATCAGGAGGCCAAGGGGCCGCAAACCATTGGCCTTTGTAATAGCCTCCGAAACCGACTGAGGGGGCTGCGTCTGTGAAAAGCTGGATATCTTCAGTGTCAGAGAGGAGGTCATCGTAGAAAAGAGATATGCCATTCGAGTTGGCCAAGAAAAGCTGCCAAAGCCTGGGCTCGGATTTGCAGTTGGCTGAAGGGCTTACGTGGTGGTAAAGAGAGGGCACGGAAGAGGCGAGGTCGAGAAGGTAGACCGTCCTTGAGGGATGATACGCATGGCGTAATTGAGGTGGCCGAGCGGAGAGAGAAGTTCCCTCTTTGTGCGAAATTTGGCAGAAGAATAGATGGAAATATACATCTGGATCCTGTCGATTTTGTCGCGAGGCAGGGAAGCGGAGAAATTGATGGAATTGAGGGTGATCCCGAGGAATTGGATTATATGAGAGGGGCCAGTTGTTTTGTCCATGGCAAGGGGTACCCCTAGTTTCCTAAAAACGGAAAGAAGTGTGGTGGAGGGTCTTGCAAGTGGGGTGTGAGGAAAGTCTATGGTAAGGAAATCGTTGAGAAGGTGGACGAGAAAAGGAAGCTTATAGTTATTCGAGGGGATCCAGCCGAGAGCTTCGGCTAAGGTACCGAAAATGTTTTTGGGCTACTCCTACGTCCGAAGGTAAGGCGGACTGCAAAGAACTTGTTCTGCCAATGAACTCCGAAGAGGTGCCAGAGGTCTGGGTCAGGAGGCATAATTTTAACGGCACTGGAGATGTTGGCCTTAGCGAGCCAGGCGCCCAGACGAACCGCTATACCAATGGGATTGATGTGGTATGCAGGGAATGGGGAAGAGTCAAGTGGGCAAATCGTGAAACCATTCTCGACTTTGGATGCTAGCAAGGAATCAACGGACTGGGGATCGGCGGTGGCAGATTGCAAAATTATTTTTGCAAAAGACAAAGGAAGAAGGAAGTGTGCACGGGCCTGGTGAAAATCTGAAGGAAAGGCCGTCGAGTAAGATGTGGGTGGAAGAGGGGTCGGGGTGATGGAGCAGGCCGAAAAACAAGAGCGGGGATATCAATTGGGGTAGACAGAAAAGCCAGTAGTCTTTTGGGAACGCTGAAGGTGGAGCGAGCATGAGCTTCGCCGCAGAAGCTGCGAATGTGAAGGAAGCGACGAAGGGGAGGGGTACGTGTAGAGGAATTGAAGATGTTGGGAATTTGTTGGCCTCTGATCATCACGATGGGGCGACTGCGAACATCTTTGGACCGGGAAGGTTTGAAGAAGACCTGGCGGGAGAATAGATGCTGTGGGGGAGAAGGGGCGGAGTCGAGGTTGGGCTTGCGGACGGTACCTGGGCAAAGATTTGATGAATGTGTCCAAGAGGAACAGAAGTCGCAGGAAAGAGCTTGGACACCAGTGAAAGTGCGACAGTAAAGCTCAATGTCCAGGGCTCCCCAGTAGGTGCGCTGGTTCCGTTGGAGTAGGCGGGCAGCGGCCTCGGCCAAGAACTGCTTATGGTAATCGTAGGACAGGGAGCCCTCGAAAAGGACGGATAGATCGGGGATGCTATGCATGTAATCGTCGAGTTCCTGACGACGTTGGGGAAAGGCGGAGCACGTGATGTTGTGGAAAATGCTGAAAGCCAAGCAGAAGTCGGAAATTCGAAGGACTGAAGCAGAGTGAGGGTCAGAAGATTTGAGTAATGGAAATCGAGCCGCAGTCGACTGTTCTAGAATCGGAGTTGTAAGTGGAGGAAGAGAGAAAGTGAGCTAGATTGACGTCCGCACCTCAGAATTTGCTGCCGGAGTGGAAAGGGAATGGGAGGAGGACTAAACTTTAGTGTGTTAGGAGGAGCTGGGAGAGGAACGGCTGTTCAGACAAAAAGTCCTTAGTAAAGGGGAGATTGGAATCCAGGGCCGAAGGCATGGGATGACGGATGCCGTGTTGGACACCGGGGAAGGGAGAAGATGAGGAGAGAAGAAGAGCGGAAAGCAGATTGTGGTAGGAGGGGTTTGACGGATCTGGGGCCTGAAGCTCGGTGGCTTGGGATATGGAAGCCGAAGACTGCTGGGAATTGAAGCAGGAGCGAAGGCTGCGTTAAGGACTGAGGAGGCTGCCGAGTCGATTTGGACGCCAGGGGGTGGGGGAGGGTAAGGGGCCGCCTGCTAGCTGAGCTGGGGGTCGTTTACGAGCTGGCCTTCGGGCCGTGGAGACAGCAGCATGGGCCAAAAGAAAAGAAACCGGGGCCGAAGGCACCAAGCTGGTGGAGCTTGAGCCGTGTTGGACGCCGGAGGTAGAGACAGGAGAGTGCAGAAATTAGATTAAGCGGAGAAGGGGGGGGGAGGGGAGGGGCGTGAGCCTGGGGCCTTAGACTCGGCAGCAAGGAGTTTAGGGCAGGAGGCTGGGTGGGAGAGGCTAGGTGCAGTTGTTCAGCAGAGGAATGGATTGCTTGGGGGAAGAGACAGACACGGATATATCAGGACAAGACAAGACAGAAGATGCGACAGGCAAAGGCGCGGGCGGCCTCGGGGTCCTCACGTTGGGATGAGTGGCGGCGGCGCGGGTGATGTCATCAGAGAGCGCCGGGGGAAGCTGGGGAGTTGATGTTTCCTTGTGTAGACTGCGGTTAAGTTTTTTTTTTTTTTGGAAGCGTTTCTTTTAAAATGGACGCCATGTTTTCGAAGTATCCTCTGGAGGCTTGCTACGGTCCGGTTGGAAATCGCGAGAGATGATCCAGGAGAAGGGGGAGCCGATGTGCATGAAGCGCGGCGGCAGGGACATCCTCAAGAGAAGCGGGGGTTATTTGGAGATTTCGCCGTGGAGGAACGGGAAGGCTGGGTTTGTAATGAGAGAGGGACTACGACGGCGGAACGCAGTCTTCGACGAGGAGCTGGATCTTGTGAGGACTGGCTGGGAGATGAGCGGCGCTGATGTGGCACGGCGGCTGAAGGAGGCGATGAGACGGAGGTGAGGGGAGCTGTGGGGGGTGGACTGGACGAGAAGGGTAGGAGAGTCTCCTGCGCTGCAGAAAAGGTCTTCATCGGAGCGGCGGATTTGTAGATCCATGAGAAGGGAGCACGGATTCGAACTAGGCAAAAACAAACCATGCAGAAAACGAACGAGGAAGAGGAGAGGGTGACGTTTGATATTTATGGAGACCGGTTGCTTACGTCGGGATTAGTGAGAATTGCAGCAGCTGTGTCGAATGAGCGCGGCTGCCTTCATTCCTCCCGAACTTTCATTAAAAACTCCATTTATCAGAATATCAGTCTTTAATCTCTAGGACAAAGCAGCCACGTCTCCATAGTTGCTGTTGCGATGGAATTCTTCCAAGTGAGCAAGGGATCCAGCAGAGCTGGAACCAGCAGCGAAAGTGACATTGTGTCACTCTGAAGGATTTGTGTGTGCTCAGCAAATGGTAATAGTAACTCTTTTGATAAAACAAGAAAAGTTTTTTTCCATGCTGAAAAGAGAAGAAAAGAAACACAACATTTCAGCTGTGGAGCCTTCTTCAGATGGGAAAGGAGGCTCCACACCTGAAGAAGGGTCCACAGCTGAAACATTGTGTTTCTTTTCTTTTCAGCATGGAATAAACCTTTTCTCATTCCTTTGGAGCCTAAGCATGCTGACAAAGCTACCCACTTAAACTTTAAATGAGCTCAATGTCTGCCATTAACTAGAGAAGAGACCATCCCACTCCTCTTGACTGGTCAACTGGCAAATTACTTCCGGAGCAGCCAGGTAATCATATTGTATGTTCTAGTCCATCTTGTTGGGCAGTCCATGATGACACAGTCAGCAAACGTCTACAAGCTTTTCTGTTAGCTTAGAGGATTTTTTGAAAACCCCCAATATTCTGCAAGCTTTCGCAAGTAGATAAATCAAATGGTCATCTTTTCAAATCATATTTACCACCAACTTGAGGGTATGAAGCACACAAGAGGTATTTTCCAAGCAGCTCTATATGTGCTCTATATCCCCTTTAGCATCCTCTGTTACCATCCTCTGAATTCTCATTGTCCCTTGAAATTGTGCTGTGACCGTCATCCATTTGGGTTTTGAAAGCTGCAACCTTGTTACTTTTATTTTCTGTGATTGTGAGAAAGTTCTCCTGTGTGACTCCCAGGCCACTAACAGTGATCAACACATTCTGTTATCAAGTGTCCAGTGTGAGGATGGGCAAAATTGTTGAGGGAAAGCATAACATGTTTGGGTTTGTTCTCTTTAGTGCAGAAAAAAACATGCACTAATTGTAAAAAAATAGGCTGTCATACCCCTTTTTGTTTGGATGTCCAACTCAATGGTAACTCGCTGAGCACTAGCCAGGTCTCCTTTTCATCACATTATAGTTTCTCTCCATGACTTTCCACTTGGGTCTTCTTTGGAACAACTTATTTCTCATCAAAAATTTGTATCATGTTTCGGAATGCTCCATCCTCCACTGTTCTTGATGGTGAGTTGATCCTGCCAATCCACTTTACAATAGCAGCTTCGCTTATAAGCCACTCGCTTAAAACTAGTTTGTACTGTGTTGTCAGAAATAAATATGTTGGACATGTGGGCTGTTTTCTTTAATCTTAGATCTGCAGTCTGCAGTCTTCCGTACTGCAGATCTGACAATGAGCAGGGAAAAACAAAATATAAGACTATCACAGAATAATGCCAACTCTCAGTAGTACTGCAATGCCAAAAATGGTTCAAATGAGAATTTTTATGATAATTTTCTACCACTTGAATTCATACATGTGATAAGTCTATCAGGAAGTACAAGATTTTATTGTCAGAGAGGTCAAAGGCTACATTCAAGAAATAGAGCAATAAAGGGTAAATAATCTTGTACAGAGATATCAAATGAGACTTTTGTAAAAAGTACATCAATATTGGCACAGTTAATACTGTAATTCTGTGCATTTGTAAGGCTTTTAAAAGTAAAAAAAGTGCTATCATTAATTCAGCCAGCAGAGGCCGATGCCAATTCTGAACAGAATTCAATATACTGCATGAGTTTTCTAGTAAATAATCAAAATAATGTAGGATGAGCATCCTAAATCCTTTAACTTGTTGAAAGAGTATAACTAGCCCTACGTATATTCTTCAGAAAAAATGCACAAAATGTCTTAGTTTTTTTAAGTTGCCGCTCTGATAATATTTTCTCCATTAGCTAACTATCCAGGCAGCTACAATCAATGATGTAGCTAAATCTACATTTAAAAGAATATTTTGCAGATGACTTCTGAATGTTATTAAATGTATGAGAGTACAGAAATTTCTCACACACATTTTGAAACTTTGAAATAAGATGTAAGCAATAAAAATAAAATGTTTTATTTTTCATCTGACAGAGCACCATTAAGGTGATGCACATGATGTGTATGGCAAGCTTTCACATTTTAAGAGTAATTATATTCGTACGTTTAGCACTAGCCAAGAAAACCCTAGTGATACGCCAATATGCAGACTGATTTCTGTTTACTTGACTAGCTACAATGGAAACATTGTCTCTTACCAGTTCAGAGATATCGGGATGCTGTTGCTTCAGATGGTACTTCAAATTAATTGTATTTTTTCCACTCATAATGTAGCTGTGTTGTGTTTCTTGATATTTTACAATTAACTTGGTATTCTTAATATTTGTTGTTCTCTTGGTTTGCTGGTCATATTTGAAATATTTCCACACTCCAGATCCTCTTCTTCCAGCTGGAATTATAGTTGACTTGCAGGGCTTAGATTTAGCAAACAAATCTGTTTGTTTCATTCAGTCATATGTTTGAGTATAATATCGATGACATAGAAAAACAACAGGTTTAACCCCCCATAAGGTCAATACAAGTCAACAAAAAGATTTGAGAAGCGCGTGTCCATTAAGCCAAACTAGCTTATATTGTAGTTGTACTGTATCAAGGAAAGAGTAACAAGATGTGCTCTCTTCCAACCTGTTCACTGAAACTCTAGAAGAAAATCTTTATTTTGTCTCCATGGCTTTTCTTTTTATAATCCATGTGCTCTTGTTTCCTTACTCTAATAAGTGCATTGTATAAATCTTCTCATTGTTTATCTGGGTGCCAATTGAGTGCACAGTAAGGGATCGTGATTCTGGGATGTGGACAAGACCACTTCGAAATGAGGTACATATACAAAACACAAGATAATATAAATAAATGGCACACCCTGATACTTGCCAATTATTACACAATATCACATATCACTTTGCAATCTGCATAGTCGCTGCCACCCTAAGATTATGCCAGACAGAAAGTAAATACATGATTGGTGAAACTGCGTGCCGAAATTCATTTTCGTCTGAGTTAAACAAGTGATTTCATTGTCTTAAATTAATTAATTTAATTTAACACAGAATATTATACATGTATAAATTGAGAAAAAAAAAACAAGTAGGCAGCTTAAGTTATCTTCACGATTAAAAAAAAGAAATGTGTGTGAGATACATATGACACATGCGTGATGAAAAATATGATGAAGTCCATTCAACAACTTCTTCAACTTTAAATCCTCAGGGGAACCAGAGCCTGAGCAAGCAACGCCACAAAGCAGGCTACATCCTGGACAATCCATCACAAAGCAGACAGACAGATACAGACAAACATGCACTCACAATAGGGCCACATTTTACCCGAAGCTCAGTATTTTTTGGACTGTGGGAGGAAACTAGAGTAACCAGTGGAAACCCACAGAAACACAGGGAGTACATACTTTACACGGATAACACCCCAGGCCAGGAATTGAACCCAGGGCCTCAATTCTGCCAGGAAGCAATGCTACCCACTTTTCCACCATGCCACCTATAAATAAATAAAGTAAAATTTTCCATCAGTTGTCCAAATTAAGCAGGTAAGTATAAGCATACTTTAGAAGTTGTCTTTTTTTGTCAATGATAGTTTCACAGTCCCGTATAGCTTTTAAAATCCCTGTTACAGCTACATACAATCAAAGCAATCTTTTACTTTTCAAGACAACAATAATGTTTGTTCTTCCAGAGTACTGACACTATGCTAAGACTTGCTGTATCAGTGGAACTCATCCCAGCCAATCACCTGATGACCTGAAGGATGAATTGAATAAATATGCAGATTAGTTTCAACACAAAGAAATGATGTTGCCTATTTTACAGTTGTTTCACAAATTGAGTCAAAGAACTATATTTCAGACCCGGAGCAATGTATCATCTGCCAATCAATTAGATACAATTTGTACAATTTGCTTTAGATGGGGTGCCCATATAACATCTCTTTTAGTCTTTCTTATCTGGAATAGCTTTAGAAATTATGAAATTATACTTCAGTCAGACCTAATATAAATATAAATAACTTTAATCTTTTTTAAAGATGACCTTGAATCTGGTTTGTATTTCATGGTGAGCATATTCTCATATTCTCACTTTGAGTGTTACAATAGTTTTTTTTTGAGTTTATATCAAATGCAAAACATCTGATCAAATTGCATTCTTTTCAGTCTTTATTTCTAGATGCACCTTCTCCTAAATATGAAAATCAATTTTTTTGTGCCTCATAGATTGTGAATAATTACCAGTTTTTTCAATAATTAATAATAACAGCTACTTAATAACTTTAATGGTAATATTTACATTACTTGTTATGCAATGACATTGGGGTTTCACTGTTAATTTCAGAAAAGGTTAACTTATTGTAAAAAAAATGTAGAGAGCAAGTTTCACAGCTGCTTGACTTTGTTTCATTTCTACATATCAGATGCAATTTCACAGGTTTTGTAAGCTTTTAAAAATATGGCAACACATTTGTGTCTGGCAGCGCAAAATACACTTGAAACTAAATATATACTTAGTCAACATTCAGTGTTGAAATATATCAGTTTGGGGGTTATTTTTGAAAAGTATAAATAGACCAAGTGTTAATGATTTGGAGATTTTATTACAGCATTGTGAAAATGTTCCAACTTAAAATAATTAATAATTTATAGAAAACAGTTGATTCATCATATTTGGAAAGCAAGCACAAATAACCAATGTTTGTCTTTTGTAAAATGTTGCCATCTGGTATTTTACTATTTTGCCAACTGTGTTTCTCTTCTCTCAAAAACACGGAATTTCAGAGAACGGTATTTTCAACATTAATATAAGGTAATAAGGTATTTGAAAGGTTTGTATAAATTGTTCAATAAAACTAAAAATATTGTTCACTTAATGTGCTTTAAGAAGCTATTTTCATATATTGGATACTTTTATAGATGAATATTATAAATGATTATCACATCATATTACATATCATATAATACAATGTATATAATATAAAAACCATTAAATATATCTTTTTTGCTTAAAACCTTGGAGGTGCTGTGTGATGAATGCCAAACTCCAAGCTAAAGACCGTAGCTCTTAGCCAGCATATCATCCACTTTAGGAGTGCACATTAGAACCCCTCCTGATGCCTAAGATATGCCAGTGGTCCCTGCTTAGTCGCAAAAAACAGTCCTTCACTGTTAGAGATATTAGTTCCCAAAAAATCTGTAATTCCTCTTCTCACAATTCCTCTTCTCACATGGAAGAGCTCTTCACTCCTCTATTCCACAGAGAGAGCTGGAACAGACAAGCTCCTGACAAAATCCTGAATTTTGTCTTTCTTTCCGTGACAACTTTAACCCATTAGTTTCATTCCCTGGAACCCCTGGCACACTCAACTGGCCTCTCCCATCAATTGCCAGTCTTCACTTTTACCTGGAAGAATCCTGTCCCCTGGCACACTCAGTTGGACTCACCCTTCCAAAGCCAGTCTTTTCTTCACTGGAAGATGCACGTTCCCCATCTCTTCTGAGACCTATTGGCACACCTCACCTGCTCAGTCATTTGACCTCATCAGTCAATTAAGGCAGGTGTGTCCAATTTACTTCGGTAAAGGAAAAGGGTTTGACTAAGCTTCATCTTGCTCCATCACATGCTGTCTGCACTGTAAACTGGTAAAATAATTTGGAACATCTCTCTTCCAAAAAACGTGTTTGGTCTATTCAATTAGCAAAAATATCTAATCTGCTTCAGTATGATGTGACACACATCTTCTATATTCCAGGCATCCCTTAATGTTACATACTATTTCAGTAGTTTTGTCAAATTCTAGTTACTGAGTAGTGGAGACAGGACAGGACCTCTCCTCCTTGTCACGGACGTCCAAAGGGACAAACCGTGGGGAGCAGGAGAGCGGAAAAAGACCCATATGCGTAGCGGCGAGACGGGAAAAAGGCCCGGGCTCATAGTGCAAAGAGATCAGGAATGCCGTATAGAAACCTATGCCCTCAGGGAGCGGACGTGGGGCGCCCTGGTGCTAGGCGGGTCTCAGGACATCCGAACCTCAATGCTGAGCGAGGACAGAGTGCAAGACCCGGAAATATATAGCCCAAGGGAAAGAGAGGGACAGGAAGGACAGCAGACCGGAAACTAGGGACAGGACAGAGAAGGAGCGCCCTCTGGCTGCAGAGGGCGTGAGACTCCTTTCCTGAAGAATGAGCCAGGGAGCTGCTGCAAGAGTGAATATGAGGTGGAGGAGTACTTGGAAAAAGTGCAAAGGGTGCTCTGCATAAATATGTATTGTGACTGGAGGAGACAGGAGGACACAGAAAATAAAGAGTGTGGCAGGCGAGAGGTCCTTGTGTATATCATTCATAAGTACCAGATTGGAGTTAAGTATTTAAGCCAGGTTAAGAGAGCCTGCCATTCAGTTGTTGTTGGGAACTCTGATTTCCTGTATAGAGAATCCCTCGGATAAAAACGTCCATCTCCTAGTTAGTGAGTACATTTTTAGATAAGAAAGATGGGTTATCTTTGTATTGTACCATCCAGGTTTAGAGAGATGGTTTAACTGTAGGTCTTATTCTGTTTAGTTCAGAAGGGAGCTTCCTCTTCTTTTGGCCTTTGTAGGCATTATATAAGAGTTGAATACTTGGTAGCAGTATGGGATTGTTCTGGATATGTTAACAAATTTGTACATAGTGTAACGTGTGTTTTTGTCATTATTAATTAAACTTGTTTAAGCCCGTATGCCTGAATTATTACTCTTTTCATCAAAGCTGCCAATCCCTCTAATTGAACAAACCTCTCAGGTAGATTCTTGGGAAAATCTTTTCAAGTTGGGGGTAATGATTATTTTAATTACTGATTAATTTGCTTGGTCTTTTCTCATATCCACTATTTTCGTAACCCCTTATTTGTTACAATATTGAAAGAGGTTCCCACTAAGGTTTCATCAAGATTTTCATATTCTTGATATGATTGTTTTGGTTGTTAAGAAAATGTTCTAAGGATCTTTATTTTCTTATAAGCTGAAATGCAATGTTGTTTTAATAAAATGTTCATCAGTTTTAATTTGTTCCGGTTTCAATTTTTTTAATTAAAAAAAAGCATAACACATGTTTGGAAAAGTAGCAATGCTTCAAATAAACAAATGTCCAAGACATTCATTTAATGATTTGTACCTGGTATTGTTGAGATTCTTAAGAGAGTAATATTTCTATTATTTAGTGGTTGAAAATGGAGGGAAAGTAGATGTTAATGTCGATGTCATACATTTTCCTTAGAGGAGATGTCAAAGAAAAAAAAATTAGCAACCTGGAAATATTCTATTATATTTTTTAATAAGAGAAAAAGAGCAGTGTGTGGGTGTTGAACAATTTTCCAAATGTCACAGTTTCAAAGGTCTCTACAGAGTTGTCAAAACTTTTCAGCTATTGCTGCTCAGTCATGTGATCAGGAAATGCATCACGGGCTAGCTGAACATATGGTCAATTCAACCGCAGCTGTCAAACAGCAGTAACAAGCGATTCACTTTAAAAGTTTGAGACAGGAGACTAACAGAGATGAAAGGACATTGTTCATAGTGATTGTTCTTTACAGATTAAAGATGAATTCAAAGGAAAGATATAACTTAGTATTTAAAATATTTAAATAGATTATCTTTTTATTCACATAGGGGAGAAACAATTTGTTCTAGTTTTCATTTTTAGTGCAGTTCCTAAATTAAGTCTTAGTGTTTCAAGAGTGTGTCGTAGAAGGAAACATGCAAAAACAAATATAGTAAGATCATTTTTCCTATGGCCGTGATACAGAAATTCTGTCATATGTATTTTAAAAACAACAGTAACGCGTAGACAATCACATTTCGAGTTATACGATAGCCTTAAAAAAATTATCTGTGTCTTGGAAATAAAGATTTAGATATATGCAATGTCCTCTTAAGGACCACAAAATACAATCAACAATAAGGTTTTTCTTTTCTAAGCCACAAAATACTTAAATTGGGGAAATGTTATACCCCATTTATAATTACATTAATCAATCATAAGAACCATTATTAAGTTCGATGTACTCTCATCGTCAGAGAGGTAATCACAAGGGTAAAAAAGCAGCAGTCAGCATGAAGTAGTCAACCCAATGTATGTCAATCACAATGTATGCATATTTTAAAAGCTGCAGCCCAGCAGAATGTTGTAAAAATCACATCATTAAAAATACAAATGAAAAAATGAAAACTCAGGAATGATAAATGGACTCATCAAAAAGATAATCCACAGACTTAAAACATTTTCTGAAACAAAGACAAATTCTAGTGGGTATTTAAATCTTGTTCAGATCCAATGCATGATGGCTAAAGCTGTTCATTTTCATGGACAAATCAGCCTAATACCCCGATTAGATCTTATATAATTATTATTAAATTTGTGATTATTAGCACACCTTTTTAAAATAGTTTGAAACATAGGTAATTGCACCTTCAGAAATGAGTTTCCTTTATTTGTTATTTTAGACAAGTGAGATTGCTGTTGAGGCATAGTTGTTTAAAATCAACTGATAAATTTATTTTTATACATTTCATCATAGTAAAGTAAACAGTGTGATTTACTGGGATACAGAGATTTTAAACACCTTGTAGTGCTAAGGCACTAGGATCCGTTCCTGGGGTGCTATCTGCATGGAGTTTGTATGTTCTCTTCATGTTTGTGTGGGTTTCCTCCAGGTGCTCTGTTTTCCTTCCACAGTCCGATTTGTAAGAACTTAATTTTTTTTCACAAAAAAATACAGGACATCACAAATTAGAAAGCTTTACATGAATATACATACTTAAAACAGTATATATGATCACATCTTATTACATTTTGACACGGTACCAGTTACATAGCAACAATTTCTTTTTTTCTGGTCCAAATCACATTCTTTACTTAAACATGATAACGTTTTTCACAGTTTCTTGAGATATTGACCTATGCTCTCTATTTCCCACAGATTTTCTGCTTCCTCCCTCCCTTCTCTCCACAGATCTCTAAGGTAATAGTTCTCTCGGGTGATGAACAGGGCCAGGCTACCTGCTGCCTTGACTGGGACCTCGATGCCTTTGAACAGCCCCATGTTCCTCACTCTCCACAGGGCGTCTTTCCCACTGTTCACCACGGCCCAGATCCACAGTCCAAAGACATGCTCCTAAAGTAGGTTAATTGGCTTTTGGGAAAAATGGCCTGGGTTTGAGTGTGTGCCCTGTGATGGGCTGGCATCCCATCTAGGGTGTATCTAGCCTTGCACCACTTGATTCCGGAGACAGGCTCCGGATCCCCTGCTACCCCTGCATTTGATAAAGTGGTTGAAAAATGAATGGTTGGATGTTCTGTTCTTTCAGAAAGTTCTACACATTTGATCCAAATGGAGGAAAATTACAGTCCCAAACTGTGCTCTCTTTTGCATAAATATCTTGCCTGCTGAGACCTAGTCTCTTGCCACTTGGCATTGCTAAGCCTTACCTTTTGATCTTTCATTGCTCCTTGTTTAGCTCCTGGCCTTCCTAGCACAGTTGGAGTTGCTGGTCTGTTCACCATTTGCTCCTCCAAGGATGAAGTGTCACTTTCTTGTCCCAATTCGAACAAGCATTTCTTTGACCTCTGCCTCTCCATGGAAAATAACTGCCCCCCTGCACCTGCCATGACGTCTTCTTTTCTCTTCTGGTTCATCTGATGTTTTGACGACCCCTGGATCTTTGGTAACTCTGCTGTCGCCACCTCTCCTCTGTCCCTTGCCCCCTTCCCCTTTTCTGTTATCCCTCATAGCTCTGATCTCTATCACCATTTCTCCGTGCTTCTGATCGAGTGTCCAACCTCTCCTCTTTCCCCAATCCTCCTTTTTGCTGTCTCCATTGGACTCCCCCAAGTCACTGGCACTCACTCTGTCCCGAGGGTGAGATCACACGGCATCAGTCTCACTGGACCCCCCACTGCCACTGTTGTCATCCAACTGGCACAAAGTCAGCCTTTAACTGGACTTCAGTTTGTCCTCAGGACCATCATTTTACCAAAATGCTGCTATTTTTTCTTCCTTTGGGAGATTTTGCGTGAAATCCATCCTTGTTCATTCAGTTGTGGTATCAGCTCAGTGCTTTTGGATTCAGCTCATCAAGCTCAATTCCACTCTTAGCCTTACATGTCTCTTTAATCTTATTACACTCTGTGCTTCTTTCTGTCAGCTGTTCTGCCTGGACAGACATGGAAGTGGCTATTCACTACTACTACTACTACTACTACTACTACTACTACTACTACTACTACTAATTATCATCATGATTCCTAACACCAATATAACGCTTTTTTGGACACTCCACTCAAAGCGCAGACCCCTACTCTATTCGAGAAATGCCATGGTATTTTTTTAATGACCACAGAGAGTCCAGACCTTGGTTTTACATCTCATCCGCCACCTTTTTGCAGTATAGTGTTCCTGTCACTATACTGGGGCGTTGGGACCCACAGGGACCGTGGGGTGAGTGCCCCCTTCTGGCCCCCTAATATCCCTTCTAGTAGTTTGTTGATTCTACTACCACCTTCTTCACTGACTGGTGTTCCGTCACCTGCGTCATACATGGTTCCGTTTCACTCCACAGTATACCTCAGACTCTCCCATCAGTGTTCAAGGACTGTGACTCCTTGTATAGCTGCATCAATGTGATCAAACCAGACACCAATAGCTCCATCACTGAAGAAATCTGCAGTGGTTTTGTAGCGGCGAGGCTTATTAATAAGAAAGAATTAAGTGTTTCTGAGCTTTCCCAAATTTCCTCATCTCTCTGTTCATCATGTGAATATTGTGGTGCAGCCACAGAGAAACTATTCATGCAGGCTGATTTAAGGTTTCCTTTGATAAGGTTTCCTAGGACAGCTCCCAAAGGGGGATGCACTTAGCTTAGCCTGGCTATCATGATCAATGGTCATCCATTGGCGCCTATCTGTCTAGGGAGTGCCAGATGGACATCTGGACCGCATTCCTAAGTGTCAGGAGTAAGTGACTCATATCTCACCTTGATCAACCAATCAGGGACTGGTAGGGCCAAGTAACCCACGTGGGACTCTGATGCCCATGGAACTTTCAGCCAATCAACGAGCTGAAGTTCCTCCAGGTAAAAACAGGCAACACAGAGGGCCTGGTGAGATTCAGTAAGATTCTAGATAGGATTCTGTGGACTATTCTAAAGGGATTTCAAAGGAGAATTCCAGGGCAGGACGGCCCAGGAGCAGAAGGCTCCCAAGGGCAGGACATTCTCACAGCGCGCCTCCTGACCATCCTGAGACTCAGCCCGGACAACCACGGAACAGCCAGTGTGTCTGAGTGCCAGAACTTTCCTTTGTTCTAAAAGTCTAGAGCGGAGGTTGCCAGAGAGTAACCAGAGGATCCATCTGAGGTTAGCACCAGCAGCAGGCCTCGTGAACAGGTCGGAACTGTGGACAGCTGAATCACTATTCAGAACTAGCTCTTCATCAGGAACGAACTGGTTCTCTTCCTGACTTGCTGGGACCCACAGTCATCTTTTCTCCTGTGCAAACTTTGCTAGTTAAAGCCAACACTAACTAGCCGGTTAGTGAGCATCTGCAGCACACCGTCGCAAGCCGCACAGCACAGCCTGGCACCGAGCCAGAGAGCGCGGATTGGACAGCAACAGCCTGCAACTGTTTCTTTGTGCCCGCAGGAGATCTGAATCCCCAGAGATTGGATGAGTATTTAACTTCAATGCATTACAGCTCGAGAATTCAATTGTTATCCCAACCAGTTGATATCAATTTAATTCCTAAGAGTTATATACTTGTTTTGAGTATCTAATGTAGAAGTTATAACCAAGTTCATTTATGAAACGGTCTTAATGAATGATATACTGAACGTATGTCCTCTTGATACATGTAATACTTTGTAACTGACTGAATATATACCTTTTGTATTCTGATAACCCTCTCGATAAGATCTGTTAGGTTTATATGCATATTCTATGTATTAATAAATGTATCCTCGTGTATTAGTACCTGTGTGTGTACGTTGTTTGAGTTATGTCGCATGGTTGGATTCTAAAGCCATCAAAAGAATAAATTTTGTGATTTACTGCTACAATTAATAATTGTCCCAGTAAATGCCCAAACCCTACAGAACTGGTGCCTTCAGAGAGCACACTACTTCAGAGATTCCTTTTCTGTGATTTTGTCAGCCCTTTACCTTACAATAAGGGCTATGGCTTTCTCATCTAAGTGACAATAAAATAATAACTGGTTACTGTATATTGTTCTGGGCAAAAATGTATCGATGCAAGCAGCGCTGCTCATGGGGAATTTTAAATCAGAGGCTAACCAGCACACTCTGTAGGATTGATGTAGACTGGAAGCAATAAGAAGGATACTTCTTTATCTTAATTTGAGATATGTACATAGTGTCAGTTAAAGATTTACTGTATACTGCTTTGTGCCTCCATGGAAAAGTGGCCAAAACTCACTTGCCCTCAAGCTTGTGCAAGTGATGGAAAGTCAAGGTTTCATACACTAAAGGGGGTAGGACAAAGTTAATGTTCTTGTTCTCAGAAGAGTCCTGAAGGTAGTTTGCGTGCATAAAAAACCTCACAAGGAAACCCACAACTGTCAGGTGACTTCACACTTCTCTTATTTTAAGAAAAGTGTTGAGATGATAAAACAAAGCTGTGATGTGTAAGTACTTTTTATCTGGCGGTTTAGCACTTTGTGTAAGAGCTGTTTTCTAAATCACTTTTCAAAGCAGACCATTTCTCGTTCTGTCAAGGTAGCCAAGTCTAATACATGGCCAAAGGAAAGTTTAGATACACTGTCATAACTAGCTTGTTCCTGTCTGGGATTTGTAGTAGAGTTAGTAAGGAAAACAGTGCTTTCATATTGTTATGTTTAACTGGTGTTTCCTTTAGAGTGTATTCCAAAGTTTTCTTTCAGTATATGAAATTCACTCTTTCTTCATCCGATCCGCAAACAAAGTCATTTAAGAGTCTGTATGCCTAGTAACTTTATGTCTCTGACTAATCTCTTTATACAAATACATTAGTGAGTATTTAATAAAATATATAATTCTATGTTTTAAAACAAAATATGTTTCACATTTGCACCTGTAGATACTATGAAGGTTTAGTTCAATTCCATCATTTGCCTTTGAAAGTAAATGGTTTCTAAAAAATGCCATGCAGGCTTTGATATTTGTAATCAGCCAAGGGTGTAAAATGCAGGTTCAAGCTAAAGAGGGAAGATGATAAATATGAAGACACAGTATCACTGAACTCCAATGATCCTTTATTTGACCTTTAAGTTCCCTGCAGGAATTTGAAAGATCTAGCCATATCTCACTAAAGTCTTATTTGTATGACTTTAAAGAGATAATGTCCTCTAACTTGTCTGAATATTACTTTCCCTCGTACAATAATGCTTCTGGTTTCATTTCATTTTGAAAAATAAATGCAGTTCTTTTTAAGTTATGTATTGTATTTTATTCCAGTATTCTGTTCTATCTATTTAAAAATGGATAGGCTTCAGACTCTAGTGATTTCATATTTTTTACCATTATGGCCATTATGACTTTCTTACTTATTGTTTCCTTAGTTATGGAACTGTGAAGAAAAAGGAGAGATCCTCACTATGAATGAAACTTGTGATGAGAGTATTAATGTAATCACGCTTATTTATGTATTTTCAGTAAACTGAATAACAGATGCGTATGACTCATTTCAGAGCTTATGAGCTATAGTAGAGATGATTATTTAACTGAATTGCAACATCATTTATACCAAAATTTGTGCAAGAAAAACATTGTGGAGGTTGGATATAGGGTGAATATTGTTTAGATTGTCCAGTCATATTTGTTTTGGGCTTTTTTTTGGCACAGGGTAACAGCAGCAGTTTTGAAGGCCATAGTATATATCAAGGGAGAAATCAAGAGTGGGGAAGACCCAAGCTAGGTCAAGTCTTTCTTCTGCTTGGATAAGAATTTGTTCACCAGACAGGAATTAGTCAGTACAGTAATTCACCTTTAAACACAACTACTGTAATTTACCCTTTATTTAACTGATGTCCGTTAGACTAGTTTGCATGTCAGCGTCACAGAGGAGTTGAAAAGGTGTTAATTTTAGAAAAGGGGGCTCACAGCTTTCAAGCGGCTGTAGAGAAACAGCACATCTGCTGTAATACTTAGCTAATACTTTAATTCTTCAGACATATAGATGATGCAAGTGAAATGGCTGATAGACTAAAAGCAATTTTCACTCAGGTTTTCACTAAGGAAGCAGTCAACCACAGTTAATGGAAGGACATAGTTCTGTATTAAACTGTATAAGTATTACAGAGGCAGAAGGACACTAGAAGCACTCAAATTAATAAACGTCCAGGGCCAGATGCCAATTCCACACAAGGGAACAAGATGTTATTCAACTGATGCATATCTTCCAACAGTTTCTGAAGACAGGGATTGCACCCATGAGCTGATGAATTTCTAAAGCAGTGCCCATGTGTAAGAAGAGTGAGAAAATCAAGACCTATACTAGTGGAATACCAATATGGGAACAATATCATGGGGAATAGTTAACATTGATTTAGAAAATGCAGATTTGGACTAGATAACTTGATTGAGTACTTTGATTATGCAACAATTTGCATCAATAATGGATTCACCCAGAGCATATGATATGATGTATTTAGATTTTCAGAAGCATTTTGATTTTTTAAACAAAAAATCATAAAAAAACTTTTATGTCAGATGTAGATCGATAAGAATTTATTGTTCCCGAAGGGAAATTGAGGTGTTACAGCAGATCAGCCCAAGACAAGCAAAAAGATAGGTGGTAGACATTCAGGAAAACAGGAGTGTTTTGATTTTGTAGTAAATAGAAAACAGAGCAGAGAAAAAGGGTGGACACTCAAATTGGAGTACTGTAATTATTTGAAGTGTTGCGAGGATCTATAATAGTACCACTGCTCTTCTTGCTTTATATCAATAATCTTGACTTTGGTATATTTAGTAATCTTTTCAATCTTGTCAAATTTGCGAATTTGCATAGTGATATAAAATTTGAAGGATTAGCAAACAATGTACAAGCCGTACATAAAATTTAAAAACGATTTAGACAAAATTAAAGACTGGGCAAATACCTTTCAGATATTGGTTAATGTAGACAAGTGCATTGTTTTGTATGCACCACAGCAAGAATAAACAATATATAAAAATTGAGAAACACTGAGATACAGTAGAAGAGGTTACTTGGCAAAAAGACAATCTATCCAGTACTTATTTTTATACTCAAAATAACAAGGGATTGGTTGGAAAGACTTGGACACTGCTGTTTATTAACTACCAAATGAGTGGCTGGGACTCTGCAGGGGATGAAATTGTACATGTAGTAAGTGGAAGTCAGATGTGCTGGGAATACAGCTGACGTGCACTGTTGTATGAAATAGGTGTGAGTGAGGTCACTGACTGAATCATTGCTTTGCTTGACCTTAGCACAGCATGTTACTACTTCACAAAATGCTCAGACCCACTTCTGAGGTGAGTATTTCATCTAGCTGCCCCACATCTTATTTCCTGCACAAGCCGTGTCACGGTTGTTTCCTGATAGACTTATCGCAGGATGGGTGGCTCATATGATCTTATAATAGAGTTGGCTACATCTTCCCATTTTTGACTCTGACACTTAACCATTGCAAACAATAGAAAAGCCAAGACCGATTTGTTTTCAGAAATGTTCTTTTAATTTAATTTTATTGCTGTTATTTTCATTGATTTGTTTAAACTAAAGTGATAACTGTAAAAACAAAAATACATAAATAAAGAATGCCTCACCTCAGACGCATTGATTTAAGTGCTGTTTTACTCTTCTCATTTTTGTGAATTCTATTTCAGTCCTGTACATCCTATAAAAGTTCATTTTAAATGAGTATGACTTTTTAAATATTTTAAATTTAGCTGCCAGTTTTATCAGAGAAATAAACTTCATGCTAGTCTAAATGATTAAACAAGCAGCACATTACAAATAAATAATAAACCTTTCTTAAGGTTGGAAAAGTTTGTGACTTCATTATCTTCTGTATGCAACTTATTTGCTGATTGATTGAGATTTATAAGAATTGTTATAAGAATTGTTTTATTCTTAGCATTTATTGTAAACTTTACAGTCCAGTTTTGTTTATAAGTGAACATTTTAAACAATACAGCAATATTTGCATTCCGAAGAACACCACCCTGAGTTAAAGAACCAGAGCATCTGAATTTAACTTTACAAGTTACGAGATTAATATATCAGTGGATTTCCTCATGGACATATTCCATCTCACTAGGCTTGTTTAATGTCTATTTCCAGTATATATAAAGACTAAAAGCTAGACCTTAAAGCACACAATGGTATGTGTGGAATATCTGGAGTAGAAATGTGACTACAGAGTATTTATGCAATGTGGTTATTTTCAGTTACTGATTACCTTCTCACACAGTTTATTTTACTGTTCTTTATCTATTTTAATATATTCATATCACTGTTTCAGTTTCATTTCTTAGGCTTACCTAGTTAAAGAGAGAAAGTTCTCATTAAAAGGGTATTTCATCAGGAACGAACTGCAGATCTGGTAATGAGAAAGAGTCATCTGAAAACTGTTATTAATTGTAACATGTAAGACACAAGCAATAGTGAAACAAACTGCAGAACCTTCCAGAACCAGACAACATAACCTTTAATGGTTTAATGTCAGCTGCACATTGTGGTCTGTATATTTTCATTCAAATTCACTAAAGGTACTGTACCTTGGCTGAGGTTTTTCACTTTTTACTAGCTCATAGATTGCTGTAGTTAGATACTATTGAACAGTGCTAAGTGCACCAAAATTTATATAAAGTCTTACAAGTTGGGAAAAATACAAACAATAATAAACAACACATAAGCTTTATATTGATGCACAGTATAGAGTGACAAATTGAAATAATAATGGTCTTGTTTTAATGGCAAAGGCCTACGCACATTTCAGGATCTGAGGGAGAGTTCATCTTTGCCTCTCTTGGTAATCCTATTTTATATAAGATAAGATAAGATCTCTTTATTGCCCAAAAACAATTTTTCTTGTATTACGAATTTGTCTTTTTGCTGATATATTTGATTCAACATTTACTACAAAGGGTCAAAACTCTTCTTGGTATGAGTTTATTTTTCATCTAAATTCAAACATCTCCCATTTACAGTACCTATATAGAAGACAAATGGAATATTCTCTTGATTAAGTTGTCGTCTAGGTTTCTAAAAAACCTTATCCGTTTGAATCTTGCAAATATACTGTATGCAGTAATATACTTGTGATTCCACATGAAGATCACTCCACTCTCTGTCACAGATGTACTCAGGATGTACTTATTGCCTTTCTGTATATTTATGCATTATCCTGTCATACAGTCTCTTGCGTGTTTATGACTAATATTTGTTTTGATGTGACTAGTGTTTGTGTGCTTCTGACTCACCAACTACTGCTTCTCAATGATGACTCAAGTTACTATAAACCTTTAGGCTTTTGTTGACGGTTCTAACTGCAGCCAAACTTATAAGGTTGGAAAAAGGCTGATATTCCCTTAGGCCACATTATGTAATATTAATTCACGAAAATTGTGAATTGTGAAATACTGTAAAAATATCACATGGACCGCTCCTCTTCTTTCTTTTTCTGTCTACACTACTTTACCAGGGAGTTCCTGGTTGTTCCTCCAGGGCCCAGTGGCATCTTACCAATTGCACTAAAGGAAACAAGAGATGTTATTAGTCTTATTATCATCTTGGAAGATGCAATTTTTCCAACAGTCCCTTAAGACAAGGTAATACCCATGGACAGGAGAATAGCTAATGTACTGCTCATCCATACGAAGGGTGACAAAACTTAAGTAATTAAGTAAGTAATTGCAGACCAATACGTTTCATTTCCGTTGCATGTAAAATATTGCTGCTCTGGAATCAGTCCAGAGAACAGTATCCAGATACAAAGGGATGTTTTATATAAAGTTCTGTTTCGGCAAATGCTGTGTGGTCCTCCGGTGTTCACCAGGTCACATTCAGCAGTGTTTCACTTGAATGAGCAAGGCTGTGCTCCACAATTTGGTCACCTTTCCTATTTTCTATGCCGCTTTGTCACATATCCAGAAATGATTACAGAAAGAAGTGTGACTGGCTACATTTTGTTGGTGCAAAACCATAAGGAGCATAGTCAGATTCTTTCTTTTTTAGACCTGCTTGATTAACCCACTATTAACCGTACTATTAAATCTGTGATATTCTATTCTCTGTATGGGTTTATTTTATATCTGCTGTTGCTTTTCATTGAAAAACAGGAACTATTAAAAATGTAGTAGATCTTATCAATCGGACTACAGTGTCTGTTGTATCACTGTAAATGGCAAATTGTAGGGTACTTTTCAACAACCAGGTGTGGATTTCATTTTGTTACAGTTACACCCCCAAACTACCCAAATAACTTTGCTCCACAGAATTATTACATGTGGGTGCAGAACTATTCCCTTTTCTGTTTTTGAAATTAGAACAGTCAAAACAAAACAGTCAAATCAGTTACCAAAATCATGAATACATATGAGTACAAATGAGTACAAAGTCAACTGATTAAATTACATATTTTAACTTTAAGGAGAAACAGCAGGTGCAGTACCTCAGAGATAATGTGTACTAAACTATATAGCTTTGATTAACAACTCTTATACAACCTAAAGGCACCTGAAATGTTTTGCAATAATTGGATGTTGTTGCAGCTAGTGACACATTTTGCTACTGTATCTTCTGACACATTAAACTACCTTTATTATTTACCACTGCTTTGTTTCACAGTAACATCTACCTCGCCCCTGTTATATTTTCTAGAATATGCTTTTGGAACAGCCCTCCAATCTAAAATATAAATGTAATTGCTTATGAGTTAACCAATAAAAAAACATGATGGTAACAAGATATTTAATGCACATAATGTTAATTGAGATTTTATTATATAATCTGCATACAGTATGTCAGTATCATTCATTGAAGATTAATAAGGCAAACACTCCATACTTCACATTGTGTAAAGTATGCATGCTTGTAGTGTGAATTAAAATATATTTTAAAACAAACGTTTTTGAGGGTGTGACTTTTTAATTAGATAAGAATAATGGCCCTTTTCAGTCACATTTACATATGAAATAAGGCAGGACAGATATTTTTCGGCTTCCCTTACTTAAATGGCACCCCTGTAGCAAGCTGATGCATAGTGCAACCAGAAAACATTTTCATAAAATGATCCTTACTAAATAGTCTATAGATGATACACTGTTCTGGATACCTTTACTTTACCTTTCTGTAGGAGGTTTTTCATATTTTCACAAGGAAATACTGTAGTTTTACTTCTAAGGTTTATTTTAGGCAAAATATTATGAAAACAAGCCACATAATGAAGTAAATTGAGAGTCATCAGAAGAATCTTATATCATTCCTCTGTGAACATTGTAGAATTTTCATGGATATACTGTACATCGTTAGATTGTGAAGAAAGAGGTATTTGAAATAAAGATCTTGCATTTAAAAAATAAGCCACATTTTAAAAATAGGACCCTATTTTTTAAATGCAGGATTACATTTTACTGTTAACAAACATTTTGAAAATGAAAAAATAAATGAGAGATACCATAACCATTTGTACTTATAGGGATTTGTAATAGGCTTTTGATGTACTTATCAATTACTCTGTAGTAAAATATCATTGCTTTCAGCTTCTGAGTATTTCCTATTGATATATTTTGGTTCAATTCAAGGTTAATTATATAATTAAAATTCGCTACTGGACTGAATCTAACAAACTGAGGGGATTTGATGAAACTTCACTGCAACAAGCATTCCATTATGCCTTAGAACATGCAGCTGAGAAAAGTGCTATTTCTATTAAGGTTGGCAGTTTTGAGGAAAGCTGGAAACTGCCTCTATTCTAAATAAACTAAATTAAAACTGAAACTATTTGTAGATTTGTTGCCTTAAAACATAGAATTTACATTATTTGTCAATAGAGACATAGAGTTCTGAGAATATGCAGCTGGTTTAAAATGGTACAAGGGAGATTCTGGTAGGAAGTACCCTTCCTGGACTTCTTTAACAGTTATTCATTGTTATTCAAAGCTGCTTTACCAAATCATTACATCATACCCTGGGCACAAGACAGGATACACCATGGACAGGACATTAATCACAGAGCCCACGCAGACAAAAATGCGCGTGTTCACACCAGGGCCAATTTCAGAATTCAGTTTAACTACCAGTACATCTTTGGACTGTGGGTTGGCAACCAGAGTACCTGGAGGAAACCTAAGCAAACATGGGGAGCACATACAAAATCCTCACATACAGCATCCCAGGAACTGTGCCCAGGACAGGGCAAGGCAGCAACTATTGTGCCACCCAGCTGCTTCAACATCAGATATTAAATATATGAAGCGAGTCTATTATTGTTAAAAACAAGTCTTTATTCCAATTTGACCAAATCCAAGGGAAAGAAATCATCAACAAAGGGAAACAGAGAGCTGAAGCACATACACCAGGACATGTTTTAATTTAAAGTGAAAGGCAAAACATGCAAACAACTGATGAGCAAGTGACAGCAAATTGACAAGGTGCAAATAACTAGCTTGTCTCCACTGAGAGGGATACAATAGTCATGTTATATAAGATCACTTTGTTGGCCATATACAGTACAATTTCTTGTATTAGGAATTTTGTCTTTTCACATACCCCAACTTGTTGTCCATGAGACACACAGACAAGGAGAGAGGTTTGGGGTCAGAGTGCAGGGTCAGCCAGTTATAAGGTGCCCCTGGAGCAGTTGGGGTTAAGAGCCTTTCTCCAGGGCCCAACAGAGTAGGATTCCTCTGCTAGCCGCGGGATTCAAACAGGCAACCTTCCAGCCACAGGTGCAGACCTTAGCCACAGAGCCACCGCACTGCCCCATATATATTGCAGTGCACAACTGATTATTACACCTGAGAATGCACGCTTCATCCAGTTGTACGAAGAGTAATGTGATATGGTCAGAAGAATCATACTTCACAATGGATGAGGGAACTATGGCACAAATCTAGAGAACTCTACAACCCTGAGGGTTTGGTTATAACAATGAAGCGGTCTGGTTCTGTAGTGTTGTGGGGTGCATTTCCTTGGCATGCTTTGGGCGCTCTCATTCCCTTTACATTGGTGTTTCCATCTTTTGTCCAATAGCTGTATTTCAGATAATTGCAAGGTATTTGTAGAACTTAACATTCTGGCAAAATATTTTTAATATTTTTTTAAAAAGAAACACAAAAACAGAACAAAATACATCAAACTCACAGAAAACAATAAAGAACCAACAGCCAGACAAAGAACTAAAAGTTCAAACTTGCTTCTGGTGTTTTACAGGTTTCTTGTTCAGATAAGAATAGAGTCCAGAGCTATGATAAGAATCAGGGATAGGTACACAACTCAGTCTTTTTCAACCATTTTAAAAAAGGGATTCCATGGAATCACTCCAGAGTGACTGTCCTATAGAAACACATTTTCTCCATGTAATTGTGGAGAACATCTCATTGAGTCAGCTCTTTAAACAGCATACACAGTGATGGATTTCCATTATTTAAGAAAATGTTTTGGCCACAACCATTCCAAACATCAGTGCTGATTGTTCTTCCTTTGTTCATCTGAGACTTGCCTCTGAATAGCCAAAGAGTGTTAGTCCAGTAATGTTCACATAATACAATGTATACTGAAACACCATAGACAAACCAGATTAGAATAAAACTTAAGTTTGTTTGGCTACTGTGTCATTTGTAAGAAAGTTTGATGGTCACATGGGGTATGTGTCACCTTCATGTCAGATATCTTTATACAACACAGATTACCCACAAACATGAAAGCACATACAGTACATTGCACAAGGAAGACAGCGGTGTCCATATATTCAGTCTGTAAGCACCTGCTAGATCAGTGTCATCATTTTAATGTTTAATGTTGATACCCACCCAAGTCATTCCCAGAGTACTGTGTTGATATTGCTGCCATTGAATGATGATTACCTCAGAAAGTTTTAGTTGGCCATTACTTTATAGTAAAAAAACAGTATAACGAAGATTCAAGGATTGTCTTGGCATATGTTATGCTTACATGCTTTCATTTAATACAGCCCTTGTAACAACAGGTGCAGCATAAGCTTGAAACTTTGGTCAATATACTATGACATACTGGACTATGACTGTAGGACTGACTGCAAGCCAGCTCTTAAACTTGATTTCAATGGTCTTACAAAACCACTGACTTATGCCAGCAAAATAATGTAATTCCTTACAAATTATGATGGTTCTCTCTCTTTACCAGTAAGTCTTGGAAAGTTTCCAGTGTGATTAAAACCAGTGAGCCTCCCTGCTCCCTAAGCACACATTTCTCTTGCACTTTGCACACTCACTAACACTTCTTACAACACATTATCACACTTATTTATGTAATGAGGAATGCAAAAGGGGGGACTGAACACTTGTATTTTACAGAGGCATATGCCAGCCTCTTATAATATGACTAAGAGGCTGCTTGGGTGGTGCTTCATAATTAACTAAAATAATTGCATTTCTGAAGTATTTCAGCATATTTCATTGTAAGCAATAAAGGACTTTATGTGACATATACTGTACCTAATTATGTTCTGCTTTTTATTTGTTAAAATTATTTAGATATTTATTTTTCTCCCCAAACCATAGTGTGTAAGATATGTTTTATGAGTTTTTTTACAATAATAAAAATAAACCATTCAATGTTTATGATTACCGAATGTGTTTGTACAAAGCTCTTGTAGTACAGCTCGTCCACATTTTTCTTCTTACACAGTTCGTGGGTGTAGTGTCAAAAACCATCTTAGTGCTGGAATCAATCATGCATGCAGCTATTTTTCCAGCAATAAGACTCATGATACTATTTACAGGGCTCTCATAAAGCACTACTTTGCATGTTCCATTTCAAAAAAAGAGTTGCAGTTTTAAAAGCATTCCATTCATTTTTTGGTGGGTGTGGGAGATTTATACTAGGCAACATTTTCTTTACATTTTACATGTTCCATTTAATACTGTAGATTTTTATATACTGTACAAAATGTGTACAAAAGCAAGAATGAAAATAATAAAAAACTGACAGTGCAAAACTTGTTTTTGAAAAACAAATTATTGTTGTCTTCTCTCAAAGAGAGATAAAGTACCAACAAGATGAAGTTTATCAATGAGAGGATGCCAATCTGTCCTTTTAGATTTTAGTACCTCATTGATTATCCAGCTTATTTTCGAAAGAAGCCAAGGTATCAGCTCCAACAACATGGTTGAATAGCTCGTCCCAGACTCCTACAGTCTGTTGATAGCTTTAATTCTTTGCCAATGTTTTATTGTTGATTCTGGTGGGGGACTATCTTAATATCTTTGAGTATTGTGAATACTTGAATCGGTTCCACTTGTAGTTTATTTCTTGTCAAGACTGAAGAGATTCAGTCACTTTCAGGTTGTTAGTAGAATTAATAGAATACTGGTCCTGGAGGACCAGTAAATCCGCAGGCTTTCACTTCTAATTTACCAAACGAAATCAGTTAATTGTTTGCTCAATTTAACAGCTTCTCCCAGCTCTTTCAGTGCTAGTGCTTTGAAGAGATATAGAAACTCTGCAGATATGCCAGCCCTACAGGACTTGGATTACCCAGAAGATTCTATAAAAAGCATAGCGATGAACAAACAGTGCTAAATGATGTGTTACTGGAGCATTACACATGTTTAACATATTTAAATTGTGCACCTTGAACTATACATTCTAACATCCTTATATAGGATGGAATGGTTTGAAGTGTGGTTTCCAGACCTGATCCAAGAGTACACCTGCATATTTTTGGTTTTTATCCCACATGAGCTCTTTGATTATGTTTACTGATCTTTTAATTGAACTAATTGTTTTTTGTTTCTGCACTCAGGACTTAATCTCACATGTAATCTTCCTTATATATTTAATATACAAAAATATAGAGATAATAATTTCATCTTGGTAAGCTATTGTTACCCTACAGGTCTCTAAATACCTCTTATTGTTGCTGTCAAATACTCATATTATAAATGTTTTAAACCATTGACTAAACCATTAGTCAAATTAAACACATTCTTTGAAGCAATAAAGCTGTTAGAGAAGAAGAATGTCAGAGAAGATCTGAAACCGCCAATCTGGCACAGATTATTTGCTTATTTATACCATCATTCTATTACTGAAGAAGTAAAACAGTTCTAAAACTGAATGAACTCAGTCCCATTTTTCCATTCCAATTTTAGAGTTTTGATGAGTCAAACTAACAGATTTCAGTCAGATTGAAAACTAAAAGACAGGAACAAGAGATTAAACTAATATGTCAATATACATACCAGTACATCAGTCAATATACTGTACATATAAATTATCTAAGTGTTTTTACATTCAAATTGTCTACATGTTTACTTGCACATGGTCTATTGTTTGTTTGTACATTGTCTTGATGCACTGTTTGCACTTTGTCTTGTTTTTTACACTTGTTTTACAATCGAGAGACTTTCTGTAAGTAAGAATTCCATTGTACCAGTACCAGTTACATATGGCAATAAAGTTCAAGTTCAAGTTCTTTCAATTCAGTCTTTATTGTTAGTATATACAATACTACTTGTATATATAACCTCTGTTTGAGAATCCATTCATTATATGTACTGTTTTATCTCTGTTAACTAGTTTTCAAGCCTAAATTTGCATTATCTTTAATACCTACCACTAGCAATTTAAGGTATATTTTTTATTCTTTCATAACAGCCTTCTGAATAATATTTTCCATAACCTTACACATAATATAAATAAGATTTATTGGTTTATAATTGCTTGATCCAGTTTTGTCACATTTGTGAATGGATGCTACATTAGCAATTTTCCTGTCAGTGGGTAGTCTATGAATAACAGCTTTTATTTCCGTAGTACAATTGGTGGAGCACCACTGGACTCCAGAGATTTGTTTATCTTTTGTGGTTCTAGTACCGTAAAACTTCTGCTTTTGCCAGGTTAATAGTATTTCATATAAAGAACTTTATCTTTCTTCACTCTGAGACAATTTGTCAGATTCATCACTGGTAAACACTTGAATAAGACAATAATTTTATAGTAGGTATTTGCTACAATGTTTCAAGCTTTTCTGTGAATATTTCTTAGACACGTCACATCACCTTTACTGTTCTTTAGCAGCTGAAATACTGAAAAAATACATTAAACTCTGTTGTAATGTGCCTTTCTATCTCTCTCAGTTATTATGGTATAGTCTCAAATGCAGGTGGTCACAGTGAATAGCATTACTGCTTTGCAGTGTTGGGGGCCTGGGCTCAGTTCTGGGGTGCTATCTACATGAAGTTTGGATGTTCTCCCTATTTTCTTGTGGACTTTCGCCAGGTGCTCTGGTTTTCTCCAGCACTCCAGAGACATTTTTTTTCTCCAAAAAATCACGACTTTTATTTTTATAAAAAAATATTACACTCACAATGCATGCACAAGGGGGATCATTAAATAAATTAAATTACACCCATTTCCCTTGGTGAGATCTACATCTATTAACTGACTGTCACGTTCGTAAACCCCTCTTCTTAAGGACACTCCAGCCCTTCCTTGTTTTCTACTCATCCACCACACCTGCTCCCTGTTCCAGCCCCCTTTTCAGTTCTCCTTAAAAGCCAGGTGCTCACTCCATTCTGGGCTCTGCTGTGGTTTCCATACCATGAGAGTCCAGGACCTGGAAGCGCCTGGTCCCGTTAAGGTTTTAGTTCCTGTTCCCATTCCCGTGCCGGATCCAACCCGGTTCCCGTTCTTAATCATTTGTCTAGGATGGACCGCCCGGCTTTGGACTTTTGCCTCCTTTTGGGTTCTCCCTTGGACTTCTTCCTGGATTGTTTGCCTCGGCCACACCTCCCCTGAACACCAGCGCACCAAGACACGCCCCCTGTTTTCATCCCCGTATCCTGCATGCTTTTTCCCTGTGTTTTCCCCTACTCATTCCAGATTGTGTTGACTGCATAGGGTCCTGAAAGAATGCTTTGTTACACTTACCATAATGGCCAGGGCCTTGCAAGAGCTGGATGATAATCAAATAAAATTAACAGAATATCAATTCACAGAGATAACACATCCCACCAAGACCACAGAAGTATAATAAGTGTTTGAAAACCAAACATGTTTCAGACTCGCAGTTTCGCAGGTTCATACGTCTCATATTTTTAACTGTTCTTTTATAAGCCGAAGGACAGTTGGACAGTCTCAGTTTTAACAACTCCAAAGAGATGTTCATAGACTAATGAATGGTTTCTAGGGAAATTGGCCCTGGTGTGAGTTTGTGTGCGCCCTGGGGTGCACTGGCATCCTATGCAGGGTGTATCCTACCTAGTGCCTGTTGCTTGCCAGGATAGGTGCTGTTGTTCATTTTTATTTTTATTTCTCTTTTATTAATTGATTTTCATTTTCTCATCCTAGGGATGAACCTGTTCTGTGCATCAAGCAGAGTATCTTTACAATGTAGCCGTCCGTTCTCTTCATAGGCTGCTTTCCTGTAATTGTAACCAGTTTGTTTCCAAAGTCTTCACGTGTTTCTTATGGAAAATATTGTATTTGTGCAAGAATGAATTGTGTACATCAATGAATAATATAATCCTTTTCAGTGTGAGTGGCAAGCACTAGGCACCACTTTGTTTCATAAAGAAAAAACATATATATAGTACTTCAAGATAATCATAAAATGCTAGAACTTTATTTTAGTCCTGATACTGAATTTCATTTATTAGGTGATAAAAGCCCATTTAAAAATGTCTTGAAACAATAATTGTCTTTATAATTAAAACTACTTGGGATAATATCAATCTCTGGGCCAGTAATTACATCATCCTGTAGTTTTTTTTCTTATCACATTGCTGCCAAAGTATTGTGTGTTTTGGAACAGAAACATAAGAACAGTTACAAACCAGAGGTAACCATTTGGTCTATCTAGTTTTTTTGGTAGTTAGCAGCCAATTGATCCAAACATCCCATCCAGCTGTTTCTTGAATGTTGCTAAGGTACTGGATTCAACAACATGGTTTCTTGTTCCATACTCCCACAATCCTTTGGGTAAAGAAGTGCCTCCTGTTCTTGGTATTGAATAAATTTCCAAATAGTTTCCATTTGTGTCCTCTGGCTCGTATTTCTGTTTATTCTGAGGAATTCCACTTGGTTGACTTTGCCAATACTCCAGTGAAGTTCAGCATTATATTGTATATTATTATTGGTTGTCAGAAGGAACATTTGTTGCTGGCAAGTTAAGCATTAATGTCTAGAAATGTTTATGGTTAAAGAGATTTTTTGAATAGGTGGAGTTTAAAAGAATAGAAAAAAATCTTGTGAAGATTATGTTAGGAAGAGTTTTTTTCCCATTTGTATAAAGGGGTGGAGTGGTGGCACTGTAGCTAAAGATCTGTGCCTGTGGCTAGAAGGTTGCTGATTCAAATCCCACAGTCGGCAGAGGAATCCTACTCTGTTTGTCTCCTGCGCAAGGCCCTTAACTGAGACAGGTGGAAAAGAAATGGCTAAAGGCATAGTGAACTCTACCAAAGGATGACCTTAATTATTGTAGTTGGGATTTTAGTATATTCTTATTTACTGAATGTGGGGACATAAAAATTGTAGAGTAATGTAAACTCTTTGAATAAATAAGTCTTTCAGTAAAATGCACAGCTGTTATCATGGTTAGCACCAGGAAATGCTTTAACAATAAGTGATTTTTTGGATTCTGAATCTTAATATTTAGCAGTTGAGTGCTTGCTATTGTTACATGTTGCTTGAATTCTCCAATTAGCAATAAATGGGAGATCACACTGTTGTAGGGATTTGTCTAATATTCACTTCTTTCACAGTTTGTTTTTATAATTACAGATTTGATTAACAGACATCAATCAAACCTTTTCTAGTACTTGGGCAAAATCAGAAGAAATCCAAAAAAAATCTCCTAACCAAACCCACAAAGACAAGAAAATTGCAAGAAATGTGTTCTAGGCATGAATCTATTTTTTTTACATAGTACATGACATAATAATTATTGGAGACTTATTATGACACTTGTGCGACTTAGTATAACATCTGACCTGTGCAGTTCAATTATTTTGCAGATTGTATTCAGCACCAGTTCAAATATACCAATGTGATAATAAATTCAAAACAGGTCATTTAGAAATAACGGATTTTGAGCGTCAGTTTCACTTTAAGACTAGCTTCTGCTATAGCTTTCGAAATCGCCATTGTTGGGTTTAGCAGTGTGAGGTGGAGTGGAGGTTGTGGCTTCCGGTATAAAAAGCTATCACCAATATACATCGAGGAGAGGGTGCTGTTGAGTTCTGGTGCTTTTCATCTGTGAACCTATTGTTGCAAGAGAAAATACAGAAGCAAGGTTCGCTTGACACACCTGGGATTTTATAAACAGCCACAGTTAATGAATATTGCTCTGCCTTTCTAAAAAAAAACAGTCTTTTGGAATGTATAAATCCTGAAAGGGAAGACAGTATTTTTTACAGTAAATAATAAAACAAGTCATCCCAGGGGTTTTTATTTCATGGGGATGTGTTCAAGGCAAGAGAGAATTCAAAAAGACGTCGACATCGTGATCCAAAGGTGCAAGGCAGAGAAAGACTGCCTGTTTTCTGGTGAGTTTCCTACTTTTGCGTTGTGGGTATTACTAACCATTATATATTTACATGCAAAAACATTAACTACGTATATATACATATTACATGATTTTACCAAAGATATAGAGGAATGAACTTATCGTTTGCCACATCGTGACCTGAAAAAAAGATGTTTTTTTCTGTTCTTTTTTAAAATAAAAATGCAAAGTGATGGTTTTAAAAGGAAACGTAAGATCTGATAAAGCAATGTAGAATTAATTCTGTACTGTTTGTTCTTGTTTTAATCAAAGTAAAATGTCACTATATAATAATGCATGAATGTGTTGAAATGATATATTTAATTTGTAATTATAAATGTATAGATGGAAAACAACCAGAAAACATTATCATGCTAGTCATGACGTTAGCTTGAGCATTTAATAGAATACAGTGCCTTCTAACAATCAGTTAGCTGGAGCATTCTGTGAAAAACACATTGACTGAAAAAAAGAATTCCATATGGAATACTGTTTCAGACAGAATTATTCCGTGAATATTCATTATTAGTTCTCTTCATCCGTTGTCAGTGGAAATCCCTTCTGATGTTGCCATGGCAACTGCACTTGTTGAAAAGGGACTTTTCCTGCGGTTGTATTCTTTCTTTTCCTTTGTGAGTACTGTATTGATTGTACCTGTCGTTATTACCTGACGGGCGTTTCTTCTTTTATTTCAGATTTCCGATACTCGGACTCCACCTTTACGTTCACATACTCAAGGGGCTCTAAAAGGCAAGTTAACGCTGCGTTTTAATTATGTCTTTTTCAGTCGTCCAAGTTGCTATTAATGCAAGGCTACTTCGGTAGGTTTCACCCACTGTATATTGCACAAAAAGTTCATGATAACTAAGGCTGACGACTGCTCATGAGTTTCGGACGTGGTGTTATTTAACTGAGAGAGCAGTGGTACTTTATAGAACAGACATGGGTGTCGAAATCCCCCCCCCCCCCCCCCCCATATGTTATTTATTAATATATTCTAATATTAATTAGTATTAATTGATGCTAATATTTAAAGATAATCTTATATGGGGTAAAAAAATCCTGAGCTTTGCACTAAACAAAACATAACATCTAGCATCAATGTACCTTTTCATGATTCCCTTGTGGTTAGTCTCTTTGTTTCACAAATGTCACTATTTGTATGGTGTATATTGCATGAACTGACTTCTTGGAAACATTATCAAGAATCACCTCATTACCAGGCATGGAAATAAGAAAATATTTTCCAGCTGAGTGATAGTGATTCTATGTCATGAATGGCCATACTGACATATTTGAAGACAAAAATGTTCAGGACAGGAGCCATCAAAAGTGAAAGTTACCAACTGGCAGGATGTTTTGCCAAATAAAATGATAAGCAGAAGAGTGTAGTGGAAAGACTCACACATCCTAAGATGTGTTGCCAACCCATAACAATGCGATGCTCATTTAATCAAGCTGATACTCTCTTATGTACTTGTTCACTAAACTTATCACAAACCAGTGGTGGAACATTTTCTAAGAGTATCTCAAGCCTGTTGTAGAAAAGACTGAATTCAGATGATCTCATAGGCCCATTTGTCCTGGAGTACTGTTTGTCTGCTTGGAATTTGTTAGTTAGTCTAGGTAGAGGATATTCACCATTGTCAATGAAAAAGAAAAAAATTATAAAAACAAGAATGATTTTCATTCAAGCTTCACCTTTTGTCAATTGAAGAGCCTTTTCTGTCAGTACCACGTTTCAGGGCCACAGGCTGGTGATAGAAGTGATCACATGTTAGCCCATTGCTATACAGGTTATAATTTGATTTTCTGACTGTAGCCTGTCATGAAAGAAGACCTCATATCTTTAAGGTCCAAGTTTCACAGCACATCACATCTGCTACTGTAGCTGATCATGGCCAGCTTTGTTCTGTACATCTAAAAACATCTCTAGAACAACTCACTGAATTACTTGAACTTTGTAACTGACACAATATTCCATTTCTGGCTTTGCCTCCTCTGTACCTACTGTACTATAACTGTCTTCACATTTCAAATATTAGCTTCTTCTACCTGATGTTTACAGCAGTACGTGGTTCTTGGATAAATTTGAAACCTCATTTACTCTGAGTGAAATTCACTTATTCTGCTTGCTTGATAATGTTAAATAAGTTTGGTTTATTAAGTAAAACAAGGATTTGGTTCCTTGTTTACCTAGTTATGCCCCTCTGTACTCAATGTATTTAAGATAACATACATTTCTGTACCTTAATGGTCCTGTTTAAAGAAGGTAGTGAAGACTACAAGGGATATTAAATTGTTTGGATTTTTGTAGAGAATTTGATAGATCATTAAAATTGATCTACTTTTTATTGGTAATGTTTGTGCTCACAACTAGGTTAATTAACATATCCTACATGTAAACCTAAAATTGAATCAGGTGACCATCAATCCAATTAAGAGCAAATTCCCTTTTGCAAATGCTACGTTCTATAACTTATGTGTGTCTCAAAACAGTACACTAAGATTAGAAAGGTAATTGTTTTTATAGTGTATGGTCCACAAAGTGTAATTGAGAATACTGAACTCTGAAGATGAGTAATTGACTTGTGCATGTTTATTAATAACACAGTAATACTGCATTTGACACTTTGATACTACACGATCTAGTTTGTTTGGTAAGCTCATAATTGCTTAGAATTGTTTTTAGCATTTTTATTGAAATTAGCCACATTAGAAACTGGCTAATTATTACCACATTTTTTTATTCTGTGTATAAAACAAATCCATTTGGGAAATTGTAGATTAATTTGTTTTTTTTTTGTTTAATTTGCATTATTAAAATTATAAATACCACAACATTGCTTTTTTGTGACATTGTTCATTTGAAACACACATGCAGAAATGCCTGTTTTTTATAGTATAAAATAATACATTAAAATTAGTCTACAATTTCCATTCAGAATTCTCTCAATTTTTACATTTGTGACTGTATTTCCCACAGTTTTCTAGTTCTTGTGCTGTTCATGCTTGCTTAATTGCCATTTTGTTTAAAATGTAATGCTATGAGTCATATTCTTGATATAGAAAAAATAAAAGCGAGTGACATTCCTTTTAAAGCAAAACTTGGGCGCAAAATAATTAGGAACGTAGGGGTACGCGGCAACAGTGGATGGCTGCTTAAGGGGAGATAATTATGTTTCTGAAAATATAAGAGCAAGAAAGGAGCTTCTTCAGTTTCAGAACTGTATCTGAGTGTCGAATGGATAAATTATTACTGCAGTTGTATTAATTGTTGATGCACATTATTTGATGTGAATTTAGCAGTACTGTTATTTCATTTGCTGTTTTCCTGTGGATTGCCACATTGATTTCTTGCCATTCTGCACTGAAGGGGAGGCTTGTAAATTGTATGTTAACCATAGGTTAATACCAAAGTTAATTATCCATTTCACAATGCAACAGTAGATACATTTTAGCACAATTTAGACCCATGCAACTTTTTGCTGCCGAGCTTTCATTCCCCATCTCGGTATAAAGGCTATCTGAAAAGAAGCTGAAACCATCCACTTTCAGAAGTGATAGTGTTATTGGTTATATGATTAAAGCCTTTCTGTCTGCCACTTGCCCTTGTTAACACTGACCTGTGCTTTATGTTACTTGTGTTTTTGTTGTTCTTTTTTTTTCTTTTTATGGTTTTGTCAACTGTGCAACATTGGTGTAAGCCAGTTGTAGGCCAGGTCATCACAGTGAATGACAAATTTTCCTCAACTGAATCATTTCTTTAAAACAGAACCGCAGTCCCAATTTCTCAGACCGGTTATTAAATCTTGGTACCAAATAAATTAATTGACGGTATTGCAAAAGTTTAACAAATGTCAAATTAAGTGCAAAATCGAAGACTTTGTGAAGTATTGAATGGGTGCCATTTTGATGCAGGCAGAAGAATGTATGATTGCATAAGTAGAATTTATGATTGCATAAGTACAGGTTGTGCTGTAGACATTTCATCCCATTGTGATCTTCGTGCAGAGTTAACCACCTCAAAGTTGATATGGTGAATTTGATTCAATTGCTCATTCAAATCAGCTGTTCAGGTGATGGCACCAGCTATGACACAGCAAGTCCTCCAAAAATATACTGCAAGTCCTGATAGAGTTTTTTCTTTGGTGGTGATTTTATGGTAATTCACACTTAAAAAGTAAATGAAAGAGCATTTTTGCAAAACTCATAACTGAATATGGGTGTATTTTAGTTGGCTGGCAGGTGGCTCTTTTTCGCAATACTTGGATAAAGTAAAAAACTCGGCCTTGTATGTGTCAGACTCATGAAAATATGTCAAATTAATTTGCTTGGTGTAAGGCATGTTAACAGTGTACTACAGCGTACAATGATAGGGCCACTTTTGCATCACCAGAATTTTTGTTCCCTCATTCTGAATTGCAGACAATGCCAGTGACGGCAGTGTGGAGCTATTCGCACATGGAAAGTGCGTGTCTTTTGGGATGTGAATTTGAATTTGATGTGGGTTTGAAATGCACTCGTGAATTGCCAATTTATTATATTCTTGAAGTGTCAAAATAGCATTGCAGTTCCTCTTTAAATAAATAGTTTTTTTTAATTTGTTGTTGTTATTCTAGCTTTTAGAACTAGGTCTACTGGAGATTCCAGAGCTGAGTGGAATCATTGGGTAAGCCAGATTCCCTGGGCAGTCAGCCTGTGGTGCTTTTTGGCAAGAAGGCACAAAGAGGGTTGAGCAAATGTGTGTAGAATGAGAGACTTGCCATGGCCTTCATTATTGATCATTTATCCATTTATCCAAGAACCCTATACAAGGCGGAAGAATCATAAACAAAAAGTCAGCATTTCCTAAAGCACATAAAATAAGGATTGAAGTTTAGCCCATCTGCTTTACTTGGTTGCTAGTAGATAATTGATCTGATGATCTCACCCAGCTATTTCTTGAAAGAAGCCAGAGTTTTGTTTAAGTTGCAGTTAAATAATCATTCCATTATTTTTTGTGTTACAAAAAAAAATATGGAGCTTCATTCTAGGCAAGTTACATTTGATTTATGCATTCAATGTAATGCTTTATATATATAGACATGTGTTACAAAATTGTGTCCAAAAGCAATAGCTGTTTGGAAAGCTGACTGTTATGGCTTCTGTCCAATGGCTAGAACTGCTAAGAACATAAGAATGATTACAAACAAGAGGGAGCCATTTGCTCATTCTTGATCTGAAGATCTAATCCAGACTTTTCTTGAACAAAGATAGAGTATCAACATGGCTGAGGAGCTTTTTTCAAACTCCCACAAGCCATGCAAACAAAAGTGGTCAGTGCAAAAAGAGAAAAACTAATTAAAAGAGAAACAAGACTGATAGATCAAGATTCCAAGACACAATTCCAACCTTAACTATGCTGCTGATTTCATTTCCTCATTGAATCTCTTCAATAAAGAACCTAGTGGCAAGAAACTAGTGTGGATTGAAAAGAATGAGCTTGAAAAATGTGTCATGTGAGAATGCCATTGGAAAAGCCTGAAATGGAAATGTATTTGAATGTAATGGTGGAAATGAGTATGAAGCACAAATGAACAAGATGTACGGTTATGCTTGTCTTTTGGAATTGCTGGGCTACGATTTAGATAAGTCTGTCCTAGAATGGAATTTTTATTGTTAGATAACAGCAGGTGATATTTCTGCACTGGAGTTGATTTCTGTGCAATATAAAGACCTGCTTATGTTTCAGTATAGACTTGCTGAGGCTCTGATATATGGCACCATGAAGCGTACTAAAGGAGTATAATTAGCATAGTCACAAAGAGTTGTAGCAGTGAACAGTATTGACGAAAGTTCCAGGTACACACAGTACCATGTTGCCATCATTGATGCGATTCAGAATGAGGCAAGAAAACTTCGGTGAGGTGAATTATAAACAAGCAGGCTTGTGAATACATCTCTTTCAATTCAATAGAAATATTGCTGTCGATTTCGAGACCGTTTTGCCGACAAGTACTTATTACTTGTTAACTCAGCATGCAGATCACGTTGGAACATTTCTGCGATGAGATGTCTGCTGCACAACCTGTACTTATTTGCTCGTACATCACATTACATTAGTCATTACAGCGACTAATGAGCGTGAGAATTGTGACATAAAACCTTCCCGAACTCACTCTCTTGCCCGTAGTGAGACAACATGAGACAACATGGAGACCAATCAGTACTTTCACAAAGTTCACGATTTTGTGCTTAATTCAGAATTTGTCAAATTTTGCGATACTGTCAGTTTGTTACTGGAATTTAATAACTGGTCTGATAAAAATTGGGACTGCAGTTGCCCTTTAAGTAGGGCTATGGGAAGACTGCAGTGCAATAACGTTGACAGGGTGTCCTGTAGGAAACAAGAAAATGAATGACCACAAATGAACTATACAGTAAAAATTGAAGTTTTATTATATATGCTGCCCAAGGAAGAGCTTTGTGCTATTTCCTGTCTTTTGTATAATCAAGCCATCATTGTTTTCTTCTGTTATTAAGGAGCGGTTTATTATTTTTTCATGCATTGAGGCAATAGAAGGGCTCGCTTGAGAGCTACGCGATTACATACTATTGTGGTTGCTGGATGGAAAATGATCTTGCGGTGTGTTACTATGAATAATACGTAGTCTTGTGTTCATTTTGTCTGTGTTCACACATTTATTTGACCAGGTGTCCCGCCTGGCCCGTGTGCAGCTCTGGGAAACCATGAGTGGTGGTGACAGAATATGAATATACTATAAGGATAAGAGGGTGCATACTGAAATGGATTCAGTACCCATTTATAATGAAAAATGTGCTGGAACACATGCTCTGCTTGCTCCTGAATATTTTTTATATAAGTATGTATGATAAACACAGCTTCAGAAGGAAGCCATATATGGGGGAAAAAAAAGTAGAGAGCCATTGTGCTAATTACATATTTATTACTTTGATGTTGTATGTAGTGTCTACAGTAAAACATGGAAGGTCATAGAATATTGGGGCTATTGTCCTGGCATAGTATATAAGCATGAGGGATCTCAAAAATAGTGCGCATGTCTGAAGGAACAGTATGCTTAAAATATGGATCAATGTATTTTCAAAGTTGAGGTATTAGTGAAAGAAATGGATTGGCCATGTGGAAGACTTGCCTCGGGTCTTTTGAGACAGCAGTTCAGGCAGTGTACTGTCTGCCCTCCTGCTTTGTGCCGTCATACCATTTGAAGGAAAGAAACCTTACAAATTTTATCCTTTTGTTTACTTTATTCCGTTTCTCTCTTTTTGTCAGATTTTCAGTGTTTATAATTTAAAATGATCACTGCTGTTAAATCATTAGATCAGCGATGGAGGCAAAGCAGGTTCTACGACAAAATAAAAGAGCATCCAGAAACAGGAATTTATAATGGTAGGAGAAGAAACAGAAGAAAGAGTAGAAGCCAAAACAGCCCTACAGAAGGTAATTTCAGCGCTGAAGAGTCTGACTATAGGCTTTAAGAAAGGAAATGTTGTTTTATATTTGTGGAAATACTGTTTTAGTATTTGTGGTATCCACCTAATAAAAAGAAATGTCTTTGCCTTATTATTATGGACAGGAAAATAGGTTCCCTTTTGTTTGGTATCGATTTTAGAGAGAAATTCAGTCCTAAGTAGGATCTTTTGTTTCACAAGATAACAGATTATCTTTTTTTCTTGTACAGTATTTGTGTTTCAGTAGCTGGTAAGTTTGTTCCCATGTATGTAGAAGGCGGCACTCTCGTGGATCTGTAAATAACTGTACATTGTAGTTAGGGCTGGGCGATATGGCCAAAAACATTATCACGGTAAAAATTTTCATATCAGTCGATATAGATAATTATCACGATAAATGTCAAATCATTATTTCTTTCAAGTTTAAAGGCAGATTTTTTCTCCTGAGTGAAAGTTGAAGAAACCAGACAGTTAACTGGTAAATTAAACTACTCTTTATTTTAAGAACACAACAAACACTTGCCAAACAGCAGAAGCATTAAACAAATCTGAGGTAGAGAGTATTCAAGTCTTTTTTATGTCAAAATATGCATGAGTAAAATTTACAAAATAAATATCTTAATAGAAAAATTAAATACTGCAGTGTGATAAAACACACGAAGAAGATTGCTCAGACAGACTGCAAAGTTTAAATTGCTCTGTTTTATGTCTGATCGTAAAAAGCCAAAATATCTCCAAATTACCGAAGTTGAATGACCTTTTCTGTCGACGATGTCATCGTCCTTCGAGCTGGTCGTTGGCAGCACTACATTTGCTTCAGTGTCGCTCATTTCTCCACTCTAACTACAGTCCCGTCATCCACCACCATGTGGGTAAACACCACCACGTAAGCTGCCCGGCCCGCAACACGCATGCGCACTCACGCAATATTTTGTGCGCATGCGCATATCATGCGCAGAGCATAAACATATATATCGAACATTTATCGAACTTTTGTTAAAATTATATCGAGGAAAATTATATCGAATTATCGCCCAGCCCTAATTGTAGTAGTGAAATATGAATTAATAAATGCGTAAGTTTCATTGCCTAGTTATTACTGTTATTGTTTTGTCACTGACATGGGAATGGGGTGTATAATGGATAACCTTTATTAAATTGCTTCCAAAGCAAGACCTAATTTTGATGATGACAATGGTTTTGATTTGATGTTTCTCATTTTAATCCTATTATTTTCTATCAATATGTTCTGTTTCAATTTTAACCATGCAAAGCTTTAGAGATGTCGTGGGTACCCAAAATGATGAAAAATTCCTGCTGTCCTCCTCTTGTGGTATTAAATCTGTATATGCAATAAATATTGCCCAAATTAGGTCAGATATAAGGATGTGTAACAAGAAAAAAATAGATATCAGAAACAATTGAACACATACAGTGTAACTACAATGGGTAAAGGACCACAGTGTAACCTGAAATAAAGAAGAGAACAATGGACAATAAAAAAGTGGTTTAAGTATTAAAAAATGTGGCAGTTTAAACAATTATGAGTACCAAACTATCCACAGCTTTATACAGTATATTTATAATACCCAAATATAGAAACTATCATGACAATTTAACATAAAATCAAATTTTCATGTTTCTGTATTTGTAAAATACAGGGTGGTAGATATATTGTTTTTGTATAAAAAATCCTTATGTTTAGGTCCTGTTTCAGTGTTACTGGTTTGTTTGTATAATACAAACATAATGTTCAGTCCATAGGAATGTGAGTTCCTTGTGAATTCACTGAACTATAGCTGGAATTATAACAAATAGTTATTTCTGGTGGAAGATCAGGAAGAGATTTTCACTTTTATCTTTGTGTCGACAGATTTACTTGAGCCATGAAATTAAAATGTTGTTCAATGATGTGCTTTTCAAGCTGTAAAATAAGTCATTTAAGACTTTTTTCTCATTACAAAGTATTATTATACTGGTATAAATGAGAGAATCTTTGGATCCCTCTTTGAAGATACTTAAAGCCTCTTAAAATGGAATGTTTCTGACGTTTTGTTTATTCAGTCTTATATTCATGTCTTATTTAGTGTTTGTTCAAATGAGGATTTGTCTGCCAGTGGCCTCTAAAGTGAACATATGCAGAGTAATAATTTGTCTTGTGTTGGCCACCCTTTTGGAATTAAAATGGTCAAAGTGTGTGAATATAAAATATGATCTATGACTTTGAATGTCTTCTTTTGCTCTAAACACTGTCAAATCATCAGCCAGGCTGCTGCTGGGGTTTTATAAGCAGATATGATTCAAAATATAAACCACTGTAACAGTCAAAGTAGTAGTTGGAAGGGATTTCAAATTGAGCTGGTGGCCATTAACATTACCCATCTGACTTACTGTATTTGTTACCCGCAGTAAGAGTCGTTGTGCTGCTGTTGGATGTGGGGGAAAACGGCAGTCACATATGTAAGGAAAGTGTGTGTTGGCTGCAGAGGTTGGCTGTGGCCTGTTGCAATGCAAAACAGAAGGCAGTTCCTCGTCAAAACATGAACTTAGTTAACTGGATTTCACAAAATCGAAAATGATTCACACACTTCTGCAGCGCTGCTACTGTTTGTATTTGGTGCTCGTATATCACATGCTTTTAGGGTCTTTTGATGATTGCAAATGATAATATCACAGACATGATTTCTGAAATTTATTTTGCTTTGTGCAAATATTTATATGGAAATAAACATCACCTAAGCAAAATGTTTGTTAATGACCATATTAAATTGTATTTTACATTTTGTGTACTCACAATTCTTTTCATATCATCTATATTTTAATTACATATTCTTTGCATACTGATTCAAATGATGTCGTACCTCAGATGCTGTTCAAGTCATATATAAAAGTTGTATATCAAGGAAACTTTAGGTAAAAATAAGGTCCATGCACTATAAACAATGTATAAACGAGAGGGTGTACACTATCAGACTTTTGTATTAGGATTTGCAAAGTCGTAACTATCTTAACATAAAATAACCACATTACATTCATAGTCCACTGGAAACTCAATTATGACTGCTGCACCATGGCTTGGCAGGCAAGAGTAGCACAATTTAAGAACTTTTTCCATACAGACTATTTTTCCATGCAGTGCTCGAGAGACCAGCAGCTGGATAGTGCACATCGCGCTTCAAGTTTGTTGGAATCTGAATTGAGATTGAGACTGACAGAGATGTTCATGTGTTTAGCTGTGTACCCTTTGGCCTTTCAATTGCCGCACAAAGATGACTCAGTCTGTGATTCTGCACATGTTTTTGTATGCACATTCACACTGTGCACCTTGTCTCTGCAAATATGTGAAAGTGCAAGTGCAACTCCACTGTATGGTTTTAGTGGTAATAAGTGTTCTCTCAATTCATAAAACAAACTCTAGTTTGGATACACTTGCCATACACTGAGCATCAAGTTTAATCCCTTAATTAAGTCCCTTGCTCTGTTCCTCTATCAATTTTTGGATTTCTTTTAGAAAATACACTAGAAATGCACCAGAAGCTTCTTTAACCTTTAAGGGAAAGAGACTGTTTTCTGTTCTATCTGTAGCAATCAATGTATATAAAACATAAAATCACTGACTCAAACCTTGTGCTGAGCATATTTGAGCAGTGTAGTTTTTAAAATGGTATAAATCCATACTTTTACATCAATTTATTTCTATACTCAAATTGCAAGTCTTGAACCACTCCTGAACATTGTGATAAATATGCTTATTTATAGTAAGTTGTTTAATAATTTTGATCAGTGAAGTGGCACCACTTCAGATAAGTGAGCCCTAACAAGATATATAAATAAAAAATGAACAGCAAGTAATTGTTTGAATTAATTTTTCTGTAATTTAGGTTTACAGAACATAGTACCTAGAAAAGAATATTCCTCCATAAAACCATGCTATCTGCAGTGTAATGTTAAATTTTATACAATAATTACATTTTTTGAAAACCCTAAATGTATGTAAATTCACACTTGGTAAACTTGAGACCTTAGGGGGAAAACAGGGTTAGAGGTACTGGAATCGCGATTCAACCTGTTAAAATCCCTCATACAACTTGAGACCTTATGGGGAAAACAGGGTTAGAGGTACTGGAATCGCAATTCAACGTGTTAAAATCCCTCATACAATTTTTTCACCTGTAATAAAGTGAAACTTCACAATATTGAAAAACACATTACATTGTTAAAAATAATATTTTAATTAAATACCTCATCAGTGAGAGAGGTGATTGGGCATGAGGGGATATACAGCAATAAGCTTAATTCCAGATTTGGTGAAAAAAACAACAAAATATATCATGCTCCTCCTTGTCAGTAGTAAAGTGCTCTTTAGTGATGAATCAATATGTTCATTTGCCTATGTCATTTATGTTAAGTAGAAGTGATATATTTTTTGAAGCTCTCCGTTTTTTAATTCATTGGCATAGTATTCTGTATAAACTAAGCTGGAAATACATCTTTGCCATATGCATGTCTTGAACTTTCATAATTTCAAGGTTTCATGAGTTCATGAAGAGATTTTTCATTAGATGGTGGAATAAAAACTGTTTTGTCATAAAATGACTTGCATGCAATCACCGGTTTCTCTCTATAACAGTGTTTTATACTTAATGTTTATTTCATTTTGGTACATCAACAAGTAGGATAGCATGCAAACAATCCATAATCAGAAATTTAATTTCTAGTAATAAATAAGCCTTCCACTTCGACTGTTTACTACCATGAAATGAAGTAGAGCCTTCCTGAGTCAGTGACATTAAAAAATGTCAAATCATGGATGAACAAAGGGTGATGCATTTGAGATATAGTTATTGAGTATGTACTAAATTAGACTTATTTTATAATTTGATCAATTTAAGCAGCAGAGGAAACTTTGAGTCTTCACATGGGGACCACAGAAAAATTAAAATCTGCCACGTGCTGGAACATGTAATGAAAAGTAGTCGTTTTAAAACACCAGAGCTTGGGGGACTTAACCCCATCCAAGCAACTTTCTCCCACTGAGCATAGGCAGTGGTCTATTAAGTTTATTCAACCTCATATGACTTTTCCCTCCCTAATTTCAAGAACACAAATTTAAAATTGTCCCAAGCAGTGCCAAGAATAGCGGCTTGCAGAGATTTATGTTTTGTAGCATTCCAGTATTGATGTGACTTGGGTAGATAAACAAGCAGATGAAGAAAACAGTAGTGCTGGGAGAAATGTGATGGATCCATCAGCATTGTAGACACTTTGCACCTTGTAGAACATGTGCATCTTTTTCAGTGCAAGTGAGTAAGGTAAATCAGAGTTCTTAGTCATCCTGATAAAGAAATATATCACATAGGTTTCCTTAGTCATGTTGTGAGGAATTAGACATAAGCAAGGAGACATGTTCATTGTGTTGGTAGATTTGTTCTAGTTTTGCAAACCCTTTTTCTGCATGATTGCACGTGGTATAAAGTTTCCAGAGGTCAAAAATGAAACAAGAAGATTATACTTATTTTCGTGAATATTAGGATTAACAGGCAGGAGTAGGAAAGGCACCGGATGCTGCAGTTGAGTTAGCCACTCACAGGAACTTCAGGTGAGTCAGATGTGTGGTTTTTGTGTTAGGTAACAAAAGTTAAAATGATTGTTTTCTTCTGTTTGTTAGGTTACAAGAGTGCTACAGTACCTATGCATTTTAGTGTGTCAGGGAGCAGATACTCACATTGAAATGAATGGGCTGGTAATTAATGGGCTTTAGCACCATTCTTCTCATTTCACTAAGTTTTGTTCCGTTACGTCTGGACAACTTTTACAAATGAAGTTGTATACTCATGCTTAAATGCATTTCCTAGAGCTTGCGTTTTCAGAATATTTTTGATATCTGTACTTAGGCCACAGTAAAACATAAAATTAAAAATAGTCTAAAAATAAATAACAATTCTCAAAATAACCAACTGTGCATCTCGCTGCACCTCATTGTTTGCTAGGCCACACATGCAAGTATGGATGTGATCCAGCCTTGCTGCAGCTGGTCAGTCTAAGACTTTCAAACATGACTGCATGATTTGTTCAGCAAGAATGTGAGTTGATTTTCATCTTGACAGAGATGCACAGTGGCAAGAGGTGAAGTGCGTCTTCAAATAGTTGTTTTGGAAACACAGTTTGTATTTATTTAACTACAAAAGTTCATGGTGACAGAAATGTAATTCAAATGTAACACCAAAGTCTTCTCTCCATGCAGTGGGGGGAGGAATTTTAAAGTGGGGATTATCCCATTATATTGCCATGAGCCCTCCTGAGTTGAGTCCATCAGGGTGCTATACTCCTGCACCTGGAGATCTTCCAGCCATGCAGCAACATACAGTACAAAGGTTAACACAATGTTTCGAAGGCTCCACAGACGAACTTTTTACTTGTTCCTTTGCAGCCTACACATGCTGATGCAGCTACCCACCTGAAGTACATGGGTTAATAAGGGTATCAAAGTTTATACTGTATATATAATTTATATATAATCTCTCTGTTTGGGGATGCGGCAGAATACTACGCAAAACTATGCATAACAGACTGGAAAGCAAAGCAGTATAATTAAAAGTCTCTTTCACCTCAATTTAGCACTAATTTTATGGACAGAGAATGTACAGTGAACTTGCATTATTCCATTAATTATGATAGCTTCTATCGTAAATACTGATAAATACTGTAGTTACAACATTCTTTGCAGTGAAGATGTGAAACAAATGAGAGCTTGTTTTAAAAAAGGAATATAGTATGTTTTGCGAAAATAGATCACTAAATCTATGGTATATACAGCTACAGTATTTTTAGCACAGACAAAGACAAAGTAGCTTTTGAATTTCTCTTTATCTGAGCAGCTTCCAGTAATTATAAAAATAATTAATTTGTCATTCAGAATGCAAGGTGAATATTTTTACTGTGCATAATGAGCCTGATGAAGGCCTTTATGGCCACAACATGCACTTTTTTAAATTAAATTTTGGTACTGTATTAACTGATGGAGTCATAATTTCTTTTGCATAAATCAACCCCCTAATTTGATTAGCAAAGCAATTTCTCACTTGTCCACTTAGTAATTCTGTGCCGTGGCTGCTGCAGATCACCCAGGTGGGTGCTACACTTCACTGAATTTAACAGTTACACAGAAGGCCTTTTGGCCCATGTAGCCAATTTGATCTAAGAATCTCATTCATCATTAGACTGTTTGTTATATACTCCCACAATCTTTTGCACAAAGGACCTACTGTTCCAGGTTTTAAATGCACTTACACATAGTTTCCATTTGTAACTTCTAGTTTGTGTCTGGTGATTCTGGAAAAAGTCCCACTAAACTGATTTTGTCATCTCCTTTGAGGATTTTGTTTTCTTAGACTGGATCCTCTCATCTTCTCTGCTTAAGTTTAAAAATGTTCAGTGTTCTTTTCTCTTAGTTTGTCGGTATTCAACATTCCTTTAAATCTTGTGTCTGGTTGCTCTCCTTTGGACAGATTCAGAGCACCAAAATTCTGCATACTGTTCTCAATTAGTTTTTGCTACTACATTTTAAACCAAGTGACATTATGTCAAAATTGTACTTTGTGTGGTTTTAACTATATATCCTTCATATTCTTTGACTTCCTATATCACCCCCCATTGTCTAGAAGATGTAAACAGCCAGGGCTTCTTTGGAAGCAGCCTCATCAAGCTAAGTGTTTTTACTATTTTGTAGTAAAATGCCTGGAATTTGATTTTGTTTCATGCATGTAACACTCCACACATAGATACATCTGTATGTACATATGTATGTCATCTGCCAGACATTTGCCAATTTATAATTGTATTTAAATCTTATTTTGATTTTTCAGTATATGGTAGTCCTCTTATTTTGATCTGTAACCTTAATTAGTTTTCTAATATTACCTGAATTGTGATCATTGTTATAAATTAGAAAGAACAGTGGTCCAAGGACAGATATCTATTACTCTACTAATTCATCTATCCCAATCCCCCTATATGTGTATTCTTTCCATTAACAGTTTTCAATTCAGAAACACACAATAAATGCCTGTCTCCTGTACTTTTAGAATTTTTTACAAGTAACTATCAAAAACCATGTGAAAATTGATATATACTGGATTGTATGATCTATGTGTCCATTACTGATGAATCTTCAAAGTTCAAAGAACTCTTACAAATTAGTTTTTCTTACAAATTACTATTTCTAAATCCTTAACCATTATCCTCTAGGATCCTATACTTTAGTTCTAATTATAATTTTCATGTTCTGACATGACATATAATATAGGTAAAATGTATTGATCTGTTAATATTTATGGTCAGTTTTGTATCTTTTTATGGATGGACACAGCATTAGCAATTTTACGGTACAGCGACACTAACCCCTCTCTTCAGCAACTATTGTAACAATTTTCTTAATGGCATATGGGTAGCATCACAGGCACTCTTGAGTGCAATTATTATAGTACTATAAGGCCCTGGAGTTCTGTTAATCTTAAATGCTTCTAGTACCAGAGACGCTTCTGCCTCTTCTATGCCAATATGTCTATGCCATAGAGGTGGGAGAGAAAGTTGATCTTATCCTATGATTTAATGAAGAGGTTATTGCACTGGAGAAGTAACTAAAAATACACCAAGGGCTCCAAGAAATTAACTACTTACTGTACCTTAAGTCCTTACCATGTCATGAGACTACAATGATATAAGTCAATACAAATAACACAATTGACGTGGTACACACTACTGTGAGGTAAGTGTTACCTTTTAAATAGTGCAACATTATTAAATATGATTTCAATAGAAACATTTTCTCTAGCTACAATTGTATTTACATATCTGCATTTAGGACTAACATTAAATAAATAATTTACTCACCTAAAAGTCAGCAAAGTCAAGAGACTTAATTCCCTGTACTGCTTTACTCTGATAGAAATGAATGCCATTATGCGTAATAAAAGATAATCAGCTTGCAGTGATAAGTGTTACCATTAACACCTCAAATGGCATTTCAGTTTCTGTTGCTGACATTCCTATAGGTCTTTCCCAGTCTATGTGGGGAAAGTTGAAGTCTCCCATAAGAAATAATTCTGCTTTTCCACATTGATTCTTAATTTCATTAAACAGTGCTGACTCATGATCAGCACATGTATTTATTGTTCTGTATCATACTCCCAACACTATACCTTTGAAATGTAGCATGTAGCATCTTTGACATACCCTACATTGTTACACTGCCCCCTGTTCTTCATCTCATCCAAGTTGTTTGAATTTGTTCCGGATGGAAAGTGTACAGTTTATTCCAATTTCATTTGTATACGTATGGCATTTGTTGAGACCAGTGATCAAGATTCTTTTGTCAACAATGGAGGCTGAGCTCTCACATTTGATATTATTGTTTTGTAATGAGGAAATTAATTTGCTGATGTTGAGTGGATCAGCTTTTCTGTTATTCATTTCTCTAAGCTGCTTTTCTAATAATCCAGGGTAAAAACATCCTTGAATATTGATTTTGTCAGTTTCTTAAGCATTTCCCTTGGTCAGCAAAAGGTACTGTAGGTGGTCTGAAAACCCCCCTTTCAGCTGAAGCACAAAAAAAACACTGAATGTAACCTTAATTAACACTTGTTGATTGGCTACCTCTTTTACATTTCAAAAGCCGTTTCTTTTCTGTGTAATGAAAACCTCATTGCCAGTGAATACGAGAAACAAGCAAACTTATTTCTGAATTTTTAAATTCTGCCACAGTGATAGTATTTTTTCTAGGGTCTGTCCTAATAACAATATGTTGTAAGACTTTGTATAAGTCACAGAGAGGAACTTGAAAATTCAATGTAGTCACTTGTTCTTAAAACATAAAAGTTCTCTTTGCTTTATGAATTGCTTCACATCTTATGTAAATATATTTATTAAGATTTAATTGGAAATAAATGTATTTTGAAAGTAATGAGCTCATCACTGAAGAAAGTAGGGTGAAAAGTGATAAAATGGTACCCTGGTTGAATTATTACACTTTACAAATGTCAGCAATGTTGTGAACATAAAGACCATTTGAGTAAGTTGAATTTTTAAAACAAATCATGGCATCAATGTCATCCTTAATTTTAAACTAAAAATGGGAAGTTAACTACTTCCCTTTTAACAGCCCGAAGTAATGAAGGAAGAAATATGTTTAGAAACGTTCAAGTAGGTAGCTGCACCAGCATGTGTAGGCTGCAAAGGAACAAGTAAAGGTTTATTCCACACTGAAAAGAGAAGAAAAGAAACGCAACATTTGGGCTGTGGAGCCTTCTTCGCGTGTCAGTATGTTTAGATGTTAGTGACCTATATGAAATAATGAATATGCATTTTCAGTGTATATTGTGTTTTCATTGTATTATGATTGGGATATTCTGTCTGAATCAAAACTCTATTATGCAGTTGTTGGGAAATATAGTTAAAATCTTTGCAATATTAGTGTGACAACTTCTCAACCTCAGATATTGCTCATATAATTTATTTATATAAGCACTAAAATTAGTACATTTTATTATAATGATAGCACAGAATGTCATGTTTTCTGACAATCTTAAAGTTAATCTTTCAAGCTGTAAAATTAAGAACTGTACAGTATGTATTAATTGGTTTAGTACTGTATTCTAGTGATGTTAATGATGGAAAAAAAATCCACGTCCGTTATTTCACTTCTGAAAGAATTGTTACTCTGCATTGAAGATTGTAATGTCAGACATTTTTGGGATGTTTTGAATGTTCTCTTAAACTCTAAGTGCCTTAATGTAACATATTCAGGCAATGTTTGAATGTCAAGTTATGATACCTATCTATATTTCCTCATTCTATAGTTGTTAATCAGTTTTCCTTGTTGATGTGCAACCATTACTGTACATCAAAGCATGCATACTTTGAGCTTTACATTTAAGAATGGATTGGATTTGCTTCTTGCAGTAACAAACTTGAAAGAAAAGTAGTTTTTAAGATCTTAATGCACAGGGTATTTGCCTCATGGAGTAGTTTGAATAAGTAATTTGTGTCTAATATAGAAAATGTATCATTAAAAAATGACATAGGTTTTAAAAAACACATTTATTTTATGATGTCTTACATAATAAAACCTTAAAACAAACAACCATCTGACATGTTATATGCCTTTATCAGTAAGTTTAAAAAGGTAGGTGTATCTCATATGAGGTCCCACAATTCCTATCAAGAAAAGAGAGGGAAAGGAGATAAAATCATAATAGTTACTGATGTTTTGCGAATACAGGTTTTTTCTCTTGCAAAGAACTTTGGATTGCTTTGTAAGCATTCTTTAGCATTCACGTTGCACATCTTAAATCACGTCTAAAAATATCCTAATTTTTTACTTTCTGTTTTTAGGTGAATGGTAAAAAACACTTAAAAGAAGGAAACAAAAGAAAAATCCTGAACTATCTTGACTAAGTGATACCATGTTGATCTTAAGAGTGTATTAGTATGCCTTGATCAGTGTTTAATAGGCTTCACTCAATACAACTTTTTAAAATCCAAAGCATGTGGGAGGAATATACAGTATACATTATCCATAATAAAATTGCTTTTTGTCTTGTAAATAATTTTGTGACAAGAGGCTTATATATGTATAAACAATGTATATTTTTAAAATTTAATATAGAATGTAAGGCTTTAAATACTAAGGTTTTCTGTCAAGGCAAGTATGAATATGATCGGCCTATATCAAATCCATTGACCTGTTTTAGATGTTCTGTGGTGCATTAAACTGAAAAAACTGATTAATGCTTCATTATAATAAAATACGCGTTCTGAGACTGTGGTTTTATGTTGCAAGTGAAGCATTTATGAAGACCTAAAAATAATCTGAAAAATATTTTTATGATACCATTGTATCAAAGGGTGCTTTAAAAATAGGAACTTGTTTGAATAATAGCATAGGATTAGCATACATTTTATTTATATGTTGTGGAAAGAAGGTGACTTGTTATTTGTATGTGAGTATGTTTAAATTAAACATTTTTTTCTGCAGAGTGTGATATTAAAGAATGAATGTGGAAGAATTACCACTATCTCAAAGTTATTTAAGTAAGGTGCAGAATGGCCTCTGACTCTTTTCTCCCATGTGATGGGATGCAAATGAAAGTGGGGATGCATTTGCAACTGCAGTAAGACATGTTCGTTGTTGGAAAGGCCTTACCCACTTTGCTGAAAAAAAACCAAAACTAACACATAGTTAATGGGAACCGAAACTATCTTTAAATATTAGGTAGGCTATTTGCAGACGGGAGGACTTCTGTACGAAAAAGATTTCAGAAAGAATAATGACAGTGACAAACTAACAGTAACCATGCATCAGTGAAAACTTTTATTATGTTCTTGAATTACAGTGTAAGTGGATTGTGTGTACCACTGATGATAGCAATGAATTGCTTGTCCTGACCATATTTATCTGTTTAATAATACTTGCTAATTGGCTGTGAAGGGAAGAACAGAGGTACAATTAAGGTTACTTAAAGATAATCAAAGCTGTTTGATAGGTATCTAAAGGCATCTGTTGATTCTTGAATTATTATTGTGGTTCATGCAATGGAGGTGAATCTACCTTAGATATATTTTTGTGAAGGAAATGCGAGATTTCAGGTTTTCTTCTTCTTTAAATTGAGCTATTCTTATAATGTCTTGTGTCCTGAACCCCGGTAAGCAAAGACCTGATACTTAGCCTTACCTTGTCACATGTTATGAAAGAAAATTGTTTGGCCTCTTATGTAGCTTAAAAGGACATTAAAGGACTTAAATTTCACACTGGTGTCACATTCAGCTCCCCTGTCCATCGCAGGGCATACATGGAAATACAAATGCTGTACAAACCAGGGTTTATTTGTTTATTTTCCTAGAAGCCAATTAACCTACTAGTATGTCTTTGGTCTGTGGGAGAAAACCAGAGGACCCACAGTAAACTCATTGCATTCGAGAACATGTTAACTCCACACTGATAGTACCCCAGGTCCAGAATTGAACCCAGGGCCCCAGCCCTGTGAGATAGCATTGCTAACCAGTGTGCCCCCATGCTGCCCTAATTTGGAAATATTTCAGTAAATAATATTAGCTCAGGAAGCACATTTCATAAAGAAATGTATATGTGCCTGGACAATATCATTAGCTGAATGTGATTTCAGGATTCCCTTAGCTGTGGTGCACAACTGTCTGAGCACAGCCAGCATTAAGTTGGCTTTTGTTGTGTTGGGTTCTCTTTGGAACTGAGTGACTCTGGAACCTTGCTATCCTCCTGCAAATTTGCAGTGGATTTAGAATGTTTGGCTCCTCCAGTTGGAACAAACTTTCCTGTATTGCACTGTGGAGTTCACTAGGTGTCAACTGATGTGCGACTTTGACAAGGGGCATGTCTATCTGACAGAGGAGCATGTCCAAAAGTCCTAAATTTTTTAGAGTAATAGGGGATTTGTAGCTCTGAAACTGAGACATAAAGAATTGGAAATTACAGAGTTGCATGGGAATAAAATAGAAGGTAACTATTAATAAAAAATTGTGCATGCTTTAGTAAAAGCACAGAAATACTTTTCATCTTTCATATGTTTTGGTGATCCCCTAGCATACTTGAATATAAGGTGTACAACTATATAAAAGCCTGATTTATATAAGCATCTAAATGCAATTGGAATGTTTATTTTTTCATTATAGCATAGGCCTTAATTACATTATATTATATACCTAGAGATTTAGTTTTAGTAGATCGCAGTGGGCCTTTGAATTTAAAAGACCACTTTGGTTTCCCTTCCTTGAAAGGGCTGTGTTGAATATACACATATACATACAATATTGTCTTTCAACAAAAAGGGACAGTATAATAATGCAATATTTTTTGCTGTTTATTTTGATCAGTTGCCATTTTGAAATTTAAATGAAGGGTATAATGCCATGCTGAATGTTCAGTTGGTTTCACTGCTGTTGTACAAATGAATGCTAATTCATTTATAAGGAAAGGCATGACAGAATTTCAATTAGGACAGTCGTATATTAAAATGCAATCTTGAATTTTCCAGTACAAACAAATTGTAAAGGCTATCGTATAGCTGATTAGAAAACATTGTTTTTGTTCTTCAGAGCAATCAAACCATGATCCCTTTAAAATAGTGAACTAAAAATCAGCTTTGTTAACAGGAAGACAACAGATCTCAATAGAATGATATACCGTATGAATGTATGGTTAATAATTGCCAGTACCTGTTTTGTAGCTGTAGTTTTGACAGAAGAAACACAGTAACAATGTTGAGCTTAATACACTGATTTACACATGGGGTATTCGTAATACAAGATAACCAGGTGAACATTGTTCATTGAACTAAGCAATGTATTAAGACATTTACAGGATCTAGGGAATGTAGTCTTTGTGCCTAATATGAACTTTTCATGTGTAGATAAATTTTAAATCTTGTCATTTATATTTATGTGCCTTAAAATAGTATATTCCTCTAACACCCAAAATGAATAGTGTACATTAGATAGTTGTGAAAACAGAATTGATAAGAGCTTTATAATTGCCTTGGTATTCATTATTGAATTATTTTTGATTCAATGGTAATTTGTAGATGAATAAAATTATCCTGTGGCTTAGGTTAGGTTTTTGTGGTGTTTAGGGGTGTAAAAAACAATGCTTACCCATATGTAATGTTCTAATGAGGTTAGTGAGATTTGAATGTACTACTGTTTCATTAAATTAACTCATAGTGATTTTGTTACTGTACGTGTTATAGTTACTTTTATTATATTCTACTGATAATTGAGATTATAACTGTAAGGGCTGAGTCAAATGTAGGATTAATATTGCCTAAATATGCCTTTTTTTGCATTTGCAAAATAAACTGTTAATACAATGGCATAATGACAGACAAATTCACTGAATTTCTAGGTGTGTACTTTTCTTATCCTGTCCTCAGATTACTGTAAAGTGATAACCAATTGCTTTGTCACAGTCTTTTCCAATGTAATTACCTCTCCTGTCCTAAAGAAATGCTTAAAATCTCCCATTAATGTTAGTTGGATTAAAAAAATATTTCAGCTTGTCTAGGTAACAAATTAATTCTGCCTAACTAAGGATTGCAAAAATAAAGCCTACTACAAAAATGTTATGGTGCCCCAGGCTTTGCAATTTTATGCAGCTACATTAACATTTTAATAATTTTTACACCCTTTTTTAAAGGCTTACATTTACATTTACAGTTTCTGTTTTTGATATAAAGTCAGAGGACTAACTGAATATCTAAAGTAATAAAGAAATAGATTTCAATGTGTACCCTTCAGTATGCTTCAATTCAGAGCTGGAACCAATAGAGAAATGAAACTTTATTTGAACTTTTCTTTATAGGTAATCTTATTAGTAAGGCATTAAGTTGCCGCAGTGTGATAGCAAATTTGTAAGTATCCCTTATCTGATGTGAGCTTAACAATTCAATTTACTCTTGATATAATTCACTTTTCTTCATTCCATTTGAAATTTTTATGCAAACAATTGAAAGGTTAAGACTTTTATTTTTGCCTATGAACATATGTAAATGGCTCCACTATATAATACTAAATTATGGCATTTGGATGATGCATAGTATATAGTCAGTGACATACAATATTGTATTTGTTACCCGTTTATTTTGAAATAGCCTGGGAGGCTGTGTTGTGAAGCATAAAAGTTTCAGCAGTTTGATATAATTCTCAAGACACAACACTCTGAAGAACTGTAATTATTTTAAAATTGTTTTTCATTTTGTGACAAGGCTTACATTTGCTTACATTGTAAACAATAGTTCCTCCCTGATTCATAGTTATTTCAAACCAGATGACATTTTTACTACATGAGTGTTGTTGAGTATTCTCAGAGCTGGTGTTATAGAAGTACATTTTATATTAAGTAATTATATGCAACAGTTAGCTAAATTGTGATCTTGTCTATTTTCTATAAAAGAAGCAACAGGTAAGGAGACAGAAGTTTGTTCTTTAAGCACACATAATAAATATCCACCTAGTTCTATAAACCATCTGCTTTCATTCATCTATACAATAAATATTAATTTGACAGGCCTCTTCTGAGTAATTTTAATTATTTGAAATTAAAAAAGCACAATTTGAAAGTTTACATTTTGGAGTGAAAAAGTATTTGTATTCTCATATTACAGAGTCACAATCTTTAGTTTTGTGTTTTAACAATTATATATAGTTATATGTTTTCACAGAAATGACTTGTTTTATTACATTTGTAATAACAATTTCCATGAAAATTCAAACAATCTGTCAGCCAAAATTGTTTTGACATTATTAATTCTTTATTCATAATAATGAAGAATATAACATATAATCAAAAGTTTTGATTTAGAAGATAGTTGATATCTTCCAAAGGCCGTTCCAAACAGACTAATTGTAAAAATGAGAAAATAAACATCCAAAATCAAGTCCACTTGGATGCACCACATTCAGACTGTTTTTTTAATTATATGTGTTTTATCATTCACCAAGAACATTATATACAGTTGCTTCCATTTCTGTATCAAACAATACCTTGTAGAACTTAAAAGATTTTCATTTTTTATGCCAAATGAATAAATGGTTCATGTGTGCATCATTCTTCAAATAAATATATATATATAAATATAGAACTATATATGCTTGATTAAACAACAAAATAGATGTATATCTCAGAAATAAATTAAGCATGGAAGGATGAATAGATGCACTACAGTTGTGAGAAAAAGTTTGTGAACCCTTAGGAATTATCTGGATTTCTGTATGAATTTGTCCTAAAATGTGATCTGATCTTCATAATAATAAAGTCATAATAATAAATTCTAAGTCATAATAATAAATAAAGAGTCTTATTTAACAAACAACACACACAGCATTTTACATTGCCATATGTTTATTGAACAAATGGTTTTAACAAATAAGGTCATTAATAGAAAAGGTATTTGAACCTCTAGGATAATGAAAAGAGTGTAATTGGAGTCAGATATTCAAATCAATGAGTTAGGTGTGGGTTTGACCTGCCCTGCCATATAAAAAATCACACTATTTTGGTTACCTGCTCTTCACAACAGAATTCTGTTGAAGTGCAGTATGGCCCAATCAAAAGAGATGCAATTAACCCAGTATTTTCTGTGGCACTCATGAAGGAGCAATTGACTATAAAGTGACTATACAGACAGCAATCAGTATTGTGGGACAGGTATTACCGGTTTGAAAAACCAATGGTTCACTGCAAAAGTAAAATTAAATATCCAAACAGCTATAGAATAAATAAATGCTATAAATGGTGCCACATTGAATATGTTTTATCTGTCTGAGCTCAAGTTGTATTGGTGAAGGTCAGGCAGCTTACTTGCAATTGAACAAAATTTGCTGTCTGGCAGGTAAAGTTGCAAAAGCTAGGGAACATGACCTTAGATTGGTCAGGAAATTGTTACTGGGCACAAGACCAAAAAGCCCTATAAGTGGATTGGGTTCAACATTAGTTCACATTACTGTGGAGAAAGATTTAAATATGAATGTCCAGAAGGAAACCAGCCTGGCATGAGACCCAAACATGTACAGGTGGAAGTACTAACCCCTTGGTACAACAATCGCTTGGCATAGTTCAGGAATCTGTTTTTTCTCATGTTGATGCCAAGCATTTTTCCCTCCTTCTTTAGGTGATGTTGCCTTTCTTATTTCATATGAAAAGCGTAGTAAATGCCTCAGGAATCTATACAATAATAATACTGTAATGTTGCAACATTTAATCAAATATTTCAAAAATATGATTTCACTAAAGCTTATTTTTTGTGTACTGCTTGTTTAACTGAAGAACTCATGCAGCAATCAGTGTTAAGGTAGAGATATTATCGGACACATCACAAATCGTTTGTTTTGGAGAATGGAACGTGGATATATTTAACGTACTGAAATGATTAAATGTAAAATGCAGAATTTTTAATGAACATTAATTTCAGAGTTATTAGGCATCAGTTTCACCCTTCTCAAGAAAACCGAATAGGAGCACTGGCCTTGTTTTTCAGATTCAACAGGTGGTAAGCTGAAATTATAATTGCACCTGTATGCTATACCATTCAGCTGCCATTGACCCTTTGAAGCTGTGAGTGAAGATTTTGAAAGTCCTACAAAATGAAGTTGAAGTGCATCCCCATGTGAAGTTGTTGGTGGGATGTGTTCTTATGTATCATTACAGAGGGTCACAGGGTGCTTGATGGGACTCATACTGGTATCCATTAGGTTATAGCTGCATTGATAAAGAACTTATATTGGTATTCACCTCAGGAGTAGCGTCAGTATTACTAAATTTCTTATGTTCTAAACATACAGTATCATAAGTGAGTTTTATACTATATCTGGATATGGAGACATATGTTTCACATATTACAGTCAAAATTCAGCCACACCATGTTAAATTTATATAAATGTTAAAAATAAACATATTACATTCTCTAAAACATGTGAATTTGTAATGCGTTCTACAATATCTGAAGCATAGCCTGTGTAATCCTCTGATGCCTGCTTTGATTCTAATGTTTTAGAACAATCTTAATTCTGCTGTGAAGAATTACTTTTAGGGACCATACATTCCAAACTGTATATAAGTAGTTATTGTTGATACCATATCTAGTTATTGAGCAAGGTGTATCTGATGTTACTATACCAAAATATATCATTGTAAATATATTCTTAAAATATGAGCTGTGAAAATGTCAATAATGACCTATCCTGTAGATTTTCTGTTTCATTGATCTATTAAAGACTAGGGACAATGTAATACAGCAACTATAGCAGTATCAAAACGTTTGCCCTGTCTTCTGCCTTGCACATATAAAGCATTTGAAGTTACCTTGGATAAGGTTATCTGCTTTGCAAATAATTTTAATGAACTGTGTAGGCACATTGTTTGTGATTGTGGATTTGACATTAGGTACCTACTGTAATTCTAAGTTCTGTGCAAGAGAAAAAAATGTTTAGTGCAATTGACCAAATTATATTCCCTGATAATGCATTGCAATGCTTTGATTTAAAGGTTTGATGTAAATAACACGTAGTAGTCAACCATTTATTTATGCAGTTGTTCTGTAACAACTTTTTTTTTTTGTCTGCTGATTTAATGAATTTGGTCTGAAGAAAAGCAGCCTTTGCCATACCACATGTTTTGTATAATAACGCAGCTTATAACAAAGTATGTTAGCGGGACAGGTGATTTTGGTTTGCGCTGCTTTGAAACTCCAGCTGTTTAAACTTCTATTTCAAAGAGGGTTTACAATCTTTATAAACCATCTGTTGTCTGTAATATCTGTCAGTTCAGTGAACAGCAACAGCAGTTCTTCCTTAATATATGCTTTCACTTCACTTTACCAGTACTTACACATTCTATCATTGATGCCTTGGAGAAATGTAGAGTATAAGTGACTCTATTTCAGTACCTTCTCAATTAACGTTCACGGTTATGGTTCGTGAACCTTGCTAGATCACTGCTGTTTTTTCTTTTATGGCTGAATAAACAATTGAGGTTTCTCATCTTAATTTTTAGGTTCAATTTTTATGACAGCTAGATTAAACCCATAGTGTTAAATTACTTTAGCCACTGACCTAAACATTCATTATTCACTGAAATCAAATGATGACTAGATCTAGATGACTAGATCATTTTCTGCAAGCTTTCCTGTATTCCTGTGGTTCTCAAACTGTGTTATATGTGAAGCGCCCCAAGGTGGTACGCCAGATTACCCTGGAAATTTGTTGTGTGCACTGAAAAATTGGGACAGGTCTTCATATTTTCTATTTTAATAAAATTAGTTTATGTGTCAAATACACAGCCAACGTACTTAACTATGACAATACAGTGCGCGTTAATACTTATGAAGACACAAGAGCTACTATGTAATTCTATACCATTGAATAAGAATGCGTGCTAAGAACATAAGTGGCCAATTTATTTAAAAAAGTAATCTCCAGCAAATGGGGAGGTAGGAGAATGTGATTTTGGAACACTGCCAATCTTGTGGGCACAGGAAAGCATGATAGATAACAGAAAAATATTTAAGGACTGTTCTAGGTTAGTTTGAGAAAAATACACCGAGCATCTCTGTTTCACTCCCATGCGCATGAAATAAAAACTTCTTTTAACTTCTGAGATGGACTCCTGACTGCCTTTAAGGGTGAACAGGGAGAAATGTATCCAACAGCGCCACATTCGCCAATAGAACAATTGATTGAAAATGAATACCTCGCAAAAATCAAGTATTACGTCATGGCTGAAAGGAATAGACACCAAGAGTAATGATACCTGCTCTGATAGATCATGTACTGTTGAGAACAAGGAGGATTATACATCGGCCGCCGACACTAGCTCTGCTGCTGAAGCTGCTAGTGTTAGCAAGCGTCGGAAAAGGACTTCACGGCGGTCCGATCCAAATTATCTAAGTTTGGGATTAACTAACACCGGGATGGAGGAAGGGCCAAGACCACAGTGTGTCGTGTGTTGTGAGATTCTCAGCAATTAAAGCATGAAGCCAGCATATCTGAGGCGGCAATTTGCCACGAAACATCCACTCTTGAAGGCTAAGCCTGTTGATTGTCCACCATAAGGAACAGTGTCACTCCAGTTTCCAAAGCCCAAGAAGCATCTTACTATGCAAGCTTGAGGATTACTAAAGCAGGTAAGCCCCACACTATTGGTGAAGAACTTGTTTACCGATGGCAAAAGAGCTGACACGTAGTATGTGTGGAGAAAAAGCTGCTAAACAGCTCAACCTGGTGGCCCTTTCGAATGACACAGTCACTCGTAGAATTATTGATATGGCAGATGATGTCTAAAGTACGCTAACAGAGCGCATTAAGATGAGCAGATACTTTTCACTGCAATTAGATGAGTCTGTAGAAGTCGTTGATTTGGCAAATTTGCTTGTTTCCGTTAGATATGAGTTTGAGGGTACGTCCCATGAGGACTTTCTGTTCTGTAAGCCACTACCAACAAGAACTACAGGAGAGCACACATTTCAGCTTATTAATGAATTCATCTAAGAGAATGGCATTGACTGGAAAAAATGCGTCGGAGTTTGTAAAGACAGTGCTAAAGCGATGACAAGCCGACACAGCGGTGAATTTGCATGAATTGGAGAGTTCGCTCCAGATATAAAGTGGACGCACTGCAGAATCCACCGCGAGGTCTTGGCAGTCAAGAAAATGCCTGAGGATTTTAAATCTGTGTTAGACTCTGCTGTCAAAGTTGTAAATTCTATCAAGGCTGATTCATCAAGAATTAATTTATGCTGTTCAGTGTGCTTTGTAATGAAATGGGCAGTGAACATGTGCAGCTTTTGCTACATACAGTACTGAAGTGAGATGGTTATCAAGGGGCAAAGTGCTCACGAGGCTCTTTGAACTGCACTCTGAGGTACAGATGTTTTTGCATGACCAGCAATCTCCCTTGACAAGTCTATTTGATGATCCAGTGTGGCTGGTAAAATTAGCCTACCTGGCTGATATATTCACACATTTGAATGAGCTAAATATGGGACTGCAGGTTCTCTCTTTAACAATTTTTGACATGTCTGACAAGATCACTGCTATGAAGAAAAAGCTGCAGCTTTTTGTTAATTGAATCAATGCAAGTGATGTCTCTGCTTTCCCAACTGTGGAGAACTATCTGCACATATATGGTCTGGCACTTGATGCTGCTGTTTGTGATGTGATTGCAGTGCACCCCTTGTCATTGGAAGAACAGTTCTTGGAGTATTTTCTAGTTGAAGCCTCACCAGAGTGGATCAGGAACACCTTTACTGTTGATGTCATAGGAATACCCAACGGCCTCATCTGTGCTGAACAAGAGAAGATGCTCCAGTTATCATCTGATGCGACTTTGATGTCAGAATTGAAATGACATTCACTGTTGGATTTCTGGATCCAAAGACCTTTTTAAACCTTATTGAAATTAAATTTTTAATACATTTTACATTGTATTAAAAGGGAAATAATCAACAAATAGTATCAAGGTAAACTTGTTTCAGGTGCAACTGGAATATAAGTCTGAAAAGGGGGTACAATTCATGTTATGTTTGACCTAAGAAGCACTGATGTTTTAGAAATACATTGTATACAATCAATACCTTAGTCCTACATGGCCAGATATATGATATAATTAAAATAATAATATAAGTTATAATTATTGTCTGGAAATTAGTTTTATCTATTTGAAGAGATGATTGCAAAAATTACATAAAAATCAGTATTAAGCTTAGGTTAAAAGAGACCAATTTTCATTGCCTCTTTCTTATTATGTAATGTAATTATACTAAATTGTTCTCCAACGTATTTTTGTGATATACAATTCCTAGCTAAATTTATGATTGAACTAAATACCTGTATACATAGGAGACTATTACAATACTTTTTATCCTTACACCCATTATCGCAAAGCAGCTAATATATAATTACAAAAATAATTCTACTATGACAGAAATTCTGCTTAAAAAAATTTTTTGCTATACTTGCTGAGTTATGTTGAGACAAGACTTCACATAAAATCACCAGATGCAAGAGATTATAGTAAACATGAATAGCTTAAAACCACTGATCGATGAATTCAAAACTTCCATTCTGGGTTTTACCTTTTTGCATGCTAAGTTTGCATTTCCTTCAAATTACGGGTGCCGTGACTGAAAAAGGAAAGACTACCGAATGACTAAGAAAATCACAGAGCAGCTGCCTTCTGTTCCTGCTCAGCCTTTATAATGCAAAATGAACCTCATTTGATTAGTTGGTTTAATATTTGTAAAGGGCAAGTAACTTGGCAGGCTGGCACTGTGGAGTGATTAGCATTGCTGCCTTGCAGGGCTGGGGCCTAGGGTACAATTCTGGCCCTGGGGTGCTATCTGCGTGGAGTGTGTGTGTTCACACAGGTTTCCTCCAGGTGTTCCGGTTCCCTTCCACAGTGTGGAGTGAAGTGAAGTGAGTGTGTGTGTCTGGGGCTTTGATGTATTATCACCTCTCATTTTTCTAGTCAGTATTCAAAATAAATTATTAAACAGGTGAGGCTTTACAATCAACTGTGTTTCTTGTAGGCAACAAAGTAATATAACCCAATGTGCTTTTATGGGCCTTTAATTCTGCTGTTGTCTTTGAAAGGGCCTTCAAAGCAACTGTGTAGCCTAGGCTATGGTGGCAGGACAGGGCTTGAGTTAATTTGTCATTCAGAGGAAGAGTGGAGCGGGGCCTAGAGAATTCACAAATAATGACGTGCTTTGCAGATCCAAGTGGCAGGAGTCTTCCAATTAATAACATGATCTCTGAATAAGCCCTGCCTAGATAGTTTTTCATTTTTTCCACAGCTTCTAAATCATGCAGATGTTGGCTTTACTGTATATACACAAACTCATACATCTAAAACATTCAATCTAAAATGGAAGTCTAATTTATTTTAGAGAAATGTTATGTATTGTTGTATGACTGATTTTATGGTATATTTTGGTGGCAGTCTCATTGATTTACAGCGACATAAAAATAGAGGGAATGCCTTCATTTGCCAGAAGCATATCTGGTCTAAAAGTATCTAAAGATCTAAAAGTAAACATGTTGCTCTTTTCACCTGTGTTATGAACATTGGTTTGTTAAAATGATGGTCATAATAGCAAGTTTATAGTGTGCTGTAAGCTGGCTCAAAGGTGATACTGAACACTGGCTGTTTTATAATTGTGGGCAATGGTCAGCCTGTCATCAGCAGGTGCTGGCTGGAGCCTCAATCTCTCCCTTTATAGTAACAATTTGTATAAAGTAATTTGTATTTATTTACACATTCTACAGATGAAACAGCAAAAACGGCAGTGAGTGGTACAAAAAATGATAGCTAAGCTTTATTCATATTGTGTGTGCAGTCTTTTTTTTCTGAATGAAAAGTTGGAGTAATCAGAGTATGATCTTGCACGATATTACTCAAATTGAGTTTTGCTTTTTTCATGAAGCGTTTGCTGGCTGCAGTCCACGAATAACCTCACATTTCAGTTATAGAGGACTTCAGTGCATTTTTTTCATGATATGCACAGTGTTTAAAAAATTGGAATCCTTGCTATGTATTGTGTAACAGTTCTGCATAGGCCATATAAAATAAATGGCTATTTCTTTACATAAATCTTATAAAGTGAAAGCAAGGTACATACTGTATAAACATTTCCCCAAAATTATATTCATTTTTATATATTTATATTACAATTATTTATTCCATAACCTACCTTTTATATTTTGCCCAGTCATCTCAGAAGGCCTGAAGCAGCTTTCCCCCCATGATTTGCCAGTACTTTGCTCCATCTGTGTTACTATCTACCCTATCTAGCTTCCTGGTCCCTGCAGAACTACAACACAATGCTGCTACCACCGTGGTTAACAGTAGAGAAGGTGCTGACTGAGTGATGCACTATAATGGGTTTGTGGTAGATGAAACTCTGCGTTTACACTAAAAAGTTCTATTTTTGTCTTGTGTGAACTTAAAAGCTTTTGCCACATGTTTGCAGTATCATATACAATTGTATGCAAAGTTTTTATAACCTAGCGGATCATCTGGATCCAAACTTTTGCACATGCCACGTTAACTGTTTTATTTTTTTGTTAATCTGTTAAATTCAGTAAATAAATAGTAACTTGTGCATTAAAATTTGCAGAAATATGTCAAGTTTAAGTTTGTTCGCTGCAGAGGCTGTGTTAACTTCTTTTCACTTAGAAAATCAACAAAACATGTAATTTGGCCAGGGGTGCCCAAGCTTTTGCGTAAAACTGTAGTTGCTTTGTTGTAAAACCAATGTGAGATTGAAGATTTTATTTTTTAATTCCATACAAACCCCCACCGTGGAATCGCTGGGATATTGTTGTCTTAAGGTCTCGGTTTTGAAAGCTCCTTGGTTTTCATGGTTGAATCCTTGCTTGAATATGGTATTGGGTATTTATTCTGATATCATGTCAACTACGATTATTGTCATGTCATGTCATTCACCAAACTGCTTTATACCATACGGTGTCACAGGAAGCCGGAGCTTACCCGGCAAGCAACAAGCACAAGGCAGGGTACACCCTGGACAGGGCGCCAATCCACTGCAGGGCAAGTGCAAGCCAGTCATACATGGGGACAATTTGGAGGCTGCCATTAAGGCCGAGGGGAGAAATTTGGCCCGGATAACACTGGGATAACTCCCTACTCTTATGAGAAAATGCCCAGGGATCTTTAATGACCACTGAGAGTCAGGACCCCAGTTTAACATCTCGTCCGAAAGATGGCACCCACTACAGCATAGTGTCCCCGCCACTATACTGGGGCTTTAGGACCCACCCAGACCACAGGGTGGATGACCCCCATTGGTCCCACTAACACCACTTCCAGCAGCAACCATAGCTTCCCAGGAGGTCTTCTCCATCCAGGTACTGACCAGGCACAACCCTGCTTAGCTTCGGTGGGTAGCCAGTTGAGAGCTACAGGGTGATATGGCTGCTGGCTACTATTATTGTAATTAACCACTATTACATTCTGCTAATCGGTTCATTAAGATGATTGTCTACACTTAAATTAATTCAGAGCTGAATACTTATGATTTTATTTCATAAATGATCTCTTTCTTTCTTTTTTTATTTTTTTGAATGTGTGGAGTATGTTGTGTGTGTATAAACTATTAGTTGCTCCTTCAAAGTGTCATGGCTACTGGCTTTAAAGCAACAAAATGTAAAAACCGGGCAAGAGTCTGAATGCTTCTGCAATGGCACTGCATGTAATTGGCAGCCACTGTAATTTACATTGATCTAAAATTGATAGCTTTGGGGCCTCCTGAGTGACTCAACCAGCACCACCAGGGGAAGGGTGTGATTGGGGATCCAGTGCTCTCATGGCTCTCAGCAACTACTTGCAGGAATGTGGTGCTTTTGATGAGAGATTCATCTCTTCTCCAGTCAGAGCTGAACCTCTAAAACGAGGGCCTTGAGGTTGGGCTGTTTGGATGAAGTAGATTCACTACATTGATGAGAAGAATCACTCAATCGGCTTTTCCAAACCAAAACAAGATATAGCAAAAATAATTGTCTATTCTAATATTCTGTTTTAAAAAAGTGATAATTCTTGACACTTTCATTATGGGTGTTACTATTGGTAACAGTGGATTTAGTGGATTTTGCATTGCTCCTGAAAATCACCATCAAAATGTTTATTGCTTCAGTGCTTTGAGTTTGTGTGTCTTCTAATTATTTGCAAGAGTTCAGATACTTTATGAAAACCAACTTGTTGGCTACTCTTGTGAAAATCTATGGGGGCTAATGTACTAACTGTGATTTTTAATTTGTACAAAATGTACCTTTACAATTACTGTACTTATGATACTACTACCTGAACTTTGAATAAGATCAGTAATATAAAATAGTGAGATTTTTAATACCAACTGAGAAAAATATTATTTTAAATCCCCACTCACTGATTGTCACGCACCATACATCACAAGAGTAGTGGACACTTTAAAAATGGTGCACATGGCATTGGGATTTGACTCAGCAGAATGTTTTGTATTCCCAAGTGTGAATTACCACTTTAAATAATGTATATTTTAACATTATTAACCACAGCAGCCTCATACTGATATGTGGTTAAGACAAGCAGCTCATAATAAAAAATAAAAACTTCCTTTTTGCACAGATATTTCAGGTTTTTGTCAGTGTTCAGTTATTTTTGTGGTCAAAACATGGTGTTCCAGTTCATTGCAGCCCTATCTGTATATACAATGTAGACATTCAATTGGGTATGATCCATGCAGTCTGTGCTGTGGGTGATCTTTCTGCTTTTGTTTGTTTTTCTGGTTAATCTTCTTCATCAAGATCCGCATTGTGAACATTCTGCTTAACGTTTGTGTCAAAACTGAAATTGACGATTAAACCTTGGGCTTATTTTTCGACTCAGTGTTGTCATCTAAAGCACATATTATTGTCACATGTGTATCTATCTTCTAACCTGCTTAACCTGGTTAAGATCCTTGTTCTGAAATAATGATACATGCCTTTGTTTCATCATGACTTCAGTATCATCATAATTCCATGGCACTGTGCTAACTAAACGTTCTCTGCATCACCTTATAACTTCTAACCTCTAGAAATTGTACTGGCCTAGTGTGGACACCTGTTCACCAAGGTTGCCGTGCAGTCAGCTATGCTGTGAAAAAATAGAGTTGTTAAAAAAATGTTGTAGTGTAATTTAATGTGGAGATTTCATTATGCAGATTTGTGCCTTTTTATGATTAGGAAGTGAAGCTTGATGATTACAGTCCGACTCAATGTAGGTTATAGAATCACCTAACCAATCCAAATGGACATTGCATAAACAGCTTTTATAAGCAATAACATTTAAAACTTATATATAAATCTTGCCTAAATAAAAAAAAGGATGTTTGTAGAGCTTGATAGATGGTGGCATCATGGAGATGAAATTCCATTTTCACAGGGTGGGTAAACTAAGTTGAACGTTAAATGAGATTTCTCAGTTCATTGGCCAAATAGTTTTTGAAGAAGAGAAGTGAGCAGCTCAGTTCTTGTTTGCTAAATAGTCAATGACCTGTTATGGGTGTAGAAAGGTTCTAAAGTTTGTTTCATCAAGAGACCAAAATGGTTTAAGTTGATGCAGAATCCCTCTTTCACTGTTTTGCAACTGTATTTTCTCTTTTTTTGTGTATGTGTTCTGTGGCTAATTGGCCAAACAGTCTTTGGGGAAGAACAGCTAGCATTATGGGGTGCCTGACCCAGTTTGAACATATATAGTATCACTGCAATCTCTAAAGTGCAAAACTGAACCAGATGTTGGTTAGAAGGGACAGAAACTTGCGAAAAAAAGGATGAGATGAGAAATTACAGGCATAGTGTGAGTGGGAGGTAGAGGAAGTAAGTAACACCATCAAAGGAAAAAGCAGGGGATAGTGCTGCAGTGCTGTGGACAGCCCAGGGGTCCAGACTAGACCTGCAGTCCCAGAGGGTGTGACGTCAGCAGGATGTGCTGAGGGACCGATCAGGCTGTTACGGCTGCTGCTGATTGACAAGATACTGTGGCAAAAAAAGAGTTTTAAACTTTACCTTGCTGTTTAAGATAAAAGAACAGCCTGGTCCTTTCAAAACGTTTTGCAGTAGAGCAACTGTCCGTGTCTCAGAGGGGATGGTCTAGTTGGAGTGACAGGGCTGAGTACTGGCAGAATCGTGGTTGGAGCAGTGAGTCCAGGGTCTGCGACAGTTATGAGGATGGTGGCTTGTTTAACTTCCTGAAGGTCCGTCGGCAGATGGGGAAGGGCTGGTTTGAAGATGGCGATTTGGGCATTGTTGGCTGCTATGGAAAGTGTGAGCACAGCAATAGAGGTGATTACAAACTGATCTATCAGCGTACTAGAGCTAGACAAGTGGCAAGGCAAGGCTACTAGCGGTGAAAGCTGTAAGCAGGCCATGAGAAACTGCTGGCTGGAAGAGCTGTGAGTAGAGGGGCGGAGCTGGCTGCTGGAATAACCAATGGGATGAAACCTACTGGCTTCCTAGGGAGCCACAGGTGAGCTGGGAAGTGTTCAGCAGTTAAGACCAGTGCAGATTGAAGAAGGGGTTGTGAGTAGAATGGGGGAGTGGCCAAGCCAGGATTGGAGATCCTGGAAAAGTTCCTCTCCCATGTCCTGCAGAATTTCCGTAGTTGTGGTTGGAGGAAAAATTTACAAAAATCATGACAGAGTTGATGGTTGTGCAGGAAGGAGTGGATGGGAGAAGGGATGTGCAAAAGACTGAAAATAAGCAATTCATCCAATTCATAAGTAAGTATGCGTCTAACACCAAAGGGTGATAAGTACAATGGGAATGCAAAACATTGATCACTGGAAATCTGTGTTAGATATTTGATGCTTTTAGAGGATCAGAAGTGAATGTGAGGTTGGAATGTGGCAAGATTAAGTTTTCCTGTGCAAATCAGGATGACTGTCTGACTGTCATTTTGTCCTGTTGTCAATATGTGATCTGTGTCACATTCTGCTCCTGTTCAAAGACTGGTCAATTAACTTTGTGGTTATCATTCAGTTGAACTTAAAATTACAGTATGGAGAAATGGAAATCTTGCACAAAGCGAGAATGCTGCTTGGCTGTCATTTTGTTGAAGTTCAAACTCCTTTCTATTGAGAAGTGCTCCGCTGACTGAATTGTCACATGGTAGACATCATCGGCTCCCAGATCTGCTTCAGATTTGCACCTCAGAAGTTGCTGCAATATTTTTTGCATCGGCACTGAGTTGTCAGCATTTCAAAACAGACAGTACTGCAGACTGCTTCTGTTCCTACTGACCATATCATTCTGGCCGTTTGTGACTACTGCTATATGTTTGTGACTATGAACTTTCTAACTGTGTGTGGTTGAACATAGTGTCACTCATCAGTTTCAGAAAGAGGCAGATGTCTTTCTGGTCACTTGTGAGTTGACACATAACAATTACATGTACTGTAATGCTAATAGACATCTAACTGTAACAATGCTTTGCTTCAGTATTCAGGATATTGTTGGTGCACCATGATTTTTGTATTAACAATTATACATACTTTGCTTGCTACTAACATTTAACCCATATTTTATTTTTCCAAAATTGCTTCTGTATTGTATGGAAGTTTCTTAAAAGCCTTAATAACTGGATCATATTTAATTTTTAACTTTAATATTTTGTTCTTGTAATAAACTGAATTAATGTTTTCTGCAAAGTAACTCTTATTTATAAATTACTACAGAGATGCAGTTTAAATGGATTAAACCAGACTTGTTTGCACCTGAAGATTTTTGTTTTGAAGAAAGATTTGTGGGGTTAATTATACATAGGTCATCATTATGGGATTAAATTTGGAGAGTACAAGACGAAATTCCACTTTCAGATTTATCCCTTTAAAACAGTTTTCTGCATTTGCTTTTAGATGTTTTTTGCCTTGTTTACAACTATATCAGAAAAGTGTATCTTTTTTGTTATACAAGAACTTCATGAATAAACACAGCATATATTATACTGTTCCGTTAGAATTACATGATACATTATTAGATGCAGATAGTCTACATCATTAGTGAATATTTATATTTGTATCTGTGATTTAACACTTTGCACTATTTTAAGCCATATTAGTAGTGTTTAATTCATTGTGTTTAATATCAGACACAGTGGTAGTAGCTATTTCAATTTAATGACTTTAATAATACCATTTCAATTACTATCAGTCATACCATAGTGGCAATATACGCTATTTTAAAACTTTTTACATATGAACACTTGTGACATATGTAAATGGTCTTTGTATTATGCTAAAAATGATCAAATACTATTACCATTCAGTAACTGACTTTTTATTTCTTCAGGGTGTCCTACTCAGTGCACGTATCTGAAGATTATCCAGGTAAGCAGTACTGTGTTGTGTTTTTTTCCCGTGTCTTAGTGTATCTGGCTGCTTTTTGGAATTGTTTTGTCTTTCAAATTCAAAAATATTGTGTCTCTTATTTTTTGCTTTCTAGTGCATAGATATACTGCTAAAAATTAAAAATACATATTATATCTACTTTAAGTACTGCAAGGTTTAGCAGTTTGTGTCTGCAAAGACATTTTAAAAAAGGACATTGACCATCTATAGTTTTTTATCAATACAAAATCAGTATTCACCAAAGAATTACTTGGTTATCATAAGGAATCAGGATAGTAATAATAATGCCTTAAACTTATATAGTGCTTTTCTGGACACTCCACTCAAAGCACCTTACAGGTAATGGGGACTCCCCCCCTCCACCACCAATGTTCAGCACCACTTAATGTAACAGCAGCCATAGTGCACCAGAACACTCACCACACATCAGCTATCAGAGGGAAGGAGAAACAGAGTGATGATGCCAATTCATAGATGGGGATTATTAGGAAGCCATGGCTGGTAAAGTCCAATTGGAAATTTGGCCACCCCTACCCTTTTCGAGACATACCCTGGGATTTTTAATGACCACAGAGAGTCAGGATCTCGGTCTTATGTCTCATCTGAAGGATGATGCATTTTTATAGTACAGTGTCCCCATCGCTATACCGGGGCATTAGGACCCACATGGACCTCAGGGTGAGCCTCCCCTGCTGGCCCCACTAACACCTCTTCCAGCAGCAACCTTAGCTTTCCCAGGAGGTCTCCCATCCAGGTACTGACCAGACTCACACTCACAGACTCACACACTCACAGTGGATTGCCAGTTGTGAGTTGCAGGGTGATATAGCTGCTGGTGGTAGTGTAAGGGATTTAATTACTGCTAGGGAGAATACCGTCAATGTTAATAGCAGCGGGTGTTTGTTTAAGCTCTTAACAGCAATATAAATATTTCTACCACCTTGATAAAAGAATGTTTTTTTGTCCCACCTTGAGTGATTTATGGTTTCAGATTAATAGTGTTTAAGATCATGGTCTATACCAATTGCAATAACAATAATTATTGTTGTTCTGTCTTTCGCTTCAAAAGTGATATTGTTGTCAAGCACACAAAACCAGTTGTGTAAAAAGGAAAAAAAGTTAGGCAGAATAGTCTCAGGTAAGATTCTACCTGAGTATTGTGTTTTGAGGTAGATTGGGAATTAACATATTGCTATACAAAGCACAGGAAATTAACATTTGTAGTGTAGATCCTCAAAATAATTATTTTTAAGTGTCATGGAAGGTGCTTTTGTCTTTTATAGATGGGAAAAGTTGTCAAAAATTTTGCGATAATGCAGGTATTACAGGTATTTAGTGAATTAAAAAACAGAGTATTTTTTTAAAGAGTAAAAGTAGTTTCCCAAATGCAAGTACTTGTACATTAAAAGTTGTAAGTGAAAAGATTTGATGTGAAAAGTTTCTAAGTTAAACTTAAATGTTTCCTTCTTCTTCTGCTTGGATTACAAAAATGAAACTAGTGATAACTATGGAAGCTCATTGATAACCGAGAATAGAGGGTACTTTTTTATCCAAAGGGTTGTGGGAGTATGGAACAAACAACTATCCAGCCATGTTCTTGAAGCCAATACCCTGGCTTCTTTTAAGAAATGGCTGAATGAGTTCCTTGGATCATTCAGCTACTAATTACCATACAAGCTAGATGGGCCAAATAGCCTTTGTAACCTTTCTAAAAAGAGGAAATTCAGTACCTTCCCCTTTTCTATTAGGTGGATAATGAGATAGCATAACTTGTTGTTGTACACCGACCCATCCCCAGTACACTGGAAAACTAGCCTTATTTTAGACTTTTTTTTTCCACTAATGTAGAGCATAAAAGGAGCAATTTGTTTGAAAGTGTGTCTTGCCTGTATTGTAATGAATTCTTAAAACTATTATTCCAATAGTAAAATTCCATTTATTTATCATCCTGACCTGTAGTCTAGTATAGTACTGACAGATTAATGCAGACATAAGCATTTAAACCATTCTGTTCTGTCAAGTGTTTGTATTTGTTAATGTGGTGTTTAGCCCATTCACCTGAACACATTTTCTGGAACTGAGAGAAAATGCCATTTGTTAGTTTTAACCTGCCTTTTTTTGTCTTAACTTCTTGATTTCACTAAATGAATACGAAGTAATGATTAAAAGATAAATGTCCAAATATAACAAATTGTTAGTTATTCTTGTACTAGGTGATTAAGAGGGTGTTTGCTGATTTTTTTTAAGCAGGTGGATTTTAAAGATAAAACTCAATAATGTTTTATTTTAATGCCTGTGTTACTCTTCATACTAATATCTGATCACTCGTCCTATTTTACTGAAAAAAGTCTGTTGCAGTGGCCTGTGGTTTAACCATGTTGGTCACATGCTGTATTTCCTCTTTCAAATTGCTCTTGCAACTGTTTTTTTTAAAGAATGTTCTCCATTTAATGGGCAGCATGGTAGTACAGTGCATTGCTGCCTCACAGGGCTGAGGCCCTGGGTTCAATTCCGTATCTGGGGTGCTACAGTATCTGTGTGGAGTTTGTATATTCGCTCAGGTGTCTTCCGGCTGCTCCTGTTCCCTCTTCTAGTCCAAAAACATATTGGAAGATAATTTGGTTTCTGGGAAATTGGTCTGTGTTGTTGTAGGGTAAATTGTCTTGGATACTTTTTTGCTTCTCTGTTCTTGATAAAGAAGGTTCTGTTTCTTTATCAGCTCCTCTCAAGTTAAAAAAAGTAAAAAAAAACTTTCAACACAATACTAAATTACAAACAACAAAAGGTATTTGCATATTTGAAAGAAAATAAAAATGTAAACATGGAAACAACCAAGGCAATGCTATAGTATTATTTGATAAAGATTATTTCACCGCTCAGGTATTTGTTCTACAAAGTTTGTATTTGTTGGCATATTTTTGCCCTGAGAACTCTGTGCTGTGCCAGGTTTCCTTTAGTGCTAGGCTTTGACTTCACAGCTCTATTCAAATTATTTTTTTGCCAGAACAAAGTTATTTTGCCTCATTACTGCTCAAAGTGTATGTAGCTGCAGGGATTGTAAGAATTTGAGTTTAATCCAGGCTGCTGCTGCACAGAGTTGTTTCGGGCTGAGAGAACGAGAATCAAAAAAAGCCCGACAGCCCAGTGATTTGGATGTCGTCAATGGAACAGGGTCCTCAGATGCTCTCAAAGAGAAGCAGTGGACAGCTGGTGTTCCAAACAAATTTTGATTTATTAAATCAAGATAATATGCTCTTCATGAAATGCACACATACACATATCACAACATAATTATTGATTCAGTATTTGGTAAATCACTCTGCTGAGCAAAGTCCTCAAGTCAGAGAAAAATGTAATTTATGGCTCTTCAGGTGGTGTTGTCAAAACCGTGTGTGGAAGGCACGTGGTTTGTTTTTTGTTCTTCTGGTTTTGTGTTTCTCAGAAATAAAAGTTACAATTCTACAGAAATGGAGATTTCCAAATAATATTACTGTTAATGAAAGAATGTGGAGAATGTATATATATTATTTAAAATGAGTAATTATTTAATATGTCCCATAAAGCTGCTGTTATTATTATATTATTCAGAAAAAAGAAGACCTGAAAAGCAATAACACCCCTTTCCAGAACTCTCAAGTGTCTAGTCTTTAGACACACCAGTCTTTGTATGCAGATTTGTATGCCAGTTTCAAAAAATACAAACAGTAGCTTATTAAGCTCAAATGTTTGTTTACTTTAAATAATTTGCTAATGAAAGTTAAAAAACATACATTTCAGACCTAATGATGAGTACTATTTTTATTTTCGCTAAAGGAGATACTATTCAAAATCCCTAGAGGAAAAATAAATCCAATCTTAAGATAGTGTCTAGGAAAATACAAAACCTGGGATGTGTTTAAAATGAAGGCTAATTTCTTTAGCTCAGATGGACTCCAGTATTTTGGCTGTCTTGGTCACAGCTGGAGATCTATCCCTTCATCTTCCACCTTTCAGGGGGTAAATTACCTTCACCTTCTCTTTCTGCAGCAAACTGTGAACCATAATTTTCTTTAGCTTCCCATGCACAGTATCTTATCACGTTCCCTGTCAAAGAGTCTATGGTACTTAACAATAATACCTAAATTACTGAACATTTTTATATTTCAAGTTGTTCTAGACATCTTTTTGTAATTAGCACATTTTGAAAATGTTGTTTTCACCTGTAACTTTATTTTTTACCATTCAAAGACATTCAAAAATGTAATAAATTGCAAATATTATACATATATATTGTTATTTTTTCAATTCAATATTTAATTATTTTATGTGTAAGTTGATTTTTTCTGAGCACATGCATTTTTATTTTGAAACGCTTTTGCAAATTCCTAACGTTTCCTTTTTTTTTTAGATAACACATATTTGTCTAATTCTGAGAATGATGACGATGTACTAGTTACAAGAGATCCTATCCCAGTTATTTTCCACAGAATAACAACAGGTAAGTATAAACTGTAGACTGTAGAATAATCTCATTTTGATTAGACCCTTTATTTGTGGTACAGGCGATTTCATTTTAATTTTTTGGGGGGGCTGTAGTATTGTTACCAGAAATTGTAGCATGACATATATATATATTTATTAAATAGGGTGAAATACCTTGCAAAACCACCAGGTGGAGATGGGAAAGGTTAATGTCAGCATCTGGGCTGTTGCCAGAAAACGTCTCGAATCAAGTTCAAGTTCAAGTTTATTGTCATTATACTCATATACAGGTATATGGTATAACGGAATGCTATTTAGCTAGCTCTCGGACATAAGTAGTACAAAGAAAAAACAACAACAACAACAATACAATTGTATAACAAAAGAAAGACAGAGACAACAGAGGCAAAACAGCAAAAAGGTAACAGGTTATGTGCAAAAACATGCATCAACAGAATTAAATAAAGGGATAAAAATTATGGGTAGTGAGCTTTTGACATGTATGGTAGAGGTAGATTTTCAATGTGTGTTTGGGTTTTTGGTAAGAAAGAAAGAAGGCACTGTGAGGTTCAGATCATAGGTGAGAGTCAGAGAGGCTGGGAGTTTAATAGTTTGATAGTGGGGGGTAAAAACTGTCTCTGAGTCTGGTAGTCCGGTCCCGAATGCTCCGGTACCGTTTTCCAGATGGTAGCAGATCATAAAGTCTGTAGCTGGGGTGTGTGGGGTCTTTGATAATGCTTAGAGCATTCTTCAAGCACCGTCTGTCGGAAATGTCCTGTATAGATGGGAGGGCAACCCCTGTGATGGACTGGGCAGTTTCACCACCCGCTGTAGGGCTTTGCGGTCAGCAGCACTGCAGTTGCCATACCACACTGTGATGCAACCTGTCAGTGTGCTTTCTTTAGTGCATCTATAAAAGTTAGTGAGGATCTGGGGACATATCTTAGCCTTCTTCAACCGTCTTAGGAAGTACAGGCGCTTTTTCTGATCAGACAGGTGGTGTTGAGAGACCATGTGAGGTCCTCGATGATATGGACGCCAAGGAATTTAAAGTTACTGGCCCTTTCCACTTCAGTCCCGTTGATGTGGATAGGGGCATGTCCGGTTTGCAGTTTCCTGAAATCAATGGTTTTGCTGACGTTGAGGGTGAGGTTGTTCACACCACATTGTAAGAAGATTGACCTCCTCCCTGTAGGCCCTCTCATCATTGTTTGTGATCAGACCTGATCACAAACAACTGTGGTGTCATCAGCAAACTTGATGATGGAGTTGGTGTTGTGTTTGGCCTTACAGTCATGGGTATAGAGGTAGTAGAGTAATGGACTAAGCACACACCCCTGGGGAACCCCAGTGTTCAGAGTTAGTGTGCCGGAGGTGTGGTTTCCAAGCCTGACAGCCTGAGGTTATCATTCCGGTCAATGCTGAGGCATAATCTTTTTTCCAATGACAAAATTTACGGTGTATACTATTTAGACTTTTAATAATTTTAAGTTTATCACAGCATGTTAAACATTAAACTGTTTAAAAAGTTGGAATATTTTATAAAAGCAAGATTGCTTTGTTGGACAAAAGTACATAACCCTCCACCTTCGTCATAAATATTTTAATTATGCATAAATACTTTATGCATCAAAGACTTTAACTTGGTATCTTACAGTGAGTTGTGGTTTTAATGTGCTTGTTCTAACATTATAAAGCTTATTTACTGTACTTCATAAAAAGTTAAAACATGTTATCCTTTTCTTAGAATACATAGTAAGAACACCACTTGTTGTTATTGTAAAAAGATACATGTTATACTGATTTAGTAACACTAGATAATAATATTCATATTGAATCGTGTATCCAAGCAGCTAAAATATCACAAATGGACCATAAGTGTCCTTATAGTGGTATAGGCCAATGGACTGTAATGTAGCGCGCTGCACCCAGGCAGTTCAAAGCCCCATCTACGAATTACTTTCATTTTGTTTCTTACATAGTCTAATATATTAAAAAAATAGTTTACTATTATAGCTAAATAGTATGTGTCTCTTTCAGGTTTACACCCAAATTGGGAGAATCTATATTTTGTCTTAATCCAAATTTCAGCAGCCAGTAATCAGCCAACCCGTATATTGTATTGTACAGTACTGTGCAGTCCAGAGACTTACCCTGAAAGGTTGTTTCTGGCAAAATTGGCTCTGGCACGAGTGTGTGTATCTGGATGAATTATTATAATTTGTTAAGGATTTTTTCACTGAATTCTTTAAGTTAAACGAAGGAGGGAAGAAGGGTTATATTTACAACTGCTAGTAATCAGAGAACAGTTTATCAATATGTTAAAAATGTACCATAACATTGAAGATGTGCTACACCTTTAACTGAGCCAGTGACTTATGTACAGTCTAGATGTTGACGTAAAATATTTTAAACCAAAGCGCTCGCTAATTAAACTCTGAGATCATGACTCATTTGGTTTTTTACTCCCCTCATTTTGCTGAAACAGAAAAAGAAATCATACAGTAGTTAAATTTAATAGAAGGTGCTCTGTTTTATTAACAGACACTCCAACTCACCTGTGGCATACAGAGATATAGACATGGGTAATGCCATCCCTGTTAAACAATGTGCTTATCGTGCAAGTTCTTCTAAATTAGAAATGTTGCAGAAGGTGATAAACTGTACATTTACTGGAGTGCAGTTTAGTTCATAGATGAAGTCCGTGAAGTCCCCCTGTTTATTTGAACCAAACATTGATGAGACATCTGAACAGATTACAGAAAAGTGATGCTGAAACTCCAACAGACATCATATGTACTGTTTAACCACAATCAAGGACCGATGCACTGTTCCCTTTGGTAACCGCGATTACCCCCTGGAAATTAGACACAAGAAGAGCAATGTTGGACGATGGTGTGTGGCTCTGGGGGACTCGTTGTGTATCGCCTCTATTTACACTTGTAAGAATGTTCCAATGTTAATGTGATACGGAAGAAATTATTAATAACCTTTTAAAACTGAAGCTGTTAACTCTACTTCACACCTGCATGTCAAGATCACGGTGCGCCCAGTAGCTCTTTTGTTTGAATTACTCCATGAATGAGTCAGTGAAGCATACCAGCCAAGGTTTTGAAATAAAAAAAAAAAATCAAACCTTGTTTTGGGTGACAACGTCATGATTGTTACGCAAGGAAGTGAAACACGACAGTTTGTTACAATTCTGATCAGGAAAAGAAAAAAGTTTAACTGTATTTATTTGTGGTTGCACCCTTTGCAATGGGTGGTTAATAAACTTCCCAATTGCTTTGTTAGTCTGTCCGTGGGGGGCATCTCCTTGACATCTGACACTCCTCCATACGCTTAAGTGAAAAATGTATAAAACCGCCAGTGTATTGGAATATACACAAACAAAGCACTGAAAGCTTTACAGTATATGGTCAGGTGTTTCGCAGATTTAGAGATGGTAACTCTGGATTTATGAACTCGCTTACACATGGGATCAGCTCTATTCAAAATAAGGTTTTTGAAAATGGAACCGGGCACAGGATGTTGTTTATATAAAAGTTACAAAATTTTCATATATTGCAATGTTAAAATGCCTGTGGTTTGAAGGTTCTGTATCATTTTTGGTGGAGGTACTGACATCTGAAGCATCGTGTCTCAAAAATAGGAGATTAAATAAGAAAGCTTTTTTAAAATTAATAGAAAGTCACCTTGCTTTTACAAGTGGCTCTGATAAGGAGAGTTTGTTAACACACTCCACCCGTTTGAATGGGGGGGTTGGGCAGAGTGATGAAGACTGAAATAAAATGACACAAGCACTACCAGCATTTTTCCCCTTCCCCCTGGTGTGAGATGATAATGCGCTGGCTGGCACAAAACAGTCCCTCCCATTTTTGTGTCTGAATCAAAGGGGGTGTGAGAGAGTAGGAAGAGACACATATAGAAAAAAGTGAATCCTGTCTTAATTTCAAATTATATTAGAATTTTTTTTTACTTTATAAGTTTGTATTTTACTTATTTTCTGATAGTCAGATTCAACGTATATTTGAACAAAGTCTGGTAAATTAATGTTTTTACAAGATGTCGAAGAAGTGTAACAAATTATTACATTGTGAATTTTTATAATATTGATTACTAATAGTTTATGCTAACACCTGATGACTTTCTTATTTAGATGTAAATAAAATATTGAACTAAGTGTGATATCCAGAAAAAAATGAGCGAGAATAGTCTGTGGTATTTGTATAGACGAAACATTTATATTTTTTTTATTTAGAAGCTGCAAAACTGTTTATGGTTAGTGGGCAGTGCACTATCTTGTCAGCAACCTGCTGATCTGCTTAACACCAGTGGAAAACATGATTGTTTTCTGTATGGAATGCATGTTGCATTTACAAAATTAAAGTGTTTAAAATGTTTAATTAAAAACTTTAAAAGAAATTACAGTTTACACTAAGATTCTAAGCTGATCGCGGGGAAGAAAAATCACCAGTTTTTCATGCAGAAAAAGTGTTTTTAACTAAACCAGTTTTTATAGATTTTAAAGTCACGCAATGTCTAATTTAGGAACAAGTTATAGGTTTATTCCATGCTGAAAAAAAGAAGAAAGAGAACACAACGTTTCGGCTGTGGAGCCTTCTTCAGATGTAAAGAAGGAGGCTGAAGAAGGCTCCCAGCTGAAACGTTGTGTTCTCTTTCTTCTTTTTTTCAGCATGGAATAAACCTATAACTTGTACCTCTGCAGCCTATGCATGCTGACGCAGCTACCCACATGAATGTCTAATTTAGGCAGGCACACATTATTGTTTCTTATTTTTGATTTTCTTTAAAATTGAAAGAATCAGTCAGCCATCGTGCCATACAATATTATGTTAGATTTTTATGTTTCTGAGAGACTTCTGAACGTTTGATGCATAAAAATGTAGCCTAATGCCTTCTCGCGTTATGAGCTCACTTACATATGGGACCTGCTTTATTCAAACTATGGTTTCTAAATATGCAACCTGGTACTAGATATTGTTTAAATAAGAGCTGTGAACATTTTCATAATCGCAATCTTAAAAAAAATGGTTTGAAGGCTCTGTGCAATTTGTTGGCAGAGTTATTAACATCTGAAGCATCCTGTCTCAAAAATAGGAATTTAAGAAAGCGAAGGTCGTGAGAACAACGACAAGTGACCCTGAACAACACACAGTTTGAAATTATTATTATTAATAATTTAATATTGTTAATAATGATCAGATACGTTTTATAGTTCGGTGCCATTTTTAAATATCGTTTTGTTATTCTCGATTATAATTATATATTGTAACGGAATGGCCGACATACAGTACATGTTGTACAAGACGGGGGCAGCGCAGCGATGTCACCGCCCTCCCCCGGACATGACAGGGATGTTGGCTGCCCGGGGCAGAGAAGGCTTTCTCCAGCTCAGTGGGCAACACCCCTGTTGAGTGATGCCGGAGACCCGGGTTTGAGACCATGCGGTGAGGGACAAACTGGGGCAGGAGCAGCGAGGGCACAAGCCTAAGAACTTGCATTCACTACAGTTTCATTTTCAGACTTGTTGTAAAGGCTTGTCTAGAATTGGGATCCAGTATTTTTTAATTGGATTGAACCGGTTGAACTCTTTTTTTACTCCCATTGTTGCGAGTATTTATATTTACTCATTTATATTTTCAATGTATTTATTGAACACATTGTGATATATAAAAATAAAATGTCAATATAATGTACATAATATTTACTACTTTCTTTTAAAAAATAACCTTTTTTGTTGCAAGAGAAACAAGTGCCTTGAGTGGGAATCAAACACTGGCCGTTGGGTTTAAAGGTATGCGTCTAATCTCAAGCAGTCATTTTGAGAGAGTGCTGAAACATAGTCATGAGCGAATGAGTGAAAGAAGTTGATGCAGATGTTTAAGAATACGGTAATACTTTGATCTATAAAAATGTTACATTTAGATCTTTAAATTAATATCATTATTCATTTCTTTAGATATATGATTCCATATTATATTCCATATTAAGAGGATTCTAAGCAGTATAAGTTTTTTACTGCAATTACGAGCGCAAGTATTCATAGAAAAAATTAAATCATTACAGCTTTTTATAAAGTATGTAAACTTAATATTGTCAAAATGAGTACGTCAAAACTTTTCATAATAACCACAATAAGTGACCAAGTGAAAGACTTTGATGCATAAAATGTTTATAAAGAAAGTGGGATGCTTCTGTGTATTTTTTATTTAAACTACCACTACCAGCTACTGCCATTTTGGCCAGCCAGTGACATACCGCGGTAGGCTGTAGATGTTTTCCCGTGGTACAGGGTTTTACCGTGCATTTTGAATGGCTGCTTCTGTATGTATCACGGTGAAGGAATTGAAGGTAAATTGTGGCCATTTTGAAGAAATAGTTAATCATGTATGCCAAGATGCTATTATAAAGAACAGTATAGAATAGAGGTATAGAATAAGTACCCTAGCCATGTTATGAAAGTTGATATCCTGAATTCTTTCAAAAAGTGAAGGGACGGGATCCTTGGAACAGCTAGGTACTAATTAATACTTTGATTTGGTAGGCCAAATAAAATTCAATGTAACTGTTCTTATTTTCTAAGATTCTTCAAAAACATGCAGAAGTAGGGTAAATCATGAAAGGGAAAAAATGCAAGGAAAAACAAAGTATGGGATATGTGTGATAGAACCACAGAACGATTTAGCTTCTGTGTGCACCAGGTAGAAAGCCTTAGAAAGGCTTTGCCTTTGCCAAATTATTTTGGAATATTTTAAAGATTTTGAAGTATACTGTATATACAGTAGATGGTCTTTATATACCAACCGATCACAAAAAAAGTATTGTTACCATTAGCCAATAGTGTGACACCTAGTAAATACCAATATAAGTATGCAAAGCTTTGAAACCAAGTTCCATTACGTCAGTCAATAGATTAAACATTGTTGTGGTCTTATCATTGACTGCTTTTTATAAAAACAGGAAGACAAGATTAATCTGTCATCTTCCAGTACTGTGCCATTTCAGCAACAAACAGAATCACTTTAGCAGCATCTTCAGTGAAATTTATGCTCAGAGCAGCAGAAATACTTTTTTGAAGACTTCAAATCAGAAAAATTACTGAATGCTATTGTCTGAATTTGAATCAGTTTTTAATGCCAATCCTTCATTTAGATGAAGACATGGAAAATAAAATCTGAATTACTTGCTAAAGAAAAAATAAAGACTCTTTGTGGACACCACAGATGAAAAGTGTTGCCTGTAGATGTTTAATATTATGTAGCTGAAATTTCTGATCGTGAGTGCTTCTAAATTTGCTAAAGGGTTTAGCAGAAAGGATACCAGACTTACTCTTGTGGCAAGTATATTTTTCCTAAATGTAAGAGCAAATCCATGCCATGTTTAACTGAGTTTAATGGCTTTAATGACATATTATCTAGAGTAGTGGTTTCCATACCTGGTGGTGAGGGACCACAGTTTCTTCTAGTTACTTCTCAAACCAACTTCTAATTGATTTATGGCTAATTGGTAGAACTGAGCTCATCTCTACTTATGCAGGGGTGATGACGGAAATGTAACTTACTGGACGTTCATAAGAAAAAAAAGGCTTCTTAAAATGCAGTATGCTGAAGTTGTTGGAAAAAATAAGAGAATGGTTGGATGTTTTTGTACCTTTGGCAGAAACAACTGAACCAAAAGAACAAGCACAATGTAGATCAAGAGATTTAGATCTTAGTGGGAATGCAAACCAGCAGAAACAGCCATGTCACTAGTATAGTTTAGTAAATTATTAACTATAATGGAGTTTCAATCATTGATATAAATTAAGAAGATTGGTTATACCAATACAGATTCCTTTGATGCTCCTGTCATTACATTTGTTCCACTTTGAGCATTAGCTCCTTATCTGTGTTTCTATGAACCTGTTCACAGAACCCGTGGAAGGAATAAGCTAAATAATGGGGTTTGATACCATTGCAGGACTAGACAATGGTTTGATACCATTGCAGGACTAGACAATATTCATTACTTTAGTAGGACTGTTGATAGGCAGATTTTATTATTGAAAAGATGCGTGTTAATACCTCTCTTCTGCTTGTAGATCATATGCGAAAGGTTGCCTGTACTGAAATTTAAGATTTATTCTTTTATGAGGGAATTTATTAAAGGCTTCTGTTGATCTAAGTATGTGTTATATTTTAGCATATTGGTTAAAAATGTTGAATTTAAATCAAGGTGTGTTATGTAAGACAGTAACACCTCATTTAGAATATTGCATGTAATATCGTGTGTAATTTTGGTCCCCACAAAGAAAATTGTGCTCAGGAATCAGTACAGAAACGTCTTACAGACTAAAGAACTGAACCTTTTTAGTTCTGAATATAGAAGATTATGAGGAGACCAGATTCAGGTGTTCACAATCCTCAAAGGCACTGACAAAGTTGTTGTAGCAAAGTACTTCAGATTGAACAGTTAACCATAAACCAGAGATAACAAGTGGAAAATCAAGTTCAGATCAAGAACAGAAAACACTTCTTTACCCAAAGCAATGTGGGAGTAAGGAACAAGCTACTCAGCCATGTTGTTAAAGTTATGGCTTTTAAGAAACAGCTGGATAACATCAACAACATAAGTTAGATGCATACTCCTCTTGTTTGGAACCTGTCTTATATTCTTATAGCCAAAGCTAAATTTAAAGGCCGTTTTACAAATATTCGTATTTACACTACCCATAAAAATATACTTGGAAATAATTATATTTTTAAAAATACAAAATTAACATTATATATACTGTTTACTCTTGTAAAATAAAATAGAATGTTTAGGTTAACATTTTGTTTAAAAATATTTCAAAGCTAAACTTCTCTGTAATTATGATGTTTTCTCTTCGAGTGTATTGTAAATAGAGAGTGTCTACACAAATAAAAAGTTATATGTTCAATAAAGTTATACTCTAAAGGTTCATTGTGATATTTTTTTCTAAAAGGTAAGATTTATTTTAGAAGTTACTTGTTGAATTATATATTCTTTCTAGGGAATAGCCAGGTGGCAGCTTGTCTGGCTTGCGGGCTGTAGGGAATTAATAAAATGTGATGTAACATTGATTCTCAGTGGTAAACTGTTTTTCAAAACACATTGTTTTATAAAACTTGAAACGTGTGTACGATAATCTGTCTTATTTTTGTTATCTGGTGTTAAGCAATAAATAACCAATGGTATTAGTGAATACTCCTAAGATCATATTTATATTGATCAAAAGGTCTTTAGAAATGAATTAAGAGGATTTTAAAATAATTTTAATGAGAGACCTACTCCTTTCATGTTTGCACTTTTTTTTCACAGAAATTAGAATAAGCAATGATGCCACCAGCTGCCTATCCATCAAACTGAAGCAGAATGATAGGACCCAGGTGAGAAAACTGACCTGTAATTCTGTAAGACACACAGATATGATCACTGTCTGGAAGACTGTGAATCCCCAATGAAATGAATACACCCATACCTCTTTTTACAAATTTACTTTTTATTAAAATTCAATATTGCAAAGCATGTGAACTGTTATCCACATTTTAAATAACAAAAGCCAACTTCAAAACTATAAAGAAAAATTTTAAACCCTCCGTCAAATGGTAGAGAGTGAAGAGGAAGGTGTCATACGACTCGTTTGATATTGAGTGTTCACATCACATTGTACTAACTAGTATGGGTGAGAGCTAGCACAGAGCCTACAGAATGGCAGAAGAGACATCTGATACAGTTCACTGCATCTTGCAGTGTGTTGTTTTCTGTTGTGTGCACTCTTAGTTTTTGTATATTTTTCTATTATACAAAATTAATATTTTATATTTGTGGTTTAGCCTTTATCATAGAACCTTAAGGCGTTAAGAAAATGAAATTTGTGAGTATGTGTGTGTAATTATACAAAAGCAAATGGAGTGGTTACTGTACAGTACTTAGGTATGATTAATGATTTAGGTAAGCAGTGTTTTTTATTACTAAAAACAGAAACGACAATATGAATGTTATTATTGTTTCTTTTGTCATAGAAAAAGTGTATCCTTTTTTACTAGACATAGTAGGAGTGTCATTTTATGGAGTTTGGAAAGATTATAATTTTTCTCCATAAAAAATAATGGAAAGAGGTATTTTTTACAAATATTCACTATACAAAGGTTTTTGGGGAGCTAATTATGTTTGTAAAAAGAGGTACAGGTGTTATACATCTTAAGAGAAAGGCAATGTCTGGTTGACCTAAAGAGCATGAGATTTTTGTCACCTCTCCTGGTCAGTGTAATCTTTAGATCTCAGTCCTATTTAAAAAAAATGGGAAACATGGAGCTCAGTGTCACACCTAATTACCATCACCACAACTTTGCATGAAGATGATCTTGCAGGAAGAATGGGATCGGATTAAGCTGTAAATATTTCCAAACCTTGTGAAATATGTGCCATGTCATGTTCAAGCTGTACCTCTCAGGCAGAGATCAGCTCTTCATGTTACTACTATACAGAAATATTATAGAACACTATGTTCCACTGGAGAAGACCCATCCTGTTCAATGTAGTGTTCAAAGTAGCAAGTGGTATGTCCTTTGTGTGCTGTGGCATTGGAAATAATTATAATGTATAAGAACTCACAAGAAGCAGCAAACCTCAGTAATGTGACAATTTAGACAGTCTTCAGGATTTGCAGGGAGTGGCTAGCAAATAAAACACCAACACAGTTATGAACACAAAACTATTGAACCAAATTGACAGATGGCATATTTTATGTCTTATGAAAACATACTGAATGATCCTGTTTCCCTACAGTCATCTCAGAAAATCTAGAGGAACGGATGCTGTGACTTGTTCTGTCTGAAGTGAACTTGGGGTATTTAATTGGCTTTGGTAGAGCAGTTTAAAATAACTATTAGCCTCCCTCAAAATTTGTGTATTATAACATTGATTTCTCTTAATATATACATATGAATTGATGTCTTACTTTCTCTGACAACATGCAAACAGTACAGTAATTGTGAAGTATTGGTTTTCCAGTATATTTCAGATTATAATTCTAATCAGCTGTTAACTGAAAAGCTTCAACTCCACTTTCCTTTTGGAATTTTAGTTGGTGTTATTATTTCTGTGGAATAATTAACATTCTCTATTTCTTACCATTTACTTGAAGTCATAACTTAAAAGTACCAAAATAAATAAAGAAGGCAAATAATGGATATTTATATATTATTAATATGTTTAACAATTATGTTCTGCATTTTATATCTGATATTTATTAGATCTGTGTGGGAGTTAATCACTTATGTTTGTCTTTTAGTGCCATAATGCCATAGAGGAAGATTCTGAAGGGGACAATGACTCAGAAGAATTTTATTACGGTGGTCAGGTGAGTGGGCTGAAGATCAACTCACATCTAACCTCACTCTTATGACTGTGACTTTGTAATAGTGTGTAGTTGCTGCGCACACATCAAGCTTATTAAAGAGTTTATATTTTTGGCTTATAATCTTTGTTTAATAGCGTTCGCGCTTTGTAGTTAAACCTATAGTGGTCAGATGATTTATTTGATAAAGTATCCAAAATAAATAAATACTTAGTTGACTCCAATTTTAGCATCCATATTAATAGAGGACAAAAACTTGGAAACACCTGGGTAAATGATTGTCACCAAGTATTAAAAGCAAGAGCTTCCACAAAGTTGTGGCTTACTTGATAATTATGAAGCAATAAACATTCCAGCATGCTTAGGGTGTAAAATGCTGTATTAAAGGATACGTCTAGCTGCCTGCTGTATAATTATGGCTAGCATGGCTGCAAGTGGTGTGATTGCTACTGTATGGCACATTTAGCAGGAATTCCAATCTACAAGACCACTCAACTTGCGGATGTTTCATGAACGGTGGTTTCTAAGGTAATTTCATTATCATTTCTTGTGATGTCATCTTTCTTAGAGATACATAATAATTATTCTGGATAATTATTATTAATATCAATAATTATTATTAATTATTATGGAACTCCAAGAGAAAATTATGATCAGCAAAGGGCAGCAGTGGGTATACTGCAGTGCATACTCCAGGATCATGATATCCATTTATTAATTAGACGTGCAAGGCAAAACAGGCAAGCAACCACAATGGAATTGACTGCAAATTTCAGCCTAGGGTGCAAGCAGACAGTTTTTCAAAAACAGTCAGTTAAGAACCCCACAGAGAATGCCACATGGATACTCTTATGATCAGAGGCAAGCGGCCAGGACAGTCCCAAAAATGAATCAGACTGAAGATAGCAGTGAGGCAGATCTTCTTCCTTTGTTCTCAGTGTGCACAATGGGAGTTTTATAAACCACAGGAATCTCAAAGAATAGGAGCAAGCATCTGTTATTAAAGACACGTTTAGATGGGGGTGGCTGGCTAAGTATTCCCCACCTCTAACTTTCCAACCCTTATTTGATTAATGAATTGCAAATGCAGTAATTGATTATTATTTAGAGAAGTGTGTTTGCATCTCCCTTGAATCTTCCTGCCTTTTTCCCCCCTTGGAGAAGTGAAAGAAAGGGGTAGTTTTAGTGTGAACAGTAAAAATTAAATCGGTCTCCAATACCATACTGTAACCAGAAAAGTTCCTGTTTCAGCCTTAAAAAGAGAATATTAGCAAATGATTGCTTTTTCTTACACAAAAGCTTTAACTGGCATGTCATAATAGCTCATAGCATTGACAATATTTTTAATTTTAGTATACATTCAATTTCTATCTACATTCTGCATATAGCTACTTTGTACTGTGCACTTAAAATGTAACATGTATGAATGTAAAAAAAAGACTTTTCTATAGAGTTTATATAAGTAACGCAATAATCACGAGACAGCTAAAAAAACAAAGTCTGGTTTGGTAAATGTTTGGTGTTTGTTGGTTTGCCATATGTTATTCACACTTCACTAAATCATTAATGAAATACCTCAGCCCTGGAAGAACTTTTTCAAACAGCACAATTGTTTGTTTAGGATATTGTGATCAAAAGAAGTGGTAATGTCACACCCTGAAATAGAGTTAAATAAAGTAATAATATAAATAAAAAAATAAAGTTATATCTTGGGTGGTGTTGGGTCAACATCACAGAGCTGTATGACAGTGGAAATGTGAAAAAAGATTTGGTGACACAAGTTATGGGTTATACCATATCTGACCAACATGTTTCCAGTATTTGCTTTTAAATATTGTTCTCTTTTGTACACGTATTGTATTAGTATTTAAACTGGATATACACTTAAAATAAAATAATGAGTATACTATATTGAGATTTATATAAATTGTATATATCACAGTATGTTAAGTCTTAAAATAATAATAATAATAATAATAATAATAATAATAGTAATTGCTTACACTTATATAGCGCTTTTCTGGACACTCCACTCAAAGCGGTTTATAGGTAATGAGGACTCCCCTTCACCTCCACCAATGTGCAGCATCCACCTGGATGATGCGACAGCAGCCATAGTGCGCCAGAACGCTCACCACACATCAGCTATTAGTGGGGAGGAGAGCAGAGTAATGAAGCCAATTCATAGATGGGGATTATTAGGAAGGCATGATTGGTAAGGGCCAATGGGAAATTTGGCCAGGATGTCGGGGTTACACCCCTACTCTTTTCGAGAAACACCCTGGGATTTTTAATGACTACAGGGAGTCAGGACCTCGGTTTTAGGTCTCTTCCGAAGGACGGCTCTGTTTACAGAATAATGTCCCCGTCATTATACTGGGGCACAAAGGTCCCGCATGGACCGCAGGTTGAGCGCCCCCTGCTGGCCCCACTAACACCTCTTCCAGCAGCAACTTAGTTTTTCCCAGGAGGTCTCCCATCCAGGTACTATCCAGGCTCACACATGCTTAGCTTCAGTGTGTCGCCAGTTGTGAATTGCAGAGTGATATGGCTGCTAAAATACTGAGGGTGGAGATGAATGTTTTGCATTGGAATACCAGTATTCTCTGTGTGTTTGCATTAGTAGTAAAATTATATCTGTTTGCTATATCTTAATGTAACCACATTCTAAAATACAATTAGATATTACTGTATTTAAGTAATAAAAAGTAATAAAAATTAAATACAATTTCTGAAAGTCACAAATAGCCATCTTTTAAACAACATTGGTTTGAAAGAAAACAAAACCACAGGAGCATCTATAGAAATATGTCCAGTCCACACACATAGAGCCTCTATAGAACTCCTGATGTTCTAATTTGGTGACAAAGAAAAAGTAAAACAGCCTATAGCAGCGGACTAACTAGTTTACAAAGGTCCAGAGGCTTCATTCTAACATAACTGTATCTAAACTGATCATTTAAAACAGAACAAACACATTACGGTGTTTTCGTTCATTTACAGTGTTCATTCAGATGCAAGTAAATCTTGGGCTAGTTTTTGGGCTCAGATGGGGGAAACCTCTCATACGTGAAAGACATTTACACAAAGAAGTCTGAAATGTCATGCTCCATGTGACTTTGAAGATTGAGATGTCATTTTTTACACAAAATACATTAACAAGACTCATTCTCAAACATATTCTTTCTTAGATAAAGTATGATACTGTATGGTTTTAAAGCCTCTACAGTATGTGTATAATTTATTTTAATAATCAAAATCTAAAATAAAAGTGTCTTTTCCCTAATTACCCTTTACTTATATTAGCATTAAGACAAATATAGATTATTTCAATGTATATGTAAACCTGAAAGAAACATCATGGTACAGATAACAAAGCTGTTTTTATACATCTGACTGACTCATATTTTTTTGTAAAACAGCCCTACATTTGTTTTTAATATTAATTTAATATTTAACTGGTATGTATAAAATTATTAAATATGTCAATATAGTATACAAAGTTAATTTTATTACAGGAGAAAATTATCTCCATTAGGCTGGGCATTGGCTGGGATTCAAACCCAGGCGTTTCACATGACTTACAGAATTCTTAAACTGAACCACCAATGCCCCATACTGACAGGGTTACAGTATAGTAAATCATTCTCTGAGTCATAAAAAACTACAGATTATCTTTTAACATATTGCTTTTAAATAAAACATTTCTAAAGCCAAATAAATAAATCAAAATGGTTTTCTAATGACTGTTTATACACAAATACAAATAATTCTATATACTAGATTTAATGAAAAGGAAACAAAAGGGTCAGTTAGTGTTACTGTACAATATGACTAGCTCAGGAAAGCATTAATGGATTTATACACATTTTTATTATTAAATAAATAAGAATTTGGTGGTTTTACAAAGTAGTGCAGTCCTGTGTCAGATAATTTGAAAAAATAAAAAGATGTTGGCCATTACCATGCGGTGTAATGTGGCAAGTTCTTTGTGGTATGGCACATTATGCCTAGAGCATTCTGAAAAGCTGCATCTGTAAAAGTATAGGTTGGTATAGTTCTGAATATTTGTCTCATGCAGTGATGAAAGATTTCACAGTACCTCCTACAGATCAATACCAACATTGCTGTTGTACCTGTTCTGTTGTTATAGAAGCTGTTTTCCTTCCCTGTTCCTTAATTTATAGGAATCTACTGTTCCTATCAGTACAGCTTAAACTTATGTCTAAAAAGATTATTGATATGAGGTAAGAAATATTAGAATGTGCAAATTGTTGGGCTTGAGAATTTGAATGCATTGTTTTATGCATTATTAGCACAATGCTAGCCTCTGGCTTTTATCTGTTTTTTTAAGACCCAGGAGTTATGTTGTAATTCTGTGTGTAAAGAAATGTTTCCTGTGTTCTGCTCTAGACCTGTTTAAACTTGTCTTCCATTGGTTCTCCCTGGGCCTAGTGTTTATATTGAATTTTGACAAGTAACTGCAGGTCACCTACTGTAGGATGTTCAGGAGTTTATGCATTTCAGCCAAATCAGCCTTACCTGATTTTGTTCTGCACTTACGAGATGTCATTCTTTTAACTGACCCTCAAATAACACATGCCGTTTATTATATTATTACAAGTAGCAGAGTTGACCTTTGTTATACTTTTTCAATCATAATAGTGGCTATTTTAAGTGAGATGATCAAAGCTAAAAACAGTATTTTATGTATGTCTTGGTTTATAATCCAAACATTACTTTCCTTGATTTATTTTACTTTTTATAACCTAACATTCTATTTGCCTTCCTATTGCTTTTTTACATTTTGGAGATTTTATATTTGGTACAAGTCAAAGGTCAGAAAGTTCAAGGAGATTGCATCCTGATTTTAATTTTAATGATCTATCTACCATATTTTCTTTACTACTCTAAAATTTATGTTGCTTTAAAATCTTAAAATGTAAGATGATTACAATTGGTATGTCATGGCCTAACATTTATGTAAATTGGGTACAAATTGCATCCAAAGTATAACTTGTGGGCTGCACCACCAGTAAACTGATATTAGTTACTTTTTTTGAAAGTGTAAGAAAATTGTATTATAAGCAATGTTCCTTCTAATTTGTAATGGCCTGTGTGTGCACAAATTTCAAGTTGTGCAAATTTTTTTCCCAGTAACAAAAACGTGTGCGTGCTAAATTGAGTGTATGTAATATTGTAAACATTCAATTATTTGTGTTAATGTAGTCATCCTCATATAAGCATGAAGATCCAAAAGACCAGGACAGCGATTCAACAAGCCCAGTCATAGAGACTGAGTGTCGAGCGAGCATGAGCAGTGAGGTACAAGACTACGAGAGCATAGATATCGATTATCAAGTAGCAATAATAATGCACACAGCCAAGTTGGGCCTTTCGCAGCCAGTCTCATGGGGTCAATTTATCAGTTTTCAGTTGACGACCGTGTTTGTTTTATTATTATCATTAAAAAAAAAGATTGTGTACAGTTCAATTTCCTACGCACACTGATTTCATAACCTGTGTGCACGCACACATGCGCACAGCTTAGAGGGAACATTGATTATAAGTACTCCTGTTATTCTCTGCTTTTGCTCTGTATTAAATAAAGATGTTCAAGTTGGGGAGCCATGTCAGTGTGCATTAGCTGCATAGGAACAAGTCAAGCTTACTTCTATGCTGAAAATAGAAGAAATGCTTTTACTTGCTCATTAAATAAAGAACTTTCATAGATTTGAGATTGATTTTGCCTTCCTCGAAACTGAGGGTATTTCCTGTTATATTGATGTTTACTTCTTAATATTGATTTTGGGAAATTCATAAAGCTGAGAATAGAGTACTTTTTTAAAGTGAGAATTCAGCGCTGGGAATTTGGACTAAATGAACAAAAAACATAGCATTATTCCCTGTGTACCTTCTTAAGACAGTCCAATACGTTTGGAGCTTGTGCCTGCTTGTTCAGGTCTGGGCTATGTAATAATTTTTTGAAGTGGAGAAACATACTGTAAACAGGGCCCTTTTCAAAATGCCAGGAGTGGAAAGTTGAAAGAAGGCTTTTGCCAGCATACAACACTTAGGGCCTTACTAATGAATAAATGCATGCACTGCAACTGCTACTTGACAATAACCATAATCATACTATGAAGCAAAAATCTCAGTTAAATATAGGTTAAACTATGCTATGCAGAATCACCCCAAAGCTACAGTACTGGAATGAAAATGCTTTTTTGAGGAACTAGAATAAAAAAATCAAATAAAATTGTCAATATACTGTATGCTCTATGATGATTTATTTTTTTAAATAACTGCTTTGTGAAGATTTTATTTCTCTCTCAAGTTCTATGAGTGCTCTAAACAGATAAATGTGAAAGCAAGTGCTGTTACTTTTTGGAAGAATCCCAAATATGGTTTTGTCCTATGCCATCTTTCCCCCATTGGCATTTAGTTAGATATGATACGGAATCCTAAGCCTTTGCTACAGTTTGTCAGAATAGCAAAAGGTAAGAGTCCAAGTTTGATGTTACCCACATGGGCTTGCTATCTAAACAGAGTGTAAAAAAGTCTGTATATGTGAACCCCCCCACTGACATCACATATCCATCTCTTATGCTATGTAAAGACTCTGCAGAGTTACTGACTTTACTATCTTCTCATCCTGTTTTTGACTTCAGCAATTCTTATAGCAATATGTGGCAAGTGACTGCTGATTTAATAAATTTAAATCAATTGTGATGGACTGCTTACAGTTTGTAACAGTAACATAGGTTTTTCCACTGGTATCTACTCATTTCTTATAATTCTCCTGAGACTCTTAAATTTAATAGCTTGGACTGTTTTATCAGTACTTAATTGCAAAAATGATCCTTTTTAACTTCACCTTAATTCCACGCACAAGACATTTAAAAAAACATCTAAGCATGTGAAGTGGTACTGTAGGTAATGTGTATCTATATGAATATACAGTAGATGATTATATATACAGTTTGTAACTATATAATTTACATAATATATATTATTAACTCTGTAAATCAGATCTAGGTAATTTAATTTAGGCAAATTGCATTGTGGTTTTTGAACATCACATTTCAATTTTATATAAAGATACAACAGCTTTATTTTTCCGAAATTAAAGTTGATTGTCAAAGTGCAGCAGATTTATTATGTCATTGTTTTGGTCAGTGATCTGTCAAAGTGATCTTTTTTACGGTGCATATATTTGGAGCAAACAGACCAATCACCTGAATTTTCTGTAATGGAGACATATTTTGAATAGCAGGTGCAATACATTGCAAAAATATAATTTGCAAAAGTTTACCTATGGGAACTTGCAATATTAAGGTATACAGAAGGCACATTAATAATTGTCTTGCTGAATGCAATTAAGACTTTTGGCATCATGGTGAATTACCCTAAATAATCCAGAATCTGAAAAAGCGCAACAGAGAACTTATTATACAGCTATTTTTTTTAGAATTCTTGCTGATTAGAGTTTTCTGTGACTCATTTTTCACTGTCTTTCACCATGAAAAATGACAGTTTTCCCATACGTAGCAGGATAGGAAAAACAATGATTACTGCAGTATGAATAAAGGTCTAAGTTGCGTATCTGTATGTTTGTTGCACAGTATGTGCAGTACACAGGATGCTTAATAAAGTAAATGAAAAACAATGGTATAATGAAAACTAAATACTGTACTCCATGATCCTCTTTGTATGTGTAGTAGATTTAATTGATACATTCTGCAGCTTATCCATAAATTATTCATTATATTATTAACTATTCATTTCTTTGAACAGGCCAACTCCAAAATATTTCCCAAAGCCAAAAGGGAACAGCACTTCCATGTATTTGGATTAATCAATATAATTGACAGAAAACAGCTGTCCAAAAAAACAGAAGAATTGGGGTGCTTTGGATTTAGAAGACTGTGTGTGTTTCTAAATGTGAAAATTACCTGATGGCTTGAAGGAATGTTTTAAACACTTCAACCTTTATGTAGTGCTTGCAATAACATATAGATGTGAAGTTGTACTCTGAATCCAATGTATGTATAAAATACCATAGATTAAATACATCTATACTCACAGAAAATTGTATGATCCAAAAAGCATGGAATGTTGTAAAATGAATGTGTAAGAACCTAGTTAGAGCATTCAGTTCTGCTGTAATACATTTCCACAGTGCAAATTGTATAGAACAGAATTTATTAATAATTGTATTTTTTTTTTTACAATGCAGGCATGAATTAGAGTATAAACAATAATACAGAATCTAGTCACAGTAAACTGGACCATATTTCTGCCTGAGATTGTCAGTCTTTATTCAGCTTCTATACATATCTCCCATGTTATCATGGACTGTGATATACCACGTATATTTTTTTTGTTTTGTGCAGTAATTGATTTATTGATTAAAATAACGAGTGGCAAGGATGTGAAGCATTCTGGTGGTGGTAGTGGTACTGAAGAAAAAGATAGTTATTACTGTGGAACAAAAATGTGATGTGAAAAAGTGGTGTGAGAGGAGCAAGAGAATATGGTGTCATTTGCACAGCTGAATTTGCCGAGTCCATGCTGCGGACTATTCTTGCCAACAGTGACAAAATGAAGGAATACTGCGCTTGTGCAGTGCAGTTGATAAAATTTAATGGATTTTATAAAATAGCATTTTAAATAACAACAATGTACCAAATTGTTAATCATGATAGTCTTATCATCTTCCCTTTAACCTCCTAATTCCCGCTGTATCAGTGCTTATTATGATGTGAGCTTTCTGGAACATAAGGTTCTTCAGCAATGCAGCTATAGTGTTACCGCGGAACTGACAGTGTGTGACATCATCGTGAAAGTGGAGGGACTAAAATTTCAAAGGGCTGGATATGTGGCAAGAAAAACAGATCATTGATAGTTCAAGACAATAACAAACCAGAACAAAAATGACCAGTAAGATCTGTAGTAAGATGGCAAGATGTAATCCGTACATTAAGAGTTTTTTCCAGCAGTGCATCAATCAAGGCTGTGATGGTGGTTTCTGTATTGTGTATAGATGGATATAGGTGGTAAATAAATGTTGCACTTTGAATAACTGTAATATCTGCACTGATGTTGTAGCTCTATACAATCTTTTGTAATTTTTACAAATGAGGCTAAGAATGCTTCAAACTTATCTGTTCTCTGTGCTGTATATAACTAAAAACTATTCATGCTCTGTTTAAGCTTACTAAAACACTGTTATTGTTTTAATCCTCTGCTAGGACAGGAAGTGCAGTTTAAGAGTTTTAAACAATTAGCCAATTTCAATTACACATGTTGCGTTTTTTGTGTGTGTGGAGGGTTTGTAACTTTAAGGTAGAAACGTCATCAGTCATCTCATCTCCCGTCTCTTTTCCAGGTTAACTATGATGGAGAACTCCACAAGCATCCACAGCTTGAGGCTGATTTAGCAGCAGTGAGAGAAATATATGGACCTCATGCAGTATCTCTCAGGTACAAAAAAAGTAAAAGTTTTCTCTTCTCTCTAAAACTTCTGCTAAGAGAATATTTTTTTTCTAAAAGCAATTGATTGTAAATGTTACTGATGTTTAAGACCTATTCAATAAATAGTGTTATTTGAATGAAATAATTTTATGTTGCTATTTATTTTTTCAAAGTAATTTCAAGATATTTTTAAATTATTTTAAGAATATTTAAGTATATAAGAATATTTTAAAGAATAAAGAAGAAGCAATAATTGCAAATGTGATTGGTTTGGATTTTATGTGCTGTTAGAGCTTCATCATTGCACCATAATAAACATACTTTTGCTCATTATTTCTACAACAAAATAGAGTGACATGGTTTGTCCCTAAAATATAGCTTTTTTATTGCATCAGTTTCTCATACTGCATATACTAATATAGACCTATAAGTCCCATAAATCTTAATAATTGAAGGAAGACAGTACTCATTTTTATTAGTGATAAATGCCTTTTGAATCATTCAGTTGGCAGTGTTGTAAAAATAAGAATGTAATAGACTCTGACAAACAGCTATGGTTGGTAAAGATTTTCATGGACTTCTGAGTTTTTCAAACAGTAAGTGTAAAGTGTAGACTGATCTTAATAGCCCAGGAGGTGCAGGTTTGAGACTTGCTTCATGTTACTAGCTAATGGTGAGTGTGGTTACCCAAGCAGTGGCACACAATTGGAAGAGCATCACCAGGGGTAGAGCTGAGAGTAGCTGGACATAAAGGATTTGCTGGATGAGTAACAAGGAACATGTCATCTGTCTTCATTCTCCACCTGCGGGACAGCATGGGGATTAATGGTGTGAGCTAAAGACATAAACAATCGATGTGTATAAAATGAAACCTGCTAAAAGATTATTAGAACATATCCTTGCATGTAATGTACAGTACATGTATAATTTATTCACATTAAATAACATTAATGTATGTATCAAATAAGCACATAAACATTTCACAGTGCTTCATGAACTGTTTGAAATGAACATTTCTGAGGTTAAAGAAGTGTGTTCCATGCATTGTTTTAAGCTTTAATGCACTTTTGGAAAATAAATTACTCTTTTATGACAAGTGCTATTTAATAAAACATGATATGCATGATTAAGTTTTGTGCCAAGGTAATGTTACAATACTCAAAATTGTGAGAGGCATTAAAATGCAAAAAATGTGTTTGGTTCCAATCCACCTCTCAGAGTATTCATATTTTACAATGAAATGTAACAATCAGGTCAAACTTAATTAGTACCACTAGAAAATATCATTTTAATTATGTCCTATTCACTTATTTTGCAGGGACTGAATTGTAAGAAATAGAATAAAACACAACACACCAGCCTTGGGATTTGCTTGAATTGTTAAGATTCATGCTGCACTTACTGAATAATGAACTCTGTGAATGGAAATGATTGTGCAAATTATTTTTTTAAATCATGGTAACTTGCAGGCTCACTATGCTACTCCCCAGTCGGGTATTGTGCTGTGCCAAAAGACCGAGTTCTCCACCACAGCACAATTCTACACTTCTGTAATATGCTTGTTGCACTGAGCCTCGTCACGTATACAGTATAGACTAGTGGGAAATCATACAGACTGTGTAATTGTATGGACCCAATGACAGGGCCAACAGAATGGAAATGTTTATAAAAATGAGTTGGTTTTATAGCATGTGACATTTAAAAATAACTACTAAAACTATTTAAAATTGATACATTGGTGTTCCCAGTAACTTGAAAAATTAAATAATGAGATTGACAGGAAGTTGTGAAGAATTCACCTTGTATGACCTAATCTAGTACAGTGAGTTAAGAAAGATGATTAGGAATGAATGTACAAAAATAGTTGACAGTTCTGCTGCAGACTACTGCCCATGCATAACATGAATGTCTGATTGCTCACTACTGCATATACTGTACCATATATATATTTGTATTTGGGAAAACAGTATCCCTTCCTGACCTGTCTGTGTTAAGATAGGATTGTCTATGTTAGGATTACTTTCACTGTTTAGTCATGCAAACAACTTATATAAAAGAATTTAGTTTAAAGCGCTATCTTTTGTGGCCTTTGAACAATGTTTACCTCCTTTCAGGTATTTTTCAGATATATTCCACTCTTGTCACCCTTATTAAGGAGGTGTATTATCTCCTTTACCCTTTTCTTAAACTTTATAGTCACATGTCACATTTCATAAACAAGGCATTTTAGGGACAACCTTTTTGTGTGTCAGGTCATATACTTGTATGAACATAACAGCAGTTACAAATAAGAGGTGGCTGGTTGGTAATCTTGCTCATTTCGTAATTAGTAACTAATTCAATAAAGGATCTCTTCCTGCCATTTCTTGAAAGACGTTAGCATATCAGATTCAACAATATGGCTGGGTGGTTTGTTCCATACTCCTACAACTCTCTGGGGTAAATATGTGTCTCCTGTTTTAAGTTTTGTTCAGAATGAAAGTCTGTTGCACTCTGCCGTGTTGTCTTACACACCCAGATATCAAACTGAATGTCTCATTATAGGTCTGTTGCTGAAAGAAACAATTAAACTATTAATAAGTGATAAGTGAATATAAAAAAAAACTGTTTACTCTAGATTGTGTTTACTCTTTGTTACAAGTCTCAGGCAGAGGTGGAAGTAACAGGTAGCATTACTGTTAATTAATTAAAAACTGTTAAATTAGGGAAAATAAAGATGCAGAATAGAGTTAGCTGTGGCTTCTGGTCTTCCTCATTTAATTTTGAGGTAAAACACATGGTTACATTTGACTGCTGTATACCTGCGGCAAAATTCTAACCAGCTGTCAAACTCCAGTACTACAGTTTGCTGTTTTTAATGGAAGTACTGTATATTGAGTTTTTAACCATGGCTGTGTGTCCCTTAAACAACATATTAAAGAAAATAAATGAGGAAGACCAAAAGCTGCAGATAACTGTATCCTTTGTCTTTATATCATATTGATTGTCCCGTAATATAGACATGGCAGAAAAAAGCAATGAAATTATTAGTTGACAAAATAATGTAAAAAACTGCTTGCTCTTGCTAGCTGGGAAAGGTACTGAGTTTCAGCATAGCTCTCTGCTGTGACTGCTGTGAATAATGATGTAGAATGTGATAACCTGCTTTTTTATTTCTGTGCCCAGACAGCCAACAGCATTTTCTCTCGTACTACATTGCTGTGATGGATGAACAGGCTTCCAGCCTTTCTCTTTGGTTGTCTTGCCATGTGTAGCTGCTGATTTATGGGTTGCAGAACACAGAACCTGCCGTAACACCACTAGTCTCCCAGCTCTGTGCAGAAAGTCCACTGAGGTCATCTTTGCCACTATGATTACCATCATGCTAGTTACTAAACAGATGGAACTAAAATGTTGTTTAGCCTCTAAGCTTTCAGTTAAACCTTTTATCTTAATCCTTCATCTTCCAGCAGGGAATTTGTCTGTAAAATGTAATGAGCCAAATTAACACCAGAAAGCAATCTGCTAAGCTTTAGGACCTTGGTCATTTTTAATATCTCACTGAGCCAGTGCATGCCTCCAGTTGTAAAAAAAAAAAGTAATATAATCTACTTTTCATCTCATCAAACTCACTGTGGTGATGCATCTGCACCCATGGTGTAGTTTAATGTCCTGATTTAATGAAAAGATTTAATACCTTGATATTGACATCAGGGCAGGCGTTCTGCTCAATCTTGGGTAATCAAAGTACAACATTATTTCTCTCTGAAACAAAGGACATCAAACTTTATTTCAGATCAACCATATTTTTATGTTGCAAACAATTATTTTGCATATTTTATTTGAATAACATTAGAACAATTACAAATGAGAATTTTTTAGATAGAGCACCATGCAATTCTGAGGTCTTGTTATGGCAATATGATTTTGCAATATAAATGATCTGTTTTGGAATCAGATGGATGGGCCAGGATTATAAAATGCAAATAAGTTTAGAAAAGCCAAATATTGACAGCTCGGCTTCTTTTTCTGTTGACTTATTTGTCTACATGTACAGTATTTATATAAGAATATCTTATAGGCTTTAGTATGAATATATGTAATATTTGTTTCTTATATTTCTTTTCTGATAATAAAACACTTTTGCAGCAAAAATCAAAAGATTGTTGAAAATTAAATGAGATCCCAAATGGTTGAAAGTAGTGATGTTGGAAAGTATACAAAATACATTTCAGGAAAAAGTAAAAAATCTTATAGTTCCCTGGTTTAGTGTAGTTCTGAATTGTCTGTAGATGGAAAAAAGGGTGATGTTTATTAAGAACTCAACATTTTACAATTTAGGGAGTAGAATTTAAGAACAGAAACGGTTACAGTTTGACTATATCATGGTGACCTAATGGAAAGGAACAGTCACTCTGAGCTACAATTTCAAATATCAGTGAAACATAGTTCAGTTACTTCAGTTAGGTTTCATGCTTGATTACACAAATCTTATTTTACCAGTTTTTGTTCCTTTTTTTAAGTGTATCATAGATCTTCATCATTCCATTCTTAGATGCTAGTGTACAAACATTTTAGATGTTCAGCAATCACATGCACATACAGAAGGTGTCTTTTTTACCGAAGTGTATTGCATGTGCATCTTAAGTATGTAAGTTTAAATAAAGGATATTTCATATATAGTAGCACATCGAACGAGATACTGCTGCTTGCAGTATTAAACCAGTGGCATTGGTTTCCTTCTCTTGCAGTTACTTTTTTTCAGTCTTCATAATGCACCTGAAAAGATACATATTCGTACCATCTTGGAGAATATTGCAATAAAATCCTTACAGATTACACTGAAAAAAATAATAAACTGAAAAACTTAAAGATGTGTAAGGATCATCTATCAATGTTTGAGGAATTAAGGATATTAAGTGTAGTGCCTCCTCCATTGCAGGACAGTCCTGAAAATTGCCAAATCTGAATTTTACCCAAAACCTTTTACCCAAATGTTTTGGCATATGTTGTTCTGATAATTGAAGAATGTAAATGTTCCTTCTTAGATCCCAATGTTTTTAGACATGGTAATTTATCACTGTGTTTTACTTTTATAAAAAAAAACTCCCTTATCTTTTGCTTTGGCAAGCATAGTGTTTTGCTGCTGGTGAAATGCCAGGAAGTCACAGAAATATGTTAGCTTCAGCAACTCAAATGTTATTACCTACAAAAACTTAGAACACTAATTATTAGATCTTGACGATAAGAACTTAATATAATATTAGTTTAGTTTTATTATTCAATATGCTCTGTATTTATTTTAACATACAGTATATTGTTTGTCATTGCCTTTGCTATTTAATTTTTTCATCTTCTATAGTACATGCACTGTTTCGATGTTATGTGCTAGGTATGTTTGGATTATTTTCATGTAAGCAATTAATCCCTGGGTCTGATCATGTGTTTCATGTGTTTCGTCATGAAACATACCTGTAAATTCCCAAGGCCAGCAAACCTACAACTTCAGCTTTTTATGTTTCCTCGCATTACTTATTTAGTTCTAAGTTTTTATTATCAGAAATGGAGGGAGGATAAAGTCTAAAATATTACAATCTTGATCTAGCCTTTAGAATTTTATGTTACCAGGCAAAGACTCAACAGCAGATAAAATTTTGATCTTATCTTAACAGGTGTATTGGGTATATATAATAAAGGTACCCTGGATTTGTCCTTGTGTTACAGGGTTTAGCACAGCAAGCCTTATTAGATTATACACCTTGAACTTCAAATCTACAATATGCTGTCATTTGAACATTAATACATTTTCAGTCTGAAGTCCCCCATTATCACATATGTCCTTTGTAACATAAGAATAGCTCAATCAATACTGATAGTTATTTAACAGGGGCCCGCAGAGCATGCCATACTACAGTGTTCTTCTTGTCTATAGGGAAGTCATCTTTAAATCTAAACACTGTGTTAATAAAAAAGTCAAATTATTCATTTTATTTTACAATACATAATCTGATAGTAAGTTCAAAAGGTGTGACAATTTTGTAAAGGCTACATTTCCAGAATTAGATACGGTATGGTCAGACTAGTACTATAATTACATTAGAAAGATATAAACCAGATTGCTTATTAAGTAGATCTTTCCTTTCTTTTTGCATTCCTGTTCATTGTGTTTGGAAAACACTTTGAATGTAGTGATATTAAGAGTGAAATAATTCTGTCATGACATTTTAACCATAAGCCTGCTGTTGACAAGAGTTATTTGAGAGGGTGGGGAATGGCCTACGTACAAATTCATTGATACTTCTAAGCTGTGTTGAAAATAACTTAGATAGCAGCAATGTGTGCATCACTCCTACAGGTAATTTAACAGTGATAGGCATAGAATATAAATGAAAAATAGCATAGAGTGATGCCCCTTACTCAAGGAAGGAGAACAGAAAGTTTCCTCGTTGTTTTCTTCTTTACCCTTAGCAGCACTGGTCTAATATTTTGTGTGAATTAAATTGTCACAGGATACCTTCTCCCTCAGGACTTTACAGTGTAGAGAACCCTGTTACTTCTCAGTGGTTACTTCTCAGAATGCCACTTCTGGTAGAAAAGGGTGCCGTCTTTGTGATAATTCCCCTGTATAGTGTTATTTTTTAGAGGATTTTACTTGAACACTCTTTTTCTTTAAATTATCAATTTGTAAACACTATACCATGATTTTAGATAAATTTAGAAAATTAATTTGTATAATGTAGCCAGGGATGGCCAGCTGCAGTCTTTTAGGAGGTGTATTTTTATTTCAAATCATATCATTTAATGTTCGTTTCCAGTGATGTCTTAATGACCATATTAAACAAAACCCTAGGTTAATTCAACAATTCAACGTTATTTGTAATTATACTAACACAGGTGCATAGTATACTGAAAAGTGTTTCTCATTAGTCACTCAGGTGCAGTATATAAATAAAGCAGAAAACAAGACAATAAACATTAACACAATAACAATACAGTGTAATCAAAACAGTGTAAATACGCAAACAGAGAAAAGAAAACAACAGGACAAAAACAGTGCAAAAGTAATTCGGTGAACAGTGCAAAAATAATACGGTGATTAATAAATATTACAACTAGTACAGTTTTAAGTACAATTTCGGCTTACATTCAGTTGTCGTGTATGTAGTGGTGTTGGAGTACAGTCATTGTGGGTACAGGAAGAAGTGAGGAGAGATCATAGTATGATGGGAGGGAGTGGGGGTGTCACCAGCTTGATGGCTCTGGGGAAGAAGCTATTTTGGAGTCTAGTTGTTTGCGACAGGAGCGTCCGGAACTTTCTGCCAGATGGTAGGGGGACAAACAAGTTATGACTGGGGTGAGTGGGGTCAGACATAATTTCAATGGCTTTTTTCAGACTTCTGGTGTTGTATATTTCCTGGATGTATGGCACTGGCGATGATGTGTTGAGCAGTTTTGACCACTCACTGCAGAGTCTTTTGGTCAGATGCGGCTCTGATACAGCTGGTCAGTATGCTCTTCACCGTACATCTGTAGAAGTTGGTAAGGATCTGTGGATGCAGGCGTATTTTCTTCAGCTTCTCAGAAAGTACAGCCGCTGTTGTGCCTTCTTGATGAGACTGGAGGTGTTGAGTGCCCGTGTGAGTTCCTTAGAGACGTGTACACCTAGGAATTTGAAGTTATTCACCATCTCCACCGCAGACCCTTCAATGTAGATGGGGGAGTGGACTTTTCCTTGTTTCCTGAAGTCAAAGATCAGCTCTTTGGTCTTGCTGATGGTGAGACATAGGTCGTTGGTTCGGCACCAGTCTGCAAGTTGTTTTATCTCCTCCCTGTCTCATCATTGTCAGTAATCGGGCCTATGACTGTGGTATTGTCAGCATACTTGATGATGGTGTTTGTGCTGAATTTGGCAGTACAGCAAAGAACTTGGCAGTCTTGAAGATTACATGTCTAGATTAAATAGAATGAGAACATTTACATCTTTCACCTCCAGTCCACCATGTTCCCTTACATCAGTTTCAACGTAATGTAAAGCTATAAAGATTGCATGGAGTGGTTTGTGCGATAGGCAAACTGGAGAGGATCAAGTGGTTTTGGAATGCAGGCTTTAATGTGTGGAATAAGTAGTTTTTCAAAGCACTTCATTATGATGGGGGTGAGTGCAATAGGGGGGTAGTCGTTCAGGCATGTGGGTGCTGATTTTTTTGGCTGGCATGGTGGTGGTTGTCCTGAAGCAGCTAGGTACAGTGGCCTGGGCCAAGGACAGGTTGAAGATGTCAGTACAGAAAAAATCACAATATAATTTTCCAAGTGGTTAGAAATGTATGATGCAGAATTGAATTGCTACCTTTTCTCTTAATATAAATGTGTGTCAATATAAATGTTTGATTTTATGAAATCTTCAAACACTGCTTTTGCTCTTTTAAACCTTGTCTTGAATAAAATATGTGCAAAAGTACTTATAGGGAGTCCCTTGTTATATATTTGCTTCAGGTGGATCTGGATCCATTTTGAATCATCCCTTCTTGCACTGAATTGTGCAATGAATTCAGATTTAAAAAGTCTTCTTAATTGAATAGGTCTTAAACTTTTTAATCTAATTCTGTTTTCTGATTATTCAAAAATAAAAAAAACGTTTGTCATATGAGAAAGCATGCTTTCAGCTTGTCTGATAACAACACCAGATAACTTGAAGGTGTTCTGATATAACTTAAAATGTAAAGTGATAATTTACATTAATTAGAAAAATGCTAACATAGTTTAACTAGGAAACACAGTGGTGGTAAAAATATCGACTATGACTTTTAGCATGTTTTATCTTTGCTTCCACTTTGTGTCACAAGTGTAGTGCAAGTGATGATGCAGGTGCTGAACATTAGAAATGCACATTTGCTGAGTAGCCAATTGTATGTAAATACAGGTGGCATGCTGACCTTTCCTGACATTCACTTCACATCCCCTGTCCCCATGTGCAACAGCTCCTTGGCTCAATCTACCTCAGCTTCCACTTCATCAAGGATCCCTTGGCTAAGCTCTTACTCCCTCTGCCATTTGAGCAAATGCCACATCTGCACCAAATTACACTACTTTCTTACCAACATACTTCTGCAACATTATAGTTTTTCTAAAAATATTAAAACGATGCTTTCTGCAAAGTCTTTCTACATGAAACAATACTTTATTTTAAATGTTTTTGTTTTCCAGGGAATATGGTGCAATTGACGATGTTGACATTGATTTGCATATTGATGTCAGTTTCCTAGATGTAAGTTATATATTTTTTTTTTTCATCTGTAGTGATATTTGGAATCAACTTTACTTGCACATACTATAAAATATGTTAGTGTAAAGATCAAATTGCAATTGATATTAAAGCAGTATGGATAACACGTTTAGATTTCCAGTTTGTGTCAAGAATATGTTTTAGGTGGTGTTCTTGAGCAAAGGAGAACTGACTGAGATTTTTCATGTTACTGAAACGTTTCATATTCAGCATACTGTACCTGTTTAAAATGCTTTCAATTATTTGTTTTTAACAGGAAGAAATTGCTCTTGCCTGGGATGTAATCAGGAAAGAGCCTGTGATAGTACGGTTACATTGTTCACTCACCCAGTATTTGAATGGCCCAGGTTAGAGAATGTTTTTTAAAAATGTTTTCAGTTAATAATGTTCTGGATCCTGTGTTCATTTTTTATACCTGCAAGCCTTATTATTAATTATAATTTTAACCCTTTAAATTTCAGGATTGGATTAATTAATTAATGGATTAATTTATGTTAAAAGTTTAAAATATAATTGAAAGTTGCCCATAAAGATTTGTCAATGAGTCCATAATACACAGATGCTTGTCATTATGGAATACCTAGTGAAACTTATCCCAGTGTGTTATATACTATATAGTAGGTTTTTAAATATTACATTTAAATGTTTCTGTAGCTCCCTAAAACTGCACTTTCAGATTGCATTTTGAATCTGAACTATTGAAAATTTCAATAACATGAAAATTTCACTTAATAATAAAAGTTTTCATGTTCGATCGATGTTTAATGGACTTGCTCAGCTTGCTTAATTAAACATAAAAAATCCATTAAAATGTATCCTTGTGCTAGGTGATCCTTAAATGAGGATTCTTCCTAAATATTGTATCCTGAATATTGTGTTTAAACAATAATGACTTCTCTATTTTCAGTTCCGACAGTTGATGTATTCCAGGTCTCTACAAAGGAGAGGTTTGGACTCGGACATCAGTTGAAAAAGTAAGTTTATGCATGATTTATGCAGAAAATTATCTTTGTTACCAAGTTAGAAAGCATGGTTTCAAAATTATCCAATATTGTTGGATTCAACCATTCATCCATTTTCTGACCCACATTATCCAGTACAGGGTGGTAGGGGAGTGTAACCTGGCAAGCAACAGGTGCAAAACAAGATCACCTTGGATGGAACGCCAGTCCATTTTAGGGCACACACAGATACAAACACAAGACCACATACATTTACACACCAGGGTCAGATTTACAGCAGAATATCAACCTACCAGTATGCCTTTGGGCGATGTGAAGAAACCAGGGAACCCTGGCATATTTAAAAACATATATTTTGCATTTCTGTGCCTTGGCAAAATCGAATGATGCGTTAAAAGAATGATATGAATTATGGTTCAATGCATATTAGACATAATAGTAATAATAGTCCTCATATGTGGTCTGTGGAATTGTTGTGGTTTAAGTAAGAAAGTCTATCTTTCTGTCTTTTTATTTGATGATATCCCATTTGTGCAGACCTTATTCTCATTCTTAAATATACCCTAGAAAAAAGCTGCTAATTATCTTACAGGATCACTTGTATTTACCGTAGTGTGACTGAGGTTTAAAGAATTATTTATCTTTGGTTGCCTTATATCCTAATGTAATTCATAAACAATTAATGTACAGTACTACCATAATGTTGACACAGCACCGCCTTTTGCTTTCATTACTATATTTTACACATTGTGGTGCACATAAGCATATTTATATTTATGAGAGGAATAAAATATTTTCTTCATATATATACAGTAAATGGACCAATATTTAGATGTACCAGTACCAATAATAACAAAAGGCATTTGGAGCTGTAGTGTTTGTCAGCATTAAGAAATCAAATTCTATGTATCTATATGTTAGTCATGTAAATGACATTATGTAAAACATTATTAAACAATATAAAATATCATTATGTATTTTTTTAAGGATAATGCAGACATTTGTCACTCAGCAATGGAAGCATCAAAGTAAAGAAAAGATAAATTGCCCACATAGCAAAAAACAGACAGATAAGAAAGTGAAGTCTCCTCTGCACATCTTTTCAACTCTGCGCAGGTAAAGATATTTAATGTACTAATATTCTGTTTTATACATTTAAAGCTTTGCTTTAATTATATCTTTCAAAATATCTTTCAGGCAACAGTTGAAAATATTTAATGAGAATATTTTAGTGCATTTTGCATATTTTCTAAAAATTATTTAATTGTATATTGTTTACAAAATTACAGCATATTTAAGTTGTTTAACACTATTCAGAATCTCATTTTTGTCACATCTACAAGCATCGATGAAAGCTCTCTGGAGAAAAGCAAGTATGATTTTTTGCAGGAGGTGTAAATTTTGTTTTTAGTTTTAGGCCTTGTGATCCATGAACAAACAAAAGTACTAATCTCAATATCAAAAGCCAGACAGTGTAAAGCCTGATACAAAAGACACTGCAGACTGTGATAGCTTTGTGTTGCCGACTGTTCTCTCTTTGTGGCTTTGCTAAATTCAACAGGCTAATTTAATCTGTGTCCATGAATGAATCTCAGTGGAGGTTTGCAGTGGTGACATATCTTTTATGGGAAATAATCTTTTAAGCATGAAATTATAATTATGGAATAACAAGCAACACAGAAAACATGGTTAGGTAATGGGTAGTAATGCAGCCCAAGACAAAATAATTTTAACACATTCAGAATGTGTTAAAATGACTTCTTGTTTATCATTCCTTTTGTATGTTTATCCTCAATATTTATTAATATAGTGTTAATGATTACCATTTGGGGCTGTGAAGGGTGGTAGTTTTGGGTTCATGTTCCAACTGTGGACATTGTTTTGCCTTCGAGCTTGCCTCTAGTCCACTCAGCCGTATAAATGAATTCTAGCATTGCTGAGAGTAACCCTATGATGTACTACTAGCATGATGTACTAGCTGGGAGAAACATACGCTCTCAGTCCACTTATAATTTAAAAAACAATTAATAAAAACTGAGATATAGTTCAACCAGATGAACCACTAGTTTCAGCAGGGAACTTCTGTAAAAGTGGAACTTTTTTTTCTCTTTTATATCATGCAATTCCAGATCACCAAGCTATCCTCCGCCTGGATGTGGAAAGAGTAAAACAAAATTGAAGGCAGAACAAGATGGAGTGTCAAAGTCTCATAAACTGTTGCGCAGGACTTGTTCAAGTACAGTTAAGGCAGAAGATGGAATTGCTAACAAGTCCCATAAACCTCTGGGGCGCTCTTTATCAAGTGACCCAAGGGCTGAGCAGACAGTGGCCTTGAAACCCCACAAACTCCTGAACCGGCCCTGTTCTGCCTCTTTGAAGCAGGATGATTGTGCCTCTTTGAAGCCTCATAAACTTCTACCAAGATCATGTTCAGGAGATCCCAGATGTGAGCACAACAGCAACCTTAAGCCCCACAAGCTCCTGAGCAGATCTTGCTCAAGCACTATTCGGACAGAGGAACTGGACGGACTTAAGCACCACAAGTTGTTAAGCCGGTCCTACTCCAGCAACACCAAAATGGGCAAAACCGAGCTCTTCAAGGAGCCTGTTTCTGAGGGCAGGCGACTCTCTCTTACCTCAGGGCTTATTGGCATGCTAGCGCCATCTTTGTCCTCTCAGCCAACTGTAAGTACTGAAACACAAAGATGCTATATGTTTCAGACATTTGATTGTGGAACTGGGAAGTATTTGGCTTATCATGTTCATGCTTATACATATTCCATCAGGGAGTTATTGTGATTTTTAGCATAATGTAATTTGGAAATTCTTGGAAATGGGTAATATTTTGTTTTTCTTGAAAACAACTAAGATTTTTTTTTATTTTCCCTAATAAAAAGTAAGTTTAATTAGAATTGAAAAAGAGCATTGTCCCAAAAATTAAACGTGTTTTCGCCATCGATTGGGACAAAAGTTTGAAATATCCTGTTTAAGTTTACACCAGTTCAGCAAAAGCCATTACTGTAACTACACTTTAGTTTACATTTTGCGGTATAACATGTTTTAAAGTCGATAATTTGGTAAATGTGCTCCTTTAAATAATAATAACTCACTGTCTTAATTGGTCTTCGCTAAGTGTAATGTAACTAAATAATAGTGTGCTGAATTTTTCAATCTTGCTCAAATTGATAATACTACAGAAGATGTGTATTTTTGCAGATGTATATTTTAGATTCATTTGTTATTTGTAATGTTTGGTTTATATATTTAGTTATTTTATTACATTTTACGGAGAGTAGTGAGAGAGTAGTTCAAGAAGTGAATGAAGAAGGTGGTGATCAATATCTCATGTATAGTGTGTTGACATTTCTACAGGAACCTAAATCTGCCTCATTTACGTTAGTCGTACAATTTTAAGACTGAGAATATTATCATTATCATTGTAGCCAAACTGTGGAGCAAAGTCAATCCCAGTGAGAGATCGAGGCTTTCTTGTTCAGGTAAGTTCTAGTAATGATGCTTCTTGAACTAGCCTTAACTTTATAAATATTAATTGTTAAAAAACATCTATATTTTCGTTTGCCTTTAGACCATGGAATATGCTGAACAGAGAATACCAGTACTTAATGAATATTGTGTGGTATGTGATGAACCACATGTGTTCCAGAATGGACCAATGTTGAGAGTGAGTATTTTACAATAAATCAGAATTAGTCATTTTGTCAGCTTTGTACAAACGATTGTGTTTCTAATACTTTGAATCAATAGATTTAACAAATAATGATATTTCTGGGGACCAAGGACATCAACAACATCATTTACTGATCTCCTGAGGTGAATCTGTAGACACAAAAAGACAGTACAAAGTAGAAATTGTACTTTTATCATAATAAATGTGTTGGATGTGAATATACAGTGCAACTTACATTTTATGGATATTTATCTGTCCAACTCTATGATATACACTGACAGTTTTCTAGATCTCAGATCCAATATGCATACAGTGATACTGTATATACTGTATAGGGTATCATATCATAGGGTATCATTATCATTATTAGGGTATTATAGGGCCTGTCTTACAAATTTCTGTTTGATTGCATCAAAAACAAATTCAGATGGCTTTACAGTTAGATAACCTAGAAACCAATTCTCATTTAGTTTTTTGTTGCTCGGTTTTCATAGGAAAACATGTTCACACTATCACAGAGTAAATTATTTTAATAGAAGAAATGAAAAATGTGATTTTTATAATAATTGTTCTAGATTCATATATTTTTTTGCAGTTTAATGAGAAAACTATTGTTATCATTTGGTTTCATCCAGTGACAAAAACAACATGGTGAGCAGAGAGTGATTTTGCTAACAAGGACATGGGGATTTTCATTAAAATACCATGGTGCAAGTGACAAGAGTCCAGGGTTGAATAAATTAGGTGTTTTAATTATCACTAGTCAACTTGGAATGAAAATGTAACTTTTTGTTTTAAAGAGATAAATGCAGTATTCCACCGATACTGTTTCTACAACCTAAATGCAAACACTTAAAAATTTCTGTCAAAGCAAAACCAGATGATTATGAAATGTTTTAGCACCATCTTTAATAATCCATTATGTTATCACAAACTTTTTTGACACAGTTTTACACAGATTCATTGGAAAATGTTTTGGTAGTTTTAATGGACAGTATATTTTCCTGTCATTTGGAAATTTTTACAGTTTTGCAAATTCACAATTAACAAAGCCTAATGTACACTAGTGGTGTTTATTAAAGGTGCTTTTAGAAAAGTTAATAAACTTCTGACATATGAAATTTGCCTGACAATCCTCTTGTGTGCCCTTTTTTGTTGGTTCTGCAGTTCACCCTGGCAGCCTGTGCAGCATATCAACAGGTTTTTTTGGTGCTTCAAGTATATTGTAGGCTTATTTAATTTGGAAATGTGTATGTTGAATTTTGCATTTCATGAGTATCTGCTGGAGCTGTGCTTCTGGAGCACCAACATTCTAGATTTGAGAGCTCATCTCCAGTGAGCTATGGCACAACTTAAGCAGAGATTTATGTCTCTCTGTATGATAGCCATGTGCCCCAAAACATCTGTGTGCTACATTGCCAGTTTTGAAAATCATACTTCTCAGTATGGACTCCTGAGTCACAAAAGATACATTCCTCTAGTACAGGAAGGAGAGAGCTTGTACTGACTCATCATTGCATTGTCCATGGATACACTAAAACATCCATAAAGAAATGCTTCAGACATAGAATGACACAGGGCAATACAAGCAGTCCCATAAATTTAAAAGCAGCAATATTCTACATTCATCTTGAGTGTATAGCTTTTAAAGCTACCTTTAAGTAGCGTTCAGGTAAATATCTGTATCATAATGAGTGAAAGGTGAGTGCTTTAGGTGAGCTAATTTATACAAGGCATTGTTGGGAGTTTGGAATGATTGTATTTGCAGGGATTGTCTGCTTGCATTAACCAATCTCGATGAACTGAAATGTGTAATTCCAAAGCATTTTTATAGAAAATATTTTACTAATACTAAAAAAATGATTTACAGCTTTAGTTTATTTTTCTCTTTTGTGTAACTGTTTAGAAATCTTTTTTCATTGCCTTGATATTTGAATTTAAGTTTCCAAAAATCTGTAAATCTCCTTGCCAACACAGAGGATTTGTATAGATTTTTTTAATGTCTTAATATTATAGGGATATGTATTTGTGTATTCATCAACTTACTTTGCACATAGAACTCTCTAGAACAAAGGTTTGCAAACACTGTTTTATATTTTATATTTCAGATTTTGTGACAATAATTTTATTGTTTAATATCAAGATTTACTCAATTCAGGGGAGCCTTAATGGTAGTATTCTAGAAAGCAATTCTTACATGTCTAGAACCAAGAAGTCAGATAAGCTCATTGCTGTAAAGCAATACCTAACCAAACCTGCTTCCTCCATTGTCATCTAAAGGGTTTTGAGTGGCACCAGCAGTGGTGAAGTTTCTTCAGTGTTTTATTCAATACATCTGTCTCTCTATGCAAGGACCCATGAAAGACGTGTTTGATGCTGTTTGTGAAATAGTCTGCGTAGTGTTATGTTCAAGTGCTCTATTCTAAGGTGATTGTACAGTATTGTACCCTTTTCACATTTTCATTAGCATGTGCATTAGCTAATTAATAAATATCAAATACTCTTATAGTCTTATATATTAGTTCAGGTCAATACAACAATAAGAAACAGTTCAAACAGCCAGTCTAGAAGGTCTTACATAAGTGATAAAATACAAGAGACTCCCAGTAATTACTCAGTGATTCAGAGTGACAGTGGACTAGGAACTTCTCTTTGGGGTTAACAAGACTACATGTGAAAGTATTTTGAGATTTCTGTAGAAAATAATGAGAATTCATATCCTCAATATGTGACTGTGAGTATATTCCTCACATCTGGAGGTCAACATATTTAATGTAAATAACAGATGTAGCAACAGTAATTGGCATTTAATTCTGTATTCTGGCTTCTTGTTATCATGTCTCAAATATATCAAACCACAATTAAGTTTATTTAAAGAAGTATGTTTCACAGTTTTTCCATTTCTGACATCTGATCTGTGCAAGGCTATTAGTAATAAAGTTACTAAGTGTGGATAACAATGAGTTATTCAAGGTCTTTAAGCCTGTGATTTGGACTTCATGCCTGAAGAATATTGTGGAGTACTACCACAATCTACACTACAGTTATGCAAATCCATTTCTGCCTTGACAAAGTGAACAGAAGATAACGTTACAGGACCTGAAAGAGCACCATGCAATGGATTAACTGGCCAATTTGGCATTCATGGAGGTATTCACTTCACCTCAAATAGTCATGGTTTGATCAATGTTATCCCAAGAATGTTTCAGAATCAACAATAAAAATGAACCAGACAACCCAAATAGAAACAAAGGCAAAGTGTCTTTATAATAAAGAGCAGGAGAGGCACTTGGATATAGGGTTGTGGAAATCTGGAAAAAACTACCTAGTCATGTTTTTGAGGTTGATACTATTTCTTCTTTCAACATATTTTAAAATTACTGGAGCTGGCACAGGGTCCAGCAGTTTAGATTGACTTTGCCTGTTCCATTCAGGAAAATGAATAACTCTTCTCTGAAAAATCAGATTGAAGCCTTCTTTATTCAGTCTAAAGCAGCCATATCACCCTACAACTCACAATTGACAACCCATTGAAGCTAAGCAGGTGTGAGTCTGGTCAGTACCTGGATGGGAGACCTCCTGGGAAAAACTAAGGTTGCTGCTGGAAGAGGTGTTAGTGGGGCCAGCAGGGGGCACTCACCCTGCGGTCCATGAGGGTCCTAATGCCCCAGTATAGTGATGGGGACACTATAATGTAAACAGGCGCCATCATTCGGATGAGATGTAAAACCGAGGTCCTGACTCTCTGTGGTCATTAAAACTCCCAGATTTCCCATTGGCCCTTACCAATCATGGCCTCCTAATAATCCCCATCTATGAATTGGATTCATTACTCTGCTCTCCTCCCCACTGATAGCTGATGTGTGGTGAGAGTTCTGGCGCACTATGGCTGCCGTCGCATCATCCAGGTGGATGCTGCACATTGGTGGTGGTGGAGGGGAGTCCCCACCTGTAAAGAGCTTTTAGTGGAGTGTCCAGAAAAGCGCTATATAAATGTAAGCAATTATTATTATTATTATTTAAGGATTTCAGTTCTGTTCATTTATACCCTGTATGGTACATATACTGTATATTGAATGGTCAAAATGTCCCACTTCTGCTTTCTTAAACCATAAAACGCAATGTCCTGCATCAGTGTGAGGGTATTCTATTAATATAGACTTTATGTGATTTGATGTTTAATTACACCAGCAAAATAATAGTCATAAACATCTTCTATCTTAATTTTATGTCAGGAGCTGAAGTGTAAAATTGATTAATTCTATCTTACATCTTAAAGCTAATGTAGCATGACCATGGGTTTTTAGCACTCCCCCCCAAAATACATGATAATAAATAATAATGAATATTAATATTTATTGTAATTGGTGGTCGATGAACCATTTTATGAATTATCTTTCCTGTGCAGTATCACATGAATGTGCAGAGCACTTTGCAGTTTACTGTTATTACATGGATATGTGCTTATATTTATCAACACATTTATTTTATTTTATTTATCTGCTTGATCAGGAACTTTTTTTTAACATCTTAGGCCTCAATAATGCTATCTGGCATTATGTTTTTATACAATACAAAAATAAAATTTAATACAAATCTGGAAGTATGCTGAGTGCATAGGGGTTTAAAATCAAAACTGTATCGTTGTTAATTTCACTTAATTTGCTTAAAATTGTGTGAGTTATGAAAGGGACACAACTCCAAACAGACATAAATTATACAAAGCAGTCATCAGCATGTCCAAAGACTGCGTTTATTGTGATGCAAAGACATCACAGAGTACAATCAAAGAGCAATTAATGAGATATTAGTACCACAGCTGTTCATTGCTGTTAACTGGAGCATTTACTTCCATCTGAAAAACTAAAAGATATTGGGTCTCTTTTCATAGCAATAATAAGAATGCTGATGATGAGGCTGATAGTGATTGTGACCATTTTAAATTTATACGGCATCTTTCATGACACATTATCTCAGTTTTATGACAGGATTAAAAAAGCACTGGCATAGCATGTTACCTTCATTTCAGCACTCTAAAGCACTATGTATGTCACCATACTGTATTCATAAATATATAACATACATTACATTAGCAAACAATTATTAACAATGTAAACAATTATAGTGTGATATCTTTACTACTGTATTAAATATTGTGTGTAGCCATATGGGAAATGCATTAGCAGAATGACTCCTCAAACACGAAAATCCAATTGCCAAGCTCCAGTCCAAGATTTTCACATCACTATTTTACAGTTCTACTCAACAGAGCTAAAAAAAGTATGCTATTTGTATGCTTTTTTTATACTTGTAACACATATTTATGTGTCATGAGAACTATTTTCTTTCATTTTCTGCATTGGTGATGTATTAAGAAAAACAAAAAATGTACCAAAATACTTTTAACATTAGTGTGTAGTCTTTTTAAGTCCTAAAACCAACACTCCTGCTTTTTTATAGTTACCCTAATTGGAAAAAAAAAAACATTAATTTTCCATTAACTCACTATATGGTGCACTTTTCAAAAACACATCCCTAGCATCACCAACATATCTCTGTATTTATCTTTGGGAAAATAAGTGTAAGACCACAAGTAAGAGGTGAATGCTCAAACTGGGTCGATGTAATTAGTGGAGTGCCAAAGGAATCTGCACTGGATCCATTGCTCTACTCAATTTATATCCGTGATCCAGATTCTGATGTACTTATGTTTATTTTAGATACTACTGTATATACTGTACAGTATTTACTGACCAGGTAAATATACAACTGTCCAGATGTTTTCCATTTTATTATGGACAATTGCAGAGTATTGCATTCCCTTAGTTTTCAAGCTTGAACTGGTAAGATCTCTTACAATATTATGTACAGTTTTATCAACACATTATTAAAAAGATATTGCTGCTCTGAAATCAATGCAGAGAAAACTTACTAGATACATTCTGGGGTTTAAGGGGGTGTTCTACTCTGACAGGCTGAATAACTGAACCTTTTTAGTCTTCAATAAAGAAGACCAGATGTAAATAGAAATTCAACCCAATGGACGTCTTCAGAATATACAGGCAAATGCAAGCTAGGGAAACTATGTGGATGTGTAATTAGAACCATGAATAGGAGGCACGACTTTACACAAGTGTTGTGGAAGTATGGAACAAGCTACACAACTACTGTCTGTTGTTGAATCCAATAATCCAAGAATCAGCATTGATGAGTGCATTTCAAACTACAGTAAAAGTAAAATGTATACAGTAACTTGTAAAACCTCAATTTACATTACAAAATAGAGGGCATTTCCAGGTATTCACAGTGCCATGTTCTGCGATTCAGAACGAGGCTTCAAAACGTCCGATGGTGTGCTGCAGCCTTTTCACATTGTAAACAAATAGGCTTGTGAATACATCTCTTTTAATCCAATAAAAATATTGCTTTCGATTTCAAGACGGTTTTGCCAAGAAATACTACTTACTTGTTAACTCGGACCACATTGGAACTACAGTGAAATATCTGCGGCACAACTTGTACGAATTCGCCTGTACATCACATTACTTTAGTCATTGTTGTGACTAGTGAGCAGGAAGGGCTGCATAACATCGCAATTCATGGGAACTCAAATGCGCATTTGTGGCAACATGGTGACTTACAGTACTTTTACAAAGTTCATGATTTTGTGCTTAATTTAAAATTTGATTTTTTTTCTATAACGTTTATGAAATTATTTTGTTACCAAGATTTGATAACTGGTCATAGAAATTGGGACGGCAGTCTTCTAAGGATTGGCTATATGAAATCCCTGGATTGATTAGCTTCTAACAACCAAATGGGCTAGTTGGTCTTTTATAGTAAGAATGGTTTATAGAGAACTTTTTAAAGGCTTTGATTTCTCACCAAGAATCCTGTGCATTAGAAACTTTAAAAATGCTAATCAGTATTTGTAACAGTTGTTCTTGTTTGTAGCCCACAGTATGTGAGCGAGAGCTGTGTGTGTTTGCTTTCCAAACACTGGGAGTAATGAATGAAGCTGCGGATGAAATTGCTACCGGAGCCCAGGTACAGCATGATTATTTTTTAAAATATTTTTTATGCTGAGTGACAAGAGGCTAAGTTGATACTGTGCTGCCACAGGACAAAAATGTCTATTGTAATTTAAATTTAAGAAGTATTGATTTTCCAATAATCAGCAAATACCAAAAATCAGATCCAGACACTAGCTTGCTATGCAAGTAAATTATAACAGTATTACACCTCCTATAGTCAGGGAATGGAGATTAGACACCCATTCTTCATTAAAATAACAAATCTAATCCCACAATTCCCACACCTGCCAAAAGAAGAATAGCTTCCAATCCTACTGTGAGAGGAATGGGGAAACTCAATTGAGCTGGCAGCCCAGTATGTCATGTCCTGTCACAGTCTGTCTCACAATAATGTTTTATATGATGTCCAGTATGTCTATGTCCAATAAAATGTTTTATTGTAAATTCTGTAAATGTTATGTTAGTTGCATCTGCTTTGACACCACTGGAGTTAATCGCTAATGCCAATGAAGCCCTTTGAATTTGAATGCGGAGTGTAAAACAGCATGTAGTTTCTTGGTTACTGTAATTCATCTTGGTAATAAAGTAACTCAGGTGGCAAGCTTAAAAACAAACATTAATTTAAATTACAGCACAACTACACAACACAGGTATTGGCAGACAGAGGAGAGAGAGAGCTTTTCCGTAGGCTGAGGCACCTGTGCCAAAAGTAGCTTCTTGCTGACTTTGTTTTTTAAAAACGGTCTGCACAGTTTGTTCTCATGACATCTGGCAAGTTAAACAAGGGGAAAGTCAATGCATTCCAGCTATAGTTTTTGTTCAGAAAACTCAGATATTCTGGAGGTCAACAAAAAGAAAGAGTCCAACAGTCTAATTTTGTTGATCAGGCGAAAATAACAGTGGGCTCGTGAACACAAGATTTCTTCTTTTTAGGAAGAATATATCGGATAGAATTCCGCACTTTATGGACACACTCTCTCAGCCTGGCATCTTCGACAAAAGTTCCGACTTGGACTGTTGCAGTCACGTGGTTGTAAAAGTCAGATTGCAAATTTAGATGGAGAGATTTAGAGAGCAAGTGGTTAGCCAATGGAGATGTGTTGGGTTAGTTTATAAGGGGCAACAAAAGTTAGTAAGTAGCTGAGATACCATAAGGTTTGGTTATCCAAAAGACAAACTCACCTCCCTTATTTTCCCACAAAAAAAGAACACTAAGCCATTCTGTGACTGAGATCATGAAGAGGGGCCTCTGTGTGCATTTAGAGAGAGGCTCCAGGCTGCTTGGTAAAGGAACACAAAGATTATAAAAAATATTTAATAACCCTTAATTAAAAGGGAAATAATAGGCCTTATTGCTACAATATTTCTACTCTCCTAAACTGTGGTAGACAAAAAAGATGTGTAAAACGGTGCATTATTCACTTTGCGAATTTTAGTTTATGTTTTTATCTGTAAGTGGGTGCTCATTCGGATCTGTCAGTTCACAAGCACACGTGGAATTGCAATATCCTGTAAATGCCAGTATACAAGCCACATCATTCAGATACAAAATACATCAAATACATCTTTATTATTCTTATCAATTTGCATTTGGCAATACTGATAAAGAATAGATTTTGAAATACAGTACATAAATGATCATACTGGCAATGAAAGTCATCTCCAAATTAACCATGGTTACCTTTGAGTGTTGCTAACTGCCAAACTGAAGAGTAATATCCAACAAGCATCTATACTTGGAAAATGTTAGCAAACAACCAGATGCAAACCGATCCTTTTTTTTTTGCAAGGTTATGCTGAGAAATGTGTGTATTCTTTAGAAAACACATTTTAAAAAAGTGTCCTGTCAAGATTACATCTTGAATATAGCAGCTTTACAGCAGATAAACACATTCTAGATAGTAATCTGTAATATAATTAATTTTTTTAACATTTTAGCTGTTTTATATATGTTTTAACTATGATCATTTTAAATTTGACTGTGTTAAAATTTAAAATGATCATAGTGTTATGGACATTATCATAATATTATATCCCATAGTCTCTCAGCTGATCTTCAGAAGGTTAGATCAGTTCCTGAGTACATGTACTGTTTTCTTTACATTTCCTATGCCACACTGACTCATGAAAAAAATCAACTCCTCAGGAAAAAACAAACTTTAACAGATTTGTATGCTGATTTTATGTTATTGGTGGCGGTTTACAGTGAAAAATAAAGCTTAGCTTTTACATAAAGAAGCTCTTGGTAGTCATTTCTTATTCTTAAGATGTATAGGGCACACATTAACTACATTTGTATAAATATTAAATAAACTCTTCTTTAAATAATTAGTTGCTTACTGAAATGTGAATACTAAATAAGTCCAATGCAGTATATTCAGTTTAGTTTCCTTGTTGCCATAAGCCAGATGTTACACTTTCTGCTTAAAAGTCATGTACACTTTTCTTTTGATTTTCCTGCAGGTTGTTGATTTGTTGGTCTCCATGTGTCGATCAGCCCTGGAATCCCCAAGGAAAGTTGTGATTTTCGAGCCATATCCTTCAGTGGTTGATCCTAATGATTCTAAGACACTGGCCTTCAACCCACGGGTATAATTTATAATCCTTCTTCTGCTGCTTCTCCTTCTGTCCTCCTCCTCGTTCTTCAAGATAGAAGATTGGGCACAGCCATGCATTTTTACCTGTGCTTGGGATTTCAGCAGATTTACAACTTTGGAGCCAGTTGTGTTGAAATTAATTGAATACGGTTTACACAACAAAATGTAAAATGGCTAAGTAACTTGACTCCATGTACTTCTACAATGTAACTCCTACAAACTTTATAAGAGTGGTGTATTACTCTTTATTAAAAAACTCATGAAAGACATCATAGTGAAATGTAGTGATAAATTGCTGCCATTCAATTTTCACGTATAAACTACTGTGTAATCCTTTATTGTCTATCCTGTGAACAGAGAAACTTAATATATTTCTTGGAACTGGACAGGGAATACTGTCCACCATATTTTTACACTGTGTGCTTGTTGTACACAGCTAATATGTATTTTTTTTTCATTACAGAAGAAGGACTATGATCGAGTGATGAGAGCCCTTGATAGCCTTACATCAATCAGAGAGATGACACAGGTAATTCTGCAACATTCATATACTTATAGTTCGATAGTTTTTAGTGTTTAATACTACTTTACTATTACTATGTACAGTATAGCTACATTTTTTGTTATCAAGTTACAAATTGATAACAAAAAATTATGGTCTGTGATCAGTCATTTATGATAACATGATATTAAACATACATTAAATATTGAAAAATACAAAATACAGTGTTTGTAGTACTATTTTTTTTTGGAGGAGAAACAAGTTTTCTGTAATCATAAATAGGTGTCAGATAAATAGCTACCGCGGAATTATTCATTTTTAATTTACACGTCATTCAATCAGTAAATATACAATTATATTTAAATTATTACCCATTTATCTTGCTAAATAAACAACTGTATATAATTATACTAAAATACTCAATACTCAAATACTTAACATAATGCTTAATACATAATAATTAAAATGCCCAGACTTTCAGCACACAGAATAAAATAAGGTTTTATTTTTTTCTTTTGCAGGCACCATATTTGGAAATAAAGAAACAGATGGATAAACATGATCCATTGGCTCACCCCCTTCTACAATGGTATGAAATCTGTTGTTTTTTCATAAAATTAGGGAGTATTGAAGACAGGAGTTTCAGGGGAAGGTGGATTCCAAGTGTGAATAGCTATCATTTTGTTTGACTGTGCTTGTAAACAGACAGACTTTAACTCTGCATAAGGCTATTCAGAAGGCAATCAATAAAATTACCTTAAAATATTGGTACTTGAATTTTTACAGTTTCAATCAACAGATTATACAAATTGTTACATAACTTGGTAAAACGTAGCAGCTACAGTAGGTAATACTAATGATGAGGAACAGAGCATGTCATGAGCTAAGTTCTAGATTTACAACCTGCATCCCTGTGAACTATCAGTACTACAACAGCAGTAAGATTTCTATAAAAGTCTTGTTTTGTTGGTAGCATGAAGATGGTGGGTGGGTGGCAGAAGTTAGCATGGCAGATTATAGAAGTATTACAGAAATCATTGGAACTATAGAACAACTATACAACTTACAACTATAGAACACAAGACTTTGGTGAAGTTGTAGAAAACTGTCTTCGTATCTAGAAGCCTGTTTTTAATTGGTCAAATAGTCATATAAAAGGATATACTGTAGATAAGACTTTATCTTGTGTATAGGTCTATATGTCTTGTGTGAGATTGCCTATAAATCAATGTTGTAAAGTTAGGGCATACGTGATGTTTTATGGAGTAAGGGATGGTGTTTAACTCTTTAAAAGCAACTGTGGAAATAATATCAAAAGTGTGGATTAAAGTATTGGAAATTGCTGTTATTTTTTTCTCTAATGTCTTTCTGAGCTAAAGCATAAGTGGTCTGGCCCAAGAAAACCTGGACTGGAAACTGCTGCTTACCTTTGAAAATAACTCCTACTAATATCTCCTTGTAATGAATTATGTTGTTTGTCAACTATTTTAATTTCCTTTGAGTCAAGACTATGCATAATTCATTAGTTCACTCTACTCCACAAGACTCCACAGAAAAGACCCAGAGAAGGACAAGAAGTCTTGATTTCCTGGTCTAAAATGAAAGGTTTTAGTGACTTTAACTGAGATTTATCACTGAATAAGCTAAATAATTTTAGTGTTATTAAATTACCTTACATTTCCAGTGGATATACAAGATTAATTGCAGTGTTTAATTCAAATTCATTTTTATTTATTTTTTATCCAGCAGAATGCAAGGACATACAAAAAGATTAAGGAAAAGTAAAATAAAGATAATTATTTAGAAAAACACACTTTTTCTTCCTGTTTGGAACAGGTTGACTTATCATTTGATTAGATGACAGTTATTCTTATAAATTATTCTAAAATGGAAACATTTGAGTTTTTTATTGGAAAAAAAAAGATTAAGGGCAAGAGGAGAACCACTCAGCAAAAAAAGCTTTTTATTGAATTCTGCATTTTCATGTACCTCTTATTTTTCCTGAGGTTAGGCTTGCTGTTACTTTATTGAATATGTTTAAATGAGAAAGCAAGGGACACAAATTGGAATCTTCCTATGAACATCCAGTGAACTAATTAATTTTCCTTTTCTCTAGGGTGATATCCAGTAACAGGTCTCACATAGTCAAGCTACCAGTACCCAGAGTAAGTCACCTCTTCATTTGAGTTTCTACAACAAGAATTTTAATCAAAGTTGAACAATTTAGAAAAGCAAAGTAAAACAGATTTCTAAACATATGTTCACTGAAAATCCATTAACATTGTCTTCATTCAAAATAAAATTAATTAAATATCAACATAGTAATGGTTTGTTTATTATATTATAATATATGATTGATATCACTGTATGCTACAATATGTTTAATATTATATGCAGTTGGGCAAAGGAAACTTTGTTGTCCAGGTAAATCTTTGTTTTATATATATGAACACAGTGGTGTGACTGCTAATAATAGTTAGCAGTCTATTATTACCCACTATACAGCACCTTAGATGAATAAGTTAGATATCATCATTTGAATTGTATAGATTGTGCAAGTCTGAAGTGGCATTTAACAAGGACACCTTTACTCTTATGAAAATCACTGTCAGATGTTCAATTACCAAGTATTCAAGGAGTAGACAAGGAAGAGATCTATACTGCAATGTCTTGTCACCATTCTGATGTCTTAGTTTGGAAATTCTTATCCAGAAGGAAGAGTGCCACCAATTGGTGAACCATCGCCATTTATAGCAGCCGGTTTTCCTCTGGGGGTCTCCCATTCAAGTACTAGTCAGGTCCAGCTTTTCTTAGCTTCTGGGATCAAGCTACTAGGTGGAAATGCTAGTAATGTATTGAAATGCTGTCTGTTTTGTCATGCATGAGATTTGCTCATAATTATCTGGAAGGAAATACTTGTGTAGGTGTTTAAAGACCATTAAATCATATTAATAAGTAATAGCTAGCTCTCCACTTTTGATTTCTAAAATTGAATCCAATTGCATACCCTGAAAAATAATAAAAATTTAGTGGCTTGAGCACAAGCAAAGCTAGTACAATTAAATGTATTTGCATAGGAAGCTATGAAACATAAAGGCTACTTCGTTATTACAAATTAATTATGTTTATTTTGAGCCAATTAGAAAATTCAGTTTATGCATTGAATATATTACAATTTATTCAATAACACCGAAGAAGTATTTTTTTGGAAAGAAAAAAAGAAAGCTCTTTCATATTGGATATCTTTTTTTATTGAGTTCTACATAATATCCATCAATACAGATGAAAGATTACATAGCTGCAGTGTTTAGCTTTGATTTTGAAACTGAAACATTTTTCTGTAATTTCTTGCCAAGAGCATCATACAGACTAACCTCAATGGTTGTTAACGTAACTCTTTATTAAGAATCAAATTAAAAATTTTGAGAAATTTGCAGTGGTGGATCAGACTTTTCTTCTGATAATTGTAGGGTTCAGTGGTGAGAAGGAATTCAACAAAGAATTTGTTAGACACTGCTCATGTGACGTTAATGGCTAAAATGTTACTGAAAAGAAAGTAAAACCTTGTCATTAACAGACTTCTGTTGTGGATTTAAGCCTGGTTTTTATAACTGACAAAGAGCCAGGTATGAAAATGAGGTTTTCTCTGGAAACATTTATTATCTGTCAAGACATCTAAAAAAAGGGTTGGTAATCTTTCACTTTATTTAGCAGCTGCAGTTCAGTTATTTTAATCCTTTAACACATATGAACATGTAGCTAAAGTGAATAGTGTAAAAAAGTCTTGTGACAGACTATAGGAAGTTACAAGGAGGTACTCAGGAGTTCTTTTCCAGAACTACAATTTAAGAAATAAAAACTATAGAAGAGAGGAAAACTGATATAGTCTGGTTTTGGAGTAGATTGGAACAGCTAGTGCCAAAACCAAAAGTCTATAAACCCAAACTTAACACTATAAAACCTTTGACAATTCTGTGGGTTTTAAAAATAAATGAAGAATGGGTTGTATATTATCTGGAATGTTTTTTTAGTTGGATGGCATTCTGGTTAGAGCTACAGCTTCACAGCTCTGGTGCTGGGTTCAATTCCTGTCTGGGGCACCTTATTGAGTTTTCACTTTAGTGTAGTTTTCCTCTGACTGCTCTTTCCGATTTACTCCTACTTCCAAATACGTGCTGGTTAAGTTAGGCTGGTTTGGTGTCTCTAAACTGTATCTATGAACTTGTGGGTATGTGTCCAGCAATAAAGTGTTGGTTTATCCAGGTTGAAGTCTTTCTAAGCAGCTTTCTCATAATGGATGGATTTTCTTACATAATTGTTGGTGTTTTCTTTTCTTTAAACGATAAATAGCAGACTATTATTGAATGTTACTATTCTATAAATACAGGTCACTAATACAATTTATACTCCACAATGTTATGGATGAAGTGAAAAATTTCGAAATAATACACAACTTGTTTTATTTTCAGTTTGCTATACCTGTACACTTTGCAAAATTTGAGAACATAATGGCAAAAATCGTATAAGGAAAAAAAAATTTCACGGATAATTTTGGTTTCTGTCAAACATTTTTTTAATTGCTGTAAGTATGACACTGAAGTCATACGAAGTGTGAGATTCAGTGCACATCTAAAAATAACAAAGCTCTTTGAGAAGTTTTAACATCTCTTTTTTTTTTTGGTGACAGCAACTGAAGTTCATGCACACCCCTCACCAGTTCCTTCTGCTCAGCAGTCCGCCGGCCAAAGAATCCAATTTCAGAGCTGCCAAAAAACTCTTCGGGAGTACCTTCGCATTTCAGTGGGTTTTCTTACCTTTCTCTTTTGGACCTGTCTCTAAAGAATTGATTCACCATTGTTTCAATTGCATTTTTTTTGTTTTGCAAAATCAAAATAACTTTGTGTAACTTTTTATGCATATTTAAATACTTTAAGTTCATTATCATCAGAGTTCTCAGATTTTCTACAAATGTCAACAATATTTAAAAAAAATGAAAAAACAATGAACAAGCACAAAGCTTGCTCTTCACTGATTAACCCACATCTCGGCAATTCACAGGGTATGCTTGTACGATCAAGGTTGATCTACCTGAAAAGATATTATACTAATATCTTTATTAAATTAAACTACTAAAAAACATTTTCCAAAAATTGGACTGTACACATTGATGTGTGGTATAGTTGCTTAGAGCCAAGACTTTTTGGAATAAAGCTCTTCTTGTAAGACTTTGCTGCCACCTTTTGTCTAATTATTCAACAAGACTTGTTACTCATACTATGATGATCAGCGTTATAAGCTAAGGATTTGCATGATGCAGAGGAATAGGCAGCTGTAAATGAACACAAGGATATATACGTCTTGTCAATTATACCTCCGAGCAAGATTTTCATTATAAAGTCTTTCAAATCAGCCTAAAAAAGTAGTTGCATGCACGTGCAGTTGCATCATGATACATTATGATAACATGATAACTTGTTTGGCCTGCACTATCAACTGACCTTAATCCTATAGACCTCTGGTTGGTTATGGGGATAAATAAAGGATCACATGTCCTGGACCAGTATGATGTATGGCCTTGATCAACATGCTGTGCTTGCAATTGAAGGAGACATGATTATATGACCACTTTGCAACCTCTTGACATGTCTTAGCTCAATTCAGTATTGTTTTTTCCACTGCTAATTATACATCCTTAACTCCATATACTTATATGTGCCATGTGATATCCATTACATATCTACTCAAATTGTCTCCTTATTGACTGCAATACTTTCACAACTGACATTCTTTAGAAAAAAAATGGATTTGTTTTCTGTTTTTCAGTGGTTCACACATAGAGAACTGGCACTCCATACTGAGGAATGGTTTAGTAGTTGCATCAAACACAAGACTACAGGTAAAATAGTGCTTTCATAAATGCCTGAATATCAGTAAAACCCAGTAAAATCATTTTTATTGAAAGTTACAAGCATGTTTAAACATAGAGGCAGAAAAATGAGAAAAGACATGGACAGTGCATGCAGAAACTGTGTAGCATGATGTTATCACAAAAGTGAGAATGATACTGTTTTTAGGTTTTTCATTTTGACTATGTTCTTTTTTTCCCCATAGTAAGACTACAGCTTAATGTTATTATCAGATGGATAATTGTCTGCTACCTCAGATTACCAGTATTGTCATAATTTTTGGAATAAATTGATCAAGGTCTTTACTTCTAGATTTTCCTTGTACAGTATGTGCATCCCTTAATCTTTGGAATGTTTTTACTGAGTATAGAACAAGACTAGAAACTGTACAAGAAATATTTTTTAATTGACCAGTAGATACAGTAACTGATTTAACAGTTGATATCGGCACAGTGTCTTCTTTATTAAGTGTTATATTATATATATAAATTCACAATGATAAACCAGGAATTAACTGGATTTGCAACAGTTGTAAATGTATTTACAGCAAAACAAACTAACAGCTGTACATGGTCTGTATTAATACTAACCTATAAAATACATTTTTAACAATTTCTTTAAGTTTGGATGGGCAGGAAATAAATGAAAAAACTTGAGTTATGATTAAAGTGTTCAAAAACTCATCACTGTTGTAACCGACTGCCTTTTCAGTTCAGATTTGTCCTTTCCAACATACATAATTTACAACTGCCCATATTCACTAAATGAATGCACACTGTCCTCATTTCTAATTTAATCCAGCAAATGATGCAGAGAAAAAATGTAATTATTGGAACAAGGCAAATCTTTGCAGGCAACATTTACATTTTAAAGGTTTAATGTACATTATAGATATGCCACTGCTTATCAAGAATTGGATGCAAGGAGGTTTGGGGTATCTATTCATAGGAGAATAAATCTATTTTTTAGAGAACAATGAGAAGCAATTATTCTAAGAGAATTTAAATTTAGGAATGTGTTGATAATGGATGCTGTAATCCTTTTGAAAACAAAAGTGTAACTAGGGCACACTATAAAGAATGCAGGTAAGATAATTTGAATAAAACTCCAAATTTTACAAACTCCTTTGTGGAGTTTATTTTGTAGCTAGTAATACATCAATGCTTTGTCATTCACTTTAAAAAAATCATTTAAATGTATTCCTATTTTTCATGTCGGGTATTATACAACACTAGCTGTGTGCAAACTAAACATGCCAAAAAATGCTGACAAAACACTCATCATAAGTTAATTGTTTTGTTCAAAGTATTCATTTAACTTTCAGGACTTATTTAGAAATACTTATCATACTGTAGGCACAGTCAAGTAGAACTTTTATCATAAACCAGCAGCAAATCTCTTAAGAGTGCAGGTAATTGAGTACAGATGAAGAAGAAGTAAAAATTAAAATTCCAGTAATATATCAGTCTCACAAACTAATCAAGTTATTTAAAGTCCTAAAACAAACATCAGACACTGAATACTCTCAGATGAACACCTGCATGTCTCCTTGATTCACACAATTACTTTTATAGTGTCTTTATTGATTGTAGTTAACTTTCAAGAGATACTGTACCTGGACAAATCAAAATTCCACTTCAACTGAAATAAAGAATAGCTCAATTGCTGAGTTAAGATTTATATTTATGAAGTTAAAATGTAAACAATATCTAAGAGACTTTTGCTTTTATTACTGAAAAAGACAACAGAAAGTATGTTTTCGGAGAATGAAGTAATCAATCAAGAGACTGTTCTAATGTTCCATTATGATTGTGTAGCTTCATGGAGCCATCTATGGAAGTGGAATCTATCTCAGCCCATTGTCAAGCATTTCCTTCGGTTACTCAGGTTGGTATGATGAAGCTTGTCCTTTGACAAATCTCGGAATACAGGAACATAATTCTGTATTGACTGTTAAGTTACTGGTATAATACAAGTTTAGCAAGTTTAGCAGTTTAATCTGTCAAGACCAAACTTAGTTTTTGAATGAAAAACATTGGGATACATAAATAACGTGTTTAGTGACAGTCCAAAACTACTTCACAAAAGAAAGATTTAAGTCACACACTGGAGTGTGTGGTAAAAATGATTTATTTTCATTATTAATGGATATCATATAAGAAATTAAATTATGGAGAAGCTGTGGATCTTGACAGAACACGATTAAGTGTGGTTAATTTTGATATTTAATGTGTGTTTAATTTTTATTAGCTTTGATTTTGAAAATGCTCCTTATGAACTTGTAGGGATGAACAAAAAGCAGCAGAAAGTGACTTCTAAGGATGATGCTGCATCAAACAGTAAGGCCAATGTGAATGGACAGGTGAGATACAGTATACATATTTATATGTAACAGTTCATTGGGAGAAGACTGCAGAAATTCAAGCCCCATTCACTTTTTTATTTATACATACAATTGCAGCCATTCAAAGTGCGCGGTACAGACACGTACCGCAGGTAATTGGCTGCGGTGTCGCGTATCATGACGCAAGATCACGCTGGGTACCGCGGTACGTGATTGGTTGACCGATAGGGGCACTCGTGGTCCGTTGGTCTGTCGTAGAAAGACTTACTGTAAAAGTCTTTACTGTGCCCGTTGTAGATATTGAATTTTACCACTGAAGGGAAATCTTAGTAGCTGAGCATAAAAAGAATAGGAGCATACTGTAACGCGTGTGAAGGCCATAAACGATATTAATTATGGAACATAAACATACAGTATATAGCTGGTCTTGGTACACAGCAAAGAGTGTATTAAAGGATAACACGCGTTTGCGATTTAAATCAGAACACGATTTAAATCAATATAAATGTTTATATTTTAACGCATACTGTCCAGCCTCCATTTCTCTATAAAAATTTACTCTGTTGCACACACACAATAGAAGCAGGAAGCAGAAGCAGGGACCGTTGTCAGAAGGGAAGAAGGTGACTATTCATTGTTATCAAAAATGACTTAGAATCGATCATGTTGTGATATTTTGAAATATAAAAGTCAATGGATTGTCCATAATATCGCTATTCTATTTTTTCGAAGAAATGTTTGTTAAAAGAAAAGTCCAGCACCAGCTGGATTTGAACACACAACCTACCAATTGTTAGTCAGGCACGTAGACCAGTAGGCTACAAGACAACTCACATGAACAGGGAGGCGAAACAGCCCTACACAGCCCTGTCGCAGTACATGAATATAATCATACCGTTATTAAATTCTTTAGATACGCGATTTCATATTATATTGGCAGAAAAGCTTAAAACTACCACTTTTTCACATGCTATTTCACATGCTATTTAAATACTTCGATGCTTAAAATCGTTAGGGAGAAATGGAATACCGGTGTGTATTTTTCCTTTAAAGTACCGATTCCTGGAATCTGACTGGCTGACACCCTTCTGAAGTGGTTCCATAAAATCTGGCATACGGAAAAGAAAGCGTTGATAAATACAAGTGTCTTTTAATACACTCTTTGCTGTGCTCTTGAGAATCCTTGTGATATTTTGAGCTCTAGTTGAATGATAAGTGTCGCATTTTAAATCATTTTTGTAGTTAGAAATTATGAAACACCCCGGTTAAAAGCAAGGACGTTTTTATGCCCGTTGAAGTAAAACAAAATGCCTGACAAAGTATGGCTTGGACAGATTCCAAGTGCTTGTACAAATGTGCTAAAGAAATTATACTTTGAGTATACAGCTTGTCCAAAGTCATCCATTATTAATACTATTAGTAATATCTTCAGTAAAGGCTTTGATGCATAAATATTTCTGATAAAGGTAGGTTGTGTACTTTTGTCCAACTGAGCAATCTTGCTTTCATAAAATATACCAACATTTTAATGACTGATGATTAACATGCTGTAATACACAGTTCAAAATTAAAGGCTCAAATGCTGTACATGAGAGGTTAAGCTCCCCCTGGCGGTTTTACAAGGTGACGCCGGATAGTTTCTGGCAGAGCGTCAAATGACGCGCGATTAACCACGTGACACTGCGTGATACCGTGTGATACCATGTGATACCTCACCCATTTTGAATGGCTGCATCTGTACATTTTTAAGATGTATCTAAATTTGATGACTGATGATTTGAGGCATCAGCTTTAGTCATTCTGGGTGTGTTCACAGTATTGATGTCAGTAGTTTGCTGAAAATAGGCACCTGATCTATTAGAGTGTTGTGAAGATGAGCATATGGATGCAAGTCTTTTATGTCCCAACCAGACTGTGTAGATACTTTTCAAAGGTGATGTAAGTTTTTCTTTTCCTTAAAGATGCAGTACTTACTACTGTATCTTCATGTATACATACAGTATCTTTCTAAAACAATATGTTTTTAGAATAGTATTTGGTATTAACACCGTGTCTTGTACATTTGGCATACTGTCTTCTGGAGCATGTTGTGTGGAACTTCAATTCATTTTGCCCGCTTTGTGTTTCCAGGAATGGACACTAGCAGTAGAGCCTGAGCCCAAATAAACTGATTATTTTTATACTGTCTTTCAGTGTGTAATGAAAGCTCTATCACTCTAAGCAAGATTCTCAAATTGTAAATTCGTTTGCAATTAATTTTGCAGCTCCATGTTTACCAGTGCTTCTATAGATATTTAACCATTGCTTAATGAGATCAGCTCTCATTTTAACTGATCTTCTTGTTCTATTCATTTAAATGTATTGGAATATGTACTTATTTTCTGCTATTTTGTTGCACAGTCACAGAAAAAGGGACAGCATCCACAGTTTTTGCAAAGCCGTAATTTGAAGTGCATAGCCTTATGTGAAGGTATGTTCGTGTTTCAGTCTTGATTTTACATGTAGTTTCTAATTGGATTTTATTAATTTAAAGGAAAAAAGTATTGAATAAATGAATTATGTTTTTTTTTGCAGTTATTACTTCTCCTGATCTGCACAAGCATGGCGATATCTGGGTAGTTCCAAACACAGATCATGTCTGTACCAGATTTTTCTTTGTGTAAGTAATGTGTTACTGAGATTTATTCATTTTCCTCACAACAGATAAAACCAAAGTAGGTTGATTTACTTGCAGGGTGAACCCAAGCAATGCCTGCAGTATTCTTTAATAATTTTTTAAATCATTTTATTTTTAAATCATGCCTGTTATTCACACTAATCTACAGTGGTGCACATAAGAAAAAAAATTCTCAGTTCACTGAATTAAAAAAAAACATAATTTAAAATAGATATCAAACAATAACACAGAAATTGTGGGGAAAAAAACTCCAAGCAATCATCATCACACAAATTTTGCATTGGATATAAAGTCCTTCAGTTCAGTGTCATATGCACAAGCGCAATTAAATGTGTATTTGCATGTATTTGTATTTGGTCCAATACAAAGACATTAAGGAAACTTAAGCTTGTTCCACTTACAGAACCCACAACGTTAGAAAGTGCTTCTTATTCTAAGTTTAGTCTACGTAAGTACATTTGTAGTTTCCACTTGTGTGCTTCGGTTTTGATCTTCAAAGTTGATCCTACAGTACATTGAGTTGACTTGAAGGATTTTAAATGCTTGAATGAGGTCCACTTTTCTTTTTCATACTATAAAGGTTCAGGTCTTTTAGCCTGTCAGTGTAAGACTTTCATTTAAGACTAGCAGTGTATCTGGTTTCTCTTCTCTCTTGTGATTCCAGAGCAGCAATATTTTTTATGTAATATGATGACACCCATTGTACAGAATATTCTCAATTTCTTAACTCTTATTAGCTACATTGTGGTCACACAATGGAAAAAACAGTATTTGTGGATAAGTAAAACACTCCCACTGCCACTATCTCAGATGTGGATGATGAATTTTATGCTATTTATTCTAGCTAATATTTCCTTCTGGAAATTCTCGTGCTGTAGCCACTGCTGTCTGAAACTATTACATACTGTACAGTTGATGGATCAAATAGATACATGTGACACTCCAGGGACAATGTGGTGACCCTCTGTTTTCTGTGTGTCCCTCACAGAACTGGTTTTATGGTTTCTCTATACAAGTCTGCTAATTGTTGAGGTAGAACATCTCATTCTCCAGACAGCTTTTCTAGGTAGGCTGCATTCTGGGGATCGGCTATCCAATTCATGCAGTACATTAATTTAAAAAAAATGTCATCACTTGAAGGGATACAGTACATTTCATATACTGCTTCCTGTTAGGGTACTGTTATTTTGGAATAAAGGGGAAAAGTTTTTAAAATCTTCCTCTTTTTAATTTTTAAAATAGTGCTATCCTTGAAGCTATGCTCTTTTTAAAGTTATTTTAACACAATAATGTTAGGTTCACATTTAAAAAGTCACAGCTAAGTACACATATTACAGCCCTTTCGAAAAGCTGTCTTACCATACAGCAGCCCACACACACTCAGTTATATAATTCTCCCTTATATATAAATATACTTTTCAAAATTTTCTTTTGCTTATTTCCATCTGACATATACTGTAACAGTCACTATTAATTATGAATCAACACTAAAATATTTACTATAAACAAAAGGTGAAGATCCATTGACTGATATGGATGAAGTCTGGGTAAAGTTACCAAAGCTTATCTGGATTATGTTACCAAGACTGGACCTAAGGGGTTGATGACTCAGTAGGAAGAATAACTAAAATGTGAACAAAAACCTGTTTGTTTCTATTATTTTTTAAAATAATTTGTTTTTATTTTTTCTATTTTTTTATCATACACACTTTTACAATATTTTTATTTAAGCTATTTTCACAGCTGTCAACAAGTAATAGGTTTATCCCATGCTGAAAAAAAGAAGAAAGAGAACACAACGTTTCGGCCGTGGAGCCTTCTTCAGGTGTCTTCAGGTGTGAAGACACCTGAAGAAGGCTCCACGGCCGAAACATTGTGTTCTCTTTCTTCTTTTTTTCAGCATGGAATAAACCTATTACTTGTTCCTTTGCTGCCTACGCATACTGTTGCAGCTACCCACCTGAACTGCTGTCAACAAGTGTTACATTTATTAATAACATTAATTTAAATATGAACTGGCCATTAGAAAATGTGAAATTAAGACTCTGGGACTGAGAAATGTTCATAAATTACCAATATTTGTGTTCAAAAATATAAATTGATAAATGTAGCTTCAATAAATCACCTTGGATAAAGCATCTGTTTATGAAAATAATAATGAAAGTGAATTAATAACCTAAAGTTAGGGGATGTATTCCTTTGAAGTAAAAACACCTTTACTTGTCTTTCAGATATGAAGATGGGCAAGTTGGTGATTCAAGCATCAACACGCAGGACCTCAGTATCCATAGGGAGATACTTCGAGTCATAGGCAATCAAACTGCAACGGGATAGAGAATCATGATGAATTTGCTGCCTGAAAAACACTTTCTTCAGTTTCAAAGCTGGATTTTGATCTGAAAAAGTGAATTTATCTAATTTGTAACACATGAAACACTCTTATCAAACATTTGTATGTTTGAAATCTAAAATAAGAGCTACACTGTTTATACCCCTAGTACTTTAACAATGTCATTTATGTGAATGTGACTTAAGAAGATAGTACGATTTTGAATAAGAAGTTTATAAACTATAGAAACTAAGAAAGTCATAGCCATTCAGGAATTTACAGTTTGAGTAACAATCTACTTACTATTTTTAGCAAAAATTGAAATTGGTAATACACTTTCTTTCACCATTTTGAACCTTCTAGTTGTTTGGCCTGTTTGGGAAATGTTCCCTTCTTCCTGTGAAATACAATTCCAAAAAACAGACCTTCCTGTTTTATTCATGAGAGAGTTTTTTTTAATTGCAATCCACTTGTCATCAATTTGAAGGCATTAATATGCACTTTAATTGAATTTTGTGTATAACATAATAAATGTTAAATGAAATGCTGTGTAAATGCTTTTATCCCCCACATGTTGCTTTTTAATAATGAAAGATCCTTAATTTGGCATTTTACTCTTAACAGTATATAATGTTTGTGGATCCTTTGAATCAAAGAATGTAAAATCCAACCAAAATTCTGAGTGACAACAGAAAATGCTGATGAGATACTAGAAAGGTTTTTGTCACAAAGTGGTATGGAAGTTAAGTGTATTCACCATTCACCTTTGGGATCTGGCTCTGGTGTTGTAAGATAATGCTGGTGATATAAATGTTTTTGGTACTCATGATCTGAGGTCTCACCCTACCTCTTTGATTTCCTTCACATGTGCGTAAAGAAATAAGACCAAGAATTAATGGTTGCTGCTTTGTATTCCAGGAGCAGCTGGTGTACAGAAACTGGTCAGCGAATCAGTTCTTCCTTTGCTGCTTGATACTTAACTTTTGTCAGATTTTTCCCTTTTCAAATGGGAAACAACAAGGAAGAATGCACACTGTTGAAGAGCTCTCTGAACTTATTATGATTTGAATTCTCTAGAAGTGTACAGTACATTTTCAGTTATCTCTTAAAGGTTGGCACCCAAGTACTGTTTTTAGTAATACAGTTAATATTGGATGACGTTTCCATTTTTAAATAGTAAATACATGTAGAATTGTCCTCTTAGATTTTTGGCATTTGTCTGTTTGTGCTGTTCTATAAAATATTAGTTCATGAATGAGTCCATGCCCAATCCAGAAAGAACATTTTTGTTTGCCATTTGTGAAGTGGAATAATATGCCTAGTTGACACTACAAATACAAAGCCACTTTAAGAAAATATAGTTACCACAGTCTCATTAATGGGGAAGATATCAACTTATGTTTCTTAGAACAGGCATCTTTGAAAAGTGTACACATTTACAATTATTTTACTTTTTTTATTCTCTAACAGTTAAGTCTTGCTGTTTTATTGGTGTCTCCTATGGATGTCCATATTTCAACATAACTTTACGGGTCTCACTTGTATTGGGAAATTCACATTTCGACTATGAGGTTTAGGCACAGGCTTTCCTTTTATTTGAAAACATTACTTGTTTCATGGTCACTGACTGAATTTAAATACATCTGATATCTGTAATTGTTCCTGTTTTTCATGTTAATGTTATTTTAAACAGACTTCAGAACACAGAACTAGTTTTTGTAAGAGATGTTAAAGGTTTTTTTAGATTAAGCAATTAAGCAATAAACTTAAAAGTATATTCAAAATTAATATATTTGGGGGAGATAAAAGTAATATATGTATATTTGCTTGTTACCCAAGTTTGTCAAGTTTACTTTGTCCCCAGCATTAAAAATGACAAAAATGATAGTACAGAATTTTCTGCACTGATGTAAAAATCTCCAAATCTTTAAGTCTCAGAATATTTGGACTTCAGACACTTTGGAATTCTTTATTTAATTAATAGTTACATTGAATTAATCTTAGATTCAGAGTTTATTCAGAAAGCCTTCTTTGTTTGAGTATACAAACTAAGGCTGTTTAAAAATAACAAATACAACTGTAAATTGGAAAATTTAAAACAGTAATGTGCAAGGAGGAATATCCTGTTGCTATTTTGTTTTCATGTTTGTGACATTGATGTATCGGTTACAGGCATTGTTCTGTATTATTTCTGGAAATAAAATGTGTAGCTTTACTTGAAAACATTTTATGTTCATTCCCTAACACATAAATGTTTATTAGTGATATGTAAATCAGGAGGAGTAAATTCAAGAGTTTGAAATTGTACTAGGTTCATCAATTAGTGTTTAATATGTTAACTGCTTTCTCCAATTTTGCCATGACTGTTATGTTTTATTACTACTATACAATGTTTTTAATAATTACATATTAAAAAAAAATCAAATTATGTTAGAAAGAAAGTAACAACATTGCAGTTTAATTAACACTGAAAGGTCAGTTTTTGCTTCTATTTATTATTAATATTTTGATGCAAATTACATATTTCGGTCACATTGGACTTCATCATCCAATTTCACCTGGCACGTCTTGCTGTAGACTCTGTTTAGTTTGTTATATTCTAAAAAGCATTATTTGTTTAATCACCAAACACTATAGAGATATAGCATACTAGTTACATTTTCTTGTAGGAAATAAATTCTTAGTGGGTTTTCCTCAATGTGTGAAGTTTTCATCATACTACAGATTCCTTGACTTTACAAGCTAGTGCACTTGACAACACCTGATCATATTTTAATGCATACGATTTTAAAATAAAAACATTTTGTAATTTAGTCCTGTCAAACTGCAAAGGTTTTATTTGATAATATGGACACGTTAAACTATTTTAATGTACATACAGATAGGTTTTAAAGCTAATCTGGCTTCTGTTAAATGGAAAATGGAATAAAAAATGTTAACAGCTAATCTGTACCTGAAATGTATTGACTTAGTACTTAAAGGAAAATAAGGCAAAGCTTGAATGAGAGGGAGTTATCAGTGATTTTTTTGTGCACTCATCTGGACCCCGTTTCTTTTATGTGCCTTTTTCCATCTACTTTCAGTGTGGTGTAATAGTATCTTCTTTATGTATCAGATCTCTTTATATAAGAAAAATCTGCACTAAAAAGTATTACATCTACCAGTGACACCAAAACTACAGACTCATATATATTGATTACCAACATGAAAGTATCACATTAACATTATCATAAGCAAATTGGAACAATATTGCTTTTATTCAGTTTTCATGGAATTATGATGAATGGTTTTTACTTTATTTTCTTTTGTATTTTCTGCACAATATATCGAAAATATTCTGCTACTTAGCCTTTCGTGCCTTAGAAACAGAGTAATGGCAAATTTGACAGTACTGTATATAATGTAAATACTGCCACAAAAAAATACGGAGGCCAAATATTTTCTGTATTGTTTTTACAGCTTTTTTTCTTTTGCAAATGAATCAGCTTTTCTGGCTTTTTACTAGTGATGGAAATAGTAGCTTATGTATGTTTACTTTCAATAAACTCGATTTGTTTAAAAACATTTGTGATGACTCAAAAAATTATTCATAATATGTAATTCCCCCTGCTCGTTGTTCAGTGTTGAATTCAAATGTATTTTTTAATCCACATTAGTCAGACCAGTTTCTTTCAATCAGGAGTGCCTTCAATGTTGGATACACATGTTACGTGTTATGTTAACACATATAACCTAGAATCAGTTAGATCCTTGCTTTGAGGTCTCCAGAGGCTCCACAAGCACCTCTTCTGAAAATCAGTAAATCTTAGGCAGGGAGACCGCTTTGCTTCAACTTAACTGCTTTGGAGAGCACCAAGAAAGCAAGTCATAGTTTAATATCTCTTTGAGCATGGTAAAGTGGATCTTTCAGAAGTGCCAAGAATGGGTAAAAATTACACTAAGCCGGTGTTCGAAGTTAGTAGAGACTTGCCCAAAAAGACTCAAGAGCTGCCAACCATGTTTCCACCAAACATTGAGTCCATGGATCCAAATACCTAAACAATAGATTTCAATCGTTAAGTGATTGCTGACAATAAAATGTTACACGTCTCACCTTAAGAAAACTCTTCAGTCTGAGCATTCAGGTTTTTATAAGGCATTGTTTGAACTTTCTTTTGATATACTTTTCTTTAGTTTTGTCTTTAATAATTTGTGTGAACAGCAAAATGGAATCTAGGAGATATACACAGCTGTAGAACTACAATAGAAGGAGTCTGTCTATTCTGGTGCTCTGAGTCTACAAGGTTTCTGTCTTCACATTTTATAGAATTTCACGTTCTTGTTTCATTGTCCTCTAGACAGGCACTACTTCTGCTAGGGTTTCGTGCTTACTTGTCTTAATCCCAGATTGTTTTGTGTTACCTCAGACCTAGTCCATAGGGTTCCTGTATTCTGTGTATTTTTGTTACAGCTGAGTAATTGTTTACTTGAACCTGTGAGAAAAACTTTTTAATTCAATCATTTTAATTAACTCCCTGAAGCTGCATATTCCAAGGTATGTATACTCAGCATCAAAAGAGACTCATCACTCTATGAATGTGTTTTTAGAAAAAATAAAGCATACATATTTAGGATATTATGCAAATACTTTAGCCATTATTTTGATTCATTATTCTTAACTGACTATGATACACCAGAGAGACTTTGACTTCTACAGAACTAAATCACATCATTAGTGGAAAAGTTGATTAGTAACAGGTGTTTGATTCTGCTGAGTTTTAAGCCTGGTGAAAAGCAAGAAACACAAACACAGTGTCCCATGCTTATAAATAAAAAGGCCTTCTTGACAGTGGTATGTTGAATGAACTGGCACTTGCTGTCTAAAGTTTCTGCGACCTCTGGTTTCTAACATGTCAGGGAGTTATAGTTATAGCCAAACATAGTTTTTAAATGATACAGTAAATCATGAAATGAGGCTTATCAAGGAATCTCTCTTAGATTGACAGGTGTTTGTGTTCCATCTTTGTGATCATTTTTACAAAAGACAGTGCATGAACTGTACAGATATCAGTTCAGGAAATGGAAACCAACAGGTGAAGGTTCAGGGGGAGAAGCTGGGGGTCATTCAGTTTTCTCTTTCCTATTTAAATATCTAAAGTTTTGAATTCAGGTTTCTTGAGTTCTGAGCACCAGACCTACTGTATATTGGTTTGCATGCCTATTCTCCGCCACCCTCGAATGACCTTCTTCTTCTTCAGTATCTTGAAGATTCTCTTCACTGTTCATTTTCTGCTGTTTTGCCCCATCACCCTCCTGAGATTCAATGTAATCCACCTCTCTCGCCGGTCGCTGACATTTCTTCTTCTCGTATCCAGCCTCCTGGATTACACCACTCTTAATCCCGCTGCACCACCACGGATATAGCGACTCATCTTTTGTAAAGGAGTGGCCTCTCTCTAAACTCCTCAAGTCACTTTTCGACCAATCTATTCCTATTCCACTTCAGTCTGACCATCTAGGCCCTTTTCTACTTTTATGCAGTTCCATCTCAGCTTAACCAGTCCTTCCTCCTTCTCTCTCCACTGCAGGTTCTTCAGATCTGCCCTCTGAAAATTGGACAGCTCCTCCGCCTTCTCCTCCTGCTGCATAGCCACCCAGCGGAAAATCTAATTTTCCCAGAAGGTTTCTCAAATTTTCTCGAACCCCTCTCTCATTCTGCAACTGAGATCAATTCCAGTCTGCGCACGCTTGAAAGTTCCTTAATTTCAACTCTGCCTCCTACAACAGCCCCAAGCATCTCCAGTCTCCCTCCCCATCCCTGTGTCAAATTTCACCCTCAGCACACCTACTGCCTCAGGCTCTCTGGCTGCACCCACAGTTCATCTTCATGCTCGCGCTCCTCATTTCCACCACCAGATTCTCGAAGGTAAAGATGTCAATCTTGTTTATCTCTAATTAGCCAGCTCTGAATTTATTGATTACTGATGAATGGATTGTAGAGATCTTGCTGTTAACCCTAAAATCCTGGACCCCATGTCTTCTCAAAAATTGAACCCTTGGGAAATTTTAGTGTCCTTAGAGCTCACGCTTGCAGGACTTGCGCTTCTACAGCTCACTCCAGCTCACTCCAGCTCATTCTGCTCTAGATCTCCCGCATCTGCCTCTTCCTCCACCTCTTCTGTTCTCTGACCCCCCTCGTTTCCTGCGTCTATTCATTCTTCTGTTCCTCCATCTCGTTCCTCATGTTTGGACAAAAATGGATGCCCAATTAAATTTTTTTGTCTAAACAGATTTGTAATAATTTTAACCATTCTTCCTGTCCAGCTAAGGTATGCCCATTTGTAACTTTGCAGCATTACCCACACTACACTCATCTGTCCCACTGCTGGAAAATGTCCATACACCCATCTGTATTCCCGTCCTGGAACTCACTCTTTAGGATCTTCCAGTCCCCCTTCTTGTAAAGTACTTTTAAGATAGCCTACAAAATTGATTTTGTACTGGCCTATCTTCAATTCCACCTTCATCTTATTCTTGTCCTAACCTTCGTTCCTCTACTGCTGAACCTGAGATGATTGCTGCCTTGATTCAAGCTGAGCTCTGAAAAGGTTTTCTCATTGGCCCCGTCCTAGAGCCTCCTTTTCGTCATACCAGATCAACCCTATTGATATTGCTACTTGTAAGGTTTCCTGCAAGAAAAGCCTTACCACTTTAGATACAAGCTGCCTCATATTTGCTCCCTCATCTCTCATTTTCAGAATTCGAATTCTATTACTACTTGCTGTCCTTGTTGGGGCATTTAATCATGTTATCTGCGTTATACCTCAAGGCAAATCTTTCTCTCTCGACTTCTCATTTTTTCTACAACTGTCAGTCTTTCCCAATGCCCAGGTTGCTATATCAGCTGACACACTAAAGTTATCAGAATGTGCCATCTTTTTTATTCCACCACTGAAATGGCCTCTTTATGTTTTACAATGATTGGTGTTCTGCTCCCCAAGATCTGTCTCTCTTCATTGATGCTTCCGCTCAGTTTTGCAGGTATATTTGATGTACAATGCTTTTGTAGTTTCTGGACCTCTCAAATCCAGGAGCTCTCTCTCCATGTGATATCCTCAGCCCTTCAGGAACTCTACCCTGCTGCCTGCAGTTGCTGTGGATGCCTGTTGATGGGAAACCAATTTTATTTCTTTGTGATAGCAAATCCACTGTTTTCATTATCAATAAAGGAAGATCCTCCAACTCCCCTTCTGATTTTAAGGCTCTTTCACCATCTTACCATGAATTATGTTACCCAGAACTTCCTCGTCAGAGCTGAACACCCCCTGGCCTTTGCAATGCTGCAGCACTGGACGCACTTTCCCATTTGCAGATACCCAAATTCCACAACCTGATGCCCAACATAGCTCCTTCTCTTCTTCAACTTCTATTTGGCTCAAATTAAATCTCTCCACCCAGCTTCAATCAACACGTTACTGCATGTCTGCTGCTTTAGTTCCATCTACAGTACCTACATGACCTAGTCTTCTGCCTGGACAGCACACACTAACTACTGTCCATCCACCAGCCGCCTTCTTCTCCATTTAACCTCACTATTCTCACTGTCTTTCTCCAGGTGCTACAGACCTTACCTCTCTGGGATTCAGTTCCACCTCATGCTCCAGTGAATTGTACGTCCTACACTGCTACCTATTCCAGCAATCCATCTCACGCTTCATGGAATCCAAAGACAGCTCCTCCAATTGTTTCTTCCAGGAAAACTGTCTCTTCCGACATCCTCTTCATTTCAACTTTCATGAGATTGTTGTACCTCCTATGAGGATGCACTTATTGATGCAATGTGTTTGACTGCCCTTTTCAGTTTCTTAAGAGCTGCAGAATTGACCGATTCCTCTGTATCCCGTTTTCTAGAATCGGGTCTTTGACTCGTCTTGTATCACAGACTCCCACTTCTTTCTTTTTTTTATGCTGTTCTTAACCGATCCCTTTCACTGTGTACATTTCAGTAACCAGGAACTGGTTTTCTCAACAACTGTCAGTTTTAATCTCCAATGTTGGCATGAACCCTCTGTTTTACACTCCTCATTCTTTCAGAATTGGAGCCGCCACCTCTGCTGCCCAAACAATCTTGGATACTCAAGTTATTAAAACACTGTGCTGTTTTTCTCCTCTGCAGTCAACTTTTGTATCCACACTGTCCCCTAAGACATTTCAGCTGCTCATTATCCATTGCTAGTATGCCCAGAGTGGGGGCATCTATTCCACAAGGGCCACCAGAGGTTTTCCCCTGAATTGGCATGGTTTTTTCCTCTCCACTGTGCGGTCAGGCTCACACATACACTCTACACCTTCCTATCCTATTCTTTTCTCTTCTTTCTTTTAAGACGCATCGGCACACAATTTGTTTGTCCGCACGGGTGTTAGGACAGAAAGAGTCCATCTTCTGGGGGTAAGTGAAGCTCAATTCCCTGATCTCAGGATGACACCGCCACCATGAACCTTCTGGGAAGGTTCTCACAGCATGAGCCAGAGGGGAGTCCTCTGAGGGCCTAGCCCAGTTGAGAGGCAGTGCCAAAGCGAGTCAGGGGTCTTTTTTCACTTCCTTCTCAAGCAGCTTTCTCTTCATTCTCAACCCCTAGGGCAGCGCCTCTCAAAGTGATTCCTCCAGTCAAAGGGTTCTTTCGCTTTCCCCTTTAGGGATTCGTTTCCAGTTGCAAGGCAGCACCTTTCATGCAACTCTCGGTGAGTTTCATGCCCTGGAGGCAGCCAAGTCAGCCAACCCAAACAGACCACTTGTGTTCCCCACACGGTCCAGGTGCTACTTTCTTCTACTTTACTAACCCCAGCTTCTCCCCTTGAACTACTGTATAAGGAGACAGATGAATAGTCATCGTTTGCAAGTCAGATGAGGGTTCCAGTTACCCACGATGATACAATAGAATGCAATGGTTTAAGGAACATCTCAGAAGGACTTGCCATCAGTGGTACAAAGTCCAATTGAGTGATAAATTAACATTTTGTGTACACAGCTCTGCAGAATGATAAGATAATTATTATCATTCAACAGACAAGTCCACACTGATGTGGATTTTAGACTCTCTTATAAGTAGTGTGTTTTGGGACAAACAGGACATCGTAAATCGGTTCCATCTTGACACCCCCAATTAAAAACTGATCAATGCCTCTTTGTCTCAAGCCCCAGAGGTAGGACAGTTGTGGAGTGGCACCCTAACTGGAGATCATTAGTCAATAATCTAGAATTACCAACTACTGATGAACCTGTGTGGGTGGGCAAGAATTCTACACCCAATGTTGCTACAACCAATCACCAACCATTGCTATGCAACTTAAAGTGTGCAGTACAACAATGGAAACATGCTCTCTTGCACTCTTTCTCTCCAAACCTGGCAAACTAATAAACCATATGGTTAGGGCAACCATTGGCAAGTATGATAATCCAGGCTGGAGCATCTACAGTAGTTGGCATAGAACTCAACTTGTGATGGCAACATGACTACATATCGCTACATTGATCTGGGACTTTAACTGTTCCCTACAGATTGACAGCATTGAAGTAGGGCAATGCCTGTCCTCATGCGGTTTGTGTAATAGCAGCTTTGTGTATGATGGGAATAGGACAGTTATGGTATGGACTACTATGCTTATGTGTATTTATGGTATAACTACTTATAAGCACCATTGCACATCTGCAGATGCCCTGATTCAATATGTGGAATCTTCATTACTATATTATATTTTAATATTACAGGAGAATGACAGAATCCCTCTATATTTTCAATGGTAACTACACACACAACTCACCTATAACTATCATGCTAGACACCCTGTTGATGACAAATGTTCATAAATGCATAATTGACCTATACTTTGTGTTCAATAAAATGTCAGTTATCCTGCTACAAAATACTGTATTGTGGTTTTCCCACTAAATTTGGGAATGTTGCAGCTGTAATCCATTTCTTCTGATGCTCAGTTCTATATTCCAGTAATAACACCACGGTCAGCTATTGTAACATGTTAGTTATATACCGTAAACAAATAAATTGCAATACAGATAACCACAATAATGGACATTTTCTAAGCATTTAAAAGCTGTGAGAAATTACTTGCTGCCCTCAGTCAGATGTGTTGGAAGAAACCACTCGGTCAGGTGACGACTTATGAAAACATGTCTGTGGTAACACCTCTGCTGTCTGGTGACGGAGGACATATCCATTACACTGCATGGCAGCCGTGGGAGGAGCCTAGAGAATGGCAGATGGAATGGACACCTTTTATATGTGAGTTTCTTAGAATTTTTAGAAAGAAACATTCAAATTGGTGAAATTTAAACATTTAAAGTAACCTTGTAACTTTCAGAGAAAGACTAACGTTTGAAAACTGTGCTTTTGAAAGATTCTCAGAGAGGGACTTTAAAACGGATTCAGAGATTTGTTTTCTAAACCAGTAAGCAGCTTAACTGCCTGGTTAGAAAGCAGGAATTGAAGGATGTTCAAATAAGAGCTTAAGCTTTTGTTTTGTGTTCATGATGGTCTTTCACTATTAATAAGAATAGTTTTCTTAATTTATGGCTGGATTTGAGTGCTTTACCTACCTAGACTCACATATTAAAAGATCACTGCTCTGGCACACACTGCAATCTTGACTTTCATTTTAATAATTTTATTAGCATTTAAAGTTCATACATTTCCATAGAGCAATGTAAGGCAGCTTGCTTATATTGTACAAGCAGTGTATTAATTTTTCCCAATATGAAAACCTGAAGTTATAAAAGTAAACAAAAAGGATAATTTACCATATTCCACTATCATATTACACATATTTTTGACTACATACACCATATTTAAGAGTAGCAAAATATACATTTATATACATATATGCCTGGCAATGGTATTCTCCTCCCTAATGATGTTATTTTTTGCAGCAAAAATTGTACACTTTCATTAGTAAAAAGTTAAATTTCAGAAAAAAAAACTGGAAAGAAAAATCAAAAACCATTGTTAACTGCATATTACCACTGTATTAACCCCCTGTACATTTTTGTTGAAAGCACATTTGCAACAATTACAGCTGTGAGTTTTGTTGGGTAAGTCACTACCACCTTTGCATACTGGGGTCATGTGATTTACACCCATTTTTATTTGTAAATTTGCTCAAGATATATTAGTTGGAGTTTACTGAAACACAGTTTTTAGACTTTGCCAAAGATTTTCAGATTCAAGTCATAACGTTGACTGGGTCGGTAAGAGATATTTATTTTTTCTTGTTAAGCCACTCAAGGGTAGCTATTACCCTTTGCTTACCCTATTCCTTTGAGTTACTGTGCATTTTTAAACAACATTCTGGTCTCTAGCAGACAAACAGGTTTTCATCTGAAGTGTCCGTGTACTTTGTACAATCCATTTTGCTCTCATTCTTAACAAGCTGCCTAGCCCTGCTGATTACAAGTAACCTGTTGCATAATGTTGCTACAACCATGATTGACAGTGGACATGAACTTTGTCTTAAATGACCACAAAAACGTTTACCACACATTTGTACTTTTTAATATTTTGTTACAAACTATGTGGGATTTGAGATGGGTACATTTTGTGAAACAACTGGGACATCTTAATTTAACTTTAACTCATGCAAAGACACCGATGTTGAATTTCCACCTAACTTTCCTCCTAGCTCTGGGTTTGGAGGGACAACCTCATCAAGTCAATGTCTGACTCATACGATTCTTCTTCCACTTCTTAATGATCAAATTCACTGCATTCAAAGCCACATTCAGTGTCTTTGAAATTCTTTATATTCTTATGCTGATCTGTGCTTTTTCTACAACTTCATCCCTTGTTGATTTGATATCTACATGGTCATCATGGTTTAATCTTGAAATTCAATGACTGTGGGATTTTACAGAGACAGGCATATTTATTCTTAAATCACATAAACCACTATTATTGCACACAGAGTGCAACAGAGGTCATGCAACTACAATAACTGTGTGACCTATCAATATATGATAACTGTGTGCACCTGAATTAATTTCAGTTTGCACAGCAAAGGGGGTAATATTTATGCAATCAGTTCTGTTTCAAGTAATATTTAGTTTTTTTGTTTGCAGATTATGCTGACAGATTTTGCCCAGAAAATTATTCTTGTTGAGCATTAAAGTTTTGATTAAAATATATACTGTATCTATATAAAAGGTCTTTTGGCCTACAGTCTTATTTTGCAAGAGCATTTTTTCAAAATATATTTTAGAATGTATTACAGTTGAAACTGATCTTCATAAGCATTTATTTCCAATGAATTCCAATGAAGTAGTTTATGGTTTAGCAGTTTAAATAAAAACTGTATCATATTTAAAAATGTGCAATTTAAATGCCGACCAAATATACAGTATTTTAAAATGTAAAGTTTTGCATTATTTTTTTTCATGACATTCTTCCCAAATGCCTCATACATGAATTTTGAAGCATATTACTGAAACAAGTATTATCATATAAATTAAAATATACTGCATAATAAAATACTACTTATTTTGAAATATGTGTTACTTCATATCACTGTACATGTGCATTGTGTAATGTATACCAGTGCTTACAGGCATGCACTGTAGCTTATTTTTTTTCATGTGCTTGAAAAATAGATTAAAATACTATTAGATATAAACAGCACAATACAAGTATATTTATAAGATACATGTTCAGGATACAATTTCATGTATTTCTATTCTCTCAACAGCAGATAACAATATGATTAATATTTCACCTTGAACAATACACATCGGAGACTGATGGAGCTACTACTGCAACTAAACGTGAATAACATAGAAGTTTTGATCTAGGTTCTCATACATGTTATAAGAAATACAAAATTGTTTTTCTTACTTAAACATTTCCAAAATCACATTTTTTTGCCTTTCATTGGATGCTGCATTACTTTTGTTTGTCTTTATTAATCCATCATTGTCTACTGTAAAACAGTTATAATGGAGTTACAAATTAAGTTTAATACAGAAATTACAGAAATATCAGATACATCTGTGCTTGAGATATACTGATTTTAAAATCATTTTACTTACATTTAAGGCACTACATAGAATAAAAGCAGTGAACAGTGTACTTAGTGTACTATCATAACTGATTTTCTTTTAAAAGTTACTGATAGCAGTTTTTACTGTATTCCAAAGGGGAGTCTCAGAAGTAATTAACTTTCAATTTATGTTTGAGCAATTTTCTGCCATTCACAGACAAATGTTCTTTTTAAGTCAAGACTTAAATCGAATTTGCTGATTTTATATTGATAAATTTAAGTATTGTATCCCGAGAGGTGGAAATATGGTGGAATATAGCCTTTCTCACAATGCCACCATTGTGATTCAAAACTTTTGGGCACATTATGGGCAAAATGGCCCAATGGTGTGACCTCTAGCCAACCTGCATAACCTGCAGAATGAAGTAATGAATAAGTGAGTAATGAATGACTGAGTAACTGCCCTTCAGATCGAGTGAAATTGCAAGTGAAGGAAAGGATACGCTCTGCATGGAAAAAGCCACTCCTCTGAGCCAATTAATTAGCTTATGAGACCAGTTGGGAGGAAGAGAATTTCAGGCTATATCTAATATGCCTCTATTATGGAAGGAGGGAGTGAGTTAATGCCCCAGCAACAGACAGGCTTACAGGCCTGTGGGACTTAGTGAGCTAGGGAGGCCTGAGAAAACACAGCTTTGGTTGTACTTAGGGGCATATCACCTGCCAAGCGACCAGGTTTGGCTCAAGAGAAAAGAAACTCCCAAACAGCGGTCTTCAAATGCAAACAAAACTGTATTTATTGCCATCAAAATAGGGATAACAAAAAAAAAACCCTCACAGGAGTACTCTCTACACACCTTCCCTCCAAGACATCCTCTCTCTACTGAGCTCTGCCAGTCACTTTTATAGCCCCTCCTCTCCAAGGATTATCCTCTTAAAGGGACTCGCTCATGTTTTTTAACAGATATTTAACAGATGTAGTAGTTCAGGTGGGTAGCTGCATCAGCATGCGTAGGCTGCAAAGGAACAATAGGTTTATTCCATGCTGAAAAAAGGAAGAAAGAAAACACAACATTTTGGCCGTGGAGCTTTCTTGAGTGCTTTTTTTTGTTTCGTGTTTTGTTTTTCTTGTGTTTTTTCTTCTTTTTTTCAGCATGGAATAAATCTATTACTTGTTCGTTTAACAAAGATGGGCAATTTGATAAAAATAAAGTATTTAATCATCCATAAAAACGTGCATGCAAGAGTTATATATCCACTTAAACAAAACAAATAACCTTACATCTGTTATTTATAGATGGCTCACCAGTAACCTTCATCTTTAAGATTATTTGTGGGATACTACAAACAGGAAATTTTGATTCATTATTCTTAACTGACTATGATACACCAGAGAGACTTTGACTTCTACAGAACTAAATCACATCATTAGTGGAAAAGTTGATTAGTAACAGGTGTTTGATTCTGCTGAGTTTTAAGCCTGGTGAAAAGCAAGAAACACAAACACAGTGTCCCATGCTTATAAATAAAAAGGCCTTCTTGACAGTGGTATGTTGAATGAACTGGCACTTGCTGTCTAAAGTTTCTGCGACCTCTGGTTTCTAACATGTCAGGGAGTTATAGTTATAGCCAAACATAGTTTTTAAATGATACAGTAAATCATGAAATGAGGCTTATCAAGGAATCTCTCTTAGATTGACAGGTGTTTGTGTTCCATCTTTGTGATCATTTTTACAAAAGACAGTGCATGAACTGTACAGATATCAGTTCAGGAAATGGAAACCAACAGGTGAAGGTTCAGGGGGAGAAGCTGGGGGTCATTCAGTTTTCTCTTTCCTATTTAAATATCTAAAGTTTTGAATTCAGGTTTCTTGAGTTCTGAGCACCAGACCTACTGTATATTGGTTTGCATGCCTATTCTCCGCCACCCTCGAATGACCTTCTTCTTCTTCAGTATCTTGAAGATTCTCTTCACTGTTCATTTTCTGCTGTTTTGCCCCATCACCCTCCTGAGATTCAATGTAATCCACCTCTCTCGCCGGTCGCTGACATTTCTTCTTCTCGTATCCAGCCTCCTGGATTACACCACTCTTAATCCCGCTGCACCACCACGGATATAGCGACTCATCTTTTGTAAAGGAGTGGCCTCTCTCTAAACTCCTCAAGTCACTTTTCGACCAATCTATTCCTATTCCACTTCAGTCTGACCATCTAGGCCCTTTTCTACTTTTATGCAGTTCCATCTCAGCTTAACCAGTCCTTCCTCCTTCTCTCTCCACTGCAGGTTCTTCAGATCTGCCCTCTGAAAATTGGACAGCTCCTCCGCCTTCTCCTCCTGCTGCATAGCCACCCAGCGGAAAATCTAATTTTCCCAGAAGGTTTCTCAAATTTTCTCGAACCCCTCTCTCATTCTGCAACTGAGATCAATTCCAGTCTGCGCACGCTTGAAAGTTCCTTAATTTCAACTCTGCCTCCTACAACAGCCCCAAGCATCTCCAGTCTCCCTCCCCATCCCTGTGTCAAATTTCACCCTCAGCACACCTACTGCCTCAGGCTCTCTGGCTGCACCCACAGTTCATCTTCATGCTCGCGCTCCTCATTTCCACCACCAGATTCTCGAAGGTAAAGATGTCAATCTTGTTTATCTCTAATTAGCCAGCTCTGAATTTATTGATTACTGATGAATGGATTGTAGAGATCTTGCTGTTAACCCTAAAATCCTGGACCCCATGTCTTCTCAAAAATTGAACCCTTGGGAAATTTTAGTGTCCTTAGAGCTCACGCTTGCAGGACTTGCGCTTCTACAGCTCACTCCAGCTCACTCCAGCTCATTCTGCTCTAGATCTCCCGCATCTGCCTCTTCCTCCACCTCTTCTGTTCTCTGACCCCCCTCGTTTCCTGCGTCTATTCATTCTTCTGTTCCTCCATCTCGTTCCTCATGTTTGGACAAAAATGGATGCCCAATTAAATTTTTTTGTCTAAACAGATTTGTAATAATTTTAACCATTCTTCCTGTCCAGCTAAGGTATGCCCATTTGTAACTTTGCAGCATTACCCACACTACACTCATCTGTCCCACTGCTGGAAAATGTCCATACACCCATCTGTATTCCCGTCCTGGAACTCACTCTTTAGGATCTTCCAGTCCCCCTTCTTGTAAAGTACTTTTAAGATAGCCTACAAAATTGATTTTGTACTGGCCTATCTTCAATTCCACCTTCATCTTATTCTTGTCCTAACCTTCGTTCCTCTACTGCTGAACCTGAGATGATTGCTGCCTTGATTCAAGCTGAGCTCTGAAAAGGTTTTCTCATTGGCCCCGTCCTAGAGCCTCCTTTTCGTCATACCAGATCAACCCTATTGATATTGCTACTTGTAAGGTTTCCTGCAAGAAAAGCCTTACCACTTTAGATACAAGCTGCCTCATATTTGCTCCCTCATCTCTCATTTTCAGAATTCGAATTCTATTACTACTTGCTGTCCTTGTTGGGGCATTTAATCATGTTATCTGCGTTATACCTCAAGGCAAATCTTTCTCTCTCGACTTCTCATTTTTTCTACAACTGTCAGTCTTTCCCAATGCCCAGGTTGCTATATCAGCTGACACACTAAAGTTATCAGAATGTGCCATCTTTTTTATTCCACCACTGAAATGGCCTCTTTATGTTTTACAATGATTGGTGTTCTGCTCCCCAAGATCTGTCTCTCTTCATTGATGCTTCCGCTCAGTTTTGCAGGTATATTTGATGTACAATGCTTTTGTAGTTTCTGGACCTCTCAAATCCAGGAGCTCTCTCTCCATGTGATATCCTCAGCCCTTCAGGAACTCTACCCTGCTGCCTGCAGTTGCTGTGGATGCCTGTTGATGGGAAACCAATTTTATTTCTTTGTGATAGCAAATCCACTGTTTTCATTATCAATAAAGGAAGATCCTCCAACTCCCCTTCTGATTTTAAGGCTCTTTCACCATCTTACCATGAATTATGTTACCCAGAACTTCCTCGTCAGAGCTGAACACCCCCTGGCCTTTGCAATGCTGCAGCACTGGACGCACTTTCCCATTTGCAGATACCCAAATTCCACAACCTGATGCCCAACATAGCTCCTTCTCTTCTTCAACTTCTATTTGGCTCAAATTAAATCTCTCCACCCAGCTTCAATCAACACGTTACTGCATGTCTGCTGCTTTAGTTCCATCTACAGTACCTACATGACCTAGTCTTCTGCCTGGACAGCACACACTAACTACTGTCCATCCACCAGCCGCCTTCTTCTCCATTTAACCTCACTATTCTCACTGTCTTTCTCCAGGTGCTACAGACCTTACCTCTCTGGGATTCAGTTCCACCTCATGCTCCAGTGAATTGTACGTCCTACACTGCTACCTATTCCAGCAATCCATCTCACGCTTCATGGAATCCAAAGACAGCTCCTCCAATTGTTTCTTCCAGGAAAACTGTCTCTTCCGACATCCTCTTCATTTCAACTTTCATGAGATTGTTGTACCTCCTATGAGGATGCACTTATTGATGCAATGTGTTTGACTGCCCTTTTCAGTTTCTTAAGAGCTGCAGAATTGACCGATTCCTCTGTATCCCGTTTTCTAGAATCGGGTCTTTGACTCGTCTTGTATCACAGACTCCCACTTCTTTCTTTTTTTTATGCTGTTCTTAACCGATCCCTTTCACTGTGTACATTTCAGTAACCAGGAACTGGTTTTCTCAACAACTGTCAGTTTTAATCTCCAATGTTGGCATGAACCCTCTGTTTTACACTCCTCATTCTTTCAGAATTGGAGCCGCCACCTCTGCTGCCCAAACAATCTTGGATACTCAAGTTATTAAAACACTGTGCTGTTTTTCTCCTCTGCAGTCAACTTTTGTATCCACACTGTCCCCTAAGACATTTCAGCTGCTCATTATCCATTGCTAGTATGCCCAGAGTGGGGGCATCTATTCCACAAGGGCCACCAGAGGTTTTCCCCTGAATTGGCATGGTTTTTTCCTCTCCACTGTGCGGTCAGGCTCACACATACACTCTACACCTTCCTATCCTATTCTTTTCTCTTCTTTCTTTTAAGACGCATCGGCACACAATTTGTTTGTCCTCACGGGTGTTAGGACAGAAAGAGTCCATCTTCTGGGGGTAAGTGAAGCTCAATTCCCTGATCTCAGGATGACACCGCCACCATGAACCTTCTGGGAAGGTTCTCACAGCATGAGCCAGAGGGGAGTCCTCTGAGGGCCTAGCCCAGTTGAGAGGCAGTGCCAAAGCGAGTCAGGGGTCTTTTTTCACTTCCTTCTCAAGCAGCTTTCTCTTCATTCTCAACCCCTAGGGCAGCGCCTCTCAAAGTGATTCCTCCAGTCAAAGGGTTCTTTCGCTTTCCCCTTTAGGGATTCGTTTCCAGTTGCAAGGCAGCACCTTTCATGCAACTCTCGGTGAGTTTCATGCCCTGGAGGCAGCCAAGTCAGCCAACCCAAACAGACCACTTGTGTTCCCCACACGGTCCAGGTGCTACTTTCTTCTACTTTACTAACCCCAGCTTCTCCCCTTGAACTACTGTATAAGGAGACAGATGAATAGTCATCGTTTGCAAGTCAGATGAGGGTTCCAGTTACCCACGATGATACAATAGAATGCAATGGTTTAAGGAACATCTCAGAAGGACTTGCCATCAGTGGTACAAAGTCCAATTGAGTGATAAATTAACATTTTGTGTACACAGCTCTGCAGAATGATAAGATAATTATTATCATTCAACAGACAAGTCCACACTGATGTGGATTTTAGACTCTCTTATAAGTAGTGTGTTTTGGGACAAACAGGACATCGTAAATCGGTTCCATCTTGACACCCCCAATTAAAAACTGATCAATGCCTCTTTGTCTCAAGCCCCAGAGGTAGGACAGTTGTGGAGTGGCACCCTAACTGGAGATCATTAGTCAATAATCTAGAATTACCAACTACTGATGAACCTGTGTGGGTGGGCAAGAATTCTACACCCAATGTTGCTACAACCAATCACCAACCATTGCTATGCAACTTAAAGTGTGCAGTACAACAATGGAAACATGCTCTCTTGCACTCTTTCTCTCCAAACCTGGCAAACTAATAAACCATATGGTTAGGGCAACCATTGGCAAGTATGATAATCCAGGCTGGAGCATCTACAGTAGTTGGCATAGAACTCAACTTGTGATGGCAACATGACTACATATCGCTACATTGATCTGGGACTTTAACTGTTCCCTACAGATTGACAGCATTGAAGTAGGGCAATGCCTGTCCTCATGCGGTTTGTGTAATAGCAGCTTTGTGTATGATGGGAATAGGACAGTTATGGTATGGACTACTATGCTTATGTGTATTTATGGTATAACTACTTATAAGCACCATTGCACATCTGCAGATGCCCTGATTCAATATGTGGAATCTTCATTACTATATTATATTTTAATATTACAGGAGAATGACAGAATCCCTCTATATTTTCAATGGTAACTACACACACAACTCACCTATAACTATCATGCTAGACACCCTGTTGATGACAAATGTTCATAAATGCATAATTGACCTATACTTTGTGTTCAATAAAATGTCAGTTATCCTGCTACAAAATACTGTATTGTGGTTTTCCCACTAAATTTGGGAATGTTGCAGCTGTAATCCATTTCTTCTGATGCTCAGTTCTATATTCCAGTAATAACACCACGGTCAGCTATTGTAACATGTTAGTTATATACCGTAAACAAATAAATTGCAATACAGATAACCACAATAATGGACATTTTCTAAGCATTTAAAAGCTGTGAGAAATTACTTGCTGCCCTCAGTCAGATGTGTTGGAAGAAACCACTCGGTCAGGTGACGACTTATGAAAACATGTCTGTGGTAACACCTCTGCTGTCTGGTGACGGAGGACATATCCATTACACTGCATGGCAGCCGTGGGAGGAGCCTAGAGAATGGCAGATGGAATGGACACCTTTTATATGTGAGTTTCTTAGAATTTTTAGAAAGAAACATTCAAATTGGTGAAATTTAAACATTTAAAGTAACCTTGTAACTTTCAGAGAAAGACTAACGTTTGAAAACTGTGCTTTTGAAAGATTCTCAGAGAGGGACTTTAAAACGGATTCAGAGATTTGTTTTCTAAACCAGTAAGCAGCTTAACTGCCTGGTTAGAAAGCAGGAATTGAAGGATGTTCAAATAAGAGCTTAAGCTTTTGTTTTGTGTTCATGATGGTCTTTCACTATTAATAAGAATAGTTTTCTTAATTTATGGCTGGATTTGAGTGCTTTACCTACCTAGACTCACATATTAAAAGATCACTGCTCTGGCACACACTGCAATCTTGACTTTCATTTTAATAATTTTATTAGCATTTAAAGTTCATACATTTCCATAGAGCAATGTAAGGCAGCTTGCTTATATTGTACAAGCAGTGTATTAATTTTTCCCAATATGAAAACCTGAAGTTATAAAAGTAAACAAAAAGGATAATTTACCATATTCCACTATCATATTACACATATTTTTGACTACATACACCATATTTAAGAGTAGCAAAATATACATTTATATACATATATGCCTGGCAATGGTATTCTCCTCCCTAATGATGTTATTTTTTGCAGCAAAAATTGTACACTTTCATTAGTAAAAAGTTAAATTTCAGAAAAAAAAACTGGAAAGAAAAATCAAAAACCATTGTTAACTGCATATTACCACTGTATTAACCCCCTGTACATTTTTGTTGAAAGCACATTTGCAACAATTACAGCTGTGAGTTTTGTTGGGTAAGTCACTACCACCTTTGCATACTGGGGTCATGTGATTTACACCCATTTTTATTTGTAAATTTGCTCAAGATATATTAGTTGGAGTTTACTGAAACACAGTTTTTAGACTTTGCCAAAGATTTTCAGATTCAAGTCATAACGTTGACTGGGTCGGTAAGAGATATTTATTTTTTCTTGTTAAGCCACTCAAGGGTAGCTATTACCCTTTGCTTACCCTATTCCTTTGAGTTACTGTGCATTTTTAAACAACATTCTGGTCTCTAGCAGACAAACAGGTTTTCATCTGAAGTGTCCGTGTACTTTGTACAATCCATTTTGCTCTCATTCTTAACAAGCTGCCTAGCCCTGCTGATTACAAGTAACCTGTTGCATAATGTTGCTACAACCATGATTGACAGTGGACATGAACTTTGTCTTAAATGACCACAAAAACGTTTACCACACATTTGTACTTTTTAATATTTTGTTACAAACTATGTGGGATTTGAGATGGGTACATTTTGTGAAACAACTGGGACATCTTAATTTAACTTTAACTCATGCAAAGACACCGATGTTGAATTTCCACCTAACTTTCCTCCTAGCTCTGGGTTTGGAGGGACAACCTCATCAAGTCAATGTCTGACTCATACGATTCTTCTTCCACTTCTTAATGATCAAATTCACTGCATTCAAAGCCACATTCAGTGTCTTTGAAATTCTTTATATTCTTATGCTGATCTGTGCTTTTTCTACAACTTCATCCCTTGTTGATTTGATATCTACATGGTCATCATGGTTTAATCTTGAAATTCAATGACTGTGGGATTTTACAGAGACAGGCATATTTATTCTTAAATCACATAAACCACTATTATTGCACACAGAGTGCAACAGAGGTCATGCAACTACAATAACTGTGTGACCTATCAATATATGATAACTGTGTGCACCTGAATTAATTTCAGTTTGCACAGCAAAGGGGGTAATATTTATGCAATCAGTTCTGTTTCAAGTAATATTTAGTTTTTTTGTTTGCAGATTATGCTGACAGATTTTGCCCAGAAAATTATTCTTGTTGAGCATTAAAGTTTTGATTAAAATATATACTGTATCTATATAAAAGGTCTTTTGGCCTACAGTCTTATTTTGCAAGAGCATTTTTTCAAAATATATTTTAGAATGTATTACAGTTGAAACTGATCTTCATAAGCATTTATTTCCAATGAATTCCAATGAAGTAGTTTATGGTTTAGCAGTTTAAATAAAAACTGTATCATATTTAAAAATGTGCAATTTAAATGCCGACCAAATATACAGTATTTTAAAATGTAAAGTTTTGCATTATTTTTTTTCATGACATTCTTCCCAAATGCCTCATACATGAATTTTGAAGCATATTACTGAAACAAGTATTATCATATAAATTAAAATATACTGCATAATAAAATACTACTTATTTTGAAATATGTGTTACTTCATATCACTGTACATGTGCATTGTGTAATGTATACCAGTGCTTACAGGCATGCACTGTAGCTTATTTTTTTTCATGTGCTTGAAAAATAGATTAAAATACTATTAGATATAAACAGCACAATACAAGTATATTTATAAGATACATGTTCAGGATACAATTTCATGTATTTCTATTCTCTCAACAGCAGATAACAATATGATTAATATTTCACCTTGAACAATACACATCGGAGACTGATGGAGCTACTACTGCAACTAAACGTGAATAACATAGAAGTTTTGATCTAGGTTCTCATACATGTTATAAGAAATACAAAATTGTTTTTCTTACTTAAACATTTCCAAAATCACATTTTTTTGCCTTTCATTGGATGCTGCATTACTTTTGTTTGTCTTTATTAATCCATCATTGTCTACTGTAAAACAGTTATAATGGAGTTACAAATTAAGTTTAATACAGAAATTACAGAAATATCAGATACATCTGTGCTTGAGATATACTGATTTTAAAATCATTTTACTTACATTTAAGGCACTACATAGAATAAAAGCAGTGAACAGTGTACTTAGTGTACTATCATAACTGATTTTCTTTTAAAAGTTACTGATAGCAGTTTTTACTGTATTCCAAAGGGGAGTCTCAGAAGTAATTAACTTTCAATTTATGTTTGAGCAATTTTCTGCCATTCACAGACAAATGTTCTTTTTAAGTCAAGACTTAAATCGAATTTGCTGATTTTATATTGATAAATTTAAGTATTGTATCCCGAGAGGTGGAAATATGGTGGAATATAGCCTTTCTCACAATGCCACCATTGTGATTCAAAACTTTTGGGCACATTATGGGCAAAATGGCCCAATGGTGTGACCTCTAGCCAACCTGCATAACCTGCAGAATGAAGTAATGAATAAGTGAGTAATGAATGACTGAGTAACTGCCCTTCAGATCGAGTGAAATTGCAAGTGAAGGAAAGGATACGCTCTGCATGGAAAAAGCCACTCCTCTGAGCCAATTAATTAGCTTATGAGACCAGTTGGGAGGAAGAGAATTTCAGGCTATATCTAATATGCCTCTATTATGGAAGGAGGGAGTGAGTTAATGCCCCAGCAACAGACAGGCTTACAGGCCTGTGGGACTTAGTGAGCTAGGGAGGCCTGAGAAAACACAGCTTTGGTTGTACTTAGGGGCATATCACCTGCCAAGCGACCAGGTTTGGCTCAAGAGAAAAGAAACTCCCAAACAGCGGTCTTCAAATGCAAACAAAACTGTATTTATTGCCATCAAAATAGGGATAACAAAAAAAAAACCCTCACAGGAGTACTCTCTACACACCTTCCCTCCAAGACATCCTCTCTCTACTGAGCTCTGCCAGTCACTTTTATAGCCCCTCCTCTCCAAGGATTATCCTCTTAAAGGGACTCGCTCATGTTTTTTAACAGATATTTAACAGATGTAGTAGTTCAGGTGGGTAGCTGCATCAGCATGCGTAGGCTGCAAAGGAACAATAGGTTTATTCCATGCTGAAAAAAGGAAGAAAGAAAACACAACATTTTGGCCGTGGAGCTTTCTTGAGTGCTTTTTTTTGTTTCGTGTTTTGTTTTTCTTGTGTTTTTTCTTCTTTTTTTCAGCATGGAATAAATCTATTACTTGTTCGTTTAACAAAGATGGGCAATTTGATAAAAATAAAGTATTTAATCATCCATAAAAACGTGCATGCAAGAGTTATATATCCACTTAAACAAAACAAATAACCTTACATCTGTTATTTATAGATGGCTCACCAGTAACCTTCATCTTTAAGATTATTTGTGGGATACTACAAACAGGAAAGGTGACTGGTGGCCATCTTGATCAACACAACACAATACAATACTCCACTGGGGGAAACACTGCAGTGATTCTAGGGAAACAAAAAAAAGGTAAGTATCATTCACACTTCATTTGTATCACATACACACAAACCAGAAGGGCAGCGTGAAATAATGGAGTATTTCATATTCATCAAAAGAAAGAAAAAAAACAAGCACTCTGTCAAAGGGCATCACAGTTTCTGGACAGTATGATGCATGTTTGTTTGCCAGGAACATTGGGAATGATGTGTACTGCTAAGGAACAGGGTTGGTTTGCCAAACCAGGGTTGACTGAAAGCATTAGTACCTGGAGAAATAGGGCATCACTTGGCAAGATACCAGTGTACCTTCTCCTTCTCCCAGCTGAGCAAGAGGAAAGAGCTGGCAGCAGTTGAGTCCTGTCTACTCCCAGCACATTAACACCAACAGACAGGTGGTCTCTAAGTGTGTGAGACAAAAAAGAAAACGGTAATCTGGCTGCTGCCGTGTCAGGAAAGTATTGTAGAGAAGCTTCCCTTGCTAAACAGGATCAGCCAGGAAAGTTAGTGGTCGTAAAAGTTAGTGAAGGTCTGGTGCTTGGTGAAAAGTGACTGTGAAGATTTGAATTAAACAAAAGATGACAACTGCGTGATAAGGAGTTAATTGATTTGAATACTCGAGTACCTGGCGTTTACTGAAAATCTAGTGAGTAGAGCCACATGAAGACCAACCTAGAAGGAAGACACCCATGCAATGTTCTCTAAGAGGAGACTCACGTGAAAGAGCTAAGATTCCTAAGGATAAAAATGAAACACATGAAACTGAAAACCACTATGATGCAGTCACTTTTGTATGAACAGTTATTCTTTTGGTCTTCAGTAAATTCCTTTGGCTTTCAGTTCTTCTTGGACACGGGTGAGATAATCAGGATCTGGATATCCATAGCTGAATAAAAAAAGGATCACACACATTACCTAAAGATTCAAATAAAGAACATTGCACCCAGATCCAAAATAAAAAAACCGAAATAAAGCTAAATAAAAAGCAATTCCTGCAGCTGGTCATAAAATAAAAGTGGGGTATCATTGGGAGAAATGTGAATTTCAGCTCTGTTAGGATGGTTCTTAATATTACTGAATTCTGAAACACAATGCACTTAATATATGTGATTCATTATTTTTATTTTAGAGGATTTAAGTTTCTTTTCTTGTTTAAATTAAAAGTAAATGGATAAAACATTCTCAAAACCAACTTTTGCATTATTAATGTTAACCAATACATTACTGATCCATTTCTTACATTTCTCCTTCATTCCAAAGTCTTTTCTGAAGATATCTTCACATACCTAGTTAGTTTGAGTAATTTACTCAGAAAACTGTTACATTTATTTGTGAACAACACGTCATTTTAAATTCTTTTTCTCTAATGCTGTAATGATATTTTTAGCAGCTTAATATATTTTACCCTGTGATCAAAGAAAATTCTTTTTGAGTACTTACTTAGTTGGCCCACCATATATGTGGGTTTTATGGTGAATATCATTCCAAGTAACCACATTGCTTCTACCGGTGGTCGAAGATCTTCCAATTGTGAAAATTAGTTTCTGCTTAAAGGCCTGCTGAAGAAGCTTCAGAACCTTCTTGCCCTCTGGAGAGTCAGGAAGATAGGCTGTTCGGGTGGCCCCTTCATAACTCGTGCCAGGATTTGGATGTTCGTCCTAAGTTAAAAAAAAGTATAATTAGAATCCTCATGCTCAGTGAATATCAGTAGCTGAATAACACAAGAACATACAGTAGACTGTTCTATATTGGGGATTTCACATCAAAATATCTCATTCTGTAAGTTACAACAATGAAAATTCTTTAACTGTTTACACAGCTGTCTTTGTTCTTTAAAGTGACAAAAATAGCCATACTAGTGTACTGGTTTTTTAACTAGGACTAAATCAATTGCAGTTTAATCTTCACCATTTATGTGGAATGAGAGACATGATTCTTGACACCCGTAGAAGGCTCCACAGCCGAAATGCTGTGTTTCTTTTCTTCTCTTTTCAGCATGGAATAAACCTTTACTTGTTCCTCAGTAAATTAAGTTAATTAACCTGAATAATCCTTAAGAACATCCTTTGATAAATCTACTTTTTCCTCCAGGTTAACCTCCTAACCCAAGGACAGCTACAGTGTGGTGAAAATTAAGTAGGATTTTCATTCTAGAATGGACACAGTTGCCAAATCAAACAATTAAAGAAGCTATTAGAATGCAAGCAATAATGGCTCTATAACTGTGGTTCTCAAACTTTTTGGACCAAGTACCACCCCTAATCCAAACAAAGCATCCAAGTACCACCTACAAGTCATCATCTCATAGGAACCCCAGAAATTCTCAATGACCAACATGAGTGTGCGTGCACACACTCACACATACAAAAATAAATATTATAATAATAAACTTTATTTGCTATAGCGCCTTAAAATGTGGCTTCTCAAAGCGTTTTACAGAAAAAACGCTAAAATGAAAGAAAAAACTGTAACAAGAACAAATAAAAATAATAAAAAAGCACCATTTCATTGAGAGGGGGTGAGCCTTTTTAGTCGAGCAAAGCAGATGTGAATTAATTTTTCAAGCTTTGATACAATTCACAACAGAGTCTAACAAAATGTAAATAGTCAGGCATATTCTTGATGGCAAAGGTCTCGTGGTGAATATTGCAATGCGTCCATTAATTTCTGGAGCAACCTCTTTAATTCGTGCAACTACACCGCTATGTCAGCTTGTCATTGCTCTAGCACCGTCTGTACAAACTCCGACACATTTTATCCAGTCGATGCCATTCTCTTCGATAAATTCATTCAGAAGCTGAAATATGTGCTCTCCTGTAGAAATTGCACTGCAATTTCCCTCATGGGATCAATAAAGTATCTATCTATCTAGTTCCTGTTGGTAGCGGCTTACATAATAGAAAGTCCTCATGGGACATACCCTCAAACTCGTATCTAACATAAACGAGGGAATTGGCCAAATTGACTACAGACTCAGCTAATTGCAGTGAAAAACATCTGCTCATCTTAACGTGCTCTATCAGCGTACTTTTGATATCATTTAAATAATTCTATGAATGACCATGTCTTTTAGGGGGGGCAGCAGGTCGAGCTGTTTAGCAGCTTTTTCTCCACACATACTACGTGTCAGCTCTTTTGCCAACGGTAAATAAGGTTCTTCGAAAATAGTGTGGGGCTTACCTGCTTTAGCAATCCGCAAGCTTGCATTTTTCCCCGTTTCCGTTTTTATTTCCGTATTTATTTTAAGTTTTTATTTCATGCACATGGGAGTGAAACACAGAGACGCTCTGTGTATTTTTCACAAATTAACTTAGAACAGTTCTTAAATATTTTTCTGTTATCTATCACGCTTTCCTGTGCTCACAAGATTACAAGCGTTAGTAGCACGTATTTCTATGCATTCCTGTGTTTACAACATTGGCACTGTTCCAAAATCACGCACATTCTCCTACCTCCCTGTTTGCTGGAGATTTTTTTTAAATACAATTGGTCACTTCGTCCGTAGCACGCATTCCTATAGAGTGGTATAAAATTACAGAGTATCTCTTGTGTCCACTGAAGTATTAGCGCGCACTGTATCGCAGTACGTAGGCTGCGTATTCGAAACGTATTAAAATAGAAAATATGAAAAGCGTCCCGATTTTTCAGCGCACACAACAAAGTTCTATGGGTCATATGACGTACCAGCTGGCGGCGCTCCGCGTACCACTGCTGGTACGCGTACCACAGTTTGAGAACCACTGCTCTATAACATCGAATGAGAAAACAGAGATTTTTCAGTTGATGCAGGAAGAAAGATAATCCACAAATGGAGAAAATTCAAGACCTTTGCCAAACTACCCAGGAGTGGCCATCCTACCAAATTCTCTCCAAGATCTGACCGTACAACACTCCCTGAAGTCTCAAAGAGGCCCAAAGCTACATCTAGGGATCTACAGGCATCTCTTGCTATGGTAAATATCCACTATTAGGAAAAGATTGAATAAGAATGGATTTCATAGAAGGATAACCAGAAGGAAACCCCTACTCTCCAAGAAGAACATTGTAGCACAGTGTAAGATCCTAAGCAGCTCTTGAATTAAAAAAAAAAAAACTTCCAGAACAATGTGCTTTTGGCCATAATGCAAAATGTCAGAAAATGATGCCAGAACATCATATAACCAACAAGCACAGTTCTCTGTGGGTGATGGTTTGGGCCTGCTGTGCATTAGAATTGAATTGACACTCGCAGTTTGGAGGGGAATAAATGGAGTCGACAGGGTTAAGGAAGAGTTGGTCAGAATTCCTCCCAGGTGATGTGTGACTGATCAACTCTTACGGGAATTTAAGTTATTGTTGTTAAAGGGGATGTTGCATGTTACTGAATCAACTTTTTTTGCACTTACTTTTTCACACAAAGATATTGAATGCTGATTTTTTTAATCATAATGACAAAGGTTGCATGTTATTTATAAGATGAGGTTGGTTTTATCTACTATTAGGGCTTGGAGAGGACTACTTGAATTTAAATGTATCCAAACACTGTCTGTTAAAACAATAAAACCTTAAGCGAGTGTACTGTTTTCTTTACAACACTTACATAAATACAGCAAACACATTTCTATTGTTTCCAACTTCTGATTAATGCAAATAAGGCTGGAATTGCTAACATTGCTGAAACTCTGCTGTGCCATCTGACATCTGATTAATCTAACCATTAGTTATCCAAAACACGTGGGTGTATGAATGCTGAAAAAAAAAGCCCAAGAATCTGCCCATTATATACCACATATTAGTACTATACATCTATACAGAAACTGCCTGTTTGTCCCCCAGGATTTTAAATATGAATTTTTAAATCTTTCACATAAATCTTTATACTTACCCCTTGCATCCCACTTGGAATGTGATATTTTATTACAATTGTACCATACATCTCATATCCTGGTAGAGATGATCTCAAAATGGTAACATCCATTTGACCATTTTCAGGTTGGGTACCTTTTAGCTTCCCATATATTATACCACAGATTGGACAGGAAGGTTTTACATCAAAGGCAGTTTTTAAGCAGTCTTTACAAAATACATGCTGACAGCGTGGTAATGTTGTCTTGTCTATTTCCTTGATTAACTCCAAACAAATTGGACAAGTATCTTCCTTGGCTTTCTGGTGGTTTTGGACAGGAGGTGAACTTAACCTACTATCCCGTGACCTGAACAACTGATGATTTTTAGGAAGCATTTTGCTGCCTGTGTGAGTCTTTGTTGTGTGAGTCTCACCATCCTGTAAGAGCTTGTCCAGCCTTCTTAAGTCAATGAAGCTCCCAGTCACTGTAATTGTATCCCTTCTTGAGTTAATGGAAAGTTTTGGAAATTCCTTTTCAAAGTTTTTGTAATGGGTTTTCCAGACTGAGTCTGTATTGTATGTTTTTACTTGGAGGTTGGTTGCAATCTTCTGATAAAAAGTTAGAAACCTCTCCCTGACACAGTGACATTCAAAATCAGTTCCTTTTTTAGGCTGTAGAGATTGAAAATTAATAAGCATCTTGCTGCTAGATCTACTTCTTTGTATAATAACATTATGACCTCTGATGTCATCAAGTTCCTTGGAATATTTTTCTTCAATGTATTCCATAATGGGTTCAGCAACCTCAACTGGTTCCCCCTGGCTAAAGTGAGGAGGCTGTTGAGGTTTAGTATATGGTGGATGTTTGGTAGCACGAAAAGGTTTTATTGTTCTCAGCTTGCATAATTTAGCAAACAATTCATCCACTTTTTCATATGAGCCTTCAACTTCCAAACACTTGTCCCCCTTCATTTTCACAGAAAGCTGTTGGTGTCTTTTAATTATGTCCTGGGCTTCATATTCATCTTCAAAGACTGCCAGATCAACAGTCAGAGTCATGAACGGGAATATCTATAAGAATATGTACAAAAACAGAGCACTGTTCAAAAACCAAAGTAATTATAAATATTATTAAAAGGTCATTCTTTATCAAACCTATGGCCATAAAGGCCATGAACCTTGTGTTACACAATAATTGTGCATGTTCCATTTCAGTAAAATCTGTAAAAGTCCTGAAAAAATGGAATGCAAACAATGTAGGAAATACAAAAATCGCTAATATACAAGATGAGAAATATATAAACAATTTATAAGGGCATACTGTATACTTATATGTATAGATGCATTTCCTTTTGTCTATGAAGTTCAATAGATGTTAAAGATTTTTTACAGTGTACAGGTGTTAAATGTGATATTGTACAGTGTTGTTTTGTCAACTTTTTAAAGATTTTAATATAATAACAATCTATAAATAATTGAATAATCATACAGAATCACACTGTACTCTGTTCTGTGGTTGTGTATTACAGTATCTGCAATTGGCTGGGAATTATAATTACTACTACTGTAATAATATCCATGGCATATTCACAGTTTCCAACATAAAACGTTGTTCTTTAAAAACGTAAGATTTTAACCTCAACTTAGAACAGGAGACATATTAAAACATGCACGAAGAACCATTAATTACACCCTTTAATTTGTAAAGCCATGATTTCAGACTTAATAGTGTTCCTTCGTATGAAATATATTTTCATACTGTGTATGTTACATTTAATCCCTCTTTAACAGAAATGCATTTTTTTTAATCCAAAGGTTTAACAGACATCTAAATCTAAAACGTTTTTTTAAAACTTTTCTACAGGTTCTGCTAAACAAATAATGTTTTGGTTCTGTAAAATACTTCCATTACATAAGACATACATTCATTCAACATTAAAAAAAAAATACTAAACTGATATTCATTTTGTTAACAAATCATTAAAATATTACATTTCTAGTTTTCATGAAGCTACTACATATGATTTATTCCTGAAAAGTTTCAGGTCAAGGCAGGATGCTCATTTTATAGTACATGCAAAAAATCTAATCTCTTCTCAATATTACTATTATGTTGCTTTTGTTATTTTTTGAAGTGCACTAAATTTATTTTGGCGGAAAACGCTGTCAATACGGCTCATGGTATCTTCGTGTTTTAAAGTTTCAAATGTTTTATGCTAGAAATGTACAAAATTGTCTTTGTACTAAACGCCAATATTACCAATTGACAAACATTCGTTGTTTGGTAAATACGTACCTCAATTACTGTTCCACCGGACATGATGTTTGTGGAAATAAACTTCAGAGTATTTGAAACGGTGCTGTTAACTGTTGCTAATGGTAATATACAAACATATTTATCGAAAATAGGCGTCATAGTCATATACGTCACTTCTCAGATTCAATGTGATTTGCTATTCTCCAGACACAACAATTTTCTCGCCATGTCAGTGGTTTAAAAAATGTAATCTGTTAAATCGTGTCCGCCTTTGCCATGCTTGGTTGAAGGACACTTGTGGAGTTCGTTTCTAGTGACACTTTTAGTTTCGTTTTAGTTGAAGAGGAGGTGGAGTTAGAGGGAGGTGCGAATATTAAAGAATTCTTCAAAATACCTTAACCCATTCCTGCTGATATAGGAGACTTTATTTCTTTCTTAAATGGTCCACAAAATAATAATGAAAAAAAATTTTTTGGGACGTTTAGTTTAAAGGTTTCAGAATTGTAAGATATCCAACGTTCAACAAACTACCTTAAAGTGTTTATCTAAAACCCTTTTTTTAAATAAACTACTTATTTAAAAATATTGTTCTTTCGGTATTCTCCCAAGTACCTTTTTTATTACTGATATAAATATGCTTAAAAGGAAAACACCTTACAGAATGAGAGAAAAAGCAAACGAAGTGTATTTCTTTAAAATATGGATGTAGCTCATGAGATACAGTATGTGTACAGTAATTTGCACCATTCAAGGTGTGATTTTAAAGCAAACAACTGATCTAGTTCCCTTTTTGTTTTTAAAACAGTTGTTTAATTTCCCTCACAAGGGACATAACAATATGTATATTAAGCACCCATAACATTTTATTTCCTTATGTTGGTCATGTTTTTAATGAAGCAGCTTTCCTTGAATAATGCTGAAACAGTAACCTTTTCTAGTCTAGGCTACCAAATTTAGCTCCATTTGGCTACATGCTTCAAGAGAAACTGTTATTTAAATGTTTTTTAGCCAATCCAATATGGTGGCCAAATTATGAGACCAAAACATAGTGGTTTTAAATAAGTAGTCTTACTTAACTACTGAATTCTTATAAAGAGCCTGTGAGACTGATCAAGTTTAGCTTCACATTCTCAGACTGCATGAAGCTTCATGAATCTGGAATCGTGTTCCACAAAGACAAAATCAAGTATGCAAATTACCCAGACTCATGGCGGCCATGTTTTTAATTTGGCAGGTTGACATGAACAGTCTTGACAACACAGCATCTATTATGTACATCAATATTGACTTTATTTGACCTCAGAATTTGACCAAGTGGTGTTTTCCTGCCTCACCACTGGTCGGTGAGACCCCTCCTCTTAGATGAGACCTTTGAAAAGGAGCACAGCTGTGTCGATGGTGGTTCTTCCTTTGTTCAATGACTTTCTCGCTACTCATAAGGGCTGCCCTCCAAGACCTGTGCTGTTCCCTTTTTCTCAGGGGGCTGACCAGTCAGTTCCACCCTGATGCCAAGGCTCCCTGATTCTGACCGACCAGCTGTGTTGAGCAGTTTGTACAGGGCTGGTGCTGTGCCAGGCCAGCCTTTCCCTCTTTTCACCAGGGATGCAATGAACCAGTTTCTCCTAGGACCGACACGCCTCACCAGTTGTTTTTCTTTGCCGACTGGCTAGGCCAATCCTTTCCCAGCCACCTAGTTCTTTATTAATTAATTTTTCCTTTCTATTGTCCATTACTGACCAGCCTGGACTGATGAAGCCCCGTTGGCCGGTTATCCATGAATTAACACCTTCTTTCACTTTTTCTTTTCCTCCGACCCAGAGCACTCGAGTCCCAGTCAGTTGGCTCTCTAGGAGCCTTCTGCCACTATCTGGTCTCTTCTGCTCTGGATCTGACAAATCACCACGTGATTGTGCATCGTAACAGTACCACAATAAAATGTGAAATATCCAAGGGGTGACTGAATACTTTTTATAACTGTGGTAAATAGTTTATATATGGTGCACAGTATTAACTGATATTGATGATTAATTATTAATCATGCTTGTAACCTTTAGTGTAATACATCCATTTGGGTTTTTCACTATGCCTTTGGGGTTAGTTTTATCAGAGGTGTTCACTTAAACTGAAACATGACACCTAAAAAATGACTATTTTATTTTTAAATCAAAATCAAATGAACAAGGTTACTCCCAGTGGGAGATCCTATATTGAAAACTTTTTTTTGGGAGTGGTGGTGTAATTATCCAATATTTAGATGCTAGTCTAAATATGATTCTTGTGAAAAATGTTACATCCCTTTCATGCTTTTTACTCCAAATCAATCTCGATCTCTGCTGGCAGTTTTAGTTTACCACACAATTAAATCCTTCAGCTAGTTTTCAGACTTCCCAGCACTACTTTGCCCAGTCTACAGTATATACAGTATGTATTTCTCTTATTGCTGATTTCACTATGAGGATTCTCCTTGGGATACATTATGCAGCATGTCAACTTTCTAACACATAATTGTGGCCTTATGTATTAGATTAATCCTGTCATGTTTTGAGCACTTCCTACTTAAAGGCATTTGAATTAATCTTTTCTGGAATTGGCTTTCCAGCCAGGCCATGTCTGATATGCTGTCGTTTCTACGAAAATGTGTCTCCTTTCCCTTGTTCATTCATCCCCAGAGTATACAGATGAACTGCACTATATGAAGATCATTTGTTGAAGAAGACAGGGTTGACTGATATTCTACAGGCTTATAAACACCAACAATGTCAAGGTTTGCAACATACTGTAACTAACATTAGCAGGCCTTCAGAGATACCACTACGGTGGCCATATTCTCCTTCTATTCCAGTCCTAACGGCAGGGGTCATTAAAATGATCAAACTAATATGTGTGCTTTACCTCCTACTATGCAAAATATAACACATCCTTCCAATACTTTCACAACAGTATACACACTACTAATAACCAGCTGTAGACCTCTTTTGCTGCAGGCTTGACTACATATAACCTATTTTTGTAGGTTAGGGTTTCTCTTATTTTACTGCTGTTGATGCTGCCTTTGTCACTGAGCTAAATAGAGGTCTCTTGTCTTGGGCCCTATAAATAAGCATCTGTTGTACTCAGAGATAACTTATTTGGTCTTTGTCTATTAGTTTCTCAATTCCCCATTAAGAACCTAAAATTTGTTTCTGTTGCCAAAGGTTCACAGTATGGTATTGTCACATCTCTGTTGAGAAGCCGTGCCCAAATCTCAAAGGTCTTTACAATTTGAGCCTAATGAAGTCTTTTTAACCTTTTCAGTCAGTATTTAGACAGAAACATAATACAGAAACAGCCCTTAATAAGATACCTAATGATTTTCTGATGGTTATTGGAATCTAGTTCATTCAACATTTTTCTCCTCTTTGACTCAATGCAGCTTTTCATTCTGCATTGATTGTATTGATTTGCTGTATTGCTTTTGCTACTATTTGGCTACCAGGAATCAATTCATGGATATTTTGTAAGTCAGGTGTTGTCCCACTCATGGCAGGTGATCCCCAAGGTTCTATGCTGAGATCTTTACTATTTAGTGTTTATATATTATTTTTTGGTCAAATCATTTCCATCAAGTATCTGGGTATCACAACAATGCTAATGACACTCAGATTTGCTTGGAGAGCAATTGAGATATTTGTGATTTGCCTTGTGCAATCTATGGGGGTATGTCTGATATTAAGATAAACTGTACACATATAAATATAAATATAGTGATATAGCAGCCATATCACTCTGCATCCCACTGAAGCTAAACAGGTGTGAGCCTGGTTAGTAACTGGATGAGAGACCTCCTGGGAAAAACTAAGGTTGCTGCTGGAAGAGGTGTTAGTGGGGCCAGCAGGGGGCACTCACCCTGCTGGCCCAACTAACCTGCGGTCCATGTGGGTCCCTAATGCCCCGGTATAGTGACACTATAATGTAAACAGGCGCCATTCTTCGGATGAGATTTAAAACCAAGGCCCTGACTCTCTGTGGTCATTAAATGTCCCAGGGCATTTCTCGAAAAGAGTAGGGGTATAACCCCGGTGTCCTGGCCAAATTTCCCATCGGCCCTTGGCAACCATGGCCTCCTAATAATCCCCATCTATGAATTGGCTGTATTACTCTGCTCCCCTCCCCACTTATAACTGATGTGTGGTGAGCGTTCTGGCACACTATGGCTGCCGTTGCATCATCCAAGTGGATACTGCACATTGGTGGTGGTGGAGGGGAGTCCCCATTACCTGTAAAGCACTTTGAGTGGAGTGTCCAGAAAAGTGCTATATTGTATAAGTGTAAGCCATTCTTAATTATAATTATTATAAGATATAAATGCAGCCAGCGATTGTTGATAGTACTGAAATCAAACCCTTGATGAAAATTAAAAACCTTGATTTTACTTTTGAACTTGGGTTGTGTTGTCAATTGAAGTTCATTTTAGAAATCTCAAAAGGATATCTTTATTTCACTCAACATTGCTCAGTTAAGATCTTAATAATACGATGGTAACATATTGACACATGCCTTTAGATAATGAAGAATAGACTGCAATTAAGCTTTACATATGGATTCTTATATAGTACTAAGTAGCCTTCAGTACAGTATGTCCAGAAGCAGTATAATATGCTAAATAACAGTACTCTTAATGTGCATGGAACTCCCATTCTCTATAAATTGTTCCCTGTAATATTCAGAGATTTTAAGATTCTCCCAATCACATAATGTACTGAGTTTAGGTTATCGTTAAGGACATTCTAAAACGGGAGGCAAAACAATGCCATTAAACTACCGACCAGTATGTCTCACTGCTATTACATCTTTGTAATTAGTGATAACAGAATACCAGAGTGGAATTTACAGTGTCTTGAAAAGGTATTTAGGTCCTTCCAATTATGTCCCATTTTGTTAAATTACAAATGATGCAAGCAGAAGTCACATATATTAAATATAAAAAAATCAAAGTTCTAACTGAACACTTTATAGGTGAAAGAAGTTAAATGTCATAAAAACTGCAAAGAAAAATCAAAACCTAAAATGTGTTTACAGTGTAGGAATTCACCCCCTGAGTCAATACTTTGTGGAATCAACTTTGGCATCCATTATAGTCTTTATCCATTTTGAATCAATCTCTACCACCTTTGGACATGAGAATGGTGCAATTTTTTAAATTATTCATTATAAACTGATTCAGGCTCTATCAGATTGTTTGGGGATCACTGATGAACAGCAATGTTCAAGTCTTGTCACATACTGTATTTTCAAATCAAGTAAGAACATTGATTAGGCCACTCAAGGACATTCAATTTCTTATTGTTAAACCATACTAATGTAGGTTTGGCCTCTTGCTTTGAATATTTGTCCCACTGAGAGGTATATTTTTAATGAATCTTAGGTCTTTACAGGACTGAATTAGGTTTTCCTCTAAGATTTGCCAAAACTTTGTTCCATCTATTTTCCCCTAAATCATAGCAAACTTCCCAGTCCATGCTGATGAGAAGCAGATCATATGATTAAAAGAAAATTATCTCGGAGGTCTTCAACAGTGAAAAAAACAAAGAGGCTTGATAAAAAGATTCATCCACTCGTACATTTTCTAACCACTTTGTCTTTAACAGGGTCACACAAGAGCTGGAGTCTGTCCGAGCAAACAACCCACGTCAGGAAACACCTTGGACAAGATGACAGTTTATCACAAGGTCCCACAGACAAAAACCTGCACATACTCACACTACGGCCAATTTGCCCATTAGCCAATTAACCTACAGTACTATTATAGTGTGTCTTTGGACTTCGGTGGAAACCCACATGCACACTGGGAGAACATACTAACTCCATGTAGATAGCCCCCCCAGGAATTAAACCCATGGTGTAATGTAAGCGTTCTTTCATGACCCTATGCAGACGACACAATCCGGGGTAGAGTGAGGAAAACACGGTGAAAAAAGCATGCGGGAGCCGGGAATGAAAACAGGGGGCACGTCCATGGTGTGCTGGTATTCGGGGGAGGTGTGGCCGAGGCAAACAAACCAGAAGTGAGTCCAAGGGGGAATCTGAGACGAGGCAAAAGTACAAAGCTGGGCAGTCCATCCAAGACAAATAGGATTAAAAGCAGGAACTGGGTTGGGACCGGCACGGGAACAGGAACTAAAAACTTGACGGGACCAGGCACTTCCAGGTCCCGGATTCGCCTGGTACAGAAACCAATGCAGAGCCCAGAATGGAGTGAGTGTCTGGCTTTTAAGGTGAACTGAAATGGGGGCTGGAACAGGGAGCAAGTGCGGGAGATGAGTAAAAAAACAAGGAAGGGCTGGAGCTTCCTTAGGTTTATGAACGTGACACATGGCTACCACACTGCGAGGCACGAATGCTGACCACTGTGGTGCATCCTGTGCCAGATAGGGGGTGGTACGGTGGCTCTGTAGCTAAGGATCTGCGCCTGTGGCTGGAAGGTTGCTGGTTTGTATTCTGCAGCGGGCAGAGGAATCCTACTCCGTTGGGTCCTTGAGCAAGGCCCTCAACCCCATCTACTGGGGTTTAATCCCAGCCTTGAGGTGCTTTGAGAGTGGAGTTTGGATGTTCTGTGTTTGCATAGGTTTTCTCCAGCTGTTCTGTTTCTTCCAACAGTCCAATGACATACTGGTACTGTATGTTAACTAGCTTCTGGGGAAATTTGGTCTTGGTGTGAGTGTGTGTCTGTCTGTGTGTGATCTGGGATGGACTGGTGTCTTATCCAGGGTGTCTCCCTGTACCTCTGATAATTAAAAAGGCAAAGGTTTTCTTGTCAGCTGAATATGACAGTGTACATCAGAATTAATGATGTGTTTATTTTACAGTATATGCATAAATAATGAAATATGGACCAAGTAATAGGTTTATTCCATGCTGAAAAGAGAAGAGAGAAAACACAATGTTGTGGCTGTGAAGCCTCACACCTGAAGAAGGCTTCACGGCCGAAACATTGTGTTTTCTCTCTTCTCTTTTCAGCATGGAATAAACCTATTACTTGTTCCTTTGCAGACTATGCATGCTGGCACAGCTACCCACCTGAAATAATGAAACATTATTTTTATAAAAAATAATTTCCTTGAGCTTCTGAATTGAATGTTAAATTCAGATTTATATTTTTATTTTTCTAAATTACAAAATATTGGGTACATAACTGAATATATAAAAGAACTCTTATATGTATAGCTCACACAATTGTTTTCTAAACAGGTAAAATAATAATAATACTGTATAATGTATGGTGTATTGTAATCTGTTTACACGTTCCTTTAACTTTTGAAATGTGCTCATAAAATGCTTATGAAGCCGTTTTCTTTTTTAAATTGATCAAAGTATCACTTAAACAATTAAGGGTAAACAAATCGTTTATGACAGAAGTGGTAGGTTACCTGACGTTTGTACAGTATGTGCCAAGTTGAAAATTCTGCTGCGAACTACAAATAAACGTTCTTGCAGGAAAATAATCGTTGTAATTATTGAGGTGTCCACTGGATGTCAGTGTATGTCCACTTTGATGTGCATTGCCAGTTAAGGGTAACACATATTTTTCTGTGTCCACTAGGTGGAGATAATACACTGAAATTCTGTTACCGTCACAATCCATTTTTAAGGACGAGAAATCCAAATATTTTCTTTTATATAACTACTGTGTTTTTGAAGATAACCGCACCCGTGTTCTAGACACATATTAATCAGCTTCCTGTAATGAAAGTGTAATTTCAAATAAACATGACATATGTGTAACGGGATGTGATTATAGTTTAGATCTTTGTTTATTGAAAAGAGAGCAATTAAACATGAACTTAATTGTGATGCATGTGTTACAGGTATTGGATACTGTTTCATAGAAATACTCAGTTCATTTTAAAAATGGGGCCTACTTCTTTTGTCCGACCAGTGAGAGAACAAGTTGCGTTTATCTTTGTGCGATTAGCTTTAAACCATAACCCTTGCCAGCCAGACACTAAAAAGGCAGAAAGCTTTATGTAAATCATTCGTTTTCCTGACACTGTTTTCTATTCTGTCCTTAATGATATGGTGCTTCGAGTAACTTAAAATTAATTATAAGGCACTCGACTAGGAGTGAGGCTGTGCTATTGAAACGGTTCAGTATTCACAGAACTGGCCACCTGCGACGTGCTGCAGTACAAGATTTAAATTTACAATTTTCGTAAGAAGACCTCAAGCCTACACTCGAATTTTGGGATGATGTCTAAAGAATGGAGATCCTGACTGGACATTTTAGGGAATCTCCTGTTGACAAAAAGGTATGGTAGCAAAAAGAATATCCGACGCATTGTTGCGGAAAGTGTTATAAGTAGCCAAAGCAATTAATAGAAGTTTAACTTGATACAGTTTTTTATGCAAATTAAATAACCTCCAGCCAGAACTGAAGTATGGATTATGTACAGTATGGACAGTCCTGTGGGATAGACTAATTTAGCGGTGTCGATGTTATATTTTATAGTAAATAAAAATAATGTTCATAATCTAAGACTATTTATTTAAACTATATAAATATTGTAATTAACACGCCCACTCATATGGTCGCACAAAAGGATGTTCCTAAAGTTCTTGAAGCTTTTTAAAACAGTCCAAATCTAATTCAAACTGTATTTTTCCTCCGCTTGTAAAGTGAGATTATATTTCACTTTTTTACTATGTGATGCGCTTTCGGATTGAACTGTTTTTAAAACTATGCACAACAGTTTATTATCAGTCGGTTAAACATTATTGAAATGCACTTAAATGTAGAACACTATGCCATAAGGAATGAAAGTGAAATATTACAAAAACAATAGAAAAATACACCGAGTAACATAATAATCATAATCATTTACTTTAAAATGTTATGACTTAAATAATAACTTGCTTTGGTGATGCTCATGAAATACTGACCTACTCGTTTAAATTTCTACAGAGATTTTGGCAGAATAATCTTGCATCAGTGATTAATGAACCTCAAATAGTTAATCTCAAAGCCATTTTTCATGGGTAGAAGAAACGCAATGGAACCTTTACAGATTCACAACGTCGTAGGACTTGTAGGGATAGTTGTTAAAATAAGGGGGGAGGGGGATCGGAATTGAGATTATGAAAAATGCTGCCGTAAGTCAGATTTTCCGGTTAATTAAATTTAGATGGCATTGCAATTATTTAAAGTGTTATTATTATTTAGAAAAACAATATGTAGAGCGTATGTTTACATAAGAAAAAATATTTAGCACTTAAAATGTGTATTTTGCAGACAACAACATCAGCAGTAATAATAATATTATACAATAATAATATTTATTATTGCTGGTGGGTTTATATAATTAAAAAAATACTTTGAGCTTTAATGACTTCAGTGGCAGAATTTAATATGCTTTGTAATTTTTCTGTAAAATTCTGAAAATACGCGTAATATTTACGAAAAAGGACGTGATTGTGGAATAAACTGTACAGTAGTAATATTGGCTGTCACATTCAAATGTAATCTTCTGCGGAATTTAGAACCGACATTTATTTTAGAACACATCGCATGTCTTTATTTCCACTTAGCTCTAAAGGACATCTGTTAAATCCCCGCAGTAAATGTTTCAAATCTCAGTTAAAGTAGAATCTTAGAAGATTAAGAATTTCGGGCAGACTGCAAGCAATAGATTATACAAGAAATCGGGATTATTAATTTATAACAGATGGCATTTGCTGTTTAACCTAACACATTTGGAAAAAGAATGGGTATAACGAAGTTAAATTTGTTGAATAAGTATAACGCCCTTGTACATAATAATAATAATAATAATAATAATAATAATAATAATAATAATAAAGTTTTGTTACTGTGGTACCATGCAGGTGGATGCCAATGGAAAACGTCGCACGTCTACAGTACCAGTTTTCAATTTAAGTAGCCATTATTAATACCATACTGAAGCTGCGATCCTCTATAACACGTCTTCTGTAAAACATCACTCAACTCGTACACTTCCGACAGCCATATACGTTAATTGTAGGAGGACGCCTAACGCAAACACAAATGGTCTTGTATATTGGCCTCATTGTGTTATCTTTAAAACAGCAATTTCAAAACCTTTGTTTTGATTTCTAGCATTTTGGAAAACGCGACCTCATTATGTTTATTGTACTGGGAGACATATTAATGATTTGCTTTAGTGATGAATGAAGCGTACAAATTCTGAGTATCAGATGTTTCGTATGAAAATAGTTCATTGATTGAAATAATAGAAGCATTATTTTGATTTGTCCTGACATGATGGCAGATTTATAGATTTCCTCAGTATTGATCTGCGTAGGTTGCTCAGTCACATGGAAATTACCAAATCTTAGTGATGGGTGTCTCTTCACTGAATATACTGTAACTCCAATGCCTTGATGAATATGATTTCGTGTGATTTAGAACAGTATTTTTGATTTTGAGTGAATAGTGTTAATAATTTACACACTATAAGCAAGCTAACATTGGGTTACATTTGTTAAGAATTTAAATAATTAACATACTGTTAGAAGAGGAAGGTGTATTTATGTTGTTTCATGTAAAGTTTGAATGAATATATTTATTATAATCTGGAGGGAAAGGCATAGTTAATAGTATGACCTGAAATGTATTCCTTTATTTGCACGTCCTTCCGGGATAAAGCACATCTTTTACATGTATTTAATGTATTTCATGTTGTAAATAACCTGTCCATTAGAATAAAAGTAAAAGGCTAGTCATGTGGCTTTAATAGTAGTGAAAGTATTACCGGGAATCAGATTGGGAGAGATTTAGACATCTGTCTAATGCAGCCAATAGAATTTACATTAGTGATATTGAACTAAGAAAGACGGCGGCAGATCGAGCAAGGATTAAGTGAAATTCATAATCTGATCACGAAAAATCTCCTAGGCTGTTTGAAAGCACACGAGCAGTTCAGGGAAGATGGCATGTAACGGACATTTACATTCTTCCTTTTTGGTGGACTAATCCAAAAGCTTTATTGCTTGCAAGTTCATACAATTGAAATGCTAAAGAATTCCAACCATACAACTGATTTTCACATTCTGGTCACCTGTTCTCATTCATTACCTCATCTTGGAATCTAAAATACTTTGTTTTTCATTAAATAATCCATGTGATGTCGTCACACCTTTGTCTAACGTGGTATTGAAACCGACGGAATCCAATATCTGTCAGTTTCTTACTGATACTGATATAGATTATAGATAGACAGACGGATATATAGATAGAAAGGAGGTAGTTAATTTCTTAACTATAGGGGGCGAAAATGGCCACTTTACTTACAATAAAGAACTTTCAAATAATATCATTCATTTTCAACCTTGCTATAGCTACAGTATAGCCCATACGGAAAATTTGCCCATTCTTCTGTACTGTACTGTATGTTCTCATAAACCGTTATTTGAACTAAAATTGGGTGGGGTGTTTTAACTTGAAATAACTGCACATGAAGCGTTTTAATGGTTTGGTGCGCTAAGCTAGAAATCAAGCAGTTGGATAGGTTAATTTAAATCAGTGAAATATAAAATCATGTTGCGCTAATGCGGTGTTGGCTGGGGCACTTTACTGTGTGTTTCAAACAATAGGGACTATAATCAGGATAGACAACGGTCTCCACCAAACTGTCACTAATTCGATCCCAACGTGACATACGAAGTAGATAATTATGTTTTTGTTGTGACTGTTTAAGCAAATATTTTCAGCAATGCTTCGATATCGACCATTAAGCGAAGAAAACGAGAGTTTACTGTAATGTATTGGAGCCGTAGCCGGATTTAAACGTTTTTTCCTCGCTTGATAAAGCATTACTGCTTAGAAATTCATCGGTCTTACAGCCATAATTATCTACAGTATCTACATTTTAATTCCAGCAGTGAACTGTAAATGGATTTCTCCTAGACATAACTTCAGCAGCCTTACTACTACGTTATGGTTTGGTTAGACATAAAATAAAAATAAAGAACAGACTGTGATCGATTTTTTTCAGATTAATTTTGCACTTAATATATCTATTAATATATTTTTTTACTTACAAAGGGTAATCATATATTTCTAGGCAACTTCCTCGCATGAAATGTATCGAACAGGTAAATGTTATGTGAACCCGCTTAACAAATCAATTTGTGATCGCAAGAAGTTTTAGCAGGTGAAAAACAAAGGTGTAATTTATAGTCTTATAAATGAAGTCTTAATAAATCGGCACACGTAACATTTATATTTGCAACACGCTTAAAATGGATAGTGATGAAATAATATAACATACAACTACACACTGGTCTATACTAAAATTTTACTTCAATACGGATTTAAATTTGTTAAAGGAATTATCTTCTTCCAGAATAATGACATGTGCCAGGAAAGGTAATGAATTAAACTTAAAGGTAATGAGTTCTATATGATGGACACACTTGAATCGTTTGTGAAGTGTTGTCCCGGTTTTGTCTTTTTTTCTCCCTTAAATTAGAGTAGAACTAGACAGTACGAGTGCTTTAAAATGGTTATACTGCGCGGCTAATAGTGATTCCTTTAATTTATAAATCTAGCGTGTTAAGGTACCTCTTATGCAAATATGTAAGTAATATGTAAATAAATAGTACTACGTAAAAACAAACTATATATCATGTTTGAACACCAATTATATATTTAACTGTGTATTTTATAGCTTTTTTTACATTTTCAAGGGAGCTAAAATAAATCTACTATTTTAAGTACACTAACCAAAGATCTATTTTCTGTGTTATATTTGGTAATGTATTAGTTTAAACTATATAAAATCATTTAAGCCTGCTATATTAATGTCATTTATGTGATCTTTCAACATTTGAAAATGTATTTAATCTTTATAAACACAGATCCAAAGGCATTAAGTCTTGTACTCACTTAAATGAATATAAGACAATCCAGTATGAGTGCTAATCAACGTCTGTGAAACTATTGTTTTAGTTTGTTATGAAATGTTGATATAGAAATATACAGTGTAATAATTTATTAATTATTGGCATACATCTCCTCTAGACAGCAGAAATAATTTAATTGGTTCCTTATTTAATTGATTTAGATTTGAAAATTTCCCCAATATAAAGAAACTGATTTTATTCATTAGTAAAATACAAAGTGTTTATGACTATTAATGTATGTTTATGTATGCTTTATATATTTTAATAAGAATTGAGGTTTCGGATAGGTTTTACAGTGTGTACTCTATGTACTATTGTGCGTGTATTTTATTGCTGTTCTTTCTTTTGATTTCATCTTAGAGACACAGCCCACAGTTACAGTATTCTCTGAGCCACACAAAGTAAATAAGTAAAAGTAAAATTAAAATTACAGCTATGACAGAGCCCAAAATACGGTATAGATTTTTTATAGGTACTTCAGTGTTGTGTATAGTGGACTGAATTGTGGTAAAAGGACAGCATGAGAAGTAAATGTTAATCAGATTTGAAGTCCCTTTCATAAAGCCGCTATCATACAAATCTGCTAACATAATGATGATGCAATCTAAAGGTGTGCTTTATGCCTTCTGAGTATGCCAACACTTGCACACAGTGACAACCTAACCTTGAGGGCTTCTTTTAGTTAAGATGTCCAAAGAATGTTCATTGTACAGTAGGGTGAATGTTGAGTATTGTTGCATCTCACATGCTGTTGTCATAATCCTCATTTTAATTCCTCCCCAGGATTCGAATGTTGTTTAGATGATTTTCTTTGCCTGGTCAGGCATTGCACTTCCTTCAGAAGTGTTAGGTCTCCTGTTGAGCTGCACAACACTATGAACATCATGGTCAGGGTCTAACTCTGAAAGTTGAAAGTATGACTAAATGGATTATTTTTAGCAGAGTCTGAAGAGGTTGGAAAAATGCAGATTTATCTGCAGTATCTATCATTTTTGTATACACTCAGGGAGAGTTACAGTATATTATAGTAGTAGCTTTGTGTTAATTATTGATGATTTTTAATGTGTACTGTATATCTATGTCCATTAACAAAACCCTACTTTAGATGTAAAAAGACATACATTTTGCAGCAGTAATTCTTCCTGAAAAAAGCACTGCTTATTATAATGTGATGGTCAACACAGACAAATACCACATTTTGTGAGAGATGGCTATCATTCAATGTAAAAAATTATTACCCCTGATTATTTGTATATGATTTATTCCTATTTTAAATGTTATGTCACATTATGCATTTTAGCTTCTTTAAGTTTTCATAAAATATATTAACAAATCTGTTCACACTATGCAAACAATACTGTCTTGTTTCAGAGTACATACAGTATGTTTATTTGAACAAGGAATTTGGAAATGAAACAAATATTCTGTACCTTGTAATACTAAGGGAAAACAAAATTTCAACTGGGAAAAAGCCTGTAATGTAAAACATTGTGCAGAACAACCTTACCAAGCAAACATAATCTTTAAGACAAAAATCCATACTGTACACTGACAAATGCCTTGTTACAGTATGTTGAGTAATAGAAAGTCTGCATTAACATTGTGTAATATTTAAAATTTCTGTTTCATTGTGATGGTATTTGTATTCAAATTAATTTTACAATTCTCAGATAGGTCTCTAGGCCATTAACATCTCCAGGGTAGGTAAAGAATCTTGCAGAGTTGTTTGTTCTTCTGCTTAATTTATTTGAAGATTTCAAGTTTTACTGCATAAAGATGAATGTTTATGCAATAACTATTTATTTAGAAACAACAACATGTGAAGTTTCAAACAAATGGTCCAGATAAAGTCACAACAATATAATGAAATAGTAATGCATTTAATTATTTGCAGACCTTTCCTTTTTCTAGTGAAACCAAAGCATTGATTGTGGCATTTCATGATATTGTAGCCAAGCTGTTTGCGAAAAATCAGACGATTAATAATTGTCATGACACAGTTTCACATCTGCCAATAATTAATGGACTGGAAATAAAATATTAACTTATTGATTAAAAACGCCTCAAGGCTAGAATAAAATATTTAAATTTAGTTGATGAATATTTTTAATAGGTGCTAAGAAAACGTCTCATGGCTTCTTTATGTATGATATATGTTTAGGGGCTTCCCTTTTTATAGTGTATTTATTTTAAGCACCAAAATTTAAATCCTGAAAGCCTAAAGTCATTGACATCAATGTGATAATTTCAGTATGTGCTTATATTTGCACTCTTTCCAACTCTTTAACATGCATCACAATGGTGGGGGCAGTAACCTTCTAAGAAGCAGTAGTGATAGTTCTACATGCTGTATTCCTAAACTGACGATAATATCGCAAGCCAGTCTCCTTTCTTTGCGGGATGTATGCATCATTGCAAAAGCTAACTTTGAAATACAATGAATATGTATACTGTGGGTGTCTGTTTGTTTTTGTACAGTTGTCCTCCAACAACAACTGTACAACTTCAGAATATAGTCAATGCAAGTGGATTCAGCACTTGCCCTCTGGTGCCAAAGAAATTCGACAAAAATACTGACTCCTTTTGTCAGTCAATCAGATGCAGAACTTTCAATCGTGCAAAATCTTTCAAAATGAGTTGCAGGGAACAACATAGACACTGTCAACAGCTGTAAATGAGACATAACAACTGTTCAGCTACTCAGTCGTGGGAACATGCAAAAACATTTTCAGTGGGTGTCTGGGCAGATTCAAATATACGTCTACACAGCTTTTAGTTGTGCATTGAATTTAAATGGCATTATTTAAACCCTTTGACTTTCTGATTTTTATTATAATGATTTTCTTTCAAAATTGGACGTCAGTCCACAAAATTTGAAACATAAAATATATCCTATATTATTTAATGGCAGGTATTTAATATTTTCATAACTTGGGAAGTCTTGTTACTGATTGGAATCTACACCAAGCCCAGATTGACAAAATATTGGCTTACTGGAAAGTAGCCACAGCTTCATTTCATTCTGAAGTCAACACGGAGTATACTGTAACTCAATATGAAAAATAGAAAAACTTCAGTAAAATACCTATTTTTCTCTAAAGGTCTTTACTTTTCCCGTTACTGACAGAGGCATTGGCTTTCTGAATACTGCAAATTTATTAGACAGAAGAAAAAAATTTAAAGACAATTTTATTTTAAAAAATACATAAAAATCTTCAGATGCCATTTATAAAATATTATCTAACATTTGCCATTTAACTCTGCAATGGCTTATCTATGGTCAGAACATATATCAGAAAAACTCCCATATTCAGTCTTCAGGTTTCTGGGTACTACCTTCTGCTCTTGAGCTCTCTTCAGCTTTTTTTAAATTTAGTGTAGAGGTGAAAGGAGGGGGCAGAAGCAATCTTACAATCTTGGCACGCAACAGGTCAAGATTGGTGGGATTGGATGCCAGTTCACTGCGGGGCACACAGATACACACACTCACACCTAGAGCCAGATTTCCCAAAAACCAATTAACCTACCAGTACTGTATATCTTTAGACTTTTGAACATGGGGAGAACATACTGTACAAAATCCATACAATTAGCACCCCAAGTCCAGAACTGAAAGCAGGGCCTCATCGCATCCTGGCAGTAATGCTAACCAGAGTAACACTGTCTGTCTGATTGTTGATATAATAATTAAAAAAAAACTTTTTGAATTTAGTTAAGAAAATTAGTGTTTAAAAAAATGTAGTGCAAAACATGACCATGGATTAATTTTCATGATGTACTGTACCAACAGAATAGTAAATATGTATGAGTCTACCATAGCTCACAAGTTTCCCCAAAACCCCAAATCATGTGTTGTCCTTTAAATACACATTGATATCCTTTAAATAATGTAGTGGCTTACAGTCAAACACAAATCTAAGGATCTGTCCATGCAAAAGGTACAATATCTGACTGCATCTGCCCAGGAATAGTAGCCCGAGAAATTCTATAGACTTATTTATTTTCATTCTGTCAGAATTCAATTCTCTGTGTACCGCTTGATAAAACCAGAACACAGCTGTGTTAAAAACAATCCATGCACTTGAGAGCCTGCCAGTCAGATTCCCAGTAACAACACTCAGTCGTAGGTCATCACTGGGAATTAGTGCACTTCCCTGTGCACAGGGTTCAGAGGCAAAATCATTTAAGGTTGACTTGGCTCTCTGTGACAAAGCAAATTCTTCTAATCAGGCACTATTGAGCCTCTTAAGAGAACACTGAAGCTAAACCCTGTCCTTATATATGTGGGTCGTGTGACCTGGAGGCAAACCATTAACTTTTGAGTTTGTCAAAAAAGTTTTCGGGTACCAGAACCAGGGCAGAAGATGCCCACTGATCAATGATCTTTGAAATCTAGGAAGGGTTTAAATACTGAGATGCAATTCACATATTTATATTTGTTATTATGTTTTTCAGTTGGGAGAATAAAGGTTAGGTAGAACCAGATTAGCTCCCCTTTCAATCTTAAAATTTTAGGATAGTATTAAAAAAGTGTGTTAGAAAACATTGTGTGATGCTTATATTTGTTCTTGAGGGAATGCAGACTTTGATAATAGCCTTTCTATCTATTTGACTTTAGATGAAAAACAGACGCCATCATTCATTATACAGTTTCCAGAAGGCTAATGAGAAACCATTCTATTTGGTAATACCTTTCTAAGGAAAACTTCTGGGGCACTACAGTATGTTCAAAGCACTTAGGTGCTTAAATCCCCGTAGCTTCCTATAGAGATTTAAATACATAAGTGTTTTGAATATAAGGGCCACAGTTATTGCTTTAGGGTAATGATCTGGCTTTCTGATGAATGATATGCTTAATCTGACAGTAAAAAATAATAGCAATAAAACCGTGGATTTTTTAACCATGGAGACACAGATCCCACCAGTTATAAATGAAGCACTGCATGATGACAGCTTTGGGGCAGGAATAAACCAATGAAGTAGATAATCTCCATGGTAACCACCAAAAGTCCAATCACTTAAAACCAAAATAACACCTCTGCATTCACCATCTCAAGATGAGAAGGTTGACTTCTTCTCTGGGGAACTGAAATTAATGATGGTCAGACAGGGGAAATAACTTTTCAAGCAAGTTTCTACATTTTAGCCCTCAGTTGTATATAAAAATGCCAAGAGTGACAAATGAGGAAAAAGCTATCTTTTCTGAAGTCTGAAAGGAATGGCTAATCAGCTTGCCAGGATTTATGATAATTCTTCATTTTAGCTACACTATTATTGGAAGAGCTTCTTCAGTTAAAGCAGTTTAAATAGAAACTATGAGAGTGTAAATACCATTAAGTTAAATGTTACAAAGAAATCTGCTGGAGGCAACGGATAAATATTATTATCAGTAAGTAGGAACCAATAGTTGTCTTGGTGCAATTAAACTTTTCACTTGCTTTCAAGTGCAATTGACATGAGAAGTCCATGCACTAAATGGTTTAAAGCTTTTTCAAATCTCATTGTTGATGATTTTATTTTTTCTTTTCTTGACCAATATTTAATATGCATTTGTTTAATGTTCCACATTACATTTAGCATGAGACATATCTAGCATTACTTTGATGTTTCAGACATGGCAGATGGAAGATTTTGTGACAGAAAGATATTCATATCAAAGGGAAGACTGTTCAAGAAAACTGGGGTTTTCATTTATAAGGATGGTAGAAGCAGGCAGTTTCCATTCTGAAGAATGAAGGTGGCATGCTTTTCACTGCATAGTTTGGAACCCTCCAGTACAAACTGACAATCAAATAAAGTAAGGCTTCATGGAAATGCACTTTGCAAGCTTTTACATTTTAGAGGCAACAGATGAACATCCAGGAGTAATCCTCAAGTGAATCTGGGTGTCATTGGAACAGGAGGCTGTGTTGTCAAATCACATTACCTAAGGGAAGCATAAAGAGGTTAAAAAGCATGAGCAGAACCTCGTGGGACACCACATGTAACCTGACTCTGGAACGATCATGGCCCTGTAAGGAAGACAGATTGCTTGCACAAAGACAAGCAGGGACACATCTGGGTGTATGCTGTGCCAGTGCTGCATGGTTGACTGGGTGAAAAGATGCTGGCAGATCCAGTAGGACTGAAGGGTTTGCAAAATTAGTGCCTGGAAGAAGATCACTCAAAATCTTTACTAGTTCCATTTTGTGGTACAGCAAAAACATGAACAAAATCAGACTACATGATCTGTCTATATTGGATACAGTACATTGCATACATTGTATACACTGATAAGGTATTAAAATGGAACTGGTCAGCAAAAATGTTTAAAGTTTCGTGTAGTGTTTAAAATAAAATTGCCAGTCTTGTTTTCTGAAGCAAGGGAAATGGGAAATTGGGAAAAGTAAGGAAAAGAGCTCTTTGCAATGAGGGGCACAAAAAGAGAGAATATACTGTATAGACTAGGTGGTAGTTCCAAACTGAAGAAGACCTAGAGCGAAGAAACAAGGAGCCACACTAAGTAGGATTCTTGAGGTACTGGTAATCCAGGGTATATTTACAAGAACACATTCCATAAAGATATAATTGTCATGGATGTCGGAAGGGACGAACCGCAGAATGGCAGGAGAGCAAAAAGACCCTATACATAGCGGCGAGATGGGGGTGAGCCCGGGCTCAGCAGTTCAGGAGTCGTAAAGAAACCTATGCCCTCAGGTAGCAGAAGTGGGGCGACCTGGTGCTAGGCGGGTTTCAGGACATCTGAACATCAATATAGCCCTAGAGAGAGAGAGAAACACTGGAAGGACAGCTAAGAACCGGAAATGAGAGACAGGACAAAGAAGGAGTGCCTTCTGGCTGCAGAGGGCTTGACAATAATGTTTGCACTATACAATTCAGATAACAAAACAAAAACACTCACAAAGATAACTCACAAAAGACAAAACTCTAGCTGATCATACCCTTTTTTATAGATACAGGCATATGTTCTAATTACTTGTCTTGTTAACTCATCTGAGTTAAACAGCCATGGTAAAATTTCCTTTACCTCTTTCCCATGTCTTCAAAATGTCCAGATCTTCAGTTTTTTGTTGTTGTCATAGATGAAAAGGATTCAAACATCTTAAAATAAACTAAAAGAAAAAGAATTAAAGACTAAAAAAAACCTATTTCTCTACCTCAAGTTTTCTTTAAGCATATTCAAAAGTGTGCCATCATTGTTCACTGCTATCAAGTTTTGTTAGGCATTTAAACCTTAGTTTTGTTAGCTTTCTTCTTGTTGGCAGTGATCCATCTCTGCCTCTGTTCTCTTCCTGAGAAAAAGACAATTAAATAAGCAGCCATTCCTGTTACCCGCAAACTTAAATGTTCTATTTGGATTTCTCAATAAATACCAGTCCTTCTTTTTTTCTGGTATACATCTGTCTTTTGGTTCAATGTGATCAGAACTAAAATTTGCCAAATAAATAAATGAGAATTGTATCCGTGTACACTTGTATCCGTGGGCAGGACCAAAATATGTGTGAGTGAATATTTGTTTTTTATTTTAATAGTCCAAGCATTTAACTATTTCTCCATAAACAGTATATTTAAAATCAGTGGTACCAGGAACATTGCTTTCCTTTGATTTATTTGGTGCTGGTTTTGGTTTTGTTCATGCTAGTCATGTTATACAGCAGTTTGGAAACTGTGGCTTTTTTGATGAGGGTCTGATCATCATAAAATGTAAAAAATGTAGCCTTTTTGCTTTTTGTATTTGAAATTGTAAGGAGTCGGTGTTAATGCACACACCATTAAACATGATGGCTACCTAAACAGATGTCACAAATTACGTACATGTAAGTCAGTGAAGAACAGTTTCTAATAGACAGGTGTGTTTCAAGACATTACATAGATTAGAATCAAGAGGGTGAAGTTGCATTAAGCATTAGGATTCAGGCAAAGAAAGTGCAGTATTATATAAGTTTCAAAATGTTGTAGAGTTATGGGTATCCACAATTTTTTTAGAAGTCCTTCTTTTGCAAGGGTCTCCCCATTTCCAAGATAACATGTCCAGTATCAATAGTTTATGAGGAAAATAAATTATAGCATGCAGACATGTTTGGATATATGTCAGTATGTTTATATGTTTATTGGTGAAAACCGGAGATATAGTTGATTAGATATTTCTGCTTTCCTGTAGGACTATTTAAAGTGAAACATTAAAATGAAAGACAAAAAGGAAACAGTTTTTAAAGATTAGAAACACAGAGGACAGATTGCTTATTCTAAAGTAATACATCATGTCATCAGCTTCTCTCCAGATGTTTCCATTCTTAAACATGTACTAGAGTAGTCTTTCTGTAGACTTCAGTTTGGTACTGTAGCTTTATCTGCAGTCGTTCTTCTTTATTAATGAAGTGTAAGGCCTATTACTTGGCTGTCACATGATGAACCAGATGTTAATGCATGGCAGTGCTGAGATCCACTGCTGAGCTTCAACTAAGCTTAAAAGAGGCCTCTGGGGTAAGGCCTCCAAAGCTACTGATTGCATGACAATGGTCTTGGTAAATGACAAAACGTCAAAATGTGAAATCTTTAAAAGTCAAGTCAGAACATGTCAGTGACATTGGTGTAGTTTACATGGATTCTGTGCACAAAGATAGATAATCAGCTTAGTCAAGTTGAAACACAAGAGAAAGGAATTCAAATAAATTATATAATACATATAAAAAAAATAAGCACAAACAATTGAACACGTTATAAAGTCAATAACCTTTAGGGGGTTATTGTGTTATTGAGCAAGAATTATAATTGAGTGGTGCTATAAATTGTGGGAGTGTAAATAATAACAATGTATTAATTTACATAATTTAAATAAATTTAATATTTAAAGATGATATTTAAACTGATCAATATTGAAGTGCTATGTTTTGCTGCCCCTGTATTTTGTTCATGTTCCCAATTTCCCATGTTTTGTTATATTGCTTATGGTGTTTCCACAGAAAAAATAAAAAGTAACAAAAGAAAGTTCTTTTATTTCCCAAAAGTACACATGCATTTGTTTTAGACAACAAATCTAAACAAATATGATCTAATCACATTTTGATCAGATGTCTAAGTTAGTACAGTACTTTCCTTACCACTCCCTTCCCAACCATTTTTCTGCTGACCCTCTGTTGCTTTTTACAGTGGACTTTTAAAATTACATAATTTAAGTTCACAATCATCCAATACATGAAAGGGATGTATCACCCCATACAAAAACAACTAATTGTGAGAAGTTTCTAACTAATTTTGCAAAATTTGTGTGTAGGTGTCGAGCCCTTTAAATATATTACACTCCAGCAAATGAAGTGTTTGACCATGTTTGTTCATCCTACTGTGTTAAATAGTTTTAATGTAAAGCAAAAACTAGGAATAACACTGAAAAACAATGTAGAGATAGAAATCCCATAAGTGAGAAATCCAAGATAATATATATCCAAGATAAAATAGTTCGGGGGAATTCATAGTGTTGCAGTCTCTGCTGCTCCCTTAGAGCTCCTGGGTTCAATCACCCAGCTGTGGATGTCAATCTGTGTGGAGTCTGCATGTTCCTCATGGTCCATGTTCATGTGGATTTTCACCAGGTGGTCTGAAGCAGGAGAGCAACTTGAGATATCAGTCCATCACAAGGCTAAAAAGATTTAGTTATGGTCTCTTCTCTTCCTTTATTACAAGCTGCCATAATCTGTCTTTTTTTTTAGAGTTCGAATTTTTTTTATTTGCTATCATTCCATTTTATTAATGCAGTAATAAAATGTTCCAAAAATAGATAGCACAGTGGTGCAGTCGTTAACATTGTTGCTTCACGACTGGGGCCCTGGCTGAGTTCCTAGGGTGCTATTTGTGTGGAGTTTATATGTTCTCGTGGTATTTGTTTGGATTTCCTCCAGGTGCTCCAGTTTCTTCCCGCAGAAACAAAGAGGTAATGGTAATGTCTTAAGATGGAATGGCATCCCGTCCAGGTATGTCCTGTCCTGCTCCTGTTGCTGAGTTAGGCTTTGGCTTCCCTGTGACTAAAAACTATGAAACTGAAGGATATTCTTATTTTCTTATGAGGCTCAGGTCCTTTGGTGTATGTAGTACACTGCTACACATTTTTTATAAATCAGTGGTGGAAGCGGCCATCTTCTATGCTGTTGTGTGCTGGGGCATGTAAAATTACTAAAAACTCATCAAGAAGGCTGGCAGTGTTGGGGCTGAGCCTTGACCCCCTGGAGGTGGTGGCTGAGAGGAGAATGCTGACCAAGCTCACAGCCATCATGAACAACGCCTCTCATCCACTACATGGGTCTGTTATTAGTCAGTGGAGCACTTTTAGCAACAGACTGCTCCAGCTACGGTGTTCAACGTTTCCGCAGATCTTTCCTTCCAGCGGCTGTCAGGGTGTATAATGCTGCCCTAGGCTAGGACTGTTAGCCCTTCATCTGCTCATCTATGGACAGCATGCTGCACTATTGTACTTTTTGGATACTCAATCTGTATATACCTATATGCATTTTGCACATATTTTATTGTTTTACAGTGACTATGAGCATATTTTGCACACACTCTATATATTTTCTATTGCTGTACTTATTTTAATTTTTCTTCTGTTCTGATGTCTGTTTTTGCTTGTCTTGGGCCAGCTGCTGTAACACCTCAATTTCCCTTCAGGATCAATAAAATCCTATCTATCTATCATGCTAGAGTGGAAAACTAGGATAATTACAAATGGAAAAGGAGTCAACATCTCCAAAACAGTTTCTCAAAGTTATTTTCTGTTTTTTTAATCCAATTTAAGACCTTTACAATTACTGTAAAAATATTTTGCTCAATATGTATACTTACACATATAAATGTAGGTCACTTATCACAGCTGTTCTTTATTAAAATATGACAAATCTAAATTCAGTAACAATTTATATGCAACATCTTTGAACACATTAAATGCTTTTTTTGCCTTTTCAGTACATTTAGTGACACTGTAAAGTGTATGAAGGAGTTCTGTTGAAATTTGTTCAATAATTTAAAATATTTAGTGGTTTCATAACTACATTACATTTATAAAAGAAAGCATGATACTGTATATTCATGTTTTATTTAAGATAGCAATTTCCAATTTAATATCTTGAATATCTGGCAAGGTAAGGTAATATTTTTAAAAGCAACAGATGCAAGAGGCTAGAAAAGAAGTATGCATGAAGCTCAGTCATTCTTTAATATCAGTAATACAAAATCTATAATGTTTTAGAAGAAATGTCAAAGCCTGACAAAACAAATTAATTAAATGGTGTGCTGCTTGGATTCTGATGAGTCCATATATTTCATTTAAAACCTTGGCTTGAGTTTTAAATGTACACTGTGGAACAATTTTAGTAATGTTGTATTAAAGAGATTGAAGCCTGCTACTCAAAAAGGGGTCGTTGTTATTTTTTTGCTTTAGAGTATAGGATTTTCTCATGAGGCAGGTACAAGTAAATGCCTCTAAGGACCAGTATAAAAAGTATTAAAAAATTAAGGTAATGAAAGCCTAAAGTGAAATTAATCCAATTGAAATCCTTACAAAAACTAGAAAAACTAAGGAAAAACTAGAATCAATTTATTTCGTGCCATGGCCTTTAGGCTTTTCCCATTTTTAAAACTTTACCCACACAACGTCACTCTTTACAAACTAAGCCATACAGTCAGTATTTATGTAGAAAATATTATATCTGACCAACAAAATGAAGGATTCAAGACACCAACTGAAAAAAACCCCAACAAATTTCACAAATTCATTCAATTTCATTAAACTTCCTTTCTGATAGTTGCAAAAGGCTAAAAGTCTTTGGGGAAAAAATAAAAATACAGTAAAGAAGAGAGGATCATCTGCTTGGAGATCAGAATGGATCACATTTTCAATGTAAGCAGATCCAACTGAGAGCACCAGTGAGCAGTGTAAAATTGTGCACTGCCAGGATTGGGTATAAGAGAGTCAGCTGGTATATTCTCAGCACACCATATGGGATGTTTTTTGTCTTAATAATTAATTATTAATGTATATAATTTGACAATGCCTTTATTTAAGGTGAGGAACATAGCATTATCATGATTTATATAATGAAAATTTTAACAAAGCAACACAATTGTTCTGGCATATATAAATAACTATACTGGACAATCACCTTTGAAACCTTTTTGAGGTTCTTGCTCTCTGCTTATTTTTGTAGAGTCCAGTTTTTCTCATCATCACAGAGATTAAGGCTTTTTTTCTTAACCTTTTGGTTAGAGTCTGACTTATTGCATTTATTCTGCACACTCCTTGCTATGCTAAGTATTCCAGAAAAAAAAAACATGAGAAAAAGTTACTTATTTTTAAGACAAATAAAGTGTTACACTGCTCTTAAGACCCTTACTTGAATGGCACCTTTTCTGTTAGAATGCCATATTAGAATGAGGAACAATAATCAGAAAAAACAACACAAAATCACTAGCGCTAAAAGAAAAGAGGCTGTTCAACATTTGAGAAATTAACTATCATACTATCTTGAAAGTCATCAAAGCAAGAAAAATTTGACTTACTGCTTTTTGTGTAAGAGCACATTATCAATGATTTAAAGTTCTGTTGAGTAAAAAGAAATCATCTTATAAAGAGGAATAAAAATGTTTGTACACTTGAACAATTGGAAATATTTTGAGGAGGCTGTGACATGTCTGAACAAGACTATTAGTGTATATCTGAGACCAATTTTTACCATCAAGTGACAAACTATGAAGCTGCTATACAGTACTTTAGGTCTTATACTAAGAAGAGGTCCCTGAGGTCATCTGTGGTCCAAAATATCTTTCAAGGACAACAGCAATGCAGTTAATGAGAAATTTCATTTCTTTATAAATGAGATCCACTTCATTTATTTAAGTGGCTCCTACTGTTGAAATGTTTTGAAAACATCTCAAGCATACATTTTGGAATTCCTCGGGGGGGCTTGGTATTGTGGGGCATGTGTTGCCCACCACTGCTTAAAAATGATGTTTTCTGCCTCAGCTCTGAGTCGGATCAATGGGAACAGAGAGCAAAGTCCTTTGAGATTAAGCATCAATGATCACAATGGCTACAGATTTTAAAGCAACCCTTTCAGGGTCTGTTGAAACAATGGCTTATGTTTCTCAATCCTGGTCCTGAAACTGTTATAATATTGCAAATTAAAATATGAAGAAATAGAGGAAAATAGAAGCTATGTTTTTTTACAATTTGTTTTTACTAGTTTCACAATTTGTTTAATTATATAAATATTGAGCTGCTCGTGGGGAAGTGGCTAGCATTGCTTCCTTCACATTGCTGGGGCCCTGGTGTCTGGTGCACTATTTGCATAGTTTTTTATGTTATCCCTTTGTTCATATGGGTTTTCTCTGGGTGGAAACCCATTTTAAATAAAAAAACTATTTTAGTTCTGTCCAAGGACCCTGGAGTGATTTTGGGATACATCAGCCATGCATTGCCCACTGGGGGCAAAGGGGTGTTGGGAAGAGATTGAAGTGACTTCAGCAGTCTCTCACCCATGCACAGGAGGCTTTTTCATCAAGCACCCCTTTGTTTTTTGTTTTTTAAAAAGAGACACATTCTAGGGAGTGCCTGTTGTTTCTTTCTTTTGATGAATATGAAATACTCCAATATTTTCCTATATCCTTCTGGTATGTTTGTGAGTGTGTATGTGATATGAATGAAGTATGAATGATACTTACCTATTTTGTTTCCCTTAAATCACTGCAATGTTACCGCCAGTGGAGTATTGTATTGTGTTGATCAAGATGGCCACCAGTCACCTTTTCTGTTTGTAATATCCCACAAATAATCTTAAAAGGAAAGATTACTGGTGAGCCATCTACAAATAACAGATGTAAGATTATTTGTTTTGTTTAAGTGGATATATAACCATTGCATGACTCTGTTAAAATGTATACATTTTTATGGATGGTTAAATTCTTTATTTTGATCAAATTGTCCATCTCTGTTAAATGTCTGTTAAAAAACATGTGCAAGTCCCTTTAAGAGGATGGTCCTTGGAGAGGAGGGGCTATAGAAGGGACTGGGAGAGCTCAGTAGAGAGAGGGTGTCTTGGAGGGAAGATGTGCAGAGAGTATTCCTGTGAGGGTTTTTTTTTTGTTATCCCTATTTTGATGGCAATAAATCCAGTTTTGTTTGCATTTGAAGACTGCTGTTTGGGAGTTTTTCTTTTGAGCCAAACCTGGTTGCTTGGCTACCCCCTCCTAGAAACCCCTAATACCGGAAGTCAGTCAAAGCTATCATTCATAGCTTTACTCAACAATATTATGACACTGACTGCTTCTTATATTGAGGAGTGTGGGGAAGAAAGTAACATTTTGGGGACCACCTACTGTATGGACATAGATTTTGTGGAGTTTGATAGGTTAAGGAGCTGTAACAGGACAACACACAAGAGGGTGGTTTTGTTTGGACCACATTTGGACCACCAGAGAACAACAGGGAAACTGTCCTCAGTCACCCAACCAATTGGAAGAAGACAATGGATTGGGTTACATTTAAAATTAGGAAGATGAGTTTTCCAGGTTGGCCATCAACATCTGTTGACTGTGAAAGAAGCAAAACCTCTGCTTTTCACAGCATCAGGGCAAAAACAACTAAAGGACAAGCTTGTGGATTACCAAGAATTATATTTGAAAGAGTCTTGTACAGAGACTATCTAGTGGAAGAAGAATTATTTTTGGAAGAGTTTTGGGAGCACACAGGAACAAGTTTCATTGTGAAGCAGATGAACAGATTAGCTAGCCAGTTATTTATACAGAGGGAGTTAAGAAGTTTAGTTAGTAGCTCAAAGAGGAGCTTAGGTTTTGTTTTGTATTTTATTTTATTTTATTTTGCTTTTTCTCACAATATAAATAAAAAACACTATTTTTTATTTTATGGCTGCATTTGGTTGTCTGTTTTTCTGAGACCTAAAGATCCTGTTACAACACCCTTCCCCCAGGCATGCCACACAGGCTCAGCCTTTAGCACACCTGTGTTCTGCATTGAAGGGTAATTCACCGAATAATACTGCATGCAAATGTGACTGCAGCCTACCTGTTTTTGTACCCTGCAACACCTCGTGTAGTTTTTGTGCCTTTATTTAGTTGGTGGGTTTCCTATGTGTTTGAATATATTTTTTCCCACATAAAGTTAATTCTGTTGGGCATATACCATAATTTTCCTTTTTAGACAACCTGCTGTTGTAACATTTCTTTAGGCACTTATACTCTAGTATGAGCTGCTTGCTTCCTCTTCAGCGTGGAGTGTAGTCCTATATACAACCGATGGTGGACTTTGAAATGCAACAAGGTTAGTAAATGGGGTAACACAAGGTTACTATGGAACCTGAGCAAAAGGTAGATCATGGTCAGCATTGAGAGGAAGAAGCCCGGAAAGACTCCTTCAGCCCTAGACTGGCTTAGGTTATCTTGAAGTTGTGTTTGAATTCCTATATTTACTTATCAGGAAATGGATCCCTGGCAACAAAGGCCTGACACTATAGGTGGAAGAAGATATACCACCTGGAATATATTAATTGAATTTCTGGTAGACAAAGGCTGCTGCAGAATCATCCCTCTGGATGGTATCATGCATTGGATCAGGATAAGGTTTTGTTCTGTAAAAAAAGTGGTGGAACGCAATGCGCAAAGACTACTCCACCAGCAAATGTCATGCACAGACATTGGCAGCATCTTATCCAAGTCACTGCTAGTGGTGATGGGAGCAGCAAAGTTGGGACGTCTAGTATTCATGATCTGTCATGGAAGTGGCTTTCAAGAGGGTCACCAAACACTTTGACTGAGGCAGAAATGCATTGCTGCAGCTGTAACTGTAGCTGTAACTGTGAGGTTTAAGGATCTGCTTTTCTGACTTTTGGGGTGGCAGCTGATAGAAAAGCTGCAATAAAATTAGTCTGCTTCATCACTTCTGACTGGATAGTTATATCCGGAGGAATGTAATTGCCTTACCTTATAGAGAGGAATTACCTTTCTATGGTAAACAAAACTAAACAAAACAAAGGAGAACATAAAACATTTGGCAACTTGAATCTCATGCTTAATGGACTGTTCAGATAACGATCATCCGGAAGGCCATTCTGCATTTCTGGTCTTTGAACTCCAAACATATAACATTGACATTGTTGCTTGAATCTTAACAAGCTGGAGAAGGGCAACTCAGATAACATGCAGATTGCAATACAGGAAAAGAACATCAGAAGAAGAATCTTGGATTGATGAAGTTGGATTTATCATCAAAAAGTCGTAAACTACTTTAATGACTTCCTTGTTGAAATTAATGAATGCCTTATACCTTTAATATTTTTATGCCATGTTGAACCAAATTCTATTTGATATCCTGAAGGAAGAAAGATGAATTCTATTTGGAGATATCAATGCCATTGTTGGAAGAAATGTCAGTGTCTTGAAAGAAACCATTGACAAGGAAGAATTTCTACATATCTACTCCAGTAGCATGATTATACTTAAAGGGGAAATTGCAACGTTACTTTTATATTTCAGGGTTAGAAAGAATCAGCATTGATGAGTACAATTCAAACCTCAATAAAAGGTAAAATGTACACAGTGACTTGCAAAACCTCCATCATAAAATAGTTTCCATCATAAAATAGATGAAATTCACAGGTAAAGTACTGTATATGCAGCAACATATTCTGCAATTCAGAACAAGGCAACAAATCTACTGGTGACGTGAAGTGGCCCTATCTTTTTTAATCCAATGGAAATATTGCTCTTGACTTTGAGAAAGTTTTGCCGACGAATACTACTTGTTATCATGTAAATCATATTGGAACATTCCTGCGGTGAAATGTTTGCTTCACAGCCTGTACTTATTTGCTCATACATCGCATTATGGTAACTAGTGAGCAGGAAGGGCTGCCTCACGTCACAATTTGTGGGAACTCTCGCTCTTGCTGTGATGAGACCAGGGATTTGAGACAGTGTACTTTCACAAAGTTCATGATTTTATGATTAATTCGAAATGTATAAAATTTTTCTATAAAATCAATAAATTTATTTTGAGCATAGACTTGTCAGCACAAGCACCCTTTTTTGCCAGAATAAAACACATAAATCACCCTGGCAACATTGATGACAAGAACAAAGTATTTTGTGCATGATCTAAACTCCAAGCAACCCAGTTGGTTCACCAACATCAAAAGCAAAGCTTCAAGTGAGAACCTGTGACATGAAGAACAGGTGGTGGAGTGAGGCAATTCGACATTTTTACCCTTAATTAACATTAACTGTGAGCAGCACAGTTTATGACCAGAGTACCCAAATACCAGTCCTATTAGGACTGGAGAGTCCAGAGTCCAGATCAAGGAAAGGGAGCTGTCAGTACAAGTTGGAAATGTTGAATCTTTTCGATCAAAAACCCACTTTCAACAACAGTATACTGAATTTCGTCCCACAACAGCCAGTTAGAGACTTGGAACTCTACCAACAATTAGGGAGGTGATGAAAGCCATCATACAAACGAAGACCACCAAAGCAGCAAAGTGTATTGGGATTCCTTTTGAGATTTTCAAGCATGTTGCACAGGAATTAACACTACACCTCCAAGCTCTCATCAAACCATCTCCTTCCTCTTGCTGAAGAACGTCTCCCAGACCCCAAGTAAGTTTTCAGACCCTCAAGGAGCATATTGATGTTAACAGAAAGTCAATTACAAATCTAAAAAAAATCTCACTATCTCATTAGCAACAGGAAACTCTCTTCTCCGCATTTGTTGACTTGACAAAGGTGTGTTTGACTCCTTAATTTATGAGGCACTCTTTGGGTCATCCTGTAATTAGTAAAGTATGTCCTTTAAATTTGTCAGCATCCTTTACTTGCTTCAAGATGATATGCATGTAGTAATATTCAATAATGAATCCATTACAGAGTTCTTTGAAATTGAGACAGAATGTGTCATTAACATAATATGTATTTTCAGCATTTCTTGGAGCCATGCTCCCTGTGATTACAGACATGCAGAAGTGAAGCTGATTTACTGGATGGACAGATAAAGTACAATTTAATGTCCAGTGACTTTAGATAGACTTAGTTGAAAACTTAAAGCACCTTGACGTAAGTTATCAAAGGCCAATATGCTGTGGATGCTGCATTCCTTGCTGCATTCCTTGAAAGAAATGCATATCCAGACAATGAACATATGTACAGCACTAAGACTATTGATAAGCTAACATTTTGGAGACCAAAAGTTTCCATCATCAAGCTCCAAATGAACATGCCGCAGTGCCATTTATTGAGATGGACAAAACTAGAGTGCCTCATGATGCTTTAGAATTAGGAAGGACAAAGATTTGTATTAAATAGCATTCATAGAATAGATAGTAATGTTTTTGGTACTAGACTTAAAATCAATATATTCCAGGCTTCAGTGGTACCCTACCAAATGTACTTTTTAAACTAGATTTTAAAACTAGCAGAATTTCTAATGTAGTACCCATCCATAAAAAGACTGACAAAACTAATCAATGTACTTACAAGCCAGTTAAAATATTTGCAGAAGATTGAGATAAAATTAAAGTGAAATGTATTCGTACATTCATTACAATGTATTATCTTGTGTAGTTGTGCATCACATACTGTAATATTTAGAATACACTTAACAGTTTTAATGTTAATGTTTACATTGTTGTTTACAATGGTGGCGCTTTAGGTGACATCAACTCAACTGCCCGGATGGATTTACTTAGGTTATATTGCTTTTGTGAATTTTGTGAATCAATAGTGCTTGGAAACCAGGTTTATGCATGGATGAGGTAATTACTTAGCGAAGAAAACCTGCGATTTAGTAGATTTCAGTAATAAAATTGCAAACTGTTCCTGTAATGTCTTTTCCCAAAATACTTTGATGTGTTTTATATGTATCTTCCATAACTTCTTTAATAATTTTAAGCTTATTCAGATTTTAGAGAGATTTTAGATTTAAAGGTTTAGTGGGTATTAATTCAAATTAAACAATATAATTTTTATCCATCCATTTTCTAACTGCTTTATCCAATACAAGCAACGAGTGCAAGTCAGAAACAAGTTTTATATGCATTTTTAGGAAATATAAATAAAATAATAAATATCCCGATTATAGTTTAAATTCAGTGTTTTGATACTGATTAGTGAGGAAATCCCTCCCACTGCACTAACTTCACCTGTTATTTAGAGATTACTGGATTGCAAGTAATACACAATCTTTGCAAAAGTAAACTTGGTTTAATTTAACAAGCAGATATTTTATTTAACAAATGTAATGGATTTAATAGACAAAACAGTACAGTACTGTCACAAACAGTACTAGAAACAAACAGAACACAAACAAAAAAGTATAGTAATTTGGAAAGACAGAGCTTTGGAGTCTCTAAGTTGCTCAGTTGCTGACTATATCAACTGTACCTGTAAAACTCACAAACTAAGAATGCATAGAAGTACTGTATTTCTGGAGCAATTCAGCGCATAGGCTCTTTGATTTGAAAAGCCGAAAACTGTTTAAACATAAAAAGGTCTAAAAAGGTTCAGTTCAGCTACAACATACTGTAGATCCATTAAAAATCATAGTAAATTTTACTTTTACATGTTATTAACAAAAATGTTATCTCTTTAAAAAGCATATTTGAAAGAAAGATAAAACAAAGCGGGATGCAACATTATGTAAGATATTTAAAATAATGGTGAATCGTGCATTGCACAAGGTTCAGATGTCCTTGAAATAACTTGTCCTCTTTATTTTAAATGAGGCTACACCTGATACCTTCTTAACCAACACTGTTGCAAAACTTGCTTTGTTAGAAAAGACAAAAGAGAAGTGATCTTCTTTACCTTTTTATGTAGGAAAAGAAAGCACAATCCCTTGGTTGAGAATGAAATGGAAGCACTAGCACATCAGTAGACATCCAGGGATTGGAAGATAAGAAAGGCCTTCTCTCATAAAGCACTTGATGTAGTGTGTAACACAGAGCTAGGAGTTTTTGTTTACCCTAGAAATCACTTATGACTGAAAATAAAGCATCAGGAAAGGCATAGGTTTTCATCTTTGACTCATTCAGCAAGTAATTAACTGAACAACGTCAGCTGGATGTAAAAGAAACCATGTTGGTGAGCCTTCAAATAAGTGGAAATAAAAGGTACTTGTGAAATAAATATGTTACTGACAGTACGCTGGGAAATATTTTCTTTTATTTGAAATCCATTAGCAACCCCATGGCATACTACAAAATAAAAACACATATTTGTTTTTGCCAAAATCACAGACAAATACCACTTAAAAGCTCTCGGGTTTGAAGTAGGTATTCTGTGTCCGTTTTTTTACATTATATTTTTTTAGTTTACTCAGAAGAGGCCTTTTCACAATGTATGACAGTATGTATTTGAAATGATTATTCTTTAATTAAAGGACATCTTTTATTTTTTCATCCTGCATTACACATAAGCGCTCTTCAGGTTTAGAAGTTTTGACCAAAGCATAACACTAGCCCCATATTTAACGATTCAACACATACAATTGTGGGACAAGCATTCTGTAAGCAGGCTAATGGCATATTCACGGTACTTGGAGAGCAGAAAAAGGGCACCATTATCTAATGAACTGGATTTCAGGAGCAACATGTTGACTCATGTCCATTGTATAAATAAAACAAATCATTTTCTGTGGTGAAAACAATAACATTAACTACACCAGCAACACAACATAAAAATAACAGAGTTGCTTCTATAGAAATATTAATATTAATTAATTCTGGAGATTTCATTATGCTAGAATGCTTAACTGTCTAAACAGATTTTTTGATTTACAGTATGTACATTAAATCAAGGTCAGCCACCATTAACAGCTGTTTTTCCCTCACCGAAGCCTCATACATCAGCATGACATTCATAACTGTAATGGGAGCCGGTCCAGGCTCCCATGAAGCATAGTTCAGGACCCTATGCAGATGGTATAATCCGGAAGTAAGTGTATTAGGACAACGGGGAGGAGATGACAAGGATCAGGGCAGGTTGACAAACAAGGGGGCGTGACAATGGTCATCTGGTGCTCGGGGGGGCGTGACCAAGGCAAACAACTCCAAGGAGACCAGGGGGGAAATCCGGGGCCAAAAGTCCAAAGAGTCCAAAACCAGGTGTTCCAACCAAGACGGGACAAAAGAGTTAAAAACAGGAACGGGATCCGGTACAGGGACAGGGAATAAAAATGGGATGACAAGGCCAGGTACTCCAAGCTCTGGACTCTGATGGTCAGGACGCCGTGAGAGCGCCAGGCTTAAATTAGGCTGGGCAAACGATTTTTAAAATTTTTAAAAAATAAATAAAAATGAGATATAATGATGTGTTCCTGCTTAACTTAGACATTGCACGACTTTAAAACATATAAAAACAGGTTTCGAGAGTTAAAAACCACTTTTTATGCGTGAAAAATGGGTGATTTTTCTTCCTCGTGATCAGCTCAGAATCTTTGTGTACGCTGTAAGGTTTTTACTTCTTAATTAAACGTTTAAAATAGACAAATTTCATAAAGACAACACACGTTTCGAAGAGAAAAAATCCCATTCTTTTCTCTTCCTGTTGTGTAAAACTGATCAGCAGGTCTTTTTTTCCCCAATCAGAGGCTCTGAAAATAGTGTACCGCCCACTGTGCTCCGTCAGAGGGGCGCGGCACCAAGAGAGGGAGGAGGCGCGGAGCGCAGCAGTACAGAACGAACGTTCTGGTGCCTGGAGCGCTTATGGCAGCAATCGCGTCTGCGTTTATAACTTAGTTTTTAAAACTAATCAAGCAATATGAAGCATCTCTTTTTACTTTTAAGTCACTTAATTATCATTAAGCACAGCTTTCTCACCACTTAGACTACTTTTTGATACCATCCTTAGACAAAGCAGAAACTTCTTGTTCTGTCTAATGACATTACAAGTGGAAAGATTACAGATTTGAATCGTCTTTAAATATGTTACGTTATACATTTTAGAAACGTTTCATCCATACAAACACCACAAAACAATTTTCGATTGTATTTCTGAATGTTACACTTAGTTCACTGTTTTAAATACATCTAAATAAGAAAGTTAGGTGTTAGCATAAACTATTAGCAATCAATATTAAATTTAGGAACAAGTAATAGGTTTATTCCATGCTGAATAAACTTCAGGTGTCAGACACCTGAAGAAGGCTCCACGGCCAAAACGTTGTGTTCTCTTCCTTTTTTTTTTTCAGCATGGAATAAACCTATTACTTGTTCCTTTGCAGCCTACGCATGCTGACGCAGCTACCCACCTGAAATATTAAATTTAGCACTGTAATAAGTTGTTGCACTTTCCCCTGCATATTGTAAAAATATATTTTCATTGTTCAAATATACATTAAATCTGACTATCATATAATAAGTTAAATACAAAACTAAAGAAAAAATAGGGTTAAATATAATTCAAAATATTTTTCTAACAATGTTAACTGTTTATAAATAATAAATTGTATTAACTAAGGAGTAGGATGGCACAGTTGTTATTATGCTTTTTGTTTTGTTTCTTTTTCATAAATACAACAGTAGTACCTGATGTCTCAGTGGCTTTCAAAATTTAATTATGCATGCAAACCTAGAAAACTGAACTAGAAAGATAACTAAGATATCCATCCATTTAAAATGGTGGCAAAGTGGTTAGCATTGCTATCTTGCAGCACTGGGGTCCTAGGTTCAATTCCTGCCATCCTGTGTGTGTGGGGTTTGCATGTTCTCTCTGGGTTACATGGTTTTTCTCCATATGTGTGATATGACTCCCTCTCGCACTCCAAAACATACTGGTAAGTTAATTGGTTTATGGGAAAACTGGCCCTGGTGTGTGTGTGTTTGTGTCTGTCTGTCCTGTGATGGACTGGCGCTATGTCCAGGGTGTATTCTGCCTTGTGTCCGTTGCTTACTGGGATAGGCTCCAAATCCTCTGTACTGGATAAAGAGATTAGAAATGGATGGAAGTAAAGGCACTGTGTGAATGGAACTATACACAGTGTTAGAAACCCACTATGAAATGGCAGCATCTCACTGAGAATAAAATATTTTATAGTGCTGGCTTAAGGAAACAGCCTTTCCACCTCTCTTGCACATCAGTATCCATACCTAGTTATTTAAACAAATTATAAACATCTTAATATGCTGGATCCGCATCAGCTATGTTTGCCCATTCCTTCAATTCATGTGCATCCAACACACAGTTCAATGCTAGCAACTACACAAAATCTAAAATACAATCCTCATTTCAGTATCTATGTAAACATACAGTCTGTTAACTTCATCATCTTCATCAAAAGTATGCCTAACCCCATTAGGAAGTGTTCTTGTTATCAGTGTATTCCTCAGCTTTCCCAAAATTATCTTCTTCTTACCAAGATCTCTAGTCTTTTATCCTGCAATAACTCATCCAACACTTAAATCTCCAAAAGCTGCTTGTGTTAATTTCTTTAAATCACAAATATCATGTGTAAATACTGGCCATGTAATACTCTGAATTGTGGAATAATAGTTTATTTTAAAGGGAACTAGAGAAAGTAAGAACTAGAGGAATCAAGAAAGGCTTTTTTTTCTAGAATTAATAAATGCACATCCTGTTCACTGGGGAAATTAAATCCACACTGAGCAATCTTCAATATGTTCAGAATATGACAGCGAGAATCCTATCAGGGATGCATTACACCTGTTTTCTGTAAGTCCCTGCACTGGTTACCTATCAGGATTCGAGTCAACTTCAAAATCCTCATCCTCATTCAGTACCTACAGTATATGGCTTATTATCTGTCTACTCCCCACCTTTGTCCGTCTGACTCTGGTCTTCTAGCTGTCCTCAAGAACATCTACATACTGTGGGTGACAGGGTCTTCTCTAGCTGCACCCCAGAGCTCTCAATTTGTATTCCCAGTGATATCAGTCATGTACCCTGAGTGCATTTAAATCTAACCTCAGAACCTTTCTTTTCAGAAGACTTAGTGTCTGTATCTGCTTCATTTTCTAATTTTGGTAGCACCTCTAACTGCTTGTCTTTCTTATATGTATTTACTTTGTAATCTGTGGTCCTTTTATCTGTTTTTACATCTACTGTATTACTTTGAGATGTCACTTTTAAAGGTGATATATAAAATAAAGTTTTTTATTATTGTTATAGAGAAACATGATCAGATTTTCCCTGGTTCAGAAAACAAGATCTAAAGTATACTAGTTTGTCACTCTTCTCATTCCCTTTGCTAAATGACTTTTCATACTAATCTGATCAATCTAACTGCCTGTTTTCTGTGCTTTCTCTATCCTGCTAGATTTGCAATTATTCTGAAAATTTTCTTCTTGAAATAACTCATTTCTAAATACCTTTTTTCACTGTTAACATCTTGCAGCAACTTTGCAACAAAATCTACACTTAGCTCAACCTGACAGTTCATCCTGTTACCAACATTGAATAAAAAAAATCTTAAGATTTCTATATTTATTTAGTGGTTTCATTAGTGACAAAGGCTACTTTCTTAGAAAAATGTATTTTATGTGTTGCGGAAAAAACTGACTTGCTTTAACAAAGTATGTTTACAAATCCTTTCACCTGGCAATCTACAGTACCTGAATGCCCAACTATCTGAGAAGCCCTCCATGAAACCATGGTTGCTATTAATTCATTTAGGGCTCACTGACAGAATTGCTGTTTTTTATGCATGCTAATTTTCTGATTCCTCACTCTGTTTCATGTTTATAGATAAGACTTTATTGATCGGGAAGGGAAATTGATGTACATGTTCATGAACATGATGAACATGTTTGCATGTTCTTTTGTAACATACACCTTTTTGTAATTTTTTTGTATATCTAAGCAAGTGTTCCTGCATCCCTCTTCTGCACTATAGTCATGGCTTTTTTTCTGTTTGCTTATTTCAAAGCAACACCTGCTCCATTTCTAAAACTTTTTGCTCATTTGCATTTTTGTATTTTTTACACCTCTAGCACTTTAACGTCCTAAATTTTCATTTTCCATTAATCTGTAGAATGAACTTGAGTTTTAGCCTAAAAAAGCTTAAGTTTTCATTATCTTTTGTTTCTTGTCCTACAACTGTTATTATTGATCACCGAATTATTGTATTTGACATGACTTCATTCACCCTTTCCTGAACGTCTATGACAGGCAGAGAGAGTGCTGTTTCTGGTGCGATCTTTTGCAGCTGACATTTCACTGTTTTAAATGAACAAGAAATTAGATTGCTCATAAATCACTTATCCTATATAAACACAGCGTAATTGAACTCCGAAAATCCTCTTTTTCTTGTTCGTTTCAGAGACCTTGATCGAAACTGATTTTAGATGTCAGAAAGGATTTATTTTCTCTATATTTCCTACATTGCTTTGTCGAGGTTTTAACTTTATATCTAGGCTCAGATTTCAACTATAAATCGTACAGTAATTAATAGCAGTAAATACTGATGTTTTGCACCCTCTTACCACAAAAATATATATGTTTTGTAGCTGGGATTAACTTTATTTCATACGCATAGCTACTGCGATTTGGACACGGAACAGTTAAAGATGGCGGCAAATCAGACACCCGGGAGGGGGGGGGGGGGGGGGGCATCTTCTCGCCTCTAAAATGGCAAATAGGAGTGGCTTAAGCGACATACACAGTCGTGTAACTGACAGTTTGAGGTAGCCTATCGTGTAAATTTCGCTTCGTTGCTGATACAGTAGGTTAAGCTTTCGAAACTCTGCCCCAAAGTCATGTGACTGATTTTTCGCCCTGTTTTGTTGGTTAAACGCAATGATCACAAGCACCACCATGGTAACTGGTATAGTGTGCTCTCTGAAGGCACCAGTTTTGTAGGGTTTGGGCATTTACTGGGACAATTATTAATTGTAGCAGTAAATCACAAAAATGATTCTTTTGATGGCTTTAGAATCCAACCATGCGACATAACTCAAACAACGCACACACACAGGTACTAATACACGAGGATACATTTATTAATACATAGAATATGCATGGAAACCTAACAAATCTTATCGAGAGGGTTATCAGAATACAAGAGGTATATATTCAGTCAGTTACGAAGTGTTACACATACGTTCGGTATATCAGCCGTTTCGTAAATGAACTTGGTTATAACTTCTACATTAGATACTCAAAACAAGTACATAACTCTTAGGAATTAAATTGATATCAACTGGTTGGGATAACAATTGAATTCTCGAGCTGTAATGCATTGAAGTTGAATACTCATCCAATCTCTGGGGATTCAGATCTCCTGCGGGCTCTCTGGCTCCGTGCCAGGCTGTGTTGTGCTGCTTGCGACGGTGCGCTGCTGATGCTCACAGACTGGCTAGTTAGTGTTGGCTTTAACTAGCAAAGTTTGTGCACAGGAGAAAAGATGACTGTGGGTCCCAGCAGGTCAGGAAGAGGACCGGTTCGTTCCTGATGAAGCGCTAGTTCTGAATAGTGATTCAGCTGTCCACAGTTCCAACCTGTTCATGAGGCTTGCTGCTGATGCTGACCTCAGGTGGATCCTCTGGTTACTCTCTGGCAACCTCCGCTCTCGACTCTTAGAACAAAGGAAAGTTCTGGCACTCGGACACCCTGGCCATTCCATGGTTGTCCCGGCTGAGTCTCAGGATGGTCAGGAGGTATGCTGCGAGAATGTCCTGCCCTTGGGAGCCTTTCTGCTCCTGGGCCGTCCTGCCCTGGAATTGTCTCGCACCCCTGGAATTCTCCTTAGAATTCTCCTGCTGGAATTTCTCCTTTTAGTTCTCCTTAGAATTGTCGGAAATAGTCTACTACAGGCTCTCTGTGTTGCCTGTTTTTACCTGGAGGAACTTCAGTTCATTAATTGGCTGAAAGTTTCATGGGCATCAGAATTCCACGTGGGTTACTCGGCCCTACCAGTTCCTGATTGGTTGCTCAAGGTGAGATTTGAGTCACTTACTCCTCACACCTAGGAATGCAGTCCAGATGTCCATCTGGCACTCCCTAGACAGATAGGCGCCAATGGATGACCATTGATCATGATAGCCAGGCTTAGCTAAGTGCATCCCCATTTGGGAGCTGTCCCTTATCAAAAGAAAACATCTTTAAATCAGCCTGCATGAATAGTTTCTCTGTTGCTGCACCACAGAGATGAACAGAGAGATGAAGCCTCATTTGGGAAAGCACAGCAACACTTAATTCTGTCTTATTAACAAGCATTGCCGCTACACTGGGATGTGTAGTTTTTAATTCCATTTGAATTATAACTGTACGTACTGTCTTCATATTTGGCCAGGGCTTTAAAGAGAAGGCGCGCCAAAACATTTCGGTGCCGTCGTCTCCGCTTTAAAGGTACCCCCGTGCTGGAAGAATTTGACCTCGGAACGTTTGCCCAGCGTACTTAAATAAGGAGGGGCAGGATTGGGGGCAGGTGCATGAAATTAGCAAAATAAGAAAGAGCCAGAGCGCCCTTAAGAGGAGGGATTACGATCGTGACACTAACAACCTTTGTCCAGCGATACAGGCATAAATAAGTACATGTATCTTACAATGGACACCTTGCAGGTCAATGATATGTTTCAAGAGTAAGAAATTCCTATTTATAATGGGAATTAGTAATTATGGTTGATTAGTTCTTGGCTTCCATGAATTGTTAATAGTTATTATTAATGACTCCTGCATTACCACCTTGTAGCTTGACTGTGTCAGATCTCAGAAGATAAACAAGCTTGGGCCTGTTCAGTACCAGAATGGTAGACTAAATACTAGGTTCCTACTACAAGTTGTGGTGCTGGACCTTCTCCCTGGACCAGAATACCCAGTATGGTTAAGGAGGTGCTTAAGTGGTGATGAAGTGGGTCATCTCTTTTATCTAAAGTGCTTTGGCATTCTTTAACATGAAAGGCACTATATAAACATGAATAAAAATTCTGAAGGAAATTAAAGAATTATTAACAATAAAATAGCAATTTGATTCACCTTTTATACTTTAAGAGAAAAACCAATGCTCTGATTACTTTAATTTAAAGATCTTCAATTTTACGTTTTTTACCAAGCATAAATATCTACAAAAATATATGAAACAAGTATTGAATCATGAATGAATCTTGTCACTATTGAACTTCGTTTTATAAAATATCCTTCATTTTGTTTCAACCCTTTGCAGTAATGATTATTGTGAAACTACTGTAGAACCACCATATGACTAACAGTCCAATGTAAGACATGTAGTTTGCCCATGGCTGCCTTCGAGCTGTAGTTCTTAAGGGAGACGATCAGCTAGGAGTGCAAACAGAAACAGAATTTGTTTTCCCCTGGTGCAGTCTGAAACTTTAATGTCAAAATGATTAGAAGAATCACAGTGTGTAAAGGGGACACGTCCTTAAGTCGGAGACTAATTAGTACTCCTTTGTGTACTGACAGCCATAAGAGTGTAGGAGGTCTGTATCTGTGTTTTGAAACAAAGATGTAACGACTAGGCTGGCATATTTCATGAATTGGTATACAACATATGACACATTTTACCTTGTGCTTTTTTCCCCATGTAAATACATTTCATCCTGTGTATTTTCAATTCTTCAACAACTGGATTTTGCCTTGGCTCTGCATTTACAGCCAAATGTCTCTCACAAACTGGAAATGCTCCACTTTCTTTTATCTAATCTTCAACCTTGATGCCCCATATTGATCCTTTGGTCCAAAATGATTTGCCTAAACTGAAATTGTGTACTGAAATGATTTAAAACAGTAATGAAACCAAATTATATTTTTATAAGTTGTTTATTAAAACACATAAAATACATATAAAAGTTAAGGTGCAATGGCTTTCTATAAACCATATACTATTTTATTAGTAAATTGTAGGGTCATTAATTACATAAATAAAATTAAATAAATACATTTTTAATCACAGTGTTGTGTGATTACACTGAACCATGTTAAATAACTACATTGTTTTGTATTAACCAGGAATATGTTATAGAAGTATGAAAACTGTTAGACTTGAATATGCTGAGTAAAGATGTTGAAAAATTGTTATAATTGCCATAATGCAAAGTCAGATTACATTAAGCATCTTTTATTTATTATTGCAATTAAGTTTCCAGAAAAATTAAAAATAATATGATGTGGACCTGTAAACGTTGAATCCTCTTCTCATAAAGCAGTTGCTTCATCTTGCCAGCCTTAGTGTGTTAACAAAGGCAAAGTCTCATGGATTTATAATGAATCCCCTCAAGACTTTTCTAGACTGACATGACAATACCTCTTACCTGGAGAAGCTGGTTTTGAAGCGTGACTGTCATGGCAAAACTGTGTCTGAACGATCTGCTGACAGGTGACAAAAACACACTATGGCCTTGGTTATGTAGACCAGGATGGATGAAAACCAGTTAATTGGAGTGTGTGCTACAGTAGGTCTGCTGATCACAAATCTCCTACACTACTGTGGCTCTAACTCACTGGTCAGAGATTCTTTGAGAAATGACAAAGAGATAAAGTTTATCTTCTGATGGCTTTTTACAGTATGTAATCCTGAATGATCTTTATACTGAAGTGTTACTCATTCAGGTTTAAAATGAAGCATTTGTACCTAGAGATGTGTTTGTGTGCAAGTCCTAATGGCATATTGACAGCAATCCAAAATGTCATCCATGTGAGTCCAAATTCAACAAAAATCAAATGTGAAATGTTTTTTTAAACAGAATTGTTTTATGTCGCACAAAGTCTATGTATGAATACTGTACATCTTATGTGGTAAGATTTAAAATACATCCATCTTTTTCTAACTGCTTTATCCAATACAGGTTCACAGGAGAGCAGCAAGTGCAAAATTGGATAAACACTGGATGGGACACCAGTCCATCACAGGGCACACACAAGCTCACACACACTCACCCCAGGGCTAATATCTCCAGAAACCAATTAACCTACCAGTATTTCTTTAACCTGTGCAATGAAACCACATGAACCTGGAGGAAACCCACATGAACCAGGAGAAAACATGCAAACTCCACACAGATAGCACCCCAAGAATTGGGCTCATAGCCCCAGTGCTGCAAGGCAGCGATGCTAACCACAGTGCCACCATGCTAACCAAAATTGAATATGATTATTATTGTTACTTAAATATAAAACTAAAATGGGATATCTATATAATAATGCATTCCCAAGCACTTTATACCTAGGTCTAGGTCATCAGTTTAGCTTTTTACTAAATAAATTGGGCTCCCATCAATGGCTTTCACACTCAATCACAAGCTCTCACAAATGGGAATAAATCCTCTAGTAGGTTAAGTAGGTAAGTCATCTACACGACTGTTTTAACCGTATGAAACCTTACTAAACAAACACATAAATATTTACATTGGATGGAAAAATGAATACCGCTATGGTAGATGTTGATGAAATTCCAATTTCAGTGACTATTTGCAGGGCAGGGTAGGCCAAGTAAGTCTCTTCTGCTAATTTGGATAAAAGCATCAAAGGAATAAAATAATAACAATAGTATTGAAATGAAAAAATGTACAATACAGTATATACATTTTAGGAACATATTTTAGGGGTACACACTTAAAACAAATGTTATTCATATTATGTAATTTGTATTGTATTTTATTGAAATCACTATGTACTATCTTGCTCCAGTGAAAGAACTGTAAGGAAATCTAAGAACAATACCTGATTGATCTTGGTATTCTTGGGTCAAAGCCAAAGAACTTATAGGGAGCTCAGGACTGAAAACTATTAGTATATGGCAAATGCTTACCAACCTTGTCCTGTTTTGTTTCTGCACCTCCCAAAACTTCTAATGTCCCAATGTTAATATTTATATTTTTGTAAATATTTATTTTAGTTCCACTTTTAAAAACAGATCACTTGCCATTTCATGCACTTATTCCTCTGAACTTTTTGGAATAGCATGATTGTATAAAAATATAGATCTTCAAATAAAGGGCTGTACAGTACATTATAAAGACACTGTTGGAGTCTTTCTTGACTCTCGGATGGCTGGAGGAATGAAGAAAGGATGTTTATAATTAATCTGCTGTAGTATTTATAGATCTGTATAGATAATGATTGAATGTATATTCCTTCTTGTGTACTTCCCATTGTAAAAAGACTGCTAATCATGGATATTTTTATTATAGTTCATGACCAGTTGTAAGAAATGCAAATGTAAAGACTTTTATTGGTAATGATGCTCTTGTTCATTTTACTATTTCTTTGATTTCAAGAGAAGGCAAAAAATTGCAGAAACCCTCTTCTAAAGGAAAAAAAAATGAGACTTTCATATTATGCAAGCAATATGTCATCAAAGTACAATTTCAAATGGATTGTCACTCAGACACCTTTATCTAATCAAAGTGTGTTGTTACAGCTTTTTGCATCACACAAAGGCTTTCTATTAATTTTATTAATGCAATTATTTATTGTAGATATATCATTATTCCGTCAAATAATTAACCTTAGGCTTTCAAACTGCTCGTGGAGCTTTTTGCTAGAAGGAGCTCTCAAAACAATCTTGCTTATTTATTTAATATGCAGTGTTTGTATCACAAATGCAGGGCACTTCGTGTTTGTCATTTAAAATGCATAAGGCAAAGTGCATCATAACAGGATGGAGCTACATATTAATCAAATTAGCACAACACTTCAAAGGCCCCAGCTTTTTACTAGCTTGTTTTTATACTACAATTCATGATGGAAAGAGGCAATATAATAAAAGGCTTGGCAGGAGAATGGTTTACTTTCTTGGCAGAAGGATATATTACTGGATAGTATTTATAAAAAGGAGACTGGAGTGAAACAATAGCTACGTCCTACCATAAAAGGAGTGAATAATACGACTTTGGTGACATTTTTGGACAAACAAAGGAAACTAATCTTACCGTTATATCCATAGTTGCATTTTGTAATGTTAAGTTAAGACAAAATGTGACAAAAACAGAAAAAAAGCAGTTGACTTGCAAGTTAGATTTCAGAAAAAATGTCAACATGTTGCTTTCTTTTTTAAGAAAAAAAAAGGTGTAAACCTAATGTGAGAGTGAGACACTGTAATTTCCATTGTTTTTCCCTGAGGGTCTGATTCAGCTTCAGTTTTATCACACTCAATGAAAACACAGTAATAAGAACCCACCTGAAGGATCCACAGTGTTGTGTTTTTCTTTTCATGTTAAGAGTGGAATCAAACTCTTATTTTAAATGACCATTAAGTTTGTCCCTCATTTCTTCCATATGAATATAGCTAATTTCTGCAAAATCTTTAATTTAATACGGCTGACCAAAGACTTATCAAACAGACAGGTTTGTTTGCTGTGTTATTGACCAACATTACAATTTTAGCAAGATATACAAAATTACTGGATCAGAACTGTTTTTGTTCTGTAAACATTACAATAAATGTGGAAAAATAGTACAATTAATCCCTAGAAGACTTTTTAAGAATACAATCGCCCTCAGTGTTATCACATAAGGCCTACATCTCACATGCTTGCTTTGGTCCTTCAGTGAATTCTTCCAAAATCATCTTTGAGGTTAACTCACATCATTGAGCCCTTTGCTTGTGGACTACAGACTCAGTGAGCTTTGAATCTCTTGTTCTCTCTCTCATATAAGTTTCTTTCAGGATGTAGCAATAGAAGACCCACAACTCGGTCACTCCTGATTGTCTGGACTCACTTTACCGCCTTCTTTATCTTACCAATGAGTGACACTGCAACACTTCAACTCTCAACACACTCAGAGTCCCCAGCGCTTCAACTTCACACCCCATACTCATATAAATCACTGCCTCCAGTGCCTCAACCTCACACTCTTTACTCTCATTACTTACAGCTCTGGCAAACTCCCCTATACCCAGATCTCACTGTCTTTACTGCACGCCTTCACATTCATCGTCACCTCAGACCTCACTGTTTTCACTACATGTCACTACATGAGAGCCCCTCCATCACATCTATTCACTCCTGTTCACTGGTTTCCAGAGGACAGTAGCCAGACAAACTGTTTGTATAATTTTGTACTCCCTGTTTACGAGTGAGGACCCCTCTACTATACCCTTATTCACTGGACTTCACTCTCATAATTAAAAACTCTAATACAGTGGATTTGTCTACTACTCAGACAGCCCTGCTCTTTCTCTCTCCAGGCTGTCTATTAAAAAAAATTGATCACTAAATACCCAATCCCCTCCTGATTAATAATAATAATTTACACTTATATTGCGCTTTTCTAATCATTTCACTCAATGCGCTTTAGAAGTAATGGGGCCACCCTTCCACCACCACCAATGTGCAGCATTCACCTGGATGATGCGATGGCAGCCATAGTGCGCCAGTGCGCTCACCACACATCAGTTATCAGTGAGGAGGAGAACAGAGTGAATGAAGACAATTTTCAGTATACTGTAGATGAGGATTATTAGAAGGCCATGATTGGTATAGGCCAAGATGCCAGGGTAAAAAATCTTTTATTTTCTAGAAAAGCCCCGGGATTTTTAATGACCACAGAGAGTCTGGACCTTGGTTTAATGTATCATTTGAAAGACTACATGATTTTTACTGTATAGTGCCCTCGCCACTATACTGGAGCATAAGGACCCACATAGACCACAGAGTGAGTGCCCCCCACTGGCCCCACTAACACCTTATATGGTTATATATATGATATTGTATATGATATCATTATATATAATGATAACCATTAAAACTCAGCCATGTTTTCAGGTCAAATTGAGACCAACAGCAACCTTAGTTTTTCCCCAGGAAATATCCCAATCCAGGTACAGACCAGGCTCACACCTGCTTAGCTTCAGTCGGCAGCCAGTTGTGAGTTGCAGGGTGATATGAATTGCGGTTGAGAATCACCCTCCTTCTGAGGTATCACAAACACAAACATTTACAAAAATTAATTCCCAATCCCCTCTGGAATTGTTGCTCTTTACACTCCCCTTATTTGGCAAACACATAAGGATACATTTATTTCTCTCCTAGTCTCTTCTGAGATTGTACTGTAGTTGTAATTATTTCCATTTGTGGGACAACATAAACACAATAACACAAACATTTCCACAAAGACACACCTGTTTAGCCTCTTTCACATACCAAACAAGGTTTTCCTCCTTCTCAGGGCTGAGGCTAGCTCCATAGCTGGTTCTGCTTACAGGGACGCTGGTAATTATAAAACTGCCCACAGCTGTTGCTTATTAGATAACAATAACTACAGCTGTGGTAGTTTGGCAACACATGCCTTCCTAATGAGAGACTTTGCTTCCCTAACAGTGTTACCCAATATTTTGTCACACTCTGCATACATTAAACACTTTTTAACAAAATATGTATTCAGCTCCATATTTTAAAACAAAAACAAATACAAGTTACAATATGGCCTCTTGTGTAGTTTAACCATTAAAACTCAACTGTGTTTTCACCTCAAATTGAGACCAGTAAGCCAGTCATTACCTCATGCTTGGGTCTATTGTCATTAGTCAGATGTGACCTGGAATCCTCAAGTGCTCTCACACAAATGGCTGAGCCCTCATTGAACTGGATGGGCTGCCAGATAGCTGTGAGTTTGCAGGGACACCAGGGACAAGCAGTGCTTACTCTCCTGTGAGATACCACAGAGCACTCAGCAGGTCACATAACAAAGATGAGTGCATTCACTGGGCTTCCTTATCCTTGGGCAGCTGGAAACATTGGCCATTCCAAATTGGGTGGTTATGAATCTGGAAATCATTGTCAATAACAATTTAATTTATATGTAAATATCAATATTTTTAATATTTACAATCTGCATTTATCAGATCAACTGGTGTTTATCTTTATTTATGTGTATAGTACATGATAGTCCTAAAAATGTATAATTTATTCTCCATAGTATAAATTACAAAAAATATCTCTCAGTATCTGCATAGGTCAAATATTTGTCAAACATATATGCTATTATCTGTATTATTTAAACAAATGTACTTGATTTCAGCAAAACTTGCTAAATGTTTTTTTGGGAAGGGGAATCTTTTACTTCCTGAAACTAAAAGAAGTTACTTTTTATGTATAATGTTGACTATATTTAAAAAACAACAAATTTAGACCAAGAAATAATAAGGAACAATTTGTATAAATTAATTTCAAGAATATCCATTTGAAATACTGCTCCAATGCACACAAAAAAAAACTAAATTCAATAATTAATTTTTTAAATGTTTTTTGCTCTAGAGGAGAATTTTCTGTCTTTATAAAAGGTTATCAGTCACATTACATACAATATTGGTATAAAAACAAAATAAATATGGATTTCATTTAGGTATGGTTTAGGGTTTTTAAATAGACTGTTCAGAGGAAGAAAAAGTTGAGGACAGAATCAGGAAGCAAAATGTTTTTAAGGTTGTCCTGTATGTTCACAATTATAGGACTCTGAATAACAATCTTGAAAAAGGTATGGACTTTGCTTACATTCGGATTAGCATTATTATAATGAAATACCCTATACTTTTTTGCAAACGAAAAGTGTTTCCAGGTCATAAAATCAGATGCCAGCTACTATCAGGATTATTTCTTGCCTTCTTTGGTGTTCAGTTGAGTAGTTGACAACTTCTTCTGTTACCAGGTAGCAAGGAGGAGCAGAACAAATGGAGCAGCCGTATCATCCTGCAACTCACAACTGGCAACCCACTGAAGCTAAACAGGTGTGAGCCTGGTTAGTACCTGGATGGTAAAAACTAAGGTTGCTGCTGGAAGAGGTGTTAGTGGGGCCAGCAGGGGGTGCTCACCCTGCGGTCCATGTGGGTCCTAATGCCCCAGTGACGGGGACACCATACTGTAAAACAGGCGCCGTCCTTCGGATGAGACGTAAAACCGAGGTCCTGACTCTTTGTGGTCATTAAAAATCCCAGGGCGCTTCTCGAAAAGAGTAGGGGTGTAACCCCGGTGTCCTGGCCAAATTTCCCTTACCAATCATGGCCTCCTAATAATCCCCATCTATGAATTGGCTACATTACTCTGCTCTCCTCCCCACTGATAGTGGGGGCACTGATACTCCCCAACCCATAGTGCGTTCTGGTGCACTATGGCTGCTGTTGCATCATCCAGGTGGATGCTGCACATTGGTGGTGGTTATTAAATGTGGCCACGGGGTTTCGGTAGTCAATTGAGAAGCTAAAAAAAAAATCCCTAAACCCATTGTATGTAAAACTTCTGCAGTCCTGGAGAAATGTCAATCCATTTGTTTTTTTTTCAGCAGAGACCTTTGAAAGACATTTTGTTCCGAAGGTAATTAGCTTTTGGCATCTTAAAACCATAAAAGAAACAACACCTCATATGTTCATAACAGTTTTTCGTGGAAGCAGGAAGACATTTTGTCATTTTGACAATGATATGGATGTTATATCTCAGAGATGTTGAAAGTAAAAAAAAAACATTAAAGTATGTACTTAAGCATGAGTCATCATATAAGCATTTTCATTATGTTATTTTACTGTGCAAATTCACATACATAGACCAAAGTTTTTATTCCAGTGCAAAACTAATTCCAGTTTTTCTGCCTCAATACAAACTTCACCTCCATTTCCCAAAACTGCTTTTCAGCTCTTTATCTATCAACCAATGAATCAAACGTGAGCCAAATTCCCGTTGCTTACACTTTAGAGAACAAATGGTGTCAACAGTATAGCTTTTAGCTTTTTCATACAAAGAAAAAATACAATATGGAAAACACTGGCTCAGTCACCTGTCTGAGCATGAAGAGGAAATTCAAAAAGTTCATTTAGTTGTTTGACAGTGCTCCATTATCTCTTGTTCGATTTAAATCTTCACAGTTTTCTTCTGACAAAGGAGAGTAGGGGCGCAAATATCTTTGAAAAACTGCTGTTGCTTTTTTGATGATGTGAAATATAATGACAAATAACACTGCAGTAGCCTGACAACAAGAAAAAAATTATTCTTCATAATCAGATACATCTAAAAAGTATTTGATTTTTTAATCAAATAATAAAATGACTTTTATAAAACTACAGAAAAAGATGTGAGAATATCATAGTTAACAAAGTACAAAATAAAAGCCTTTGTGACAAGTATTTCAGGTACTAAGTAGAGACCTTCTCCTCTCAGTAAAAATACTTTATCAATATTATATTAAAAAAGATATTAAAATAACGTGTTTGCATTCATAATTAATAATTATATTTCAGACATGGAAACAGTATGTTACAGGAAATAAGATATATTTGCCAATTTTTGATACAAGTACTTATTGTCAAGTACCGCTATTTGGATAATTGCTTAAGGAAACAGATTCATATGCATACTTTTCACCATAGCTTAATTTCTTTTTTATGGAGAGCTTTTATTTATAATAACAGCAGGTCATCATTTATTAGTTACACTAGTGAAAACTTTTCTGTTATAAAGATGTAAAATAAATTATCAGGACATGCAATCACAGTGAGCTATTTTCTCTAGATTCTTAAATTGCATTTATTGATTTTGTTTTCATTGTGGAAAAAATACATTAACAATGTTTTGTCAGTTGCATTCTCTGAACAAGGTTCATGTTGGCCTGCTGAAAGAATCCTTTTAAACTCAGCCATAAATATAAAGGTGTAATACCCTGAAAAGTGTTCATTATGTGCAAATACGCCACATCTGTTATCATTGTCATAACACTACATAATAAGAAATGATAATTAGTATACTTTCTGGATGAATTATGTATTAATTACTTTGCTCAAGAAGTAGACACTCTTTATTTATGACTGTTTCCCTAAAAGGGTGAGAAAAGGTCAATGTTTTAGCGTATCATCTAAGTTTTCTAATCAATATTTATACATTTTCCTGCAATGCTAATGACAGCAGCCTTCATTTATTTTAAAGTAACTATAACAACTGTCACATGGCCTCCATGGTGAGGATTTTGACACGTATATATTTCTTTGACCTCAAAGGCAAATAAAGACCATGAAGTTCGAGATGTAAACAAGCCCATAAGAAATGTCTTACTGAAGAGCTTTTAAATCTGACACCTAACCTGTCAGCCTCATTTTTTGCACTGCCCCATTTTCTCCCCCTTTTTGTCTTTCTTTGCTTTTGTTTCAGTTTACAGAGATGTCTTGATTTCTATTTTTTCCATCAATAAGGCAAAATGTAGGCTCCAGTTTGCTCTTGCCCCATTTCCAAAACAATGACTTTTTACTACTGTTAAAACCCGTCTACAAGCCTCTACAATTATTATCACTACTACTGAAATAATGGCACACACAATAATGTTTACAAAAATAACTATGCTATCTTTTATTGTGCCTGCCTATGTGGGATTTTAACATCAATCTGCCTGTTTTGAGCCAAATAAATTACAAGCTGGTTGTGCCCTAGTTCACAAAGCTGGGATGTAACCTCTGAACAAGATTTACTGGCTAGTCCTTTCATCCTCTACCCTCCTTTTGCGAGAGAATCAGTGTGTGTTCTTTTTTTAAATCTCCCAGGAAAGCCCCGTCTGTCTAATGTTATAACAAGATGTGACATCCAGTCCATGTTAATCAGTGTTTAGAGCAACAGTACTGATGGTGCAGGCCTGGGCTGCCATTTGCTGCTTGACAAAGCAACTGACTGGGTTTAACAGCAAAATGGATATAGAGGAGCACTGTGAGGCACTAAAAATTTTATTAAAACTGCAACTGTAAAGAAAAAAAGAGAGCTCTATCATACATTCAAAAAAGTGTATCTCTTAATGCTACATTTAGAGTAAATCACTGGAGCTGAGAGGCAGGCAGTCTCTGGTGACCTGAATGGAAGTCACAGGAGAATACCCGACTAGCTACTTTCAGCTAAATGTACCTTCATATTAATATTTTAAAATGCCATAATGCCTCTGTAAAAACCTCAGAGGACAGATACATCAATTTGCAAGGTCTTCGCTTCAGGAAATAGAAACAGGGATAATTTGCCATTAAAAGAAATAGTTCATTATGCCAGCTTCTTTGGAGCACATAAACTACATCCCTTGCACACTTAAGTAGCAAATCCTCACTTTCAAGTGAATGGAAACATCATGCCCCAGAGCTTTATTGTCCCAATGGTTATTAGTACAAAGAGGATTGTTGTGGTATTAAATCTGGTGCTTGTTGCAGTAATCAATCAACATGAAAGAGACTTTGTACCAAGACCAGATCATTACAAATAAATCAATTAAGCCCTGAAGTTTTTGTTTTATTGATTTTATTTTTAATATCAATTGATACATATTCGAAACAGCTGTAGAAAATGGGTGAGTGAAATGTATTCTGCAGCAGGAGACAATGCAAATGGGGTCATGGTTTTTAAAACTATACAGTACCGTACATGCCTAATTTTAAGACTGATTGTTTCAGACAAAAGAAGAGGATCATTGTTTACTTTCCTCCAAGGCTTAAATGTTATTGTACTTCTTGCAGAAACAAACACACAAGACCTAAATCTGTTTAAGGAAACTCACGAACAGATTTGACAGACTACTGAGATGAGAGTGAGGAATATTGGATTTCATTTAGGGTAGAGTCATCTTTGGAATTCAAGAGAGCTGACATACAGTGTCTTAGTGTCAGGTGGCATGTATTAGGAAAATGTAATTATAAAACCTGTCTACTTGTGTATTTTCAAAGTGACTCTTTAATGCTTCACTTTAAATTGATAATCAATGTATTAGGATATAGAACACAAATACTCTAAGTACAGGTCAGAATTAGACAGGTGTAGGACATTGTTGCCTATAATTAAGTTCAACATATGGAAAAATAACATCCACTTTTTTACCTCAACCATATTAAATCATCTTGTCTCCAGTTTACAGTTCAATATTTCCCCTTTTTTGCTGTCACAGTCATTAAGACATTCTGACATGCACTTGCTAAATGTGCATTGATCGAAGTACAGTATCACTTTTTGGCTCTAGGGCCTTCGAAAAGAAAGGCTGCAGTTGAAATACTTTGCCTCAGGAAGCCTGAAAATCTGCCACTTGGGCTTCAACAAAGGTGTTGGAATTTCATGCAGTCTTTTGTCACAAAGCAGTTCATATTCTTCTTATTTAATTTACTGTATTTTTTTTTAAAAAATAACATTTGTCTCCACACTATATTCTATATTCACATATAGAAAATACAGGTTAATCACTGGAACTCATCAAAACAGAGCTTTAATTCAAGAGTGCTATTACAAGTGCAGAATGGAAAAGTAATGGATACAATGTTAATGAAAATACAAGTTCTCTTATATCAAAAGCTATAATCCCTGTGTTTTATAAATCTTATATGGTAAAATTTTACTATAAGGCAAATTTGGCTTTTTGCGGTGTCTAAAATCACTAAGCCCCGTGTAAGTTATAAGTCGACTGTATTGGGTAAAGCAGTTAGAAAATGCTTTTGTTTAAATTCTCATTAACAAAAGAAAATATTTTATGATGAAGATGTAGAACATTTACAGTAATTAACTGTTTCATAACATTTAACAATAAAAATAGGATTCACTTAAAATGTTCACAGTGTTAGACTGTAATTATTAATATGATAAAGTGTAATATCTATATTAAGAACCCAAGTTGAAAAACAGTACTGGATCCTGAAATAAAGGACACAATAGTAAACAACTCTGGCTATTATTAGTAGAATGATTACTTATTAGGAAAAATAACAAAATGTTAACTAATTTCTTTGAAATATATTGTTATATTTATTTAAGAGCAGAGGAACATGGCAGGTCATTTAAACTTGGAATACCAGAGTGATACAGTATGCACACATCATTGACAGTGCTGCTTAGCACTGTTGCCATCACTGAACATTCAGTTGAAAATGACAGGCTGGGGCATCAACACAGAGGGCTGCTCTTCAGGGTCTTCACTGCACTGTGCTGTGTGCACCACATTTTCTGAAAGGCATGATAAACTTAGATTTTGCAGCTTCTCAGAAACATAATTCTAAGTAAACAGCATGTGATTATATATTAGCATTGAGCTAATATATGTAATACTGTATACGATCCCGTCACCCATCAGCATGAACTAAAAACAAAATGAGAAATGGATAAAGTGCTTGATGTATAGATAGAATTAAACATTTTATTTTCTAAAGAATTTTGTATTTATTTTCAATTTGTTTTCACCTAGTTTGTAATTGCCTTTGCATTTTTTACATCTTGGTTCCCTGAAGCATACTGGCATCATAAGCTCATCAGAGCTCAGAAGCAAAGCAAGGCTGGGCCAGGTCATAACAAGAGCTCAGATCAGTCAGAAAAGAGGGTGTGGAGCCTATTAAGCAAAGCAAGGTTGCTACTTTAAGTGTAGCTTTCCCAAAGCCCTGGTATGGAGTCCAGTGGCACTGTGCTAGTTGAGACAGTAAACAGAGGTCCTGACTACTTACAGATGTAAGATCTACTTACTGTACACCAGTGTCCTGCAAAATCAGATCTTGCACTGTCTTGTCTAATGTTCCCCCTTCATTCAACAGCTGCAGCAATCTCTCACTTTGTTATCTTATTTGCTGTGGAGTGGATGCACAATGGCTGCCATGTGTCAACCAAGTGGATGCTGCACTTCAGTGTTGGTTGAAGGGGATTCACTCTTGTATGCAAAGTTTTTTTGCATTCCTTGGGATAAAAGATGTTGTAAGATTGCAAAGAAAAGAAAGAAAGTAATTAAGGTTATATTGAATTACATATAGTATAGTCTTTATGTTTTAATGCGTACCATATGTATTATATCTGTTAGATTTATTTTAGAATATAACACAAAAAACACCTATTTTCATTTGCAGTAAAACAGAAACGTTTTAAATAAAGTCTGAAATGATCATTGTAGAACAAAGACAATATTGTCTTGAATGCCCTGTAGTTCTACTTTTTCCATCCTTCCTCAGAAGGATGCCTTTTTGTATGCATTGACCGCATCCATAACTTTACCTGGTACAATTATCTTTGGCAGCTGAAATAAAGTTAAATAAATGATGATGTCAACTCACACTCATAACAACATCATCTTGACTGAGCTTAACAAAAACAAAACGATTGTTGGTTTTCTAATTTTGCATTAATTATGATGCTTCTGTATTCCCCTCATAATAATCTTAATGTTTATTTAACACGTTCTGAAGGCTTACTTCTAATCGTCCTTCTTTAAGTCAGAAAGAAGACTTAACATTGTGAGCTTGAAGGTTTTGCTCTGTTTCAGTGCTGAGTTTCAACACAGGTTAATAAAAATCTATGAAAATTGAAATACATTGAAAAAATCCTTCGTCTCTCCCTGTTCTGCCAGTTCAAGAGTCATACAGACACCACAAACAACTCCATGTGTACTAAGGTACATTTTAAGATACTAATTTTTACTGACTTTAAACATGTTCTTTCATAAATTTAAAAAAACAACCACACCATTTTTAATGTCAACACAAAAGTGGTTAGCCTTTTTGGCTCATAGATGCTCCTATTTCATCTCCAAATGGATCACTCTGATATAACACTATCCAGATACCCCTGGATACCACCATCTGGTATCCAGACAGTTTAAGAACTACTATCTCCACTACTTTTCACAGGTCAGTTATTCTTGTTACTTTTTCCATCTATGAAATCATATCAGAAACACTTTTTAAAGATTTCTGACAGTTGGGATTGGTGTGATTAACAAAGTGTCAGAAATAATATTCTTTTTGTACATGATGTAAATGAGTTTATGTATCATCACTTGGCAGTAAAAGTCAAGGAGCAAATTTGGACAGGTGTGTCTATTTTGAAACGCTGATACAACTGTAGTTGATATAGTTCAGGTGGGTAGATGTGTCAGCATGCGTAGGCTGCAAAGGAACAAGTAATAGGTTTATTCCGTGCTGAAAAGAGAAGAAAGAAAACACAACGTTTCGACTGTGAGCTCACACCTGAAGAAGGCTCCATGGCCGAAACATTGTGTTTTCTTTCTTCTCTTTTCAGCATGTAGTCGATATATATTTAAAACAACAATAATTTAATTAGACAACAATAAAAACAGTTAAAAACATTTGCGTAATGTACATTTCTTATGCTGTATTTTGAAATCCTATTGTCTGTTCTTAATGTTTTCTTTTATTATAAAGACTGAAAATTAAATTAAAACATTAATCAGGATTTGTATTATTTGTCCCCTCTTTCTGTCTGTTAAAAAATTGTCTGTCTTTCTTTACTTTTGTGCTTTTCTCTAAGATGAATGAAATGGATGCTGGGTGGCCTTCTGTCCTTCATAGAGCCCTGCTGGATCTGCTGCTTGTTTGGTAACATTCACCACATTTCAAATAGACTGGGAACAGCAGATTTGCATTAGAACCCCAGTTTGTGACCATAACCCTTTATAAGATGCTTCACCATCAGCCTCTTGCAGTAGTATATCATAATAAAATGGCAATGAGCTGTTATGCCGTTGTAATTTTGTTAGAGGGTACTGGATGATGCACTGCTGTCTGTTATCACAGCTTTGGTATACTGTACTTACCAAACACCTGACACTCATACCGTATATGGTAGATTTCCATTTGATAGTGACCACATTTATCTTTTGTTCAGTTTCAGGCTGAAACATTAATGGTAAATCTACAGTTCCACCAAAATGCTCTCTCAGACTGTCTGAAATGCTTTGCCTTCTGTAACCAATCAGGACATATTTTCTTGGAATAAAAAAAATTAAACTGCTTAGGAATGTATTTTATTTCTGTTCTCACATACAGTAGATCTATGAAAATGACAGCTCACATGTCCTTATTTATTACCACATTGTTAATTTCTTGAGGTAAATTACACAACCTTTATGTGAGTTCTACACAGAGACAGTAAGTTAAGTGCATATGAATAGTTAACTTCTTAACTTAAACCTTAAATTGTCTTTCAAAGTCTTCATGCACACAAATTTCTTAAATATGATGTTCTTACAAGGACAGAGCTTAAACTAAACATGAAACAGTGATAAACTACCATTAAGTTTACTACATGGAAAAGAGTAAATTTTTAAAATGTAATTAATTTCTATTTATTAATCATCATTGTCGATGTTATTTGCTCAATCAATGCTTTTTCTAAAAAAAAATGTGTTTTCCATATCACTTGGTTCCGTTCTCTGTGCTGTGTAAAGTCATACATTAAAATATACTTACCCTCTCAATGAAATAATGTTATTGACTTCAAATGTGACTGCTATTTGTTTAAGAAATGTAAATTGTTGTGATTTATTGAAGGAAGTACAAGGGAATATTTCAGTTATGGTGCCTGAGCTAAAACAAGCCATACTAATTCCTATGTCTCCCACACTATTGTAGAGTATCAGACATAAATATTGACATCCCCAGTCTTTACTCAGTAATATGAACTGTAATCTTTGGTAGTTATCTCTAGGGTGATTTGGTATTTAGTAAACTCTGAAAATAGATATAAATAAAAATCAAACTGAAACAAAATTAGTGCCATTAACTGTTCTGAATCTTCCATTTCACATACTGTACTTACATTTTGCTAAATTTAAACAGACAATTAAGTTTGAATTATTGAAATACCCTTGCACTGCAATTGGGCTGCTGTAGAGAAATTGTAGCTGCACTGAATGGATTCTGCAACAGAGGAACTATAATGTTGTGTTCATATAGAATCTGGAGAAACTGCAATGGTTAAAATGGGAATGATAAAGAATCCTGAAGCGACAAAATAAGATAATAATGCAGCTGCATTTCACAGGTACCGTACAATATGTTAAAAACAATAATATTGCAGTATTTAGTGATTACTATAATATTACATTCTGTAAGTACTATAGTACTACTGTACTTGGAGGGGGGGTCACCAGAGGTGGGCATAGGCAGAAAATATCTATAATAAAGTTGTGTGCTCTATTATGACATAATTTTCCTCTTTTTCAATGTTTGAAAGTTCACACCTCACTGTAAAACCCGGCAATGAGTAATGTAGGATCTGGATCGACAGGGTGAAGTACATATGGACTTCTGGAGTATTGGAGTTAGTGAAGGCACGTTAAGATTCCTACTTCTTCCATACTCAACAAACTGAGCTCTGACAACCAGAACAGGTGCAAAGCTGTGCCTCCTGAAATATCTCATCAGCTTTTCTGGAAGGTTGCAGGCAGCAGCAAAACAATTACTCCTATTATGTTGTAATGTTTTGTCAAGATATAAGTGGGAGCTGGTGTGCAACGGTTTTCCACAATAAAAACTATCATGCTCAGACCTCTTCCATCACTAGTACATTCCCTGAGTCCCTCAGCGTTTGCCGTATATGCTGGTGAGAAACGGTTATTAAAGGTGTCCTAAAAAAGAAGTCTGTATAGCTACACATGTCTGGATTTCTACTATACTGTACATCCAGAAGAATCACTTTCCTGCTGGCAAAAACACAAAAAAGAGCATTAGAAATTGGGACATGGAAAATCACAGCCTTCATGGACCATCCAAGACATTGATCACAAGCAAAAGACATTTTGTGTATGGCAGAACAATCCAGAACCCGAGCAGAAGAGGACAAATTATGAGATTCAAAGGAATATTTGTGACTTGAATAATGCAAAAGAAATTCAATATTAATGTTTACTGCCACAGAGTTCTCTTCTCCAAGCTTAGACAAGGTGATTTCATCAGTGGAAGACAGAAGAACCATTTGAAAGATATGGTAAAAACAAACATGAGGAAATGCAACAACAGTATAAACTCCTGGGAGATAATGGCCCTTGATCAAAATAGATGTTGGAAGAATATTTGGTTATGGCCCAAGAACCCAAGAAAAATATCCTTTGAAACCAAAAAATGATGGAGACCTGATCAAGGAAAAGGAAGCTGTTTGCACCCATTGGAAGAAGCATTTTTAATATCCTTTCAATCTGGAAAAGAGCTGCATTTCATCCTACAACTTCCAATTACAGTCAAGCTTTGAACTCTACCATCACATATGTAGGTGATGAAAGAAATATAAACCATCAGGAGGGGATGCAATTCCCATTGAAATGTTCATGCATGGTGAATAGGAACTAACACTACACCTTTATGCTCTGAAAATATGGAATAAAAGAGTAATCTGGAATGATTATGACTGATTATGGAATGATTTATGCTTTCCTGGAAAGGGACAATCTATAAAAAAGGGTACATTCTAACTGGAAATTAAAGAGGGATGTCTCTGCTATACGCTTAACAACCTCTCTGTTTAGTGATCTTTGATTTAGCAACTGCGGACCATGGTCCATATCTAAAACCATCTCTACTTCAGTTTTTGAATTCCATTACACTGATGATGCTTCTGTGTCTGTCTTAACAAAAATAGATCTCCATTTCCATTTAGGTATGAGGCGGAAACATGGACAATGTACAGGAGCCACTTACTGTAAAAGGAGTCATGCCATGAATGTTTGTAGAAGACCGTCCTTATCAAATGGGAGGACAGATGCACCAACATCTGTACTCTCTCCAAAGCACACATCACAAGCACTGAATTAACTGTATGATCATCTGCTGGCAGCCCCATTGGGCTGGTCACAGAGTTCTCTTTTCAAAGTTCAGGAAAGGTAATTTCACTAGTGGAAGACAGAAGAAACATTTGTAAGATATGGTAAACACAAACATGAAGAAATGCAACATCAGTATAAAATGATAGATTATGGCCCTTGACCAAACCAGATGGAGAAAGAATATCTGAGAAGTAGCATAGCACATTTAGACTCAAAGGTGTAAGATTGGGAAAGTAAAGCGTGAATGCCAAAGAGACCATGAATTCACCATGAATGGATTCCACTGTACACAACTAAATGTCTCTTGGGACAACACTTACTTCACCTGCTAGTGAGTGTACAGATCCCATATGTCACATTCCCTCTCACATACCTTACCTGGTGCTGTAGGTACTGTATGAGCCTGGGAGAACTGCTGCAACAGTGAGATTTGAAAAGATTTGTGCAGTTCAGTGTGCAGCCAAGGGGACTTTTATGTGAGTTTACTTCCACCTGAACTTCTGTACAATAAGACGATTTAAAATAACTTGATTCCTTTGGAAAATGTTTCTCAACATTTTGTAGAGATCTCAATTTGACTATTTTATAAATGTTGTGTTATAATTTATTTAACTATTATTAATGATGTGACCAAACAATTGATTTGGATGTCGCCTACTGTGTCAGATTAGGACCAGTGCAGGATTTGTTTAACAGAACTTGTCTATAGTGCCTATTATGGGCTCATATGGGGTCTATCTGTATGGCTCCATAGGTTACATAGAGTAGGAGACTCATTAGATTGAGAATTAGTGCTCAGATTCTCTCTCATTCCTCAATGTGTTTAGATCCAGGGAAGTACTGCCATCTCTTTTGTGATGGGACGCCAGCCTATCGTAAGGTACACAAAGACACAAATGTGTACATCCAGGTCCAATTTTCTTTGAAGCCAATTCATTTACCAGTATGTCTTTGGATTGTAGGAGGAAACCCAAACACCCAGAGAAAAACCAGTGTGAACATAAGGAGAACATACAACTCTACACAGATAGCAATCCAGGAATTGAACCAAGGGCTGCAAGGCATCAATGCTAACCACTGTGCCACTGTACTGCCCAGAAGTATAGTATATTATGGCCAGCAGCCATATCACCCTGCACCTCACAACTGGCAACCCACTGAAGCTAAGCAGGTGTGAGCCTGGTCAGTACCTGGATGGGAGAACTCCTGGGAAAAACTAAGGTTGCTGCTGGAAGAGGTGTTAGTGGGGCCAGCTCACCCTGCGGTCCATGTGGGTCCTAATCCCCAGTATAGTGACGGGGACACTATCCTTTAAACAGGCGCCGTCCTTCGGATGAGATGTAAAACCGAGGTCCTGACTCTCTGTGGTCATTAAAAATCCCAGGGCGTTTCTCGAAAAGAGTAGGGGTGTAACCCCGGTGTCCTGGCCAAATTTCCCATCGGCCCTTACCAATCATGGCCTCCTAATAATCCCCATCTATGAATTGGCTACATTACTCTGCTCTCCTCCCCACTGATAGCTGATGTGTGGTGAGCGTTCTGGCGCACTATGGCTGCCGTCGCATCATCCAGGTGGATGCTGCACATTGGTGGTGGTGGAGGGGAGTCCCCATTACCTGTAAAGCACTTTGAGTGGAGTGTCCAGAAAAGCGCTATATAAGTGTAAGCAATTTTGAGAAAGAAAATAAATGACAAAATGTTTAGCTTTTCTTCTTTTTAACAAATGTTTTTGTAACATTAAATAAGTCCTTGCCTGTTGAATTTGTAGCAAATGAATCACTCACTTATTATTAAAAAATGCTTAATTATGTATAGTAGAACATTACCTCTTATATCATTATTAAAAGAAGTACAAATGCTGACCTTATCTGCATTATAATTGAGAGAACAAACTACAAACTGCTATATAATTTTCAGAATTAAATGTCCAATGTACCGTACAATCAAGGCTCATTTTCTGCTACCATTTGCTTTAGTCAGGTTTCAATGGAAGATATATGAAATACCACGTATACAGATGGGGACATATCTTTTCAATTATATTTGGATAACTATCCCAGGTATACAAGATCAAGAAACAAAAATTATTTATCCACATCCCACCAAAATGTAAGGCAGAACCTAAGAACAATTTGCCAATAATAATGCTTTGGTAAATGAATAGAAAACACAATAAAATAAAACTGTGATTTCAATGTTGAGCCAATCTGAAATAGCAACAGGTTCTGTAAATGCAATATGAAAAAGGTTTTTAAAAGTATTTTTAAATTAAGTTATTTTTCAGAAATTATCATTTTGTACAATGGCAAACAAATGTAAACAGCAGTAACAACATAGAATTTAAAAAATAGAAAAATACTGAAAATAAAAAAAACGTCATAGTGTTAGTGACCAACTTTTTACTTATACTTAACTTACACATTGTAAAAATAATAAAACAATGCTTCTGTATTTGTAAAATATTTATAAATGAAAATATATTTCAAATATATTTTCATTTCATTTATATAGTTCAAAAATGTTCTCTAAAGGAGTTCAAAAACAAATTTTCTTGATATGCATTTTGTAACAAAAGGATTTAAGCAAAAAAATTCAGATCAACTTTGACTCGTGCTTATAAATGAACAAAGGCCACCTATTAAAACTGTATCCATTTATAATGCATTTGGATATGATAAGAAACATAATGTCTTATCATATGCAAATGCATTATAAATGGATATGTTTATTATGTTTCAATATTAATTATAAAGGTTGTAAAGATTTTGTAATGCATTATGTAACCTCTTTTTGGCTCTCTGGTTTGAAAAACAGAAGATGTTGGAAGGAGAAGAGAAGGAGGATTGAGCCTCTATGTTTTTAAAGAAAATCTCTGTAATTTGGTACCAGATGACAATTTACAGCCATGATACAGTTCTTTGTTACTTGATTTGTTCCATTGCAATATAAAGTTTGATTTAACACAACAGAGGTATTGAAATGTTTTGTATGAAATTTATGCTGTCATGAAATGATAGCTAGGGCTGTTTTGTCATTAAGTTTGAATACATTCCTCATTCATATCAAAAATGGTGGAATCCAAATCTAAATTCTAAATTACTGAAGCGTGCTCAGGGAATACTGGAATAGTTATGTCCATACAGTATATAAAGGTTTGCAATAATTTGCAATAATGAGGATTAAATTACATTTTTTTATTTCTTGTATTTTTATCTTGTTTTTTTATCTTGGGATCAAAGTACAGTATACTGTATCCAGAGAAAAGTATATTTTTTAGGCTCGAAACTACAGTATACCATAATATCAGTTGGTCTAATGTTATAGGGAGCAATGTCAGGATGACAAGAGGTCACGCTACCCCACTAGACACGACAAAGACATAAAAAACTAAACACTGTATGAAACGGTACAGCTTCTAGAGAGGTGGTCCTATCTCTGCCAGTTTTCCTTGAAAGATAATTGTGTGGGTGATGGTACAAAGCATTCAGCTAAACATTTATTTTTTCAGTCACCAGATGGTTCCATTGAGAAAAAAATCACTTACATGAACTGACTGTCCGCTTGCTCTATTTGCTTACTACTCAGTGATGGGGCTATATCAGACAATCTAATGGTTATAAAACACCTGCTCTGCAAATAAAACAAACAAAACACACTGGAGTAGTGAAAGCAAAATACTTTTGTGATCAGGCTAAAGGGTTTCCTAAGCAGGTTTTTTTTTCTGAACACTCAGGAAGCCTCTGCAGATGTCCCACCCTTAGAAGGTAAGAACATTTGACCTCGTCTATCCAAAGAGGAATGCAATCGGACTAGCACAATAATAGGACATTTTTTAATTTTGAGAAAATGCTATTCATGAGAGAGGGATGTGTACTAGTGTCTAGAGTTTCACATGGTATACAGATATCAGATATTGCATCAGATACACAAAGGGATATTTACTGACTAAATCTAGACTAAAGTCAAATTGACTGACAGGGCCTGTTAACATCATTGTGAAGCACACCATTAGAGCATTGAGAATATAAGAAATAAGGTTGTTTACATACAGTAAGACAAATGTAATATATATTTGGCTATACATTACATAATATATACAAAGGGTGGCACGCTGCTGCAGTGGCTAGCATAAAGTATCTGCCTTGTAGCCCTAGGGCCCTTGGCAGAATTTCTGACCCGGGTTGCTTTCTGCATGGAGTTTGTATGTTCTCCCCTTTGTAACGCTACTCTGAAAAGGTGATCGGGATCGAATGCAGACGCAGGAAAAGGTGGCAGGTTTGAAGGCAAACAATACAAAACAAGGAGCTAGATCGTAGTCAGAGGGTGAAAGGTAGGTCGGAAACCGGTAAAGGCACCAAAGGCAAACTATCCAAAACGTGAGACGGAGTCAAGGTCGAAAAGAGGAAGGTAGGTAATAATCCGGTGGAGACACTGGTGGCAAACAATCCGAAGAGCAAGGCGAGATCCGTAGTCCGAAGGCGAAAAAAGGGGGAGTCAAATTCCAGGAAGACAAAAGGTAAGAAACGCTAGGTAGAGCTCACGAGAAGTTTACACAATACCGAGCATCAATACGTGGGTAAGACAGGCCTAAATAGTGCAGCCTGCCGCATGGTAAAGCGTCTGATGATGAATTAACACGTGCGGCGGCATTTGTAATCAACACCCTGCTGCTGGTGCTGATTAGTCCTCTTCGGGGCTGGTCTGGGCAGGCTGGTGGTCGTGACACCCTTGTTGGTGTAGGTTTCCTCCAGGTAATCCATTTTTTTTCCCATAGCCCACAAATATGCTGGTAGGTTAATTGGCTACTGGAAAAACTGGCCCTAGATGGGAGTCTATGTGTCTGTGTGTCTGCATTGCAATGGGCTTGCATCCCGTCCAGGGTGTAACCTGCATCGTGCCAGTTGCTTGATGGGATATGATCCAGCTCCCTCATGACTCTGAATTGGAAGAATATAGATGGATGGATTACAGTATACACAAAAACGTTTTGTGTGCTTTAGTGTGTCCTTCAGAGTTGATTCCTAACAAATCCATTATGAGCTAACAGAGTTTTAACTAGCTGCTTTTGATATTTGTTTTTGCAAATGACGTCAACAATTAAAATAAAATTTGATAATTTGGAACTGTGTTATTATTATATTATCCAATTATCCAATATTTACTTACAAAACACTAATAAAATACATTTGTGCACTCTTTTATTGTAACAAAATAATACTTAGGCTGTTGTCACAATTTTATATATCTAATCAAACAATAAAAGTAAACCTCACAATTATGAGTTTTTAGATGTTTTATGAAGGATGCATGATTGTCATTTAGGGGGAGGTCACATGCCCTCTGGTCTGCTTAGCACTATGGAACCCAGAATGAACTCTGAGCTTTGGTCTATTGCAATCAGCTTTGTATTTTTTTTGCTTGTTTTAAAATTAGTGATTTTGACAAGAAATTGGTCTGGATATGTGCCAAAGCACCTTGTGCTCTGCCTTTTCTGCACCTTTCTGTTTTCTACAATGGTAAGCCAACAAATCTAAATCCATTGAGTCATATTACTGGCAAACCTGTGGGTTTTTAACCACCTACTATGCTTCATAGGGTTACAATGATTTGATGACAATGACAATGACATTCTCTCCTTCTGAATTCTCTCCTTCTCCAAATTGTGCTGCAACCTGTTTGAATCTGAGCCATATAATAATATGTTCTATGCAGGGACCTGTTGTTTAGACATCTTCCAACCCCACAGCAGTAGATACAGGTGAGCCAAAAGGCCAATTGTATAACCCAGCAGATCTGCAATTCCTTTCAAGTTCCAGTGGATTATATCACCATAACAAGATCACATCAAGTGAGCCATGTTATACTTTGCTTTGCCTGTAACTGCACCTTACTGTACAGTGAATACATGAAGAGTACATTTAGCCTTAATTATGGTAACAGACTAAGTTTTCTGAGTGGATGCCTTCAGCTTATCAGGCATGATGGAGCACCTGCAATGAGAAATTCTCATTGTATAAAGATATATAAAGCGTGTATAAAGATATCGCTGATATTTCCAGAGGACATTTTTTTTTGCTGTCACTACAATACAAATGAAAGCACAATTTTATAACAAGGAAGTTAGTCAACACTAAGGCCCCTAAACTCAAACATTTGAACAGTTACAATAAAGGTCCTTGGGACCTTAAGAGAGTCTGGTGATTGCACTTACCAATAGACTTGTGTCTATTGCAAACAGTTGTTTTGAAATTGTCCTCTTTGTGTTTGTATTTGTACCCAATATTGACCAGGATGCTCCCTGCTTTGTGTTGGACTATTTGTTTGTAATTATGTACAGTCACCCTATCCAAGTCTCTGTGTTTGCTTAAAGGGCTTGGCTCCATAAAGCCACCTTTTGTAGCCTGATCTCACTCATTTTTCGCTTAGAGTTCATCAGCTCTAATAAGCTCTTGTGATTGCAGGGATTGCAAATTTTCTATAAAAAGCTGCACCATCTTAATGGTTAAAATGTCAGATTCTTTGGGGTTAAAAATGTCTTTGTGGATGGCAGATTTTTTTTCAACCTGTACATGCATGTAGGCATTCAGTGATCCAAATGTGCTCCACATTTAAAGACTTAATTTTGTATATTTTGTAAAGAACTGATGTAAAGAAATACAACAATATACTGTAAATGTCTTTTCCAGTCACTTGCTACAGTAGGTGTGCATCTCAGAGTCTTGGGGATATTTTACCCCATAGCCAAAAGAATTGAAGTTAATAATGTTGGGTTTGTTGATCTTTCTAACTGATCATTTTCAATGAACTTGTAAACAGTTACTTTCATGATTTGGAATTTATTCTTACACAACTACTATATTTCTTGAGCTGATTCTTTGCAAACATTAAAATAAATCAAGTATGAGTAAGACTTCATTGCACCTTTTACTTCTCTCCATAAATGAAATGAAAAATTAAACAATTCTTTGCCCAAACACATTCATTGTTCTTAAAGATTAATTGCTATGCACATACTAAAATGGAAATAATTTCATTCAATTCTTTTCTGCTTCAATATTTCTGTTATCTTTGTTAAATTTAAGCATGTTTGTTTTTTCCTGTGAAGAATTGTGTGAAGTGAAGAAGTGTGAAGACTCCATCATTTACATAAAAAAAATTAAATTATCCTTAAGGAAAGTTAAGTAAAAATACAACTGAGCTAATTTTCCCAATTTAATTTAGAACAAAATTTTACCAATGGAAATTTAGGTTTCAAATGTAGGCAGAGAGGACAGAAATACATCTTGAAAATAGTTTAAGTGGATAGCTGCGTCAGCATACGTAGGGTGCTGAAAATATGCAACACTCCCCTGGGATTGACACATGGGACAACAGTTAATGCTTTTGTTGGGGCAGTGTTACTTGTTTGTATATTGCAATATATTATTATTCTTTGTTTTAGTTAATTAACACTTCAATCTTCATTTTATTTTTTATTCCAACAAACTCCCAGTGGCCATTTACTCATCAGCTAACTACCGAATATTTTGCTTTTCGTGCAATTTTAATCAGAATTGACACAATCATGTTAGTTTGTAGCTGTTGCAATTGGATTTCATAGTAGCTAGGAAATTTGCATGCACTGAGAGCTGATTTCTGTTTCACTGTGCCTCCTGTCTCCTACATCTCTATCACGTTCCAGAGCCCACCCTGCTACATTAGCAGAAGGAAAGTGATGGACATCCTTTCACTGTCTGCATGACCCCTGATAATCCTGTTTCACAGATAGGCTCCCTGCTGAAGAGAACACAAAAGCGGCTGCTGTAGCTCCTTCCAGTCGATATTCTGACAGACTTGATCGAGCAAATTAGTATGCTTTGGTAAGGGCATGACCAAAGACCTTTTCAACACCCGTGGAATCAATACAAAGGCCAAGTGAGGGGTCTTTTTTAGCTTCTTTCAGAGTTCCACCTTGCAGTCACCTCTTCCTTATCAGGCCGGGTGAGGTTTAAAAACTAAAATTATACACTGTCTAGTCAGACATAAGCAAAAATAAGCTTATACTTTAATAATAATGTGTTATCATATGTTTTTAAGTTTCTGCATAAAAATGTCCATATTCTGTACACCTATGTGTCCGTGAGCATGTGGAAGTGTATGCCATTTTAAAATGATCTTTTACTGTTTGACGATGGTGAAAAAAAAAACAACATTTGACCAGATTTTTTAATCCTATTTTATGTATATACGTAATGTCAAAGCAAAGCCACCAGATAGTTGTAATATGTAATGGAATTTGAAGCCTATTTCGACGATTTTGCTTTTCAGCACCGTGTAATGTTGTGGGCGAATTAATACGTATTCCCATAATTCATAGTAATATCTTCCTCTTAAGACACACTGTCAACCTTAGAAGTGTGCTGTGTAAGACACATAGTGTATAGATAGTTGTGTCATTGGTCAGATTGTAGCAAGTTGTAGCAAGTGGTGTAATGCTTTTCATCATTGTGACATGATAGTGATTCACAAAATTCATAACTATTTCCTTTTTTAATAGACTACTACCATGATTGCATTCCTTTTTATTTATACAGTATATGGAAGTTATTAACTGTTTGAGTGGGATAACAATGGCAAGTCCCCCTCACACAGCTGTACCTAACAACCATCATTACAAAATTAGTTATATAGTACATACCAAACTTGAACGCCTCCTTTTGCATTTTTCTAAAGCATCCCTTCTCCACCTCAGTTTTGCCTTGCAGTTACCCCTTAGTTCACTCATTCTGAATGGGGTTCAAGCATCCTCATTCTATGGCCAGCAGGATACCTATTAACCAAGCAGGTTAAGCCAAACTAAGCCCTATTCTGAACACCAGAAACACCTTTAGCTAAGAGATAAAGGTCTCAGGTAAGTTTTAAAATTCTTTTTTTTCCTGATTGACCAATGACTGCTGTAATACTGCCACATAATATACTGGAATGTGTAAATGCAAATTGTTCAACAATACAAGGTCTTCTGAATACACTACCAGAAAATCCAAGGAAATCAAATAAATCTTTTAATAGCTTTTTAAGGGCCATGTAAGTGGAATTCAGATAAGTAGTAAATTTCTCAATCTTTTTAATTCGTGATAATATATTTCGCTTCTGGTCCTGGAGTGTTGCTGTGTTTTCTAGTTTTCATTCCACCCTGGTCTCTTAATGACTTAACTGAATCATTTTTTTCATTTTATTGGTTAAGATTACCACTGTGCTGTTGTCTTGGCTCATTTAGGATTGTAAGTTACCTATAAAACCTAGTGAAGTGCCATCCTCCAGGACCAGGAGTGAATATTACTGGACTTTTCATGTGAATTGTGTGCTAATTAACCTTCCGAGCACAGATTCTGGAATCATGCCTTTGGGTGCAGTTCTGAAGAATGCCAACAATGTAAGGCACACGTAGTGTATGTCTTAGACCCTGAAACATTGTATTAGAGGCCAGTGTCTTGGTTGTGCAGTTTGCACTTGGACTATTTTCAACATGGGTAGTGTTTTTTTTTTATTGGAACACAAAGAGACAGACTACATCATAATGTTTCAGCATGTGTCAAGGGATCAAGCACTATAGTACTTTTGAACATTTTGGTTAAATGTCTCTTTAATATGTCTCTGCCTGCTGTAGAAAATGCTTTTTCTTCCACAGCAGTGGAAAGCAGTTAAAATTGCTAGTTAACCAGAAAATTGCCGATCACGCTACGGATGTTAGTATAATCGAGCTTGTGAGGATAGGCTCCGGCTCTCCTATAACCCTGAATTGAAAAAGCGGTTAGAAAATGGATGGATGGAATTCAAACATGGAAAAGCACAATATGTAAAAATATCAAGACCTTAAATATTCAGACCTTAAATGTATTCAACAGACTCATAATAATTAATACAGTAACACTGTTGATGTAGCAGTGAACAACAGCATACTGACACTGCCTTTTTTGCCATATTATCTTAGTTTATGACAAGTGAAATACACAGGCTGGTACACACCATTTGTAAAGTGTGGTAACCATCTGTCTGATTGGCATGTTTGCACATTTGTTAGCACAGTGTTAATAACTAATGATAAATAGTCTTGTGGATGTCTGCACTGCTGGCCTTCCTAAAGCATAAGCAGTGTAGTTTATTAAATCTTTTTTATGAACAAATATAACCTCGGTAGATTAAAGCTCCCCTGTTTTTAATTAAATTGCATTTTCCTCTCAAAACTCCAAACACTGGTCTCATTTTCCAACTTGCTTCACATATTTTACCCTGTGTTTAAGTGGCATTAATTACATCAAGCATATGTACAGTAGTTGACATAACCTTTTCAATATTACTACCAAGCTATAATTATATATATTTTAAAAGTGTCGTGCATCTATAATTTTATTTCACTAGGCAAATAGCACTCTATCAATTATGCCACCACTGTACTAGCTTACAGTTTTTGAATGTTAATTAGAGTTCTTTTAAATTGTGTACCATTGCCACCGCAGTGAAACACTGTGAAGTTTTTGTTGCTAGGATTACAAAAATTAAGCTTTTGTACCCATACAAAAAGTAGCTTACCTTTGCAAGGTACAGAGAAGAGAAAGAAACAGAGCTGGTCAGTGGGAAGGCCAAGGTTGGATGTTAACATAATACAGGCTTTTCATCAAAATAGAAGCGACGTCCTAAAATACAATAAGAAATCTAATTTTTGAGGCTTTAAAATGTGTTCTGCTTTTTCTCTTCCACTGTGCAACCTTTGGCAAGCAGGATAGAATTGGGTACTGTCTTGTCATTAAATGTCATTCTGCCTTATGGGTACCTAACCCACAAACTTAATTATTGTTTGCTGTGCAATATCTACTTGAGGGTTTGATGTCAGTTTATACAAAGTTACTGAAATTAGACATGCATGTACAATTTTTAATTCCACACTTATACGGTACACCAGAGACACCCTGTACATTATTTTTTATTTACAGTATCATTTACAGTAACACTTCATCAAAAAGTACTGTTATTTTAAGTGCCATTACTGGGCACAAGCACATATACTAAAGAAATGTTGAATAATCATTTGGTGATTACAATTTAGGAACATAATTAATTTATTGTATTAGAACAGTAATCCCATTGTGCTATGTTATCTTGATAGCAATTCCCATTTATGAATTACAGTGAAAGCAAATTTACTTCTTTTCATATCTAGTTTAAAAGGCAAATTGTTGCCTCTTTTAAGATCAAAATTCAGTTATGTTAATTACTAAGCTAAATACCATTTGCCAACCCTTTAAAAAATCGATAATTATGCAAGATAAAAATTATTTCAGAATTAATTTGGAATAAATTACCTTTCTGTGCATGTAGAAGGTTTCCTCATGTTTGTAAACCAAAACAAAATTCTCAAGGTTTTCTTAACTAGCCTCAGTCATATGACATGCCTGTCCCGTGGGGTTTAGTCCATTACCAGTTATCCACAGCTGTTAAAAATATCCCTAATATTCAATAATCACTGTCACATCTCACTTGGGACTGTCTGGTAGTGTCTGGGCCAGCATATGTTAGACACTGCAGAACAGGTCAGGAGCTCATTTTGTCATCATCTTTTGAGCCACCTAGGGAGCCAGAAAAATCCCTCCCTAACACACTGTTCCAGATGACACAACACCATCATGTCTCCACCAATAAACTTGGTTCAATACACATTAACCCACTCATTCCTCAGCTTTATGTCAAGAAAGCCAACAAGGATTATGACAAAATCATCTGAACTGTGCAACACCTGTGCTGGCAACTCGAAGGTCATAGGGACACTTTTTTTTTACATATAGTAGCTGTTATACCAGCTTTGAAAGCAATCAGTAGCCAAATTTAGTAGTTGTAAGTCATGATGTTGTGAGCTTATTTGTAGCACTTTAGCAGTATTGTGGATACCAAACCCCACTGCAAAAAGGGAGAAAATAAGAACTACAGAAATGAACTCCTAGCCTTTGTTTCAAAATAATGGGAGACACAGAACTACACAATTCCTAAACATATTGCATATACCATTTCACCCAACTGCCATTTGTTCATTTTTTTATGATTGTTTAAGGTGAAACTGTTTGATCATTTAAACCCATAATGCAATATATGTTTTGGGACTTATTGTAAAATACATTATTATTGTTTTCATTCAGTTCACAGTAGATGGGTAATCTTTAGATCAGGAGCAAATTGAATCAGATGGTTGTACTCTTGCTATAAAAGAAAAAAGGGTTAAACACTAGATAAGAATTGAACAACAACATCAAGAACAACAAGACAAAGAAGAAAATAATGCAAAAAATGTCCACGTTAGATTTGAAAAAAAACTGTGATTAGAAAAATTTATTTTAAATGTTCAGGATATGAATGATTTTGGTGTTTATTTTCAGATTTAAAACAATAGATAAAGATAACTGAAAAATGACTACTGCAACTTTGTTCTGCATTTGTACTTTTTTATAAATACAGTATAAACATTTTAAGTATAAAATATATTAAAAATGTCAACAGTGAGGAATCTCATTGAGTTTTATCAGCAAACATAGCCCTCAGACATCTTACTGTATGTCTTCACATATAACTAAGCACCGTCTAGAATTTGTGGAAATATTTTGAAATCTGAAACATTTACTGTATGTGTGACATACAGTATGTGTTATGAGTGGTACAATGGTTAAGATTGCTGCCTTGCAATCCTGGGTCCCTGGGTTCAGTTCCAGACCTGGGGTATTTATTTGTATGGAGTTTCTATGTTCTCCCTGTATCTGCATGGGTTTCCTCCAGGTGCTTGTCCCTGGTGTCAGTGTGTGCATATCTGTGTTTGTGTCTGTGTGTGCCCTGCAATGGACTGTGGTCCTTTCCAGGTGGTACCTTACCTTACTCCTGTTACTGTTCAGGATAGGCAATCCTGAATTGGAGGAAGCAGTTAGACACTGGATGGATAAAATGTGGTACTTCTATTTGATTTTCATGAATCTCTAAGCAGACTTGAGTCAGCTTTAGTAAAATCAGCTTGCTATATAGCAGTGACCCCTGCAACTTGCTGGTCACCTTGTCAATCTATTAGTTAGACCATCACTTCTTCAGTCGATGCTAATTAGTGTAGTCACCATGGAGCTTGTAACATAGAAAATGGCAGATGGTTCTGATAAGTAATAATAATTGACAATTGCTTACACTTATATAGTGCTTTTCTGGACACTCCACTCAAAGCACTTTACATGTAATGGGCACTCTCCCCCACCACCATCAATGTCCACCTGGACGATGCGACAGCAGCCATAGTACACCCCTACTCTTTTTGAGAAACGCCCTGGGATTTTTAATGACCACAAAAAATCAAGACCTTGGTTTTACATCTCATCCAAAGGACAGTGCCTTTTTACAGTATCACATCCCAGTCACTATACTGGGACATTAGGACCCATACAGACCACATGGTGAGCACCCCCTGCTGGCCCTACTAACAGCTCTTCCAGCAGCAACCTTTGTTTTTCCCAAGAGGTCTCTCATCAAGGTACTGACCAGGCTCACATCTCCTGAGCTTCAGTGGGTTGCCAGTTGTGAGTTACAGGGTGATATGGTTGCTGGCTGTGGGCTCTGGCATACTTCCCCTTCTGGAACAAGGCATTATAGTGGTAAGAACAAGTTGATTGGCAGCTAGAAATTCCTAATTAGGAGATACAAATAACTGAGTAATAAATTATTATTATTATTATTATTATTATTATTATTATTATTATTATTATAAAATAAATTAGAAAATAGATTCATTGTCTTAGGGCAAGTTAAGGTCTATGACCTATACAGTATGTCAGAGGTTCAGGCTCGTGTTTTGCCATTAGCTAGCCGAGATTAGGATTCTCTAATGCTGTGGACAATTGGCAGAGTGCTGCCAGGAAAAGATAGACATTAACTGGCCAGGATCCTCTCAGTTTTTGGCATTACTGCAAATCCAGCAGTGAGTAGAACACCATTCCTCTAGAGCACTCCTGACGATGCAGTGTGTCATAAAATTAATAGCTAGTAGAGGAGCTATTAATGGAAAGTCGAGTCTTAAGCAAGTAGTTATTACAATTTTAAAAAATCTGTTACTTTTGTTTCGCCAAAGTGTTAATAATAAAAAACAATCAATAAGATAAAAATAAAATGTTGTTTTCCTAGAAAGAGTTTTCAGCATTTAAATAGTTTAGTAATTCCACATTTCATACATTATATCAGAACTCACTGTCATAAATGTTGTACAGATACTGTGTATATATAAATATATGGTGTGTACTCTGCAACTCTATCAAGAAACTACTTGGAGGTGGATGCTGCACATTGGTGGAGGGGAGTTCCCATTACCTGTAAAGCGCTTTGAGTGGAGTGTCCAGAAAAGTGCTATATAAGTGTAAGCAATTATTAATTACTATTATTACTTCACAAATGTTGTCTGAGACATCATAAACATTTTATTTTCAGAAACCTTATTTTTTTTGAAGAAGCCTTTTTGAAGCTAAGCAAAGACATGATGAAGAGACTGGGGCAAAATGTGGAGCAATTGAAAAAAGCACTATTCCGGGACTTCAGTGCTTTGTCACAATAGATAAATGCCACTTTTCTCTCAAAAATGACTGCATTACAGAGCTTCAAGGGTCTTGCTATGAACTATTCACTGGCTTAATAAAGAATCAATACTCCTTCATGCCTCAGAGGAGTCACCATGCTCATAGTCTGCACTTGGTTGAGGAAACAGAAGGAGCTGTGTAACATTAACTACGGTATCATTCCTGTCAACTTTTTACACAGAAGTAAGAAATAGTTTTGGAAGCAAATTAGTTAATGACTGAACTAACTAGATTCTTCTACATAAAAAGTGGTGAGTGACATGACAACATCACTACCATGCCCTGCTGTTCTGAAGCAAGAGTGAAGCAACTAGATTGTCTCAAAGTTCATTTCCATTTTACCCTGAGTTCATGCTCACACTTTTGTACAGTGTGACATTTTCTTCTTTTCCTTTGAGAGTGCAAAAATCGATCTTTTCAAACATACTGTTTAACATTAGTACCATCTAACAGCATTACTATCTAAAATGTTTTTTTTCTGAGTTTTCCAAATTATGATTTTGTCAAGGGGTTATTTTTTCTATTGTCATTTTCTATCCATTTAGATGTTTACTTCAGCAGATTGATGCAAAAGGGCATTGTAGCTATATTTGAAAAAGATGAGATTTCGTTATTTGTAGTGTCCCCAAATAAAATATAATAAATCTCACATGTTCCTCTTTCGGATCTTATAAAGCATTGGTCTCTGTTCTATTATAAAGTATAATAAAAAAGGAATATTGCTACTCTGTCCAGAAGTTTCTATGAAGCTAGAACTACTTTATGCATGTTGTATTATCTAGGTATTTCAGCCATTGTTTGCACATTTTTAACAATTAAAAACAATTCAGCTATTCTTATTGAAAATACAGGGACTAAAAGACAGATATCCAACAACTAGTACAGGAGGCGAGAGAAGACAGATGCTTCTCTAAACTTTTAATGTGTTTCTTTCCTTTTTAACTTTTCCTTACCAGAATTACAGTACTTTCTTTACTCAAGATCTTGTTTCAGTCCTGCCCTGGTTCTGTTCTAAACTGCATTGATCTGGATATAGCTGCCTCTCGGACAAACAACAAAGTTTTTCAGTTCTTCTTCTAGAGAATTAGTCCCTGCACTGAGAGAATGCCAATAAAGGGGTCCCACTGATTATTTGAAAAAGTGCAAAATTGTAATAGTAATATAGTAATAGTAATAAAATAAAAAAATGATGAAATAATAAGAAAGGTGTAGTGAGCAACAGATAGCTACTACTACTGACCCAGGATAGTGTTCATTAGGGTTTAGGATCTTGACTTTCTAGTTTGTGGCTTCTGGTTTCCACTTCTGAGTGTTTCTGTAGTACACTTTAACAAGGTCCAGGCCATGCTCAGTTTATACAGCTCTTATAAAGCGTCTTGCAGATCAAAAATGAAGAAATCAAAAGCTAAGTTACCATAAGAATGCATGTAAATATGGGGGGTTCACACCCAAAAGAGTTGAACTTTCACTTCAAATTATCTGCTTGTTTTTGTAAAATGCTTATATAGTTATACTATTTTACATCTAAGGTTTAAGTTTAAGATATATGTTTATTAAGGTTTATTAATTTCATTTAAAGGGGAACTGCAAATCTATTTTTATGTTTCAGGGTTAGAAAGAATCAACATTTATGAGTGCATTTCAAACAACAATAAAAGTCAAATGTACTGTAGACAGTAACTTGAAAAACCTCCAATATACATCGCAAAATAGACAATGTATCTAGGTATGAGCAGCGCCAGGTTTTACCGTCATTGTGATTCAGAATGGGGCGACCAAACTTTCAGTGATTTGAACTGGGCCTGTTACATTGTAAACATGCAGGCATTTGAATACATCTCTTTTGACCAAATAGAAAAATGTTCTTGACTTCGAGGCTATTTTGCCTTTAAATGTGAAGGGAAGACTTTTGTTAGTGGCGGGTGGTGAAAAGTTTGAAAATCAGTGCAACTGAATCTTCCATCCCTTTATTCTCAGTGAGTATTTCAAATGCCATTTATTTTAAAGTCCAGTAAGTAATCATTACAGCTGTATAGGCGCAGTATATATTATCTCAAAGACACCATAATTTTGCCCCTTCCTGGCTATGCCTGAGCATGTTAAAGTGAGAAGTTGTTCATTCTAAATTAAGAAGTGATATATATTCTAGAGGTGTTATTGAACTAAAAACATTGATAAGTTGTTAAAACACAAAATTTGCAACTTAGACATAAAACCTGTCAAACACTGAACACCAATTTACTGGACAATGAAAATAGTGTGACTTCATATAAATGATGTGCAGAGGCCTGTTTCACCAGCTTCTGATTACGTCTGATTAAAATCACAATGTACAGTACAAGTAGCAAGTCCTTTTGCAAAGTGGGAAATAAATGAACAGCTTTTAAATACAAGACCAGCAGAATATACTTTGAAATTAACGTTTAAAATCAATTCCCTTCCTTCTGCTCTACACTCTGCACTATTTTTTTAATGTACACTTCCCAGGGTTTAGATATTATGCTTTGTAAATGACTTAGGAAATAGTTAACCCACCCTGTCACTGTTCATGATTGTCCCGTCACAACAGGTCAATATAACACAGCTCCTCTTTAATGCTATTGACAAAACAGCACTTTCCATCAATAAAAATGTCCATTCTTAACACTCACTGATTTCATCTACCCTACGCATGGTACATATTACTTTTTCACTTTTACAAACATGCTGACAATTTGCACAATCACAATCTTGAAGCCGAATATTCTTAACATTTTCTAAGGCCTAATCACTTTTGATTCACCAAGTTCTGCGTGTCAGATCCCTAAAAATATTACTACATTTGTTTGACTGCTTGTATAAAATCATGTCCTTGCTAAGTTTCTGAAATGTATTAAGCAATGCTGGGTTTCAAATAAACTAGGTAAGATATAAATCTAAAGTCTATGACAATAAAGTCAAGCACTTACACTTCACATTGGTGTCAGTTGATCAGGGCTCTTAAAATGTATACAACTTTAAAGGCTCATACAGTATGTACTCATCAATAAAATATTAAATACTTTCACTTACTTGTCATGGGCACCAAGTAATGTAATATTATTCTATCACCATCCCTATAATTGTGTTGGCAACTTTATAACAAATCATAAATTTATATCAATTTGTAAATGAAGCACACTTTTCCTAAATCATTAGACCCCATAATATAACATGTCATATGTCACTCTAAGTCACAGAAAAGTATCTATATGTTCATAAAGCTGAAAATAAATATTCTAAAAAAAGTAAACATACAACAGAATATTGATATTTAAATATAATTGTAACGAACAGTTCTCTCCGGACCCTATGCAGACGACACAATCCAAATAAGTGGGGAAACACTGGGAAAATGTCATGCAGGAATACGGGGCTGAAAACAGGGGGGCATGTCCAAAGTGCGCTGGTGCACGGGGGAGGTGTGGCCGAGGCAAACAATCCAAGAGAGTAATCCTTAGAGGGTATCCAAAAACACAAGAGTAAGTCCAAAGCCAGGAGATCCATCAAAACAAGGAATTAAAAACCATGAACCGGGTCGGAACCAGCGGGCTAGGAACAGGAACAGAGGTTAAAACCTTAACGGGACCAGGCGCTTCCAGGTCCCAGACTCGCATGGTGCGGAAACCAGATGCAGAGCCCGGATGAGCATCAGCGCCTGGCTTTTAAGGTGGGCTGGGAATAGGGATCAGGTGCACAGAATAAAGTCTAAAGTGAAAGGGCTGGAGCGCCCTTAAGGAGGGGGAACTATAATCGTGACAATAATTAGATGAGACTGTAATTCAGTTGTTTGAAATACTTCTCTGATGTTTCCTTGAGTATTGAATATAATATGCCGGTGATGGACAGTGGACAACCATTCACAATAATGTGAATAAATAAAATTAATGTCTTCATATCTTAATCCCATAAAGTAATCTGTTAGCACAGCACAATCAATAATTAGGGCTGAAAATATAGTACATGTAACATTTCTAAATATTGGTGTGGTGCATAGTAGTTATATCTTTACCATAAAGATTCTAATTAGACTAACATTATTTTAATCATGTTTGCGTTAAAGTATTCAGTTACAAATAGAGACTTTAATGGTAATGAAGTCAAGTGTTGAATATTGGTAAAAGGTGAATGGTAGGGGTGCAATATACTATATATTTGCATGTTTTATGTTACATCTAAAATTCCCAAGATAATTACATATTACATAAAATCGTAATTTTCTTGTTTAGATAATTAGATAAACAACATTGTAGAAACATGTAATGTGACAACATTAAATAGTTTGTCACATTCTCTGTTTCTGGAAATCTCTGATTTGACCTTCAGATTCTTTGAAGTTATTTGGAGTTTTGTTTGGGAGTCAATCCCAAAAAAAGATAGATGTTTTCTCTAGAAAATGTAGGCTATAAATAAACAGCATTTGCTGACTTTGAGTAAGAACTGTATCGCCTTTTCTTGTAACATCTTTGGAAATTCCCAAATGAAACAGAGTATCCAAACCAACATCCTTTGGAAGAAGACAGTATCCGTCGTGCTGAACAAATTAGTCACTTTTTCAATAAACCAGGCTCAATCTGTATTTGTTTAAAACAGTGGAAGAAATCAGGTGGCAGCGAAGGCCCATTTTGAGTTGCCGCATGCCGCTGTGAATGTAGAGCTCAGCAGGGCTCACTGGCACCTGGCTAGAGGGACACTGCACAGCACAAAGCCATCTGGGGGTAATTATGGCAAGGTATTCTTTAAAGGACCAGATGGGACCGTAGCATAGAAGCCCCTACCCCTCCCAGTCATTTACAACATAATTCCATTCAATGATATACTTAATCCTCCCACCAGCTAGGCTTTTCAGTTAGCTGTTGTCACTGCTCCTTTATGTTAATTCAGTCGAAAGAATCACTGGTGCCTCAAGGGACTAAAAGAAATTATTCATTCTCAAATTGTTTCCACTACGCCAAGTACAGTAACATTTTTTCCCATCTAAAAAAGTGTGGGGTGTGTGTGCGCGTCCATGCGTGCGTGTGTGTGTGTGTGTGTGTGTTAGGTGGGTGGCAAGAGGAGATGAGGGTGAAATTATTCTGATGAAGGTCAGTGTCAGAGCCCTGCTTAGGACCAGCTGAGGTTTTCTCAGCCACCTGTTAGCTGGGACAATATCGTTTTTTGTTGTTGCAAATTCTCTTGCTGAATTTAACCAGTCAAAGGCCCTTATTTCAGTCAGTGAGAGAGACAGAGAGAGGGCCTTGTCTCAGTCTGAGGACTCTAGCAGTTGGTTGGCTCATGCTCTCCACAAATCCTTATTCAATTAGATTGGAGGCTATCCTGTTTAATTCACCCTGCCCCTCCCTGCTTGTATCATTTGGTTTTTCTATAATGAATATTTCATTTTTCTGCAACCACCTCAAAACAGAACATTCAAAAATATTGGCTACCTACCCAGTTCTTTCTGTATTTTAAAATGTTTTACTGCAGGTGCTTCAAAGTACCTTTTTTTTAAAGACTTTTATATGAAAATCAGCAATCATGATGAAAGGTAATGGCGAAACATTCACCAAATGTAGTGATTTTGAAACAAGAATTGTTTTAGGTTAATTGATGCATTAAGCAAATTTATGTAAAGGTGACTAAAAGCAAAATTTTAGATAAAACAGTTCTTAAACATGGAGCGGGTAGAAACATAATCGTAAAAGGACACTTGACATTGGTCAAATTAAATTTTGTTTATATTATAAGGTTAGTAAATGTACACGTACAAGTGCACGTGTGCAAGTCCACACTCTTCATAGTATATCACTGGGGAATGTCATAGAGACATTCCATGATATTAACAGATTGAACCTGCTGTACATACATAAACACACTTCACATTCACATCACATACAATACAATCTTCATAGTACCACTGAAGTCCAAACAAACTCCTCACTCAAACTCCTGCTTTTTAAAATACTCAGATATCATGTACAGACACCTTAGGCACTTCTAAAGACAAACTATTGGGATTTTAGAAAAGACGACACTAAGACTAGCATCAAAGATTAATAACAAGCTAGACAGATGGCAACAGTAGCATGATGAACAGAGGTCACTAAGAAAAAAGTCAGAATGTCAATGCACTCTGTGTGACATAAGGAAGACAATAGCCGAGTGCAGGCTTATATGGCCTAAGGTGTCCACAGTAGGGGATCATGTAATTAGTTGCGCAATCCATAAATTAAAAAGAGAACTCAGATTGGAAGGAGAAGAGATCATCAACATACAGGAAAAGTCAAAATATCAGTGAGCCATAACTGTTAGAAAAAAAGGTTTTGCCATAACATTGCTAAACAAATATTATGAATTTAAATAGAAATCCTGCACATTAAATTATATAGTTTGTGACTGGTTCAGTTTAGATGAAACATTTAGTTGCTGCCTCTTCTATTTTAAATGGATTAGGTCTGGGATTGGTGCCTTAGGTGCACAGAATTCAGTTGGCTCTTGAAATATGAATTTGCAGCTGACTTTTGATAACACAATGTGCTAGCTTGACATCTGGCTTGATTAACATAAGGAATACATGGAGTGTTTTCATGAGGCAAGTTTAAATCATTTGTACTTCTTTTGTTCGAAAGCTTTCATCAAAATAAGCAATTCATACATTCAGAAAGAAACAAGAAAACTACAATATTGACAAATATTCTTATATAATATCAACTAAAATATTTAAATTAAACACAAATACTATTTTATTAACATCACTAAAATAATGAATATAAAATATTGTTGGGAAAATAAAACTATAAAAAATTAAATTCAAACACCATAGATTTTATATATATAAAAAATTCCAATAACTGGTATAGACAGAGATGGCACAGAGATGCTTAATATATGTATGAGTTTAACAGAAATGCAGTTGTCATCAGCATAGAAATGAAAGGTGATCTCATACCTAAGAATAATCTGACCCAACGACAACAACTAAAAAGAACTTGACCAAGGCAAGAGCATTACATGACAATAGTAAAACCAACTTTTTGAAGAAGGAACAACATGTGATTTAAACACATTATTGTAAGCAATCAATAAGATAAGACTTACCATAACAAAGTAGGTATAGTACCGTTACCCTCTCTAGTCTATTCAGCAAGTTGGTTTGATCAACAGTCAAAGGCAGCAGTAGGGTCCAGATGGGCCAGAAAGTATATGAAAAACAGAATCTGCTGTCATCGTAGTTGCTGTACTACGAATTGTTCTGAACCAAGACTGAAAAGGCTTGTCTACTTTATTTGCAGATAAGCTTGTACTGTATCTGAACTGCAATTATTGATGGTCTTACTTGAAAAGTGATTAAATGAACAGTGTTCCTCCATTTAAGGTACTGTACAGTATGTTCATGTTTATACCCATGAGATTTAATGGGCTGAAGTTTGTTGTACCAGGAGGTATGATGTGTAAATTATACTTCTCTTTTTTTCTGGAGTCAAACAATTTTAAATGCCAATGTGTAATGGAGCCTTCCAGGCAGATAACAAGGTATAACATGGTTCAGTGTCTGACTTTTGTCCTTGAGAATGACTTTATACTGTACTTAATAAAGTCAAACTATTTAGCAGACTGCAGAATTCTGCCAAATGAGAGAATTATAAATATTATATGGTCCTAAAATTAAAAACGTTATGTAATTAGGCACCAGGAATGATATAAACAGCCACAATCTCCAAAGAAAAATTTGATTTGTGGTCTGTATACAATCATAAAGGTAACAGACAAGTCAGAAACGAGCTTTAGTATCACATATTCGAATGTTTAAGAAACTGGTACAAGTAATGACCTCTGAGTAGTGTTGATTGTGACAGCCTCATTGAATACACACAAGGTTTTGGTACCAAGGAGAAGGGGCCTGTTTACCAAAAAATGTTATTTTGATGATGCCATGTTACAGTAAAACATAAATAGTCCAGACTAGGGAGCGCATATTAAGTAAAGGCAGTTTAAAAGCATTGAGAATTGAAATTACTGCATTTTACAAACAGAGTATCTTGGTGTATGTATCTTGCCTGTGCAGAAAAAAAAATCTAAATGTTTCAAAATGTTTCAAGGACTGTATAATAAAGAAACGATCTCAGACTTGTATTCTTTATTGGTTTATCTTGCCTGGCTAAGAATACCAACGTGTCCACGAGGAAGAGGAATTCAGAACCTCAACCCCCAAAACACACACACTGTTCATGAGGGATGATCCAGGGTCCTGTTGATGCAAGGGTGAAAACAGGGTGTAGGAGGAATTCCAAAAAGAACTGTGAAAGCCGGAAATTTGATTTGTGTACAGTATATCCAGTCACAGAAGTGGGAATTGGGTTTGATCAGGATTTGACTTCTTTCCAGACTTTCATTTAAAACCTTATAGAGTATCCTGTATGGATGTGATCAGATGTCATATCATTAAGTTGATTAAGCTTAACATTAATTGGGGATTTCTGTGAAAGTCTCAGACTAGAAGTACAGTATTTGTGACCGTTGCTGGAATCTATACAAGACATACATCGGCAAAGCATGTGTAGCACAAGTACTGTGTTGTGGGATTCTGTCCCATTACTCTTGTAGAGTGCTGACAAGCTTGTGCCTGGTCTCTGAGCCCATGATAAAATGTATCATTCAGTTTCATCACAATAATGTTCAATGGGGTTCCAGCCTGGGAAGTACAGCATCCAGGGCATAACTGTTACGGAATATTAATGAAGACCCTATACAGAATAATCAGGACGAACTTCAGAGGCATAGTCAATTAAACAGTCCGAGGTTCGAAAGCCGAAAGGATACAAACCGGTGCGAAAGTAAAAAATCAGAAGCGGAGCCATGAGCCTTGAGTAAGCCGAGAGTCTAAGCCAGAACAATAATCAAAGTACCAAAACAAAACCAGGAGACGTAGTCGGAGAGCAAACCAAGGTCAGGAAGCCAAAAACCAAGACGTAATTAATCACAAAAAGACGGGGGTAGCTCTAGCCAGGAAAACCTAATACTGAGCACAGGTGAGAGTGTGAAGCAGCATTAAGTAGGCTGGGGTAAAAGGCTAATTGGAAACCGTGCTGGAATGCAAGGTGGAATGACGAGTCCTTCGGGGCGTGGTGTAACAATAACTGTCATATCCACACTTCACAAGAAAGATGTTGTGCCATGAGCAGCTTGAGAGTGTGTTTTGCCCCGATAGAGTGCTGTCACATCAAAATGAAACCACAGGAATGGTAGTGTCAGATGTATATCCCATAGCATTACAAAATTAATCTGTCTTTTCCACGAGTCGAGCCCTGTTTTAATCTCAAAAACATTTTGTTCCAAAAGGCTGCACAATTGAAACAAAAAACAACAAAATCAATCCTATCTCTCTGTTGGAGACCTGCCTATACTTTAGATCAGTTCTCCTGCATACAAAGGAGCGGGTTAAGTCCTGCATTTGCCGCAAACCACAATGCAGATAACACAGGTTTCCAATGGGGATTGTTTACTTTTCAGATCATATTTTCCATTTCCAGCTCTATATCCTGCTTATTTCACTTAAGAGATAACCACTACATTGCTTTGTCTTCTATTCAGACATGTACTGTACACTCCTTCACAAGCAGTTGGTATGGTCCTGGGAATTAATCAGTGTAATGTCAAGCAGTCAGGCTGTCATACTGTAAATCACTACAGGCAGAGTTCTGTAACAACTAGACAAAGCTATCATACAATATTGCAAGGCATTTTGGCTTCTTTATGTATTTTCCTCTCTTTATTTTCAGCAGTCTTGACGTTCAGCAGCTTTCACCTCATCACCTGTGCCCAGTTACTTCTCTCTAACAAAATGATTTATCACTGTTAGTAATAATAAGGACACCTGGAGAAGGTTCCACAACCAAAATGTTGTGTCTTTTTTCTGTTCCTTTCAGCGTGAATAAATCTTTACCTATTTCTTTGCATCAATTAAACATGTTCATGCTAAAACATACCAAAAAATCTGAGTGCTTTATTTTTTCTAAAAATATACATGCTGGGTGCTGCCCCAGTAAATAAATAATATACACGTATCTTATAGGAACATCTTATGTTTTTGTGTGTTCTATGAGGAAGCATTCACAAATCCATACATCAATTTTCTAACTGCTTCATCCAATTAATGGTTGCAGGGCTGCCGGAGCCTATCCCGGCAAGCAAACGGCACAAGGCAAATAGCAGTCACTATCAATTTTGGGAATAATATTAATTAGTCCTCACAGGTTTCCACTTCTAAATAACGGTGCAATGAAAATAGAATTTTAAATCCATTAATACAGTATATGAGTACAAACATACAGGTACGCATATTTCAAAAATGTTTTACATGTAAAAATATGATTTATCCTATCATGTGTTTTGAAAAGTGCAAAGACTAAAATATTATTAGCAACGAATATGAAAACACATTGTCAATTATTTTAGCTTTGAGAATGCCAGTGACACACAAATTAGAAATTAATTATCATTGAGTTTATTGTGATAAAATACATAAATGCATCGACCTTCAATCAACACTTCCATCAGCAAAGTATTTTCAGTCAGTGTCTATAGTATACTGTATGTGATCGGATCAGACATTTCTGTTTAGCAAGAGTGTTATATGTTTCAACAGGCTGGTGAGAGAAATGAAAAACAACACAGAGGAAACAGAGGAGCCTTCAGTTGAAGAAGAGTAGACTGAGATGAGCCACATCCTAGAAGAGGCTGCTACCAGGGTTTGTGGAAAGACAAGAGGAGGCAGACCGAGGGAAAATGAAGAGTGGTGGTGGGATATGGAAGTTCAGGAAACACTGAAGGAAAAGAAAAAAGCATACAAGGCACTGAAAGATGGCACTGGAGAATTACAAGAATATAAGGCTAAAGAAGGTAGCAAAAAGAAGTGTAGCAAGAGCAAAGGAAAGAGCCTGGAAAGAATGGTATGAGAAACTTGAAACAAAGGAAGGAGACGACCAAATCTACAAGATTGCTCAACATAGAGTGAGACAGAAAAAAAGATATTGTAACGCTTATGGCCGACAGGCACTGTGTAAGAGCCGGCGTACCAGAGCAGGTGATGTCACCGCCTTTCCCTGTGATAGCAGGACTACAGCTACTGGGCTGTAGAGAGATTTCTCTTTAGCTCACGGGGCTGGGTCGCTGCAGAGAGACGCGGGAGTCCCGGGTTCGAGCCCCTGACGGTGGGGGGCTGACCTAATGCTGCAAGGGCGCCTGCCTGAGCCCCCGTTGCGTTACAATATTGTCCGGGTGGCAGTACTCAAGGATGGAGAATGCAGAGTCTTGATTAAAGAAGAACAGATCAAGCAAAGATGGCTGGAGTACTTCAAAAATCTGTTAAATGTAGAAAATGAGAGGGAGAACCTAGTGGAGGTAGACGTAGTGTGTGGACCAATCCAAGAAATTTCCAAAAAAAATGACAAAAGCTATCAAAATGATGAAAGTGGGCAAAGCAACTGGGCCATCAGGAATAGCAGCAGAACCTCGATGAAGAGGGGATTCAGTGGCTGACGAGATTGCTAAACAATATTGCAAAGGAAGAGAGAATTCCAGAAGAATGGACAAAAAGCAGTATGGTTACCATCTACAAGGAGAAAGGAGACCCAGTGGAGTGTAAAAACTATAGAGGAATAAAACGTCTGGAACATGGATTGAAAATCCTGGAAAAAATTCTGGACAAGAGACTCAGGAAGATAGTCAGGATCCACAACTCACAATTTGGATTCTCAGCGGGGAAAAGCACAACAGATGCCATTTTTGAGATGAGACAGTTACAGGAGAAGACACTAGAGAAAGGGAAATAGCTGTATGTGGCCTTTTTGGACTTGGAGAAGGCATATGGCCGTGTGCCCAGAGAGGTGGTGTATTGGTGCTTGAGGAAGAAAGGAGTACCAGAAAGCATGGTGAAGTTAGTTCAAGCAACCTATAGAGATTCAACTACGAAGATGATAACAAAACGGGGAGAGACAAAAGAGTTTGAAATCACAGGGAGTACACCAAGGATCAGCACAAAGTCCTTTCCTTTTCATAAACATTATTGACACACTGACAGAGGAGGTAAGAACACAAGTGCCTTGGGAACTCATCTTTGCTGATGATGTGGCACTGATGGCAGATTCAGAAGTAGAACTACAGGAGAAAGTGTTCAAATGGCAGAGGAGTCTGGAAAAGGGTGGACTGAAAATGAATGCAGAAAAATCAGAAATAATGGTAATGGAGAGAAGAGGAGATACTATGACCAATGTTGAGGAGACAAATTGAGGAAAACTGAAACAAGTTGATGGCTTTAAATACCTTGGATCAAAACTGGTAAAGGGAGGAGAAACACTGGAGGCAGTAAAACAAAGAGTGAAAGCTGGATGGAACAAGTGGAGAGAAATAACTGGAATAATCTGTGACAGGAAAATTCCTAGACAGTTAAAGTGCAAAATGTACAAGACTGTGATTAGACCTGTACTACTATATGGAGCTGAATGCTTGGCAGTTGGAAAGAGGGAAGAGAACTTGATGAGAAGAACTGAAATGAGGATGTTGAGATGGATTCTGCAGATTTCAATGAAGGATAAGATCAGAAATGAAGACATCCGTAGACGATGTAGGGTGGTGGATGTGATTGAGAAGATGCAAGAGGCGAGGTTACAGTGGTATGGACATATCATGAGGAGGGACATTGAGGAAGTAACAAAGAGAGTAATGGAATTTGAGGTGGAAGGTAACAGAGGAAGAGGCAGGCCTAGAAAGAGATGGATAGATTGTGTGAGACAAGATATGGAGGTATGTGAAGTGAGTGAGGAAGATGTGCTCGACAGAGACAAGTGGAGAAGAGCAACCAAAGCAGCTGACCCCAGGACAGTCTGGGACTAAGGCTGTGAAAAAGAAGAAGAAGAAGAGTGTTATATGTTGTTTTTGATTCTAATGATATGATTTGATGAGAAAGCTAATATATACTAGTGTAAAAGCTAATGGATTGGCTGATATGTGTATATTTGTTGAACAGAAAAATATATTGACAAAAATCAAATAAGAGGAAACTGTACATTCAAGATATCCTAAAAGAGCCTATTTTAATATCCTAATGTATTATTTTCAATTAAACAGTGTAATTTTTTTTTTAATATGACAGGTTTTCTAATAAAAAAGCGGGCATATATTTAAAAAAGTCTTGACATAGAAGTAAATTCCATGTTTTTACCCCAGAAGGTTGGGAGCTAATGTTACAGTGTAAAGACTTTCTGTTATAACTAGAATTGACTGTTTTAAGTAAATTAATAACAACTATGAAGAACTACAGAGAATGTGTGCACTATAAACATAATATAAACATATATCAATAGAATAGAAATGCGATCTGTCATAAAAATACACAGCATACAAATCTTCATCACTGGAAAGAAAGCGGCCCCAATTCCTAATTCAGTCTCATGGTTAAGAAAGGAGCTTTGTTGTGAACTATAATTTTCCTATTGTCTCAATGTGAGCCAGTTAACACACCACTAATCATGTTGCTCTCCACCACCTGGCTCCAATTAGAAATACTGTATATTGGAAATTGTAATTTGATTGATTGTGCACATTGTTTGTGTTGATTGGAGCTTATTAAACACCAACAACACACAGCAGATAAAAATAATGATAATGTATGCAGCTAAATATTAACCTGAGATTCAAAAACACTAACCCATAAAAGAAAGTATACAACATCAAAACATTACAGTTAAAACAGTAAAATTCTTCCATAATAACTAAAGTCATATTATGCTTAATGTACAAAAATCAGTCTTGATTTAATGATAGATTCAGTCTTAGTTTCAAAAGGTTAATTTTATCATGGCAGTAACTAAAACATCTTTAACTAAGATACATAGACCTTAAAATATGTTTTGTAAATTTCTACATCTACAGTAAATGCTCTTTTATTATTCTTGAATTATTCAGTATTGTACAGCCCAATATTTAGTCCAATTTGACATACTGTAACTGTCAGAGGAATAGCATGAAAAAAAGACTTGAACATCTCCAGTTAATTCCTAATTCTACTACTACAATCCAAGAACTAAGAAATACAGTACTTTGGTTATTTAATAAAAATAAACTTGTGTGTTTAATGCAAAGAAAGTGTTGAGAAAGATATAGTAATACAACAAAGTTTAATTATGAAAACTACTATGACAGAAGAAGTGCATATTTCAATGGCATGAATGAATTGTGGTTCTCCTGCTTTCATTGCTAGCAAAAGCCATTCATTGTGAGGATTTATTTCAGGTGCTTATTAATTTTGTACTTAATATGGCTTGTATTATATTGTATAATTATATTAAAAGTTAATATACTGTAGCTGTATTTCCTTCAATAAAATACAAGTTGTAAAAAAATATGAGACCACTGATAGATGACTATGCTGCTTTAAGTCTTTGTATTAGACAGCAGCAACAAAAGCATGTTGTTATTAAAGCATAAATGCAAATTTAAAAGAATGGAAGACATGGAAGACAACAAATATAAACAGCTCAGCTCTATCTTGAACTCTGAAATCCAATTTTACAATAAGAGGAAGTTTAGAAATTCAATTTAACAATGTAAGAAAGTAAGTAATGCAGAATGTAAATATTTTTAAACAGGTCTGATGCAAGGGTTTCATCACTTCTTTGCTTTATCTAAAATTACAACACACTTGAGTCCATCTATTTAGAAATCTAAAGACCTCAATTTGTTGCTGGAGAGTGTTATGCTTTTAATTCCTTCAGTTAAACGAGGCATATTCTGAAGTGCAGAGTATTTTTTAAAATATCCATATGTTTTAACTGTCTACTTTCCTCCTGAACTTCTCATTCACTTGGATCCAGACAATGCAGCTTTGTGTCAGGAAGGACTTTATGGGCAATCTCATTGTGTGTCTCTGTCTGCGTTCGTGTTTGTCTGGTACATGAAATTCAATTTGGATGTCAATTTCTGTCAATTCTGGTGGGAATAGGAACAAAAAAAGCTAGCATTACTGACTCCACACAAATAATTCAAACATGTCTTTAGAATCAATGATGGCCTAGTCTGATTTGATGAATATATACTTAGCATCAAAATAAACTCTTTCTCAATTTAAACTCTATGTATGAATATATGTTTTAGAAAGAAAGAAAACTATACAGATTTTGTGTATTGATCAACTGTTTTGGCTTGACCTAAACTAATTGATTATTCATGACTGTGATACACTTGAGTGGCTTTGACTATTACATAATCACTAAATCACCTTATTAGTTGGAGAGTGATTTAAAGTGTTAACCCTCAAGTCTGGTAAAAATCAAGAAAAGAAAACACATAAAGGAGCCAATATGCCCTGTTTATCAAAGGAACAACATCTTTGTGCTTGGTACTATGTTGGAAAAACACCTCATCTGACTTTCCTCTTTAGCACTGAATTAATGTTTTGTGTGGACCGCCATGATGGATGTCAGAAAGTGTGGTGCAGATGTGCAGAATCGTGCATTAATTGTTGTGTACAACAGGCCAATGAATGGCAAGTTCTAAGTGGGATGGGCTGGGTAGGGATGTCTAGTGAGAACAGAATGCAGCTTGTAGTGATTGATGGGAACCTGACTGCCCCATGTTACATTGGTCAAGTCCTGGGACCTCACTTACTTTCCTTTCAGATGAGTCATTCCGATGTAACCGCATTGCAGAGGGAGAACACTTATCTTCATTCTGCTCTTGTAACAATTGTTATCTTGCGAGATGAGAATGTAACAGTTACGCCATTGATGCCTCATTGAACATTTGTGAGATAAACTGGGATTATGCATGGCATCTGGGGTTCGGAGACCATGGTATTTGAGAATCCAGGCTTTGTAAGATAAATTGAACACAATAACCTCTTCGAACCTCTCCAATCTGGTTTCAGACAATTACACAGCACAGAAACTGCTTTTATTAAAGTTACGAATGATCTTCCTATGGCAGCTGATACTGGTTCTCTATCTATTCTAATTCTCCTTGACTTAAGTGCTGCTTTTAACACTGTAAATCACAACATTTTACTCTCTGGCCTTGAGACTGTGTGGAGTTTCTGACATCGCTCTTAAATGGTTCACACCGGCACTTTGCTTCTATTGGGAGTTTTAATTCTCAAAAGTTGGCTTTGTTAAGTCAAGGTGTTCCCCAAGACTCAATAGTAGGCCACCTGCTTTTCAGCATTTACTGTTCATGTTCCCACTTGGTAAAATTTTACAATTACATGGTCTAAATGATCATTTCTATGCCAGGGATACTATATATATGTCCATACTAAACCTGACATTGAAGTGACTGTTTCTGTGCTAATTGTATTTCTGATATAAAACCTGGATGACTGAAAATGTATTTCAATTAAACCATGACAACACTGAGGTCGTGGTACTTGGGACCTCCTATCATCTATGTAAAGCCAATGCAGTCACCCTCTCTGTGGATGGAAGTGTATTTGAATTTCAATATAAATTGAAGAATTTAGGGGTGATTTTTGATCACGGCTTTACATTTGACCCTCATGTGAAAAATGTTCTAAAAAATCATTCCACCATTTCAGAAACGTTGCCAGACTAAGTCCTATGTTGCGTTTAACTGTAGCAGAAAAGCTGCTTATTTGTTTTTCTAAAATTGATTACTCCAATGCCATACTTACTGGGGTATCTAAATCCACACTTAACAAGCTCCAATATGTTCAGAATCCTGACCTGCTGAGTCTTGATGTGCTTAATTGGATGTTTGACCGGTGAGCTTCTAACAGCTTGGGTGTATCAGACTCCACTTCAAAATCCTCAGTGCTCTACATGGCTTGGCATCTCAGTACCTATCTGACTTCTCTGTCTACACTGAACCTCGCAACCTTAATTTTTCTGGATCTGGTCTTCTATATGCCCCCTATACATATATGTACTTCATATACATATATGTATATTCTATACATTCATATCAGAGAGTCACTTTCCCTAAATGCATTTAAATTCAGATTTAAAACCTGAATTTAATTTTGTCTGCATCTTCTGCTGCACCTCTTTCCTCTTTTATTTCTTATACTTATTTTGTAATTTGTTATCCTTGTAGCTGTCTTTTGCACATACTATATAGTGTTTTGAGATACTACTTTTAAAGGTGCTGTATAAAATAATGTTTATTATTATTATTATTATTATTAATTCCAGGAGACAAGTGCAAAGTATTCTTCAAGAGGGTACAGCTTATATTGTTTCCAACAGTGGCCATGCATGCTACCAGCCTGTGATTTTCAAAGCACAGCTCGTGTTGATCAACACTTTATGGCAAATATTAATCAGCTTCATATATTTACCAGCAGTATGCCATGTCTGATCAATACTGTCAGTTTCCTGCATCAATCGCTTGGTAACACCTCTGTAAATGTGTTACTATAAAAAGTTATGCATTTCTTTACATGGTCCATATATAATTTTCTTCTTAAAACATTTCATTAAATTTCAGTACAAAACAAATGGGCAAGTGCAATCAAATAAAGTGAAAAAAAGAAAAACCTGTCACGCACAAAAATCTTGGAAGTGTAATTAAAAATTCCACCAATAAACAAATCATACACAATGAAATAAGAAGTACTGAAACTTGCTGGGCAGTGCAGGTAGCGAGAACACAAAAATAATGTGGACTTTTTGGTATGTGTCCCATGTTTGCAGTGAACTGGTGCAACAGGCAAATTAGCAAACTGAGAATTAAAAAGATTAGTGCAATACAGTGGAAGAGTTACTGAAGGATGCTGAGAGCTGAGAGGTCACAAGTGGTGTTGAAACAGCTGAGTCTTGAGCAGGTGCTGAAAGGCCGTCAGGGACTGAACATTGCTGGTTCTGATTTCTGGGGGTAGTCAGTCTCACACTAAGGAGCAAGAGTGGATATTGAATGGGCTCTATAAGTGGGAGAATGAAGAAGGGGTACAGACAATTAGTTGTCAATTACTGAGATGAAAAATAGAGATAACCTAGGACTGTTGTTTTATTCTTTTATTACACAAACAAATAAAAAATATGAATGCTTCCATTTAACCCTTAGATTGTTTTTTCTTGCTGAGGTCACTTGAGCTGAATGTTTTTATCATTTAGAATAAAATGTAACTCAGGCATTTATCAATTCTTTATTTTTCCTTGTTATTACTCTGTAAAAATGATACCAATGATAATTTTGATGACAGAAAATAATTCAATGATAACTTTGGGTTAACATTTGACTTGAATTACATAAAGTCTGTAAATTGAGTATCTGCATTTACAGCACAACAATACAATGCCTAATTCATGTCTGATCAAGAAAAAAGAACAAATGATGAAAGCACAAAATGAAAATAATCCCTGGATGGAGAAGAGGATCGTTTATATTGAGAGAGCAATACTGTATTTAAGGAAAAAAAAAACAAGACATTTAAGAAAGCATTTTTCCTAATTGTTTTCTGATTTTCTTTCATGAATGAGGCACATAATTTCTTTGTTCGTTATTTGAACATTATGATTACACCTTACCTGCAACAGATTAAAAATAGTTTGAAAAAAGACAGGTATCAGATATATTTGAAAGATTAAATTTAAAATCTACTTTAGATTTAGCAGAAGTTAATTAAAAAATATTCTCGACCCCCCCCCCCCCAACCCCGTTGAAGAAGTAAAGTTAATGTAGAAATTTTAGTTTTGTTTTCTTTCTTTTAAATCCAGATTATGATGGTTTATCCATCAATTTCCTAATCCTCACAAAACCATTCCTGGACATATATTTTCCCTTCAAAACTAAACTCAGTTAAGATAAAAAAGTCTTCAAACTCTCTTCATTTTGGTTAGCAAAAACTTTTACAATGTATAAAATTGAAAAAAAAACATGATCTGAGCTACAGAATCTTACAAATATCTGTCACAATTTTTTATCATACACATTGAATCTTGAACTGCTCAGTTATCGTCTCCCTAAGAACTTGCAGATGCCAGATGCAATGAATGGAGCTCACATTGTACAATGACAAAGGAGCCAGTGAATTATTACTCTACCGCCCTGCTAATTAAAATTTTGCTTGTAACTTATGTAAGAATTTGAAGGCCGGAAAGCTTCCCTTTTCATCTGAGATGTGTGAACATAAATTGCTCTGTGACAGAGGGGACACTGCTAACAAGTACAAATTGAATAACACAGCTTTGCCTGGTCTATTGGGCCTAAGTAGCATGTTCGAATTAGATATTCAGCATACTCCCCATTGTAGGCCTGATTGATAAATGCTGAAGAAGATTTGTCAAAACAACAGGGCTACACCCAGTGGGACATCAATATGTTCCATTTAGTCACCCACAAGGCACTTCCTATAAGGAATTGTCACATAAAATTAGGAGTAGCTGCTAACCAACTATTGGGCCGGCACCAGACACCAGGCAGTCTCTGCTTTATATGCATATTAGTCACATGTTTCACAATTTGGCTGGGCATGAAAAAAAGTGCAATGACCTCTGGAGCAGAGGTTGGATTTTCTAGCTCGGCTGAAATGGCAGGCTCAGCTGCGGGAGCTTTTAGCCCATTTCCTGGCAGATCAGAGGACAGATGCACTGCCCTGAGCTATAATCTGTGTCCTAGTTCAAATGACAAATGGCACAGCGCAGAATATTGCATTATATATTAAGTGCCTTGAGTCTGTAAATTATAGGATGCTGCTGCTATTGCACACAGTCCAAATGTCTGCCTGCGGCCTACAGAGCTCCTACTCCCACAAAGTAGCGTGACTTTGTTTTACAACATTCAATTAGTTATAGGTCTCCGTCTCCATTCAACTGTTGTGCACTTGTCTGTATTTTTTTTTCACCTGAATAAATAAGATAAATTGATAAAAACCTCCAAAGACAGTTTTTGTGGTTGGAAAATAAATCCAAGATTCATTGTCCTTAAAACCATGAGATGATGAAACATTTAACTTTTTGGTTAATACAATATTTTTTTTTGTCTAAGATTAAAAGTTTTATGTCTACATTCAACAAAACACAAGTGATTTGCCCTTTTTCTGAACCTGGGTGTTTTCTGTTAAATGAGTCTGGTGCAGGGTGCTTTTTTAGAGGGCAGTGGGACAGTGAGATAAAGGAAGATCTTGTCACCTTAGGACGGAGTTAATTTGGATTTTAAAATGTGTCTCCTATTCAAATTCAAAACATGCAAATGCCAAAATATCACCTTCACAATTATGGATATATGCAGCAATAAAAATAGATATAATAAATGTTAAGATCTGATTATGATCTTTAATTGCATTCTATTGTATACACTGATGTATATACTGTACAGTATAAGTAGTGATGCAAGTAAATATCTTACTAGATTGTAGATATTCACATCAGTAAACATAATACAATGGAAGTACAAATCTACTCGAGATGTATCTATAACATAGTGATGTGAGTTAATATCTTAAAAGAACTTAAAAGAATTACAGTACTTTTAGCTAAATTTCAGGTGTCACATAATTGGATAACTACAAAAACATATGGTTCTATGTACAGTATGGTTGTTGATATTATCATAATTCAAAATTTACTGATATTTATTAATTGTTATTAATACACTTTTAAGTTTCAACTCCATTACTGATTTCAGGACCAGAAGGCAGCAAACAGTCTTCTATTTTACTTGTACAGGCCATTTTTTACATGTAGTGAAATACCTCAAGGGGTATACAGTAAATATAAAAAAATCACAAAGTTGGAGCATAATCAAGAAATGTGTTGAAATTCTACAGTTATAAAAGGAAATCTACAGTTTCATCTTTCATGTTAGGCTGGGAATGTGTAAATACCAGTAAATTTGATTTCATTTCTATTGTATCCTCAATTTTCCACACTTAAAAATATAACATAAAAATAAATGCTGTCAGTAGTCAAGTGAGAAGAATATTGAATGCAGACTTCAGGAATAACCATCTGTTCACTGCTAAGTAAACGAAAAAGGTACGAAAAAGCTACAATGTAAGAAAATATGATATGTCCTCCATACAGTAGCTTGAGTCATTATTAATGATGTATTTATTAATAGAGAGGTTGTTTGCTGGTGTCAGAATTATAGGTTGACCTGACAGAAAGGAAAATGGCAATGCATTAGGTTCACTGAACCTGTGTATGAGCAATAAGATATAATACTAATAAGCAATGCTTTGTGGGTAAAACACAAAGTGAGCAACAGTCTTTTACTCAGCGACACTTTAACTATGAATCATCAACCTTACAGAACATATTGGTAGTTCATATGACAAAAGGGTAAAACAACTTAATTGCTTTGTTTAGAGCAAAGACATTCAACTGGCCATTGGATTGCTAATCATTGTCTTTGTAATAAGCTGTATGTTAATGATTGCAACATCAATATGAAGTTGAGGTCTTTGAGGGCTAGCATGCATGCATCCATCCATTCATCCATTTTCTAACTTTTTTTTATCTAATTCAGGGTCATGGGGGTGCCAGAGTCTATCCCGGCAAGCAACAGTTCACATAAAAGAGAGATTCCATTGCCACATAGTGCAAAGTGAAGTCATATATATCAGGAGGCAATTTAGACCCAAAGGTACCAGGTGATAATTTTTGTGTCCAATGCCCTACGTTAGACACAGGAAAATAAAATCTGCACCTTCACATTTCAAATAGGTGCCAGGGGTGATGGATAAGGGATATAACTTTGACATATTTTTTAGCCAGCTATGCATTTTGCTGTTCCCATTTGACAAGAGAGACTGAAAAATTGTGTAATGCTGAGAGAAGTCAGAGCTTGGGATCAAACTGTTAATGCTAGATGTGTGAACAATGGGCACAACTGAAGAAATCATTAGCAGCTTTTCCAGAATATTAGTAAGTAGTAAGTGGGAACAGTGAGCTCCTCATAGATCCAGGCATGAAACCCTGACTTCCTTTGAGGAGGAAATGAAGAGAATCCATACCATTCTAGCACTAAGGTTATTATATACAATTGGAGGAGCCGAAAGTACAATTAACCCTGGAGAAACCAAAAGAAAGCACATCTAATAAGCAGTCAAAAAAAGACGGACCTGTGAAGACTGTAGTTCTGTAGCAAGCTGGGAACAGACAGGCACTTTAACAGTCATTTGGGAGGAGAAGACAATTTAGAGTGAACAGAGGAAAAGCAATAAAAGGAACAATGAAATCAGCCATGCTATACAGGTCTAAAGATAAAGAATGGCATACACTGCTTAAGATATCAGAAACCCAGCTAAAACAGCAATAAATACCCCTAATAATGTCTTACTTCCTTTGCTGCAGGCAAACTGCACCTTGCAGAAAAAATAGTAAAAAGAATCCATCAAAACAAGTAGGGGGATCTAGAAAAGGATATGTAATCATTAATGTGAATCTTGCATTAAAAAATGCATATAAATCCCTGTAAGTATGGAATATAGATGCAATGGGTGCAGTGGAATGTGTGTGAGCAGAAGATTTACGTTTAATAGAAATTAAACTACAATTTGTAGTTTCGACAGAGTGAACAATAAGCAATGAAACTGCAGCAGTTATACCCACTGGGGAAACAAAACAAAAAAATGTTAATTGAAAGTCGGAAACAAATAAAAACATTCTGTAATGTCCCCTCAAATGACCAAAGCCTATTTTTAGGAGCAAATGCAATCAACCCAACATTGAGATATGTACAATAATAAGATAATAATAAGAAGCCAAAACTAAGCTGAATGGACACCAGTCATGGGTAACAGGAGAGAGAAATATGGACACCTACAGTCCTGCTACATTTCTGAACCAATAACAGAGTCTGAGACAGCAGAACTATCACAGGCCAGGAGGTTAGAAATTGAGGCCCAAAGGGATGCCAGCAGAGATGGAAGAAATAGAGAAAATTCATGTTCATGTAGTTTTCATGTAGTTCAAGTAGGTGTTTCTTCATGTAGATGTGGAAAAGCTGCAACCTTGATAATGTAAAAATCAAAACTTTGGTTTAGGTGCTTTCAAATTTTAATTACATTAGTTAGAGCCTGTTTTAGATGCTGTCATTAGTTAAGAATGCTAAAGAGGTTACAGATAAACTAGTGAACCGAGGAGACTAGGGCTGGGAGAGGAACTGATTTCCTGAAAACAATATACTGTATCATTGCATTGAAAAAGTGAGACATTTAAAATGTTAATGAATGTTTTGAGGACAGTTACTTGTGTAAATGTAACTGAATATGGGAATCCAAAAAGTGCTTATTTGAGTTCAGAGGACAAGTGGCTGAATTCAAGATTTACAAGTTAAACAACATCTTGAAATGTAAGTAAAGAAATGGCAAATTCATAAGCAATCCTGGAGTGTTAGTGAGAGGGGAAGGGCTGTAGACTAGCCATCATACATTGTGTCATCCTCACACAAGTCTTTTAAATTAAAAAAGGAAACCAACAGACACAAGAAGGCAATATTTAGTGGCCCAAAGTAAAGTGACGGCTAGTATTATTTCCTTAGGGTGGTGTTTTGTTTTGTTTAGTTGAACGATTTGTCAAATATGTAATATCAATTAATATGCCCTTTTTTGTTAAGTTAAATTCACAAATGTTCAATTGGATTGAGAACTGGTGCTTGAATGGCCAATCAGGAACATACATTTTGTGTTTACTAAATGATTTCTATGTAGAAAGTGATAAGGTAATTATTATGCTAAACTGTAAATTTTCAACCAGCTTTAGCCTGCAAGCAGGGGGTATGTGAGTTTTGGCCAGAATGTCCTGGTACATTCTTGAATAATTGTTCTTTCAATTCAAACAAGGGCAACAGGACCAAAAGATACAAAACAACCACAAAGCAAAATAGATCCATCTTCATGTTTCTCAGTGATCGTAAGATCTTCTCTACAGGTACTTTCTGATGCAAAACATAATGCTGCTGAAAATGTCCATAAACATCACTAAGGAGTCTGGCAAATCCATACTGCCTTTTTTTGAATTGAATCTTCAAGATGCAACTTTCTTGCAACTCTGTTGTAAACATCATATTACACCATGCAGTTGATGTTAAATGAGAGTTTTCTAAGTATTGCATCTGTTTCTTGCATTATTCTGTCCATTACACTTCACTATAAATACTAACTTGATTTCAAACAAATCAGTAACATTGTTTGGCTGTTCACATGATGTGATGTTTGGCAGAAAAAGTGAAGAGCTGATTAATTTTATGCATTCATTGCTCACTGACATTTTGTTTCAATTTTTAGCCCAGAAATTGGTTAATTCTGAAATTACTAATGTTTTTCACTTTAAGGGCAGTATTAAAACCTGCCTTGTCTCAAAATGTCCTGGTCCATACAAACTGTCATTATAACCTTTACAAAACAATGTAAAAGTGACAATAATATAGGGGTTTGAGTCTTTATTAACGTGTCCCTTGTTTTATTTTCTACTTACTTCATCCCGTTTGGCTGGTGAGTCAACAGAAGAACAAACCTGTACTGGCCTGTGTGAAAGACTGGGGGCTCCATCCTCTTAAATCAGGTGAAACTCTTCAAACAGAGTATCTGCATAATCTGTTGGGATTCCTTTAATATTTTGAGAACACAATAACAGTTATGTACAAAACAAGCAAATCATTTGGTTATGAAGAGTTAATAAGAAATGAAAAATAAACATAAATGTTGTCACTTCTGGAATGTTTCAAGGGCTATATACAACCTTTTCATTTTGTAAAAGACATGCTAGTAATGGGTATTTTAGAGGCTGCACTGTGGAGTATAGATTAGGGCTCTGGTGTTCAGACCAAAGGTTCCCTGGCCAAAATTCCCAGTGGGACTCTTTTGTTGTACCCTTGCGACTTTGCCAGTAAATGCCCTGCAATGTATTTTAAGACAAACAAATCTTATTTATAAATAAGATTTGTTTTTGTTACATGATAAACAGGGTAGTGGAGGAGATGGAGCCTCCTCCTCTCAGCCAGCAATGGATGCAAGGAAGGGTACACCCTGGATAGGACGCCAGTCCATGCAGGACCCTGACAGACACAAATACACATACTTTTGTACCGGTGCCAATTTTCCTTCTACCGCAGGAGAAGTCTACACCACCCCATGCTGCTCTGCTCCTGCCAGAATTCAACCATGGTCGCTAGGAGGGTCAGCAAAACACAGCTCTACTTTCTACAAAGCAGCAAAGTTCTACACCATTAAAGTCTGAAGGGCTGACATCACTTCTATAATATGCTCAGTGCACTGAATCCTGTTATATATGCATAACATTTCAGTTTGACTAAGGTCATGTGATACTTATAGCTGATCATTAGTTTCTTTAAAGTTAATTGTAGTTTCAATAGTTGTAGTTGTAATAAAAGTAGGTTTTGAAATTCAGTTTTACTTAAATACACTATACAGTATGACATTGTAATGTTGCATTTATGTATTTCTCCATCATTTTTGAAAATTGTCCTTACTTGTAGTACATACATGTTTTGCATACTGTGTCCAAAAATTAAAAATTGAAATGAAACATTATTGCTATATGAAGCTCATAAGAGTGTTAATTTTGGGTTCAAAATACATTCAGGAACTGTTATTAAAAGAATGAACCTAAGAGAAAGGTGAGAACAAAACAGCCTTCAGAGAAGGAACAATAGAAACAGCTTTTATGTAGAGTTGTAAATGAAATCTTGACAACCCATGAAAAGAATACTTGGCAGTAATGTGCTGACAAAAATTGTACGAATTAAATCAGTTGTCCAGGTCTGGAGGATTGCAGCCCAAGCCTGGCACAGGATCTGTCTGAGGGAGCCCTGAGACATGGGCTCAATGGAATTCTTTCCCAGAGATCAATCTAGAAATGTCCAAACATGTTTGAGACAGGTGATTTGCCAGGTCATTCCAGAGTTATGATGCACTTTCCCTTGTGTTGCCCCATACATAACAAAGAGGATTCCTGCAGCTTCTAGACTTTGGGCTTTAATTTATAGAAGAGAGTATTTTAATGCAAAATGGTCCCTTTGGATCACAGTGTCCAAAGCAACATAGAGATAAAAAATGTTAATATATTTAAGATTATAAAAAGAGGTAACAAAACTTGAGCAAATTCGTGGAGTAATGTTGAAGCATTTGTCCAGTAGTAAAACCTATAAACACACATGTTATTTTTTTGTACTATGGACTTCTTTTTCTAAAACTGGGACTACCCATTGACTTATATTCTATTCTTTATTAGCTTTTTTCCTACTTGGCTGAAATTAGATTACAGTAGAACCAAAACAGATAGTTTTGACAATCTTTTTGCAAATTTTGTGCCCACATTGATAGGCAGATGTGACCCCCAACCACAGAAAAATACTCTTGTTCAGTTAAAGTATGTGGTGTTCATCTTTCGTTTAAAGTGTGGAACTGTGTAATGGCTCACTGTTTTAAAAGCACATTTGGCAGTAATCCTTACAATTTGCACTATAATTAAAGTGAATGGAAACAGATCAACTCCAGCCTGCAGTTATCTCTTCAGTATAGAGTAAGTTGTTTTCTACCCAGCTGGGATAGGTAAAGAAAGAGGAGCCTCAGGCTTCACAGACTGTTGGGTGCCACTTATGATTAGCAGCCAGCCATATGGCTAACCTAGAAAGGGTCTAAAGTCATTTAGACCTGCAAATGTTGCTCTTTTCAGGAGTGTTTTATTTGCCTCCACCAGTTGTGCCTCAACCAGTTGTGCAAATTAAAAATGTGAACCTCCATAATTCCATGTTTTTTATTCTATTTACCATCTTTTCTCCTGATTTTATTACTTCAGTATTTTATCTCTGTATATACTGTTTAAATGTATACTTGTTGAAAGCATATACAGTATATACCTCAGCTTTCTCCATACACCCGATAAAATTAATTAATTTCACACTTCTTTACTGCCATGAGTAATGTTTAAACTTGGTCTTTGAAAGATAGTTAAATATAGCATATTGTGCTTTTGCCTTAACAAGGCCCAAAAAAAACTTGATGGAAAAAATCTTGATGGGGCCCTAATCAGGCTTCTGTATTTTTTGAAAAACATAATTCCACTTGCTTTGAAATAGCATAGTCACTGCAAAGTCATTACTTTTATAATAACATAACATTTTCAGGAACTTTTCAAAGGAATCTGAGAATTACAATTACACAATAAAAATCAGTGTCCAGTCTGCAACATGCCTTGTATTTTAAAGGTGATTTCTCTCAAACAATTTAAAATGATCCTTTCTATTAACACTGCATGAAAGATTATAATTATTACACAAAGTCAGAAGTAACTGGACTATTTATAGATTAATACGATCTGCTTTATGTATTTTCAAAGTGCATATTATAAAAACATAAGTCTTAAAAGCACTAGTCTTACCATTCCATTATAGTACAATGAGGATGTTAAATGGATGAAAACAAATCCTAAAAAATAGATGGCCATGAAATCAAGCAAGTTGAAGAAAGAGATTAACAGGCCTTGATGACACAGCAGACAAAGTATTGTTCTTTCATGTCTGGTGCCCTTGGGGGTCAAATCTGGCCCAGGCCTCTAGTGACCAGAACACAGTAATAGTCTGAACCTTGTCTCTTTGGGAGAAGCGTCTGCATCCCAACACCACTCTACGATTCCAAACAATTAGGCACAGTTGCCGATGTCCAAGGGCTAAAAAGATGGACGGGTCTAAAAAACAATGAGGATGTAATAACCTTTTCACCCTGTGACAGGGTGGTCCCTCTAGGTTACAACAAAAGTGCCTGTGGGTAGTAAGTGGAGAACAATCTTGCGGTACACCTGGAAATGTACAGTGAAATAGATGGCTACTTTACACACTCTGTTGGCAATTCTTCAACTCGGAAGAACTAAATAAGCGACACAAAATCTCAACAAAAGCACGGGCATCTGTCAACAGAATAAACAATGAGCTTGTAAAGCAGACTCCCTGTGAAACATTAGCCATCTACCAAAACTTACTAAACCAGAACTGAAAAACAAGTCTGTAAACTCTATTGTCTTTTCCCATTAAGCTGCTTAGAAAAGAGACAGAAATCCCTCTCAGAGTAAAGGGTAGGTTTTGAATGAGTGGAGAGCAATCAGGTTTGCTAAATGAAAGAAAAAGCATGCAAATAATAAATATTTTTCTCTGTTGATTTCTTTTTATTATCGTTTTATTGTTTGGGGATCGGTGAGTACTTTATTTGGCAAAAGATCCAAGTGCAGATTTGTTTTATCCCCTGCTGCCTTGCATGGATTAACTTGTATGAAGATAACATGGATTTAAAGAAAAGCCGAGGGGTTAAATACACTGAGACTCCTCTACTAAACACAGCTTGGCAGCTACAAGACAAACATAATGATACAGCTGATTAATTAGGCTCCTCCAACCCCCCAGCTGTGAGAGTGATTTATAGAGACACATCTCTAACCTGCTGCATTGTACCACTGGACTCACGGAGGGGAAAGCTGAAACTCTTTCGTGCTCATGGTGGAAATAAAGTGCTAACAGGCTGTTCTTTGTTATCATGACAGAGTGTCATTTTTTATTAAACATTTTTCGAAAAAGCTGTTTTTTCAGAATGAAAATAAAGACTGTTTTAATTTTTTTTAAATCATTTAGTATTTGTTTTGGATTCACTCTATCTTACTTGGTTTAAAACTTGGTATATTTACTGGTAATGTATTGTTTTAATTCAGCCACTAAACATAGTAAATAATGTTTTACTGAAACAGCAACTTAAAAATAGACATTGCTTGGATAAATATGTTATACTGATAAAAACCTGCTGTATGCACACAAAAGCAAATTTCATTGCAATTTAAAAAATCAATAAAAGGAAAATGATGTCCACAAAAAAGAAAATGTGCCAGGCTACACCATATAGAGTCTGATTTGCAATACTAAAAGCACAGTGGTGCAGTGGTTAGCATTGCCACCTAATAAAAAGTTTACCCGTAGATCTGAACCTGGGGTGCTACAGTATCTATGTTTAAACCTGTACTTCCTGTGTTTGCGTGGGCTCCCACCCTTAGTTTAGTCAAAAATCATACTGGCAGGTTAATTGGTTTCTGGAACAAGTGAACCAGGTATGAGTGTGTCTATGTTGTGTTGCATTGAACTGGTTTCCCGTATAGGTTATACCCTGCCTTGTGCACCTTGCTTGCTCCCCTGTATACACACCATATAACTATTCCAACAATATGGTGTTACTTATTTTTGTGTTTTCTGTAAACTGCTGTATTTAGGGGGTTTTGTCTAGTTTTCATTTTTATAAGCAGATATCAGCATAATAAAATAGCAGTCTTTTGTCACATCCAGGCTGGGAGCGGCTTGCAGCCTGCAGTTGCCATGGGACAACTGAAGCATTCAGCCGAGTGCTCTCCTTCTGGCCCAGCCCATGAGAATGACATTGGGCCGCTTGTCTTTCCATCCGGCTGCCTATCCATCAGGCAGCCAATCATCCAATCAAGCCACAAATTAGCCCCTACATAAAGGATTCCTGGCGTAAGCAGCGCTCTGACATTGAGCTACTGACTGCCATAGTGCTAAGCTCTGTGTCCAATTGTTCCACTCTTGAAGACCCGCTTCTCTGCTTGAAACCCTGAATAGCCCTGTTCCATCAATCAGGCAACTAGGCCAGGCAGCCCTGCTTGTCTGCTGACCAGTCTACCTGAACACTCCAAACACCCCACTCATTCCTGCACTTGCTATTCTCGGCTTTCCTTGGAGAAACACTAAGCACCACGCTTGGATACAAGCTAGTTGTTCCAGCTGCAGCAACTCTTGACTTAACACTAAGTTGTTCTTTAAACCTTCTATTCAACTCATCACTTTTTATCATTACCTCGTGCAGAAAGCAAATACTACAACCTCAGTGAAATAGTGAATGAGTAAACAAATGCTTTAATGATTGAAGTAAATATATTCAGAAAATGTTAATATCAGATGTAATAACCAGCTCCCTTCTGAATTAATTTAGCAATAACTGAAAACTAACAGCAAATAGAGTCAGGAAAGGCTACAATAGTTAAACAAAAAACAAAAGTTATAGCCTGTTACAGTAATTTCTGCAATTTACAAATCTCAAAAAGGAACAAAGCTAGTTATAAATGTTTAATATTTATACAGTGAAAACTATAACCAGTAAGTGTTTAGATATGCAATTAATGCAAACTTAAAACTCTATACTACATAAAATGTAATTCTGATTGACTTGATAGATGATGATGATGATCCAAAATGTTTTGGTGGGTAAATTAAATGCATTTTTGAAGACAACTGTGATAATTAAGAAAATAGGATCAGGATCTGATCTGTTCCTGCAGTTTTTAAAATTAAGCACACAATTAAAACAGACCCAGAACATATTGCATATGGTATTTATTTTAGTGCACGCCAAATATACAATTTTAATTTGAAAATCTCCCATAACTACATGGTCAATCCACTCCTTGCCAACAATAAAAACTCAGTAAAAACTCTTTGAGATATTTCCTTGTTATGAAGTTTAGATAAAATCAGTAAATACTATTTTTTTCTTTTTTATATATAGTATTATAAAACAGAATAGTGCAGGCATCTAGTCTAGCTTTAATGATATTGGTCTGAAGTTAAATATAAATGTCATTAGCTAAATTATGTGGGGATATTCTCTGGATTACAAAGAATAATAGAGCACATTGCCTGAAACTACTGAAAAGTCAGATTGTTACCAGACTAGGTTGTTGTTTCCAGAGACAGATACAAGCTAAAGCTTCATTCAAGAAAAAAAAACCCACATAAAGCTAAAGGTCTATTCACCTACCACCTAGCACAAGAGATAAGGAAGATGTTTACAATGTCATTTATCCCGAATGTCCTCTAATGCAGCACTGCTAATAATTCAACCAGAAACAAAACAAAACTAATCCTGTGCAGGATAAATGGCCATGTTAATAAGGACTTTCAGTTCATTACCATTCACAATATAAAAAAAAGACAGAAACAGCTGAATTACAAATCTTAATTGTTTGAATATGCAGCTTTTTCTTGGCAGCTCACTTAGACCTTACAGATTTCATGTCTCTTTAGGTTCAGGTCTCTGTGTGTAAATGCAAGATGGGTATTGATAAATGGAGAACATTTGATACTGGGTGAAATAAAAGAGCATGCTGAAGTACCCACACCTGTCAAGGCTTATTGAGTGAGCAGGATTTAGTGCTAGGTGCACTGAAGGACAACGTTATGTATTGCTTACAGTCATTTTCACCATTCATCACTTTACAATATGTATGCACAGTGCCTCCAGACTCTTCTATGATGTTGTGCAGTTATACTACTCTGTCTGGCCATTTTGGAATAGCTGGATGGATTTAACACAGACATCTGCTACTAAGACCCATTAGTATTCAAGAAGGAGACAGAATTCAAAATATTTTAGTAAATTAATAAAATAAAATAAAAAACATAGAATAACTGAAGCTTAATGAACTTAACTGTTTATCCATGATTAATAACAGGTCAAAAAAAGACATTCTTTATTTTATATTGCATATTTCTTGTTGCATTATCTCTAAATTACTTGTAATCAAAAGACACCCATTTATTTTTTATCTCCATCATCCATTTCAGGGGCATGGGGAACCTGGAGTCTACCCCCAAAACAGCAAACACAATTTGGAATACACCCTGGACATGACACCAGTCCTTTGCAGGACAGATAAACACAAACACACACACCTTTGACCAATTTTCCCAGAAGCCAATTGACCTACCAGGAATATATTTTTAATATTTATGCAGTGAAAACCAGATTTTTTTACCATCCTTGAACTGTGGGATGAAACCAGAGCACCCAGAGGAAGCCCACATCAACACAGGGTGAACATACAAACTCCATGTAGATAGCACCCAAGATCTGGAATTGAGCCTTGCAAGGCAAAAATACTAACCACTGCACCGCCATGCCGTGCCACCTAATAAAAAGACATTAGACATTTCTGGATCTTTCCATGTAACTGAAAGAAGGCCAGAGTCTGAAGAACACAATGGATGTACAGTTTATCAGTATTGAATTTTATTCATGGAGATGGTTCTGACCACTTCCGGCGCCAGCAAAATGGCGATGGTTTACAGATAGCTCTCTCATTGTGTGACTGCTTTATTGTTTTTTCATTCAATAATACTCTTGTTTTGTGTTGTACGCTCAATCGTTGTCATTACATATGACAGACAAACACTTTTAAACCTGAGGACAGACTCCTTAGGGTTAATAAACAACTTTTTTCACATACCATATGGACCCCACCTGCCGAACCAGACAAAGATGCGGCAAACATCAACAGCAAGTGGGCAGACGCCAGGGGAAATGAGGCAGAGTACTAGCGCTTCTGCTTCCTGGTGGGAGGAGGAGGTGTCTGCTTCCTGGTCAACAGCAAATGGCGCATCAATGTGGAGGTAATCTCTAAATCCTGCTCACTGAATGTAGAACACCTGACCATAAAATGTCGACCCTTTTATTTGCAGAGGGAGTTTTCCGCCACCAATATTACATGCGTTTACATTCAATCTCAAGCCTGCATGGAAGCAGCACACTGTGAACTCCACGACATTATCAGCAAGCACGAAAACTCCCACCCAGAAGCTGTCTCAATTGTAGTTGGGGACTTCAACCACTCCAATCTGAGGAAAGTACTGCAAAAATACATTCAGCATGTCACTGTACCGACAAGAGGAGGCAATATTTTGGACCACTGTTACACAACAATAAAAGGAGAATACAAAGTGCTTCCCAAACCGAGATTTGGTAAGTCGGACCACATCGCTCTCCTGTTACTTCCTGGGTACAAACAGAAGCTGAATACGTCCCCCATTGCGAACAGGTCAGTGAGTTGTTGGTCTGAGGAGGCGGAAAGCAGGTTAATAGACTGCTTTGATTGTACAGACTGGGACGCATTCAGAGCTCCCGACACAAATTTAAATGAGTATACGGATGCAGTTACCAGCTATATTAAATATTGCACTGACATTTGTGTACCAGAAAAGAAAATTAGGACATTTCCCAATCAGAAACTGTGGTTCAACAACAACATTCGCAATAAAATAATAAATCCACTGCGTTCAAATCAGGGGACAAAGAGCTGTACAGGGAATCACAGTATGCATTAGAGAAAGCCATAAAACACACTAAACAGAGCTACAGATTGCGGCTTGAAACACAGTGCACTGACACCCGGAGGCTGTGGCAGGGATTACAGTCAATCACAGACTACAAGGGCTGCAGCCAGAAGATTGACACGAACAATAGATCCCTACCGGACAAGCTGAACCATTTCTATGCCCACTTTGATGCTCTGAACACGAGCACTGCTGAGAAGACCCCAAGTGTGAAAATCCATTAGGCCGCAGGGCCTGATGGGATACCACCCCGTATCTTTAGGATATGTGCAGCCCAGTTGACCACAGTGTTTACAGACATCTTTAACTCCTCCCTGTCACAGTCCATTGTCCCCACCTGCTTAAAAAAAACACTATTGTTCCACTCCCCAAAAAGGCAAAAGTGACATGCCTGAACAATTACCGCCCAGTTGCATCTGTGGTGATGAAATGCCTGGAGAAGCTGGTGGTGTCACACATCAACTCCTCCATCACAGAGTCCCTGGACCCCTTGCAGTTCGCCTACCAGAACAACAGATCAGTTGATGATGCTGTCTCTCTGGCTTTACATACAGCCTTGGAACACCTGGACACTAAGAACTCATATGTGAGAATGCTGTTTGTGGACTGCAGTTCAGCATTCAATTCCATCATACCCAGTCAACTGGTGACAAAGCTCAGGGGATTAGGTCTGTGCAACTCTGTCTGCAACTGGCTGCTGGACTTTCTTATCGAGAGACCACAGGTGGTGCGGATAGGTAAATAAATAAAACATCAACACCATTCACCCTGAGCACTGGAACCCCACAAGGCTGCTGTCTAAGTCCAGGGTTGTACTCCCTATTCACTCACGACTGCACAGAAAGACACAGCAGCAACAGCATAATTAAATGTGTGGATGACACCATTATAAATGGCCTGATCAGCGATGATGACGAGTCCACTTACAGGGATGAAGTCGTACAGCTGCTTAGGTGTTGTCATAGCAATAACCTGTACTTGAACATAAATAAAAAGAAAGAGCTAATAGTGGACTTTCGGAGACACAGGTCACACACTCACAGCCCACTCAGTAATGATGGATCCGAAGTGGAAACATTCACCAGCTTTAGGTTTTTGGGAATTCACATTTCTAATGATCTAACCTGGACTGTGAACACGGGCTCTATCTTGAAGAAGGCTCAGCAGCGCCTCTATTTCCTGAGGTGCCTCAAGTGATGGGGGATGCCAGTACCTGTGTTGGTGAACGTCTACCGCTGCACCATCGAGAGCATCCTCACCAACGGGATCATCGTGTGGTACGGCAACACCTCTTCTCGAGAGAGAAAAGCACTGCAGAGAATGGTGAATGTGGCCCAGAAGATCATCGTCTGTGGTTCAACCAAGATTAAACGGTCCTCTATGAGGACCGCTGCCATGATTGAATTCTGGCCAACACAGAGGACAGTCACGACCTCGGGAATGAGCTCTTCACCCCACTGCCCTCAGGCAAGAGATACAAAAGCATATGAACACTTACCACTAGATTCTTCAATAGCTTTTTTCTACAACCAATGCAATTGGCAAACACATTTAGCCTTCCCCCTTGGACTACACCTACACCATCTACCTCACTATGATTTCTTATTTATTGCACATCGTTGTTTACATGTCCGAATTGTTTACATTCAAACTGTTTACTTGTTTACTTGTACATTGTCTACTGTTTGTTTGTATATTGTCTTTGTGCACTTTCTGCACTTTGTGTTTTTACACTTGTTTTAACAATCGAGAGACTTTCTGTAAGTAAGAATTCCATTGTACCAGTACATGTATACAAGATATAGTATGACCTTAACATTTATCTGTCATAGTTTGGATAGTCTTGTTTTCTTTCTTCATTTTAATATTCAGCTCTTTCAGATGACTGAAAAGGTCAGCAGGATATACAACTTTAACCAGCCAGTGATTATCAGTAAGTAACTTTGCATGAGGCTGTTCATGCATTGTTGAAAGCTCTGTCTCCAGAGATCTTGAATTTTTTTTCCAAGAGTTCCTGAAAATGTGCGAGAACCCTTCCCCACAGTAAAGTCACAGTTTGTAACAGTAAAGTATTTTGCTTGGGCCCCATAAACTGTAAAACAAGTGTCTGTTATAGTAAAGTGTCCCTGGCCAAACAGGATCAGCTGGAGTGTTTGGTGAGAGTAGTAATGTGTATGATTGTGAAAATACTATGACATATGATTAGTGAAGATACAGAGGCATGTGAAGTGAGTCAGAATGAATATTGTGTTGTCTTGTTGAGAGAGGGTTGAGAGAATGACACAAGTTGATGGGGCGGTGCGGTGGCTCTGTGGTTGGAAGGTTGCCAGTTTGTATAATGCAGCTGGCAGAGGAATCCTGCTCCGTTTGGACCCTGAGCAAGGCCCTTAACCTCAACTGTTCCAGGGGCACCGTATAAATGGCTGAACCTGTGCTCTGAACCAAAGCTTCTCTCCCTGTCTGTGTGTCTCATGGAGATCAAGTTGGGTTATGTGAAAAGTCAAATTCCTAATACATGAAACTGTATATGGCCAATAAAGTGAACTACAGTATCTTATCTTGAGTTGTATAAAAGATCTTTGGAAAGTTATGTTTATCTAGAGTTGCTTTAAACTTTGAAAGTGGCTCTGATTAGAATTGTTCTACAAGCAGCACATTACACTGTCAATAAACATAAGATGGAATTCATTTCGATTGTTATCCATATCACCAGTGAAAGGAAAGGAGATAAAAAGCCATGTCATTCTCTCATTATAAAATCCTCAAAGTAGTAGTAGAGCATATTGATTCTGAGCAGATATTGTAATCTGTTGCAATAGAAAAAAGTGCATGAAGTGTTTGCTTCAAATTTGACATGAGAAAAGAAGTTTGTTATGAAAGACTTGACAGTGGAATACATTTTATGAGCACAAAGCCCCCATCCTTACACTTAGAATTAATTTTATTCATGTCATCCATTAACATCAATGGTAAATGAGAAACCTGAAAGCAAGTTCATATCATTCGATTGAAGAAAATCATAATTGCATTTTCAGAAACAAATCAATCACTCCTCTAAAGTATGACAGTTTAAAAAAACTGAAATTATTATTTTTAATTTCAAACAGAGAACACTACTAGGAGACCTGATTCAAGTACTGAAAAGGACATTGACAAAATCTTCTCACTTCCATACTTCTCAGTTCTATAGAATCAGCAGTGAGAAACAAACCAGAGGACACAAGTGGAAACTAGGTGGAAATTATATTAAGCCTGGGAATAGGAGGGATTCTTTGTTCAAAGATGTGTATGAATAGGGAACAAAATGCCTTTATCACATTATATCACAATATATCACATTGCTGAGTTAAGGAAGAAATGCAGACCAGTGTTGAGTCTGAGTGTTACATTAAGGATGGGGTTAAAGATTATAGAATTAGTGCTGCCCCTCTCAATAAAAACAGAATAGATTTCCAGGAAATGGCTATTTAAGGGCATTCCTTTAGGTCTGGTAATATTATTCATGAGTCTTTAGATTAATGGACAGCTGCATCCTACCCCCAAATACAAAATATGTTATCCTTCTTTCTTCAACGTGCTCAGGTTTTCACAAAAGGTGGAAGAACAAGTAAGAGAAACAAGATGATGTGTTGTAGGGACTAGAATATCACAAACATGTGTTAATGGCTCTGTTAAGAGCAACAGAATCCTCAAGCAAAACAGACTGAGATACAATTAAGTTTTGTGTTCTGTTCCACAAAAAATCTCGTTTCACCAAATTAATTGTAAATAAGGTAAGTTACAGTAACAACTAAACATAAAGTAATTAAATATTTTGATTGCATAAGTATTCAGACCTGTGAACTTGACATCTTTTGATAGGAATTACAACCTATGTCATATTGGGCAAGTCTTCTCCAATTTTGGATTGTGTAATTTGTGCACTTTGGATTAGTGTAATTTTTGCCCATTCTTCTGCAACTTCACAGATTTTCTCCTTCTTTCTCAAATTGTATTGGGATTGCTTATGGACAGCAGATATCAAGTCTCTCCAGAGATTCTCAGTGGGATTCAAATAAGTCCTGGGCCACTCTTTGACATTCACATGTTTATTCTCTAGCAACTTCAATGTAGCTACGGTCTTGTGCTTTGGATCGTTGTCCTGCTGATGTGGGTCTGCAGCAAGTTTTCCTCCAGCGTTTGCCAATCTATGTTCCCATCAATCTTGACGTTCTTACCAGTCCCTGCTGATGAGAAGCACAACTATAACATACAGTAATAGTACCACCGCCATGCTTGACAGTACATACTGACTGTTGCTCTGTGCTAGGTTTGCATTAGATGTAATACTCTACACTATGACAAAAAGATCTGATTTTTTCTTCGTGGTAAACCCCATGTAGGATTTAAGATGATTTATTCAATTCACTACAAGTGCCCTTTGCAGAGTGACCAGGATACAGTTGACTCATAGACACACAGTATTCTCCCATCTCAGCCACCTTACACTGTAATTCATTCAAAGCAGCCATTGACCTTGCAAACCAGTTTCCTCCTTGCCCAGCTGCTCACTACGGAGGGACACCCCAATCTAGGCAGTGTCTGGGAGGCATTTACTGTAATTCTTATTCGAGGTCTTTAAAAATATTTTCATACCCTTCTCCATATCTTTGAATTTCATACAACATTTCATTATGTGGCTTGAGGCATATTAGTATTTTTGACAATTTCTTAATTGTGTATTTTTTCACATAATATACTACATTATCCAAATTTTAAAATACCTTACCAATTTTAACCTGGTTTGAAGACGATGAACTTCATTTAAGACTTATTTCTTTATACAGTTTCACTGATCAAAAACACCACTGTGTTCCCTGTATTGTGAGAAATGCTATTAATTCCCTAGGTTCTGCTTACATTGACATTATATCCTGAGTTCTGAATAAAATGATATGATGGGAACAGCAATTAAAACATCTAATTGGCATATTTCATAAAGTGAACAGCATTACTAAAGTAGCTTCAAACAATTGAGAAAAGCAATTATCTTTTGAAGGTAGCAAGTGCCACGATAATTGTAGTATGATGAATTTGACATAATAAAAATAGAAGCTTTTTTAATTCTCTTTTGAGAGCATGTTTCATATATATATACATAAATTAAGCAGCTTTTCTGTCCTCTGTAGCTGTGAGTGCCTCTATATTATAACTAGGTTATGATCTGGGAAACTACAGCTGTGCCATGCACAGAGAAATATTGATTAATTATTAAAAAGATACAGATTTAACCTACTGTACAGTATGTCTTCATGTGGTATTTGCATTTTCATTAAAAATCAATGAAATTAACATTACAGAGGAATAAATCCACCAAATTCCTTGGCTGAATTTGCAGTATGAAGTTATAAACCATCTTACATTTTATGTTCAAAATACATTTTCAAAGTTAATGTGACTTTGGGAGCCTGGGTAATCAAATTTGGAAGAATTTCCTGTTCTCTAACTTTGACACGAAGATTTTAAGCATTAGCATCAGTTGTGTGTAAACTCTTATCTGAAACAGTCTTTCAGATAAAATGATAAGCCTTTCGTAGTGAGATATTTATCTTCAGAAAGCTGTCAGATTCCCTCGCACAACACATATTAATTAACTGTTAGTTTTGTTTTATTCTTTATCTCTCTGTTTAAACTAATATATTTATATTATTATTATTATTATTATTATTATTATTATTATTATTATTATTATTAGGCACTAAGATACATAAAAGTGCAAGCTATATCTTTGTGGTTTCCCTGAGAACAGTTCACCCATATTCCTACATCTACTACCTTAGAATTCTACCTAATTAGAAATACACGTTAAACAGGAAACATGGCTTAATAAAGCATACATCCAATAATTGACTCAAATATGCATTAGGTAGCTGTTGTTTTGTTTGTTTACATGTGCAATTTGCCAAAATATCAACCCATATGAGGACTCCTTCAATGACATGTATTGCACTGTATGTTGAAACTGAACTTTTTTGGCATTAGCAATTATCCAATAAACAATATTACAATATGATGCAAAGGAACAAGTAATAGGTTTATTCCATGCTGAAAAAAAAGAAGAAAAAGAGAACACAACGTTTCGGCTATGGAGCCTTACAATATGATCACCACAATGCTTTTTTAGAGTAAAATGCTACATTACATATGTACAAGAGATATTCATCAGTGCATCCATTTTCTAACAGCTTTACCAATATAGCTTTGCTGGGGAGCAAGAGCCTATCCTGGTAAGAGACGGACATAGGGATACAATGTGGACTGGACACATACACAGTCACAGACATGCACTCTCTCATACCAGGACCAAATTTCCCAGAAACCAATTTACCTACCAGTATGTCTTTGTGACTGTGGAAGGAAACTGAATCACCTGGAGGAAACACACGCCAACACAGAAAGAACATACAAACTCACAGAGATAGGACCCCAGGACTGGAATTGAACCCAGGACCCAAGTTCTGTGAAGCAGCAATGTCAAATTCTGGAACCTGTTTGTCTCTTTATTTATTCGTTTAAGAAAATTAATCAAAGATAAGTTCTTTAAATTCATCTTTAATTTCTGTCATAAAAGTGACATTTTTTACATTTATCATTATACATTATACATTTTGTTTTTGATACATTGTAACTGTGTTATATGCATATGCATTTCTTTTACTAAATCAATAGCACTATGCATTGAAAAACAAATGCTAGCATATTGAGTAAAACCAATAATTTTAAAATAACATCTTATTTTGTAATTCTATCATTTGTCTTGTCTTTTAAAACTTTCAAGATAGCTTTAGGTAAAACAACATCTCCCACTGTATAAAGTAACAGGCAAACAGTCAAATATTTAATTTTCAGTTCCCTTTCATTAATTAAAAAAATCTTAGTTGTGACAGTGCAGCAGAATCAGCTTGGCAGGCCTCTCAACAACCTGTGAGAAATGAGAGTACCACACATTGCCTGGCATTTCACCACCTCTCCTTGATCCTTGGCCTTTTCTTTCCTTCAAGACAAGGCCAACACGTTCTCATGGGGGCATGGGAGGTCTCCAACAATGGCTGTCACTGGTTGTGCCACGGTCTTTCACCTGGGAAAAGTCTCCACCCACAAGTCCTTCTAAATATGTGCTTTGTAATGTTACTGTAGCATGAAGGAAGTTAAGAAAAGAGCACCATGTAGACTACATATGGAGGTAATAGGGCATTGCAAGACCAACTTCACACTTGGATTGTCTGTCAAGGGGGTTTTCTTTATTCATAACAATGCCCCAATGTTTTGGTAGGCAGGCTCCAGTCCACTTAGCAAGTGAAGAGGCATGGGTGGAATGCCAGGTATGTCTCCCTTGAAGAGTGGTGCAGGCAGCCTGACGCCAGGAGAGAATAGGCAGGTACCTATTGAGTTTCAGGATTTCTGCAAATCTAATCCTCCTGTAACATGAGCCTCATTACAGAACTGACTTTCACCAAGGCTGTGAAAATCAGTGAAGGAAAAGGGCCGAATGACAACGATTGGTACACTATAGCAGAGCTTTACACATTTTTTGTACATGCCAGTTTAAACACAGGCAGTACAAAGCAGATAGGTACCATCTTTGATGTAAGTTTGCTTCTGATCCCCTTTGAAAAAGAAAGCAGTAGAAACTATATATTCTAAATGATTTGAATTAGTGATTACAGACACAGGGAACAGAGTCTGCCACTGCTTCTGTCTGGCCAGTGGGGTCTTGGGTAAAGACAACTTTAATAACTTAAAAACAGAATCCCCCAGGAAGCAGAACTTGTAAACCAAAACTGACAGGATGAAACAATCCTGAAAATCCTTTTGAAAGTCATACCAAACACATTAAATCAACTACAGGGATATGTGTGTATAAATTTATGAAAAAAAAACAACAGTAAAATTGTAGGTAAATAATACCTTAGGTGTTCTGTCTTACTAAAAGTCTGACATGTAAACGTCAAAGAATCGAAAACGTTATAGAATTACATCAAAACATTATAGAATGCTGGCATTGGTCCACATGTCCGAGGTAGTGTGGTGAGCTGTGCTATGGGAGAAAGGAAAGGATTAAGGCTCATGATAGAAGAAGAATTAACTGCTTTCCACATTTCATGAAGAGCTGAGTGTACTACTGTTAGTGGGGTGATCCCTGGACTCCATGGAAACAATCATTGGATGTAATTGTCAAAAGGGTTGGACTGACCCACTATTGGCTTATTTTATATATAGTTGACCATGCTAAATGGACAATAAATGGACAATAAAGTAACACATTAAAGTATTTTATAGATTTAATTAAATTTTGAATTGTTAAATTTACCACAACAAAATTAAAATTACAATTAATTAAAACCAATGTCCAATGTAAGTATCTCACCTTGAGAAGTCACTGAGTCCTGCATGATGGGATGAGGATTTAGATGCAGGTGGAGGTGGTCAGCAAGATCATTCTTGTATTCCTCAAACTCCTCTGCAACTGGCTGCTCCTCACTCCTCTACTTCTGCTTCTGACAGTTTTTATTTTTATAGTTTGCATACTGTACACATCCAATAATTTGCTAACATTTATTGTACCATTAAATATTAAATTCTGAACTAAGTTTAATCAAATTGATTTCACTACAGCAACTATTGTCTAGGTAAAATGGAAAGCCTTTAAATCACTTAAATATCCATTGCACTTCTCTACACTTCTATGTTCAGTATGTAAGCTTTACAAGTAGATGACGTAAACACAAACACCTCATTAACTTATAGCTATGAAAATTATATTGCTTTACAACACTGTATGACAATTGATTTCGATCAATGGTAAATACCCATTTATACCAGTTTAATTAATTCTTTGAAAACTGCTCTTAAGGTGAAAACTTGTACAACTCAAATTAAATTCCATTTATTTCCCATGTTTTAATATCCGACTGGATCCAGAACTAAAAAATGTTCCTTCAAACACCCAGATATAACCTTAAAACAGCACAGAAATTAATATCATTCAAATTACTGTATATTATATTTACTGTAAGTAGTTTGCCTGAAATGTACTTAGATTTAAAGATTTAAAGATATATTTTGGCACCAAAGCAGTGAGCACTGACAGTTATTGGTTAAAATTGGTGCAGAAAGGAAAAAATACTGGGCTACTTTTAGAAACATACTGCAGGTAATAACCTTAAAGTAAATATATAATTAATTCAATTTATAAACAACCTTGTGAGAAACAATGTCGCCTTTCAAATAAAATTATTTTGAAAGTAAAGTAAAATTTTGAGTAACTACAGAGTAACAGCATTTTGTAAATTGTTTCAAATATACTGTACAATAAATATATATAGTAAATGTTTAAAAGAATGTGAAGTACATTATTAGAGCTTTATCACTCACATATTATAATTTCACCATACCCTAGCTATAGCAACTTTGTTTTAGTTTTCTAATTTGCATACTTTACACATCCAATATCTTGAAAACGTACTGTACCATTAAATATTGAATTCTGAACTAAGTTAAACAAATTTATTTTACTACAGCAACTATTGTCGAGGTATTGTCCTTCTGCTGCTGTTTCAGGTGGCTGATTGAATGGAACAATATGACTGGTTATAGGATGTTGTAAAGGGTAAACAATAGGACAAAGTCTCCTCTGAGAGCAGAAGGATATTGGGGGCCCCAAGTCCTGATTACTCAATCAACTCCTGTGCACAAATGACATCCTATAGTAAAGAAATTAATTACATTACTTGACATACTGGTTTAGAGACCAGTTTATAACTAGACATAAACAAGAGAACCTTCTTTAAAATACTGATATTGTATATTATTGAAAATATTGACAAAACTAATTTATTGGTTTACTAATTTATAAAACTTGTTGAATTTGATTTAGTTTCAAATCCACTTTAGAAATTGTACTAGGTTTTAAGTCTGAAAGACAAAACGTTTTCCTTCAGTTTCAAAACTATATAAATCTTCCGCCTTCTTGTCTGTGAACAGCCTTACAATGAAGACTTCATTCTTTAAAGTGAATGCCCATGCTTAAGTCATGGCTGATACAGATAGTGTCAAAAAGTTACTGACGACCCGATGAGAGATGGTGGTGAGGGGAGGGAGGAGAGGGGTACTGCCTGAAGGCAGGACAGAAGCTTTGAAAATGGTGTTCTTTTCAAGGCAGGTTACACAGAGCATGAAAGCAGCTTGTTTTCTTGCTTGGAAGGCAACAAAATACCTTCCAGCCATCCACCTTACACAGTTCTCCTTGTCACACATACTTTCCTTTTGCTGACGAGCTGGATGCAAGACTGATTTCCTGTGATACTTGACACAAGTTGACTTGTCATGTCAGAGTGCTGCTCCAGGCTGTCACATACTTAAATCCCTCCAATTCTATGTCTACATTCCCTAACTACTCCAGTGTTTTTTTCCGTTTTTGTGTGTGTTGCTGCTGTCACTTTTTGGTATGGACACTGTGGTAGGTAAAAAGGAGAAATAAAGGACTGCTAAAACTCTGTTATCTGTTCAAATGCCTCTTAAAGGCAGTATTTAAAAACTTGCAAAAACAAGACGGTGAAGGACAATCTGCAGTAATATCTCAGACACAAGAGACACTTGGGATTAGAATTTTAAAATGTTTGAATTGGTGTCACTTTGAGACACCCTACCTAACCCCTCTTCAGAGATTTCAAATAAGATGTCAGTGTACCACACAGACATATTAAATATACTCTCATACCTTCTTTTAGAAGAGGCTGGTAAACAAGACACTGTTATGTACTGTAGTGGGTTTGCCCTATGAAAAGTAATAATTTTCTTTTAGTTTGAAAGGTGAAGTTGATGTGTCTCTACAGGTGAAGAGCCTCGAAATCACTTTCACCTGAGTGGTGATTGAAATGGATCCTTTAGGCCTTGTCCAGGCATCTTGAGTATGGCGAAGATCGATGTGAAAGGAAATATGTTATTCTTGATTGAACAAGTAGATGTTTTTTACATAGCACTATTTGTTTCTTCTTCTCAAAATGAAAATATATTTCTTGTTGCACTGTAATTCACATATTAAAATGTAGAAAGAAAATGTTTCAAATTTTCAGCATATTTCAGAACTGAAAACAACTGATATCAAAATGTCAATTGTTGTTGTTAATAATAATAATAATAATAATAATAATAATAATAATAATAATAATAATAATAATAACAACAACAACAATCATAATTATAATAATATACACAAGTTGCAAAACAAAATAGTATGATTTTCCAATCTACAAGGCATTACAAATTAGAATTTTCTCAGAGACATTTGCAAGAGGACAATTTATTACAGATTTTCAAATCTGTGAAATCCCTTACCTCTTGGACTGCAGCTCCAATGTTGTACCATGATGGTCAGTTAGTAATACCAGGAATGAAATGTTTAAAACCCTTAAGCTTTAAGAATATCCCCTGGCGCCAGCAGACAAACATTGTACTCCCTCACCTGGTATCTCAGCCTCCTAAGCTTTCACTTCTTACCTGTCTCTCAAAGGCCAGCAAATCACCCATTTATTGCAGAAACAAAGGACATTTAATCTGATCAAGAAAGTGGTTTTACTTCCCTTTGAATTTTTAGAGGCTTTTGAAGTTACAGTCATAAAACAAACATGAGAACACAGCTGTCTGAAAGAAAAACTGGGTCTTACATTGAATGTGTTTTTTATGGCTTTTCTATTTTTTCCTATGGAATGCCACTTGAAATTGATTTGCTGATTTTCGCTAATTTATATTATTACACTTCAGAGCTTAATTTACTATTCCCTTTTAATGTATTCTTGTGCATGCCTGCTTAAAAAAACTGTGATTCAGAAAAGTGAAGGGAGAGTAATTTTACTCTCAAGGAAAAAGAATAGCTTTAATTTTCCCATGCAGTGTTAAACGTTTGAATGCATTTGTCTCAAACTAAACATAAGAAGTACATATTCTAAAGTAGATTTTCTAAGGTTCCAAACTAAAAGGTATTAAGTCTACATTTGTTACTCCATCATGCATTTTAAATATTATAAACATGCCTTTAAAATATTAAAATTATGTACATAATAGTTGGAGGCTCAAGTATTTTGATTATTTGTTGTGGATATCAGTTTGACATATTTTGCGTAATTTTGCAATAATCACAGCTTCAATACAAAGTAAATAATACATTTGTCTTAATAGAAAGCATTTAATAATAATAATAATAATAATAATAATAATAATAATAATAATAATAATAATAATAATAATAATAATAATAATTGCTTACACTTATATAGTGCTTTTCTGGAAACTCCACTTAAAGCACTTTACAGGCAATGGGGACTCCCCTCCACCACCACCACCAATGTGCAACATCCACCTGGCAGTCATAGTGCAGGAGAACACTCACCACACATCAGCTATCAGTGGGGAGGAGAGCAGAGTAATGAAGCCAATTGAACAAAACATCACATAACAGGATTATGGAAGGTGTGAGAATAATAATACTCAAAGAATTATTAAGAGCTACACAGAGTATTTCAGCACATTCAATTTGTCAGAAGACAATTTACATGTCGGGCTTACCGGAACTATTTATTTTAAATGTGACTAGCTCTTCAGAAGAAGTGATGTATATTGGTCACGTGGAGAATTTCAGTTCAGGCAAGTTGGCAGAGAATGTCCATGCAGACAGTTCATTACCACATGAAGTCTGTATATATAGTATATATATATCTTTTTGAACTATTACCTTTATTTTTATTTCTCATTTAAAGTGAACCATGACTTTTCTATTTAAGCTGGGCTGACTGTTCCTGAAGGTGTGGTGCTGGGTACTGAATTCCATCTCTCATTTTACAGAGGATTCTTTGAATAATAGTGTATCAGAGATATGTATGTGGGGTTTTGGGATGAATAGCACATAGAACACAGGCCTGAGTAAAATAAAAGTATGAGTTCTGTCATTTTTATTAACAGAATGGACCATATAACACAAAGAAAGTCAGCACTTAGTATAAACAATTCTTACAGCGATGGGACTCCCAGAGCCAGCCATTTACCCCCTATGGCCAATAGACTGACTGGATGTTGGCTAGATATCCACTTGTAGCAAGTCTATCCAGCCTATTGGAATCCCCCAAGACCTTCTCTTTCCACCATGGATGCTACATATAGTACCTATAGCTTCAGTGCTATAGAAATAAAAGCATCTACATTGCAACACCCATCTGTACACACACCATCACACACTCAGGGAATATAAAACAGTACAAAGGTCCTTATTAAAGTCTTCAGTGTTCTGCATCTGTTTCTATTTCTTAATGCCTTTTGCTCCCACCATACTATCCACTGGGTCTACAAACAAAGTTTATTACAGTACATCCAAACGTTCCTTGACGTTCCCTGTCTTTAAAATTTCCCTTGGACCTGCCTGATCTTCACCACTCTGGGATCCTAGCCTCTCCTATAGCAGCACAGACTGGAACCTGGCATTGTATTTGGCCACCACTCCAATCCAGTGGTGCTCCTTTGCAGCCCATGGGAATAGGGCCATCCCTCAAGATGCTAGGGTCATGTCCTGCACACTACTGTGTCACGCCCTCTGCAGCCAGTCCTGTCCCTAGTTTCCTGCTTGGGTGTCCTTCCAGTCCCTCTCTTTCCCTTGAGCTATATATTTCCGGGACTTGCACAGATGTCCTGAAACCCGCCTAACCACCCTGGTTGCCCCACATCGGCTGCCTGAGGGCTTTGGTTTCTACCTGACTCCTGAACTGCTGAGCCCGGGCCTTTTTCCCGTTCTGCCGCTACGCATATGGGTCTTTTTCCACTCTCCTGCTCTCCACGGCTAGTCCCCTTGGACGTCCGTGACAACTGTACATGCAGCTAGGGGTTTGGACTGAGCCATCTGAAGCCAGCAGCAATACTAATCATCATTCTTCATGGATCTGCCTGTCTCCCTACTCTTATAGGACCTATGCAGCTCCTGTGACCAGAGCTTTGTCAACATCTTTTCGTAAGTGCCCTGGAACTAATAATATGTGGATATGAACTGATTCGTAAGTCACTATTAATACAATCTAAATACTATTCAAATAACTAAGTATTCCTGATATATAATAATGTTTAATATTTTAAAATATATAGATTAGCATCAAAATATTTTCACATTGTGTGTAACACAGTTTGGGAAAATGTTGTGCTAATTCCCTGATAGCTAACCCTGATAGCATAGCCCATTATTGCTTTCACTGTTTCTGGCTCACACATCATCTCAGGCTAGAGTACTGGGATTCTCAATAGAGCTACAGTTATCTTCTCACCCTCCTGCAACAGTCTAAACCCTACATTGTCAATGGATGCTCCCATCACTGTGAGCTCGAACACTCCCTTGCTGTGCCCAAGAGCCCCACCCACCACGCTTTTTTCCCATTGTCACCCTAAGCTCATTCTATAGCTACTGTTGCAACATTTGTTCTTCTGATGTGTAGATCATTCCTTTAACCCTCTGAATGTACTCATTTGCCCTTCTCAAGGCAGATTTCAGATCAGCAATACCTTTTATATTACATATATAATTCTACATTTATGGTAGTACCCTTTTAGGGATCAAATTGTAATATAATAGAAAGTTTAAACAAAGACTCATACTGAATCAGAATGTCTTATTTTCATTGTACATTGTTCACGAAAATGTCCAATAAGTGGGTAAAGTGGTTTGTTGATTTTCAGTAATTTCATGGAAAGTTGCCAGGCATATTACAGCATGTCAATTCCTTATGAAAACAGAGAAAGTTCAATACATACAGTATATATATATAAAAAATAAAAATTTGGGGAGCTGATATATCCTTATATACAACAGCAAGCATACCAGCACCCCTTAAGGTCACAATTTAATTTGTAAGTATGCTGCCAAACAAGTAAATAATACTCATTTATCAATTAATAATCACACATGAATTGCAAATGAATGACAAGAAAATTATATAAATTATATTTAAATATCCCTTTAGAAATCAATTCTTCCCAGCCTTCACCTGCTTTTTTGGTATTGTCCAATAGGCAATAGGCAGCATACTACCCCCCTGTTTAGGGATTGTCAGTAGTCAAACATGCTTTACTCAAAGGGTTGAAGGGGTATCTTGAAAGACAGAGCCTAAACACCAATGATGCTATGTAACCCAATGCTCAATAAACACCTATTTGTAAAGAATGAGTTCTCCTGACTGAAAGTAGTTTGGTGATAACCTTAACCTGTTTTGCCATTAACAATGTGCATGTGTGTGACAATGATGAGCTACAGAACAACGATAAGGAAGTTAAAATAGAATTCTAAGGAACTCACCCCTTGCCCCACTGGTGGTTAAATTGCAAATGTGAGATAGAGTAACAAAAAAATACTGATAGCCATTTCTAACAGTCAATGCATTGGGATTAAGAATTGTGTATGTAAAAATAAAGACAAACACAGTTTTGATCATTATTCTTTTATTATTATTATTATTCTTTATAAGAAATGATCATTTCTTAATAATACAGAGCTATGTTTAAAGATAAACTCTCTAACTGGAATAAAGTAATCAATCCCTAATCAATTTATTTTTTAGAAATGTATATCACTTACTGCAGAGAAACAGTTTACCTAATTTGTTCTAGCTACAGTATATGCTGCTCTTTCTTTATTACAGTCTGAATGTATGAAATCTTATTCCTGTGAATCAAATTCAGAAAAAACAGCCCCTGCCCAACTGCTTGGAAAACAATTCTGCTATTGGCAGCTAGTGTTCCTATTTCATTTGCTCAATCGGTACTAACCCCAGCTTTTATACCAATCTCCTAAACAAGCAACATTGTCTGGCATTTATTGTACAGAGAACAATGACCTCCAATTCTCTGCTATTTGCTCCTCCTAACAAATGCAGAGACCATCTTTTCTATTTATAAACTAACTCACATCAGTAGGAGATGGGATCTTCCAGACAAAATCAAAGCTCTTTGATTGGACATTGTTCAGGGTTCAATTTTTATGAACAAGGTAAGAATTCCTTATTAAGACACAGGTTTAAATACAGAATGGTACAATCAGGTTTTATTTATAGGATGCATCACCAAACCTAAGTAGCCCATATTATAGTTTTGAACACCATTCTGTACCTAGTAATGTCTTAGGTTTCTAAGGTTTCCTTTTGCTCTGTGTTTATGTATGCATCTAAATAAAGACTATTTAGAAAAAAAAAGTACTACACATCATTACAATCTGAAAATATTATCTAATATTGTAGAGGACAATGTTAGCATTTGGTGGGTATTTCTTACGGTCAATTTATAAATAAAAAGCAGATATAAGGATCTAAATGTAAAATATTCTGACTTGATTACAGGATATTATTCAAAGCAACATATAAGTAACTGTATTTTAAAAAGCGTACTTTTCTGCAGTCATCATCATGGCTATTCTGACATTTGCGCAACAAGAAACTTCGATGGTACTAATGGAAAAACATTGCAGTAAACATATTTCCTTGTGATGCACATTCTAGAATTCTTAAGATGTTCTCAAGCATGTTTCCTGCTGTTGTTCTGTTCTGTTGATCTGCAGTAATAGTAATGTGTCATTTGCCTTAATTTCCTATTTAAATTCTGAGCTTAAATATGTTCATCCAAAAATTAAGTAAAATTAATTGTTGACCATGATTATTTATCACTTTAATTTATCATACAAACTAATAACTCCAGTTAGGAAGATACATTTTTGAACAGGTTGCATATAACAAGGCTTCAAGACACTTATGTGTGTGTTTATCACAATTTGTTACTCAGTTTTGAATCCTTTTTTAATCACAAGAGGAGCAATGGTGGAGTATTACAGAGTGTATAGAAGAAACAAACAAGATGTGTCAAAAAAAAATATGAAAAAATGTGAAATTCTGATTTAATGTGCTACAGGTATGGGTTGGATTTTGATGTATGAATAGTAGATATGGAGTATTCCATTTTTCCTGAAACAGAAAACCATACAAGCACAATTAATTATTGTTTAGCTCTGCATGTTTCAAGAACTGTTACATCTAATAGCATTGTAGAATAAGATGACAAACAGATTATAATCCTGATGATTAACAGAGACAACTTGTTGGCTGTCTGAGAAAAAGTGCTTAAGACACACAATAGGTTCAGGCTTTGGAATTGTATGAGCACAAGAGCAAACAGTAACTTTGAAATTAAAACCTGTCATTTAACACTGAGGTGTGTCTGTATACTAGTAAGATTAAGAGCCTGACATAATTCTTGAAATCCATGAATTGTCAAGAAGACAAATTGATTTCTAAATTCACAAACATCCTAGTAGATTTTAATATCCAATTAGCTAAGCCAATGGCTTAAATTTAATTAGCTTCCATGTCATAGTTTCTCACTATTTTGTCTTTCCTGTCTGTTCCAGCATTGAACGTTTGATTCATGTATTTCTTAGATATTAATTTAATGAAGGAAAAATATACTACAAAGCTTTGTTTTCCGACTCCAACCTAATCTTTTTCATCATACCGTAATCGTAACTTTCACTGCTACATTACTTCATTTCTAAAATCCCTGCTGGAGCTGGTAAGGTTCTGCTTTTTATATCCCTGGGTGTCCATATTTTTTCCCTGCTGCAAAAACTGATTAGTGGAGTCACTGAATAGTGGATTTCTATTCCCGTTCCAATTGGTAGTGCATGAATCTTTCACTATTTAATTTGGAAAAGACAATTGTGTTGTGCTAGCTTATTGTTAGTTTGATTAACTGCCTCCATGACTATTCACCCATTCATCCATTTTCCAATTCAAGGTCGAGGGGGAGCCTGAGCCTATATTTCCATGGTTATTGTTTAAAATTACCTGGAAGCCTGGGAACGAAGCATATAACACTCAGGTAACCAGAATTATTTTAATTGAGAAATGTATTTGAAATTAACAGGCATTTCTTTACACAAAGGTTTTGGAAGCATGGATCGAAGCATCTTCTGAATGGTGACACTTCGACAATATGGCTAGAGAGAAAAGGCTGGATGAGGTCATCAGATCAATACAGCCAGCAGCTACAGTACTGTAAATCACCATGCAACTCACAACTAACAAACTATTGAACCCAAGCACTTGTGAGCCTTGCCAGTACCTGAAAGCTAAGGCTGCTGCTGGAGGAGGTATTAGTAGGACCAGTAGAGAGCACTCACACTGTGGTCTGCATGGATCCCAATTCCCCAGTTTAATGATGGAGAAAGTATACCGTAAAAAAAGTTCTGTCTCACCACGGTCAATAAAAATCCCAGTACTGGCACACTTTGGTTGTACCCAGGTGGTCATTGGTAGTGATGGAGGGGAGTCCCCATTACCTGTAAAGCACTTTCAGTAGAGTGTCTCTAAAAGCGCTATAAAAGTGTAAGGAATTATTATTATTATTATTATTATTAAAGTAGGAGATAGAGTTAGATGTGGTGAATGGCATCATCTCATTAGTTACCTTTTCTTCTTAGGAAAATAGGAATTCCAGTTTTCAGAATACCAGAATTCAGTTCCTTCTTATGCTATCCCATTTTGTGAAATTAAATTATTATGCATACACATACATATTTCAAGTTCAAGTTCAAATTCACGTTTATTTGTCATTACAGCCATATACAAGTATACAGTGGAGCAAAATATCGTTCCTCCTTGTCGTTGGTGGAAATACAGGCAAGACAGACAGGACAGTGACACAGACATTGTAGACAGGATATACATAGTGCAAAGTGCAGATAGTGCAAATTGCAAGGCAATACTTAATACAATATACACAACACATTGGGGGAATTTAAACTCTGTTTCTGGAATTGGGGTGGATGCAAGTATTGTAGATTCCAGGGTGTTGAGGAGCCTGACAGCCTGCGGGAAGAAGCTGTTCCAGAGTCTGGTGGAGCTAGCCTGTAGACTGCGAGATCTTTTCCCAGATGGTAGGAGAGCAGAGAGTTTATGGGAAAGGGTGGGAGGGGTCATTCAAAATCTGAATGTTCAAATTGAAAAATTCAAATGGTAAGATAATTTACAGTAAATGTTAGCAAAAAGTTAATAAATTTCTGAAATACTGTACATTAGTGGCAGGGCAAGCTAGCATTGATGTGGCAGCTGGTCTTCTCCTAACACTGGTTGCTGTAGAATTGACAGGAGATCCAGACCACATGGAAATTGTTAACAACCACACCTGTTTCAGATGATTCAGAAAATAAAAACGTGGATCTCAGAGAATTCGGGGCTGTGTCATAAAATTTTGTCTCTGAGCCTTTTGAGGATTATTTCCCATGTGTGCCAACCTTCATTGGAGTCCAAACTTCTGCTTTGCTCACGACTCACTCCTGGATCTCCCTTGTGTTTGTTACACTTCTCTGCTCACTCAGCTAGAACCCTGCTTGTTTCACTATGATTTTGTCTTGGATTCTCCTTATCTGCTTCACGACAGTGACTTCCTGGTTTTGATACCTGCTTTTCTGGACCCTGACTACTCTCATGAAATCCCCCATGTGCTTTAGCTCATGACACACTGGGTTAAACCCCTGTTTTCTTTTGGGTTTCCTAATCTTTCACAGTACAATATCTGTCGCACTTTCCTAAGTCCTAAGATGGCTGCAGTACCACTCTGCCTGTGTGGTCAGCACAGCTGCCTGCGCATTTCCCTGTGTGTGTGCTGTCTGCACCAGAATATTACAATTGAGGATCAGTTATGGACAAGAGTTTTCAAGACTTTGCACAGATTTTCATTAGGATTAAAGACAGACCTTTGAACCACTCAAGGACATTCACTTTCTTATTCATAAGCCACACTGGTGTAGCTTTAGCTTTGTGATTTGGATCATAGCCCTACTGTTAAGACAAAATTTGTTCAAGTTTTAAACTGAAGAATCCTAACAAACTGTAGAGAAATGAGAAGAGGAACTATAAAAAGTATAACATAATGCTGAAAATACCATGTTTGATTGTAGGTGTTATGCTGACTGGGAGATGTACAATGTACTTGATGTACTTGAGTCTGCACCAAGTCTAATGCTTTATCTAAAAAATTCCAGTTTGCTCTGATCTGACTGCAACCACATCCACATTTTTGCAGGATCAATCAGATGTTTTGTTACAGACTCCATGCAATGTTTTTTTTCTTTTTTGTAAAGTGTTATTCCCACACTTTTATTCTTCCATTGAACTCCATGGATCTTTCAAATTTGTTGTTAGCCACACAGTAGTATCTCTCACCAGTTTCCTTCTTGCCCAGCAGTTCAGTTTTCAGTGGTGGCCTGGTCTAGGGTGGTATTATGCACCTTTAATTTCTTGTACACCATGTTCACACAGTTATTCAGGGATATCAATATTTTTTGTAGCCTTATCCAGATCATGTGCTTTTCAAAGACGTTATCCTTAATCAGCTTTGCAAGCTCCGTAGTGTTCATGGTTGAGACTTTGCTTTAAATTCACTACTTGACCAAAAAACCTCACAGAGTCACAAATTTGTATTCTGAAATCATTAGATGCCAGTCACTTATTTTGTAGCTCACTAAAGTAATTCTGGATACCTTAATTAATTTAGGTTTCCTACAGAGAAGATGTTGTATTCTTATGCAGTCATAACCTTTCCATTTTACTTTCATGTTAACTGTTTACTTCTTTACTGTTGTTGTTTTTTAGATGTGTGGAACAAGCTGTATACTGTACCGTATATGTCACATATTTATAGCACTTTTTGTCACGCCCTCTGCAGCCAGAGGGCGCTCCTTCTCTGTCCTGTCCCTAGTTTCCGGTCTGCTGTCCTTCCTGTCCCTCTCTTTCCCTTGGGCTATATATTTCCGGGTCTTGCACTCTGTCCTCGCTCAGCAGTGACGTTCGGATGTCCTGAGACCCGCCTAGCACCAGGGCGCCCCATGTCCGCTCCCTGAGGGCATAGGTTTCTATACGGCATTCCTGAACTCTTTGCACTAATGAGCCCGGGCCTTTTTCCCGTCTCGCCGCTACGCATATGGGTCTTTTTCTGCTCTCCTGCTCCCCACGGTTAGTCCCTTTGGACGTCCGTGACACTTTTAAAGTATAATTACATCAAGGTTTGAAGAAACGAAATCTGAAAACTGTGCAAGGATCTGAATACTTTTGCAAAGTACTGTACTCTGCCCCTTGTAACTCATATAGTGACCTGCTGTCAATGCTCTAGCACCTGCCTGACAATATGATCTGGCAGAGTAGTAGACATCATTTTCAGACCGATGGGTTTCCTTTCAATATCCAGTTTCTAGTGCACTGACATGTTCCACAAAAATCCTTCAGCCTGGGTAAAGAAATGATTAAGAATGGAGACCTCACAAGCTGCATGCATCCGCACTCAGGAGAGAGATGATAATAGTTTTATTTAAGTTAGCGGTCAAACATTTTATGATTTGACAGTGACATAGAGGTAATAACCGATAAAACGTAATCAATCTTTATTATGACTTTGTTCAAGTATGTAACTGTGTCAGCAAGCGTAGGCTGCAAAGGAACATGTAAAGGTTTATTCCATGCTGAAAACAGAAAAGAGAAGAAAAGGAACACAACATTTGGCCATTGGGCCTCTATGAGTTCTTCCACACCTTTTCAGCATGGAATAACCAATGCTGGAATAAAGCAAATGCCATAACTCTAGCACTTCTTTTTTTATGTAAAAATGGCATAGTTCTTTAAACTTGATTACACATTGTTCACATCAGGAATTTGCAACAAAATAGAATAGACAGTCTTTTGCATGGTGCGACAGGTGAAATCATCCATGATGGCATCACATGCAATGTAGTGAATGAATTATGATATCAGTTCATTGACTCCTCCAACAAGTGGCTTAGAAACAATTATCAAGATATATAGAGATAGTGCATGACAAGACCTTTGAGTTATCCAATTAGAGAACTGGAAACATGTTTATACATTAGGCAAAAACACAAACATTAATAGAAATACAATACTGTACATTAAGGACATACAAGTAATATATTTTACAGCTCATGGCAATACACAAACAGATACAATATTTCAATTACAATAATATAAGATGAAACACATTATTTTTTGTTTAATTGAGCACACTTTTCTAATACATCTGTCTTTGTCCCTGAAGTACTGGCCGTGCACACTACTGTATCTAAATAGTGTTGTAGTTATCTGTGATGTCATTTGTATCTGCTGCATTCTGCTAGAATATGCAGTCTGTAGAGAAAGGAGAAGAAAAATCAAACAAACTCCGGATAAACAAAATTGTTGTCTAGTTCTTTGTTTGACGAAAGAGGTGTGTTATTTGAAACAATCCTGGAATGAATGATTCAAAATGCAGTTCATCCCTGCTTCAAACCAGATGGCAATGAAAAAGTAACATAAGAGAACATTACAGCATTAGAATTTCTTCTCTTCTTTTTTTTTCATTTGCATTCTATTTAAATGTACTGAAGTGCTGGGTGTCCATAAAAAAATTCCCACAGGGGACAATAAATTCTTATCTCATCTTAGAATGGTTACAACAGGATGCCATTAGGCCTGTGCACCACATTTAGTTTTTATTAGTTAATTGTTCAGGGGATCACATCCAGCCATTTTTTTAAAGAAGTCAGGTTGGGCAGTCTGTTCCATACCCCCACAATCTTTTGTGTATAGATGTTCGTCCTGTTCTCAGTTTTAAATGCACTTCCCTTGGTTTCCATTTTTGTCATCCGGTTGGTTTGTCATAGTTTATTCTGAAGAAATCCATTGGACTGAATTCAGACATGCCTTTGAAGATTTTGAATGCCTAAACATGGTTCTGTTACCATAATTTGTGATGCACAATGAAAAGAATAACTTCTGAAAAGAATAACTTATCAGAATACCAGGCATTTCTTTGGATTGATTTTAGAACAGAAGTATCTTCTTTATTTTGTGACCAAAATCATACAAAATATTATGAACAAGGTACAATGTACAATTTACGATCACTTCCTTTTTTCCTAATCTATGATTTTATCGACATATTAATCTAGATTTTTGTATTTAGTCAACCGAATGTACCATATGCTGTCAAGTTCATCCATAATGAAGTCTTGAATTCAATATTCATTTCATAGCCATTAAAAATCAGTTATTTTCTTTTAATCATCTAGAAGTTTCCTATTATTATTTCTATTAAAATTATTTCTGAAATATTTCACCTCATCCTTTATTGTCCATTTGCTTTACTGTTCACATATTTTAGTGTTTATTTAGCCAGCATTGTAATACAGTATTTGTTTCTGTCTTTCTCTTGGTTTGTATTACCTTTTTCACCTGTACCTGTAATGAAAGAACTGTTCGATTTATTCTATTATTTTTAACTGGATCTAGTGTTGTTTTTTATTATTTTATTGTGTTTTTAATCAGTTTATTAATTCATATAGGTGACTTTCTGAGTTTGTTTTACTTACTCTTGTAATGTATCTATTCTATGGATCAATCAGAGCATCATTAATATATGAGCTATTCTCCACTGATTCCATATCTGTCCTGTATACTTCTACTTCTCTTAAACTCGTATCTCATGACTTTCCTGAAACCTTAAGCATTTCCTTTTACTTCTACCTGTATAGCTTAAAAATATACTGCTACTTAAAGGTTCGTTATCTGTTTTTTTTAACTTTATCTTGATCAGAATAGCTTTTTCCATACTCCAACAACCCTTTGTAAAGAACTGCCTTCTATTCTCAGTTTTAAATGCACTTCCTTGTAGTTTCCCCTGAAGTGTCATCTGGTTTGTGTTTCATTGTTAATTCATTTGTTCCTCCTGGTATTGAGATAAATGTACTTAATTACTGGTTCTTTGGAGTTCTATTTTTCCTTTAGATTTCCTTTCTGACTGAATTCCCTATGTATTTTACACAAACCCTTGCATAATTTCTGTGCATTCTCCCTCCTCTTGTAATTTAAATGTCTTTATTTCTCTTTAGAAGTGTGCCCTTTCTGGCTGCTGCATAGTTTTCAGATGTGATCCATCTATACAGATCATTATTGTTCCTGAAGTGTAGTCAGACTCAATATCTGGGCTGCTATTTTTGTAAATGTTGAGCTGTTCAATACATCATCATCACCCTTTTCTAGCTGCTTACTCCTGATGGTTGCAGTGGTAACAGGCTGAACAGAGTAGACCAGACTTCTCTTTTTCCGGCTCCTCCTGGGGAAATCCCAGGTGTTCCCAGGAAGCTGAGAGATATATTGCCTTCAGCGTGTCCTGGGTTAGCCCCAGGTTCCCTTTCCAATGGGCCAAGCTTAGTATACATCCAGTGGGAGGCACCAAGGGGATATCCTCATCAGATGCCCCAGCCGTCTCTGCTACCTCTTCTCAATCCAGAGGACCAGCGATTCTACCCCAAGGTCCTCTTGGATCTACAGGACCTCGACCTGTCATAGAAAGTAAGCCCAGAAACCCTACCAAGAAATGTAATTTCTGTCGCTTGTACCTGTGACTTCATTCTTTCAGTCACAACCCAAACCTTGTGACCTCAGGTGAGGATAGGGATGCAGATCAACAGGAAAACTGACAGATTCATCTCAGATCTCAGTGTTCACCATTACTGCAGCCTCTGCACCAGTCCAGTGGTCAATCTCATGATCCCCTCTACTCTGATTGTGAACAAGACCCCCAATTATTTAAACTCCTCCACTTGGGACAGCTGCTGTCCCTTTAGCTGGAAAGAGCAAGACACTCTTCTGGGAGAGAACTACGACAGATTTTGAAGTGCTGACCCTCATCCTGACCACATCACACTCCCCTGCAAACCTCCCCAGTGCGTGGGACACCCCTGTCAGAGGAGGCAATGAGGACAACATCAACTGCCAAAACCAGAGATGCAACCCTTAGATCCCCAAACAGGATACATCTCAGATTATGAACAGGAGACATTGTTCAAGGCATTTAGCTTTCAATTTTTGATTACAACAAAGTATGTACAAAGTATGTTTTTTTTCCACATCAGGCACAGAGAACAAAGTATTTGAATAAGAGACATTTCAATGTGTTTTTACCACTTGCAAAGAAGGAATAAAAGGTTCCAATGTGAGTTTAGTTTTTCATTAGATAATTCAACAATCGTATAGATAATTAAGTTCAAGTTCAAGTTTATTGTCATTATACTCATATACAAGTGTATGGTATAACGAAATTATATTTAGCTAGATCTCAGATGATTAGTAGTACAAAAAAACAGCAATACAATTGTATAATAAAAGAAAGACAGAGACAACAGGCAGTGTGCAAAACAACAAAAGGTAACAAGTAATGTGCAAAACAACATCAGATGTACAAAAACATACATCAACAGAATGAAATAAAGGATAGAAAATTATGGGGAGTGAGCTTTTTGACGTGAGGTAGAGGTAGATTTCAATGTGTGTTTGAGTTTTTGGTAAGAAAGAAGGAACTATGAGGTTCAGATCGTTGGTGAGAGAGGCTGAGAGTTTAGTAGTTGATAGTGGGGGGAAAAATGTCTCTGAGTCCTGTAGTCCAGTAGTACCAGACCTCTGGTACAGTTTTCCAGATGGTAGAGGATCAAACAGTCTATAGCTGGGGTGTGTGGGGTCTTTGATGATGCTTAGAGCTTTCCTCAAGCACTGTCTGTCATAAATGTCTTGTATGGATGGGAGGGCAACCCCAGTGATGGACTGGGCAGTTTTCACCACCAGCTGTGGGGCTTTGCAGTCAGCAATACTGCAGTTGCCATACCACACTGTGATGCAACCTGTCAGTGTGATTTCTGTAGTGGATCTGTAAATGTTAGTGAGGATCTGGGGACATATCTTAGCCTTCGTCAACCATCTTAGGAAGTACAGGTGCTATTGCACTTTCTTGATCAGACAGGAGGCGTTGAGAGACCATGTGAGGTCCTCGGTGATATGGACACAAAGGAATTTGAAGTTACTGACCCTTTCCACTTTTGTCTCGTTGATGTGGATAGGTGCGTGTCCATTTTGCAGTTTCCTGAAATCAACTCCTTGGTTTTGCTGACGTTGAGGGTGAGGTTGTTGTCTTCATACCACGTTGTAAGGAGATTACAACCTGTAGGCCCTCTCATCATTGTCTATGATCAAACCTACAACTGTGGTGTCATCGGCAAACTTGATGATGGAGTTGGTGTTGTGTTTGGCCTTACAGTCATGGGTGTAGAGGGAGCAGAGTAATGGACTAAGCACACACCCCTGGGGGACCCCAGTGTCCAGAGTTAGTGTGCCGGAGGTGTGGTTTCCAAGCCTGACAGCCTGAGGTCTGACTGTCAGAAAGTCCCAAATCCAGTTGCAGAGGGTGGTGTCGAAACCCAGTGCACTGATTTTCTTGACAAGTTTCTCTGGAATGATAGTGTTAAAAGCTGAGCTGAAGTCAATGAATAATAGTCTTGTGTATGTGTTTTTTTAATCCAGATGGGATATGGCAGTGGTATGGCAATGGAGATTGCGTCATCTGTGGATCTGTTGGCCCGGTAGGCAAATTGGTACGGGTCAAGTGTGTTCAGAATGGTGTCCTTAATATGCTTCATGACCAGCCTCTCGAAACACTACATGATGACAGGTGTTAGTGCCACCACTTGGTAGTCATTTAGACACGTCACTGTGGTTTTCTTCTGTATTGGGATGATGGTGGTTGTCTTGAAGCAGGTGGGATCTACAGCTTGGGCCAGAGACATGTTGAAAATGTCTGTGAATACGCCCATCAGTTGATTGGCGCAGGCTCTGAGGACGCGACTGGGTATGCTGTCAGGTCCTGCAGCCTTGCGTGTGTTCACTTGTTCACTGAATTAAGTATTCACCCTGATTGTATCATCACAAAGGAAATACTTTTGTCACCATAATTAAAGGTTCTGTAATCAGATGCTTTGGTATAAACCAAAATATTAATCATTTAGAATGAAAAAAACATGTCTGAGAAAAGTTTTTTCAGACCACCAGGCACTAACAGGACTGATGTCCACATCGGGCACAGGCCACCAGCCACTCAGGCTCTGCTGCTGGTCCGAAATGCTTCACCAGTATAATTTTGTGCTGCAGTTCATTCCAGGATGTGACAATGTAGCGGTAGACTTGCTGTCCTGCTCCCCCAATACACCTGTCAACTTGGACTCTTGACCCTGACCTTGTCCAGATGCTCCATACACCACTTAAAGCCACAGTCTCTCTTCAAGAGCTTCACCAAACCTCAGAACAAGAACCTCTTTCCCAGCTCTGCACTTTCATACGCTGAGGGAGGCCCTCCAAGGTGTCCGCTGAACTGGTCCACTCTCCTACTGGATTAGCTAATGTTTCACCCCTGCCTTCTGAGCATACAGGGGGCCCTGTTCCTTCTCCTCTCCTTGCAAGATCGAGCCCTGGGGTCATCTCCAGCTGGACATCTGTGGGGAACTGCACAGCATAGTGGCCTTTGATTTCCACTCTAGATGGCCTGGAGTGGCCTCCATTGGATTGATTACCACTAAGGTGGTGACAGACTTCCTGGATTCCCTTTTTGCCCACTGGGACTGCCGGCAACCATCACCACTGACAATAGGGCACAGCTAGTGTCTGCTGAGTTTGTCTGACTGAGGCATTTGACACACTCACGCTATGTTCTACAAGCCAAAGGCAAATGGTGGAGAGGAACAAGTGAATCAGATGCTCAAAAATAGTATCAGTGCCCACCTGTCTGAGGGCTGTACCTTCTCAGTCACACTCCTCTGAACCCTGCTTCACTACAGGGCCATACAGCGTGCCTTGACTGGCACCTCACTTTCTGACCTCTCCTGGGTTCTTTGTCTCATCTGTCTTGTCTGGTTGTCCATCAGCACCCCCAGCAGAGTCTGAAAAAAAATCACTTCCACTAGGCTGAAAGTGCTGCATTTTTCATTTTTCTGGGTGGGAGATTGTTATGTCGGCACACAATGTTAGTTCGTGGTAGCAACACTGTTGTGTAATGTTAGGGATATCACATTATGGCACAAGGGGGTCTTGATGGCTCACAGATTTTCTGCGGCAGTTCTGTAAACTACACAATAAATGGCTGACATGCATCAAATGTATCTGTATTATCTGTGCCTATTTTGTGACATAATAAAGAAAGTCACATCCTTTACCAAAGTAAGGAAATGAAAAATTCAGAAGAAAAAATGGAACAGCAGATGCTCCAAAGAGGCTTGGGCATACGTGGCAACTGGTTTACTTAAATATGGATAACAGCAGAAGAATGCATTTTACAATAATGTAGTTTTCATTGTCGTGTTTATTTGTGTAAAAGAAAATGCTTCCTTAATTGTTTAGTGGCACTTCACTTCACGCAACATGGCAATAACTCCTAAGATATGAATAATGCAATCAAGGAGAGGAAAGTAGAAGATCTTAGACAGTTCAAGTCATTCTCAACAGTTAAATCTAACTGAACGTGTGTTTTATGTAATGAAGAAAACAAATACACTATGAAAAGCAAGAACTCACAATGGCTGCTAAAAAGGCTTGGCAAAGCATCTCAAATGATTATACAAAGAGTTTGGTGAGCTTACATACAGATGTAATGCACCAAATACTGACATGTCAGAAATTTACTTAAATTGTAGTATTAAGATACATTCTGTCACTTGAAATTAATTAATTGAACAAAATGTACAGTATGTTCAATCAAATGTATGTATGTATAATTCATATTAATCTCAAGATCACAGAAGCAGTCACATTGATTGACTGAAAAACACTATTATAAATAAAACACTTTTGGAGTGCGCTTTGGTATGCACCACATATTGGTTGCAACACTGTTGCCGTTGAAAGTAAAAATGCGCATTTTCTTTCATTTAAAAAAGCAGCTTCTTTAGTTGCTAGTTCTTATGAGTCATAAAGCATATGAGTTCCATAAGGTCAAGTGCTATTTAAAGTGTTCCAGTCATGCTGAACGAGCACGCCTGCTCGTCAAAAACAACATTTGGTGCACTTAAAACTGTTCTGATGACATGGAAGGAATAAGCCATCTCGATTTTTTAAATGAATCATGAACTTCCTTAGACAGTGCCATGTGCTGTCAGAAACGTCCATCTTCATAATATCCAAAATGGGTACTGTCATGTAAATGATTTTGGCTGTAAAGTTGAATTTTATCTCCGTACCTTAGACCTGTGTAGATACAGTACATGGCAGAATTATATTCAAATGTCCATTATTGATTTGGAGTAAAAATAACTACATACCAAAGGTCTTGCAGGTCAATCTACTGTGCAAACTATGCAACATAACCATTTGTTTGTACAGTATAAAGGAAAAAAACACTGTTTACACGGTCATAACCTTCTGTGCCTTATCTCATCAGATCTGTAGCTAAGCAAGGCTTTCTGAGATAGAAAATTTCCAAAGAACATTCTCAGCAGCAGCTTTACTTACTTACAGATCTTGAATACATGGATCAGGTCCCTTCGTATTTTACCTTGGTCAAGGCTAATTTTTTATTTGAATTGAAATTCTGATTCAATTCTTTTAATTGACTAAAAAAATGAATGGGAATAGGCAATTTTTCTTTGAGTATATATGGCTGCACTTCTCTAAATTGATATCTGAAAAGCAATATCTTTTTTGTTCTACAGCGGACAAAATTGTACACTGTACATTTTTAGCATCCCATGATTTTGATTTTAGTTTTAATTACATATCCTAATATTGTTTGTCTCTACAGCTTCCCTACATAGCTTTCAAGATAAAAAAATATATAAGTACTTAAACTCCTACAGTAAGTCTCATTGTAACACACAAGCTCCACCACATTAGGTAAGCTCATTATGAGGTTGTTTGCAACTGATTTTCTCTTTCACAGTACTCATACCCCATCATGTTTTACACTCCCAACTACTATTTTTCAACTTTGCAATAGTTTTTGCCTCTCATTAACTTCATACATTCTTATAACAACTAATAGCTATTACCCACTCTTCTTCCATAAAGCCATGAATTCTTCTTCTAAATCTCCAGCTTCACTGTTTTCTTTACACTTACCTTGTAAGAGTCAGAAGCTGGACAAGCAGACCTTTCTAGTCTTCTTCCAAGAGGGGAGAATTTAGGCTGCATCTTCTACTATCCAATCTCTCTACTACACAATAAACACATTACAGTTGTGTTTTTTACCCAAGCACTTTTCGCTCACTCTATTCATATTTATGTGCTACCTCCATAAGCTCACTCTCAGTCCTTCTCACTCTTCGTCATGATCACACAGGAGATCCAGCGTCTGACAGACCGCAAAGGACCACACCACTGGCTCCAACTCCATGGTCTGTCAGTCAGAAGCTCTGTTTTCTGTTGAAATTCATGTGGGCTCCTAGCTCCTACACATTGTTCCCCTACGAAGGAAGACCGCATATCCTTCCCCATCTGCTCACTGTTACACACACTTTCAACACCTCCGGCTTTTGTAGCTGCCACTGTTTAGCCCTGCCACTTCACCAGCACCTGTCAGCTTCTGCTGCTACACAAGGATGCCTATGACTGGGCTCTCTTCAGGAGCCCTGGTGGATGGCGTAGACTCCACCCGTATTTTTACACCTCTTCGGCACCTCCAGCTGAGAGCTTCCTCCCCTGGTCCACTACACCACCTCCCCGCTGATCTCACTCACTCAACACACACAGACTCTGACGCCTCCCCAGCTGCTGACAGCCACCAAGCCACCACTGCCACTCTGGCTGCTCTTCTTTGAAGCTTTGCAGTGCTTACAGCTAGCAGCTGTACACAACACAACCAGCACTCACACACCATCCAACTGGTTGCTTTCTGCAGGTTTAAGAGGGCTTTCTTCCAACATGCATTTCTGCCTCCTGAAAGGGATTTTCAGTCTGTCTGCTCTCTGAGATAACTTATGAAGTCTCTCAAGAGAGTTCAAAGAAGTGATTTCAATAGGACAGCACCCAGCTGTAGTTTATCAAGGCGAACACTGGTTAATAGCCTGTCTCACTTAAAGATAGCTCTTTAAGCTTAGCGTTTCTCATTTCATATTTGAATTTCATTTTTATTTTGTATTTTTTATGCTATATGGAGTTTAAAACAAAAGTTCTGAAGGAAGCCAAACTCTAATCTCACCCTTCTTCTGCCTTCCTTCATATAAAAATCATGCTAACCCCATCTTCTTTCTTAAAGTACCTTCTTGGCTCATCCTTCATTAAAGTGGGTGGGACTCTGATTGCCTTGTCCTTATGGATAGGTTGTCTCACTAAGTGAGCTACCTTACCCGAATAAATTTAATTGTTTGAAATCCTCCTTGCCTCAATCAGGGTTTGTCCTAACTTCTGAATTTGTCATAATGACTGATGGCTTCTATACACCACCTAGGTACATGCTGTACTATATCATACTGCTATATATTGAATTTGTAAAAAATAATATTTTGATTAAATTACATTAAACTTACCTCATGTGTATGTACATTAGGCCTTGCATATATTTATTTTTACTTTTTAGTTTATAAATAAGATATTGTTTAATTTTTATAGATTTTATTCATAAAAAAGATAATATATGCTCTCACTGTACAGAGGGGAAAAAGTAAAGCTATTCTTGGGTTCAGTTTGTCAGTCTGATGGTTAATAAGTTTGTTAAAAAGGTGGTTTCGTAACTGGCTAACGGAAGACATATATTACAGAGGACTGTGATTTATCAGTCATATTGTCATTGTTAAGTTTTCTATAGATGTTTAGCTCCAGAGGGCATAGGATAGGAGAATAATTATATAATGAAGCCTGGGGAGAGTATCCAAAGATCTTAAAATGCATTTCTGGTGTGGGCTGCTTTTGTGCAAATGGTTATAAAAATAAATAGAAAAAATAAACAATTATGAGCTCTGTGGTAAAAAAAACACTAGGTAAGTCAACCATTACCGTCAGTAGAGCAACATCAGAACTAAGACAAGTGGAATTAGAGAAAATGTGTTGTAATTCTGTATTTTAGTACTGTTAAACAAACTAGATAAAATCACTGATGGTTCAAGTCTCGATAATTCCCTATATTAAAGCTCCAATATAAGTTATAATAATCAGTTTAGAAACCAGTGTAGCACTTTGAAACATTTAATTGATTTTAAGGCAAACCTGGCTTATTTAAATTAAACAGTAAGAGCCAACAATTAGCTCTTGCCAGATAAAAGGATTGTTGCCAATGAAAATGAACCCCCTACTGATTAACTTCATCTGTTTATCACACAGACCTTTATTTGCATCATTTATCTCAAATAAAGAAGATTTCTTTTCCTCTGGGGTCTTTACTGGTGATAATTAAAGCAAGCCAATTGTTCTCAGTTGATTAATTTGTATTGTGTTATTTTTTGTTTCTCTTCGTGGGCAAAAGTGTTTAATTAAAGAACAACATTTTTTATGATGCTGACGTTCTTTAAGGATGTTAAAGCAAAACAGCAAACATCTGACAAACAGTGTGATGGCACATCATGCAAGGGCTTAACATTGCACCTGTGGTGTATGTATGTGTCTATATAATGCAGACCATTCAGATAAGATAAGGACACAGTAGGATCAAGTGGCCCTCATTAGTGCTGCTGTTATCCAATAAATCAACACTCCTGATACATCTTCAAACTCTTTTTTGGGCTTCCAGTAAGTTCTTGAACAATTCATCAACAAGTAAGTCTAGGAGTTACTCCTGAAGCATGTTTGCCAGAGGTCTCTGATAATAAAATCCAGTTGTTGATGATTTTACATGTACATGCAATTCTGGCTCACTATATTTTGTTCTAAGCAGGCAATTCTACAGCTCATCCCAAACAACAGGTAACTTTAATTGTTACTTTCTAAAGTGTGTTTAATTTAACTTTTCTTAATTTGTTTTAGACCAAAATAATTTTAAGCATTCAAATGAGAGTCAATGAGAAGTCGTTTTGGAGTGTGTCAATTGTTTTCAGAACCTCAAAAACTCTTTATGAGTGCACAAATTCTTGCTATTTTGGAAAATAATTTTGGTATATTTCCCAAGATCTTGCAGATTATATAATGCAACCAAGAAGTGACACTACTTTGACCGTTGAAAGGAAACAAAAACCTCTATTCCTGTGTATTTCCAAAACTCCTATAAATATTCTTAAAACAAATACCAGTGAAAATTGTAATACAGTATGTGTTACATTGAATATAATTAGTAGTCAGGAAGACATGGTTTAGCTCTTAAACTGACTACATATTTTCAGTAAGAGTTTATGAATAACAAACTGCAAGAGCTTTGTAGAGTTTGAGCTAAGGAAGTGAATGATTCAGCCTTCTGGCATGGGAAAACTTCAACTAAAGGTTGGGGGTGGGTAGACTGTTGAGACAGTTTGTTTATACTGCAAGTTCCCCTGACAGTGCTCAAATCCCACTATATACACTGCTGGATAAATCTACTGGGACACCTGGAACATCTACTGAAATAATTAATAAGAATACATATCATACTGCTATGGCTGTGAGAAATAAAGCTGATTAGTTTGTATCTGTTAATGAGTATTATGTGAAGAATGTGGTACATGGTGCATGAAGCTGTAACATTTGGTTAACCAGTTAAGAAACACATTTCCTCAGAGGTCCATACTGTATACATATCTTCACAGAAAAAATATTGGGAAATCGTAATACTTCTATTGATGTTTAGGATCAAATGTTCTCTCTGCATATTCACAGAAGCTCAATGGATCAATGAAGATGAGCAATCCAAAACTGTTTTATTTTTGGTAGTATTTATTGTTAGAAGATCAGGTGGGTAGCTGTGTCAGCATGCATAGGCTACAAAGGAACAAGTAATAGGTTTATTCCATGCTTTTCAGCATAGAATAAACTTATTACTTGTTCCTTTATTGTTAGTAGTTGAATGCAAATTTGTACTTAATATCAGGGCATTAAAAGGGAAAAAGACATTTCTAAAACCTTTTAGCAAAGCATGTGGAAGATTCAATGAGAAAGTGCTCAAAGCCTGCATTTTCTTAAACACTATACCTAAGTCATATCAAATGCAACACACTACAGTGTATAGAGGCACTCCAACTGAATAATTAAGCTGGCCACGTTTGTCATGTCTAAGAAAATATTCTTTCTGCTCCCTGTTGTTTATCAGAAAACTCGATTGAAAGTAATCTTTTTGGATATCTAGCATTACATGGGAAATCACTTTTACCATAGATTACCACCTATGTAAGAATGGGAAGTTAAATAATAAACACCAGAGAGTCAAGTTGATTGATTATTGATTATAGCAGAATTTTGAGCTACATAAGATGAGGCACTAAATATAGCACACAGCATTGCTGCTATGCTATGTACAGGTATTTTTCAGTTGCCCTTTAATGGCATTTGTGGTATCAGTCAAGCATAAAAGTGTGAAACAAGCCATTGATGCTTTTGTCGAGTGGGTTGTAAATATTCTTTATAAAATACAGTTTCCTTTCTATGAAGTGAAGAAAAGAAGATGAATGCACTAGCTTGTTTCTTGTTTTAAAATCCTTTTTAAAATATCCCACACAGAACCAAATATCCCACATAGACCACACAAACATAAATTTCTAACAACCGCTCGTTGTTAGAAATCGTTTTTCTCGTCCAAAAGAAAATAACTGTCAAAACATTTTTACTGGACTAAAATAATTATCAGAAGAGTTTTGCAGGCATTGCTTATGCTACTAAATAAATCAGTCTGTAGCATATTCGTTTTTGTAGCTTTAATAAGATATCATATTTTTAACCTAAATTAATATTCGTGAAATTGTTTTCTTCCCAAATAATGAAAAGTTATAAATGAGAAGTGTTTCTGTGTATATACAGCAGACGTCACATTTTATAAAACTTTTCATTTTACACAGATTATTCTGTGTTCTTGTTCTCCAGTTGCAACTACACTTAATAATTGCTTATGCATATATTGCATATATATATATGCATATATAATAATAATAATAATAATAATAATAATAATAATAATAATAATAATAATAATAATAATAAGGCGCTTAATAAGAATCTGACAAAACATTACCACCTGATAGAACACAAGACCCCAGAAATAATCCTCCCTGTAGATAAATTCTGCTACATAACAACCAAGGCCTGTTGTCACAGCATAATTCTCGACTCTATCTACACAAACACACTCATCACACGTTTTGAACTCTGTCATTCTGCTCACATCATCTATACACCAGACACTGTAGTATTCATTCCAAGTAACTCTATGGTGCCCAATTTTCTCTTTTTACTTCAACTCTCTTGTTTACACTAATAAATAAGACTTCAGAGTATGCACCTTAAAAAGCCTTCCCCATCACTCATTCTTCTTCCAACTGATCCTATAAACACAATAGCAGTCATATTTGCAGTTTCTTTGCTTTCTCTCTCTTATTGTCACTCTCTGAGACTGTTCATCTGCCTGCAGTTCTTAAAGCACAGAGAGTACTCAAGACTCAAGCCAATGTTACCTTGGATCCTCTCTCATAGCTGTGGGCTTAACATAAGCTGCCATCTATCCAATTGCTGCCCTACTCCTGCAGGTGCTAATGCCTTTTGTCAGCCCAGGTTCAGCATGCAAACCATATTCCTCGGCAGCACACTTCATCATCATTGGGCAAGGCAAATAAGCTACCACACAGCCCTGAATCTGTGATGGCCCTCGGTATAGCCTAAGGCTCTGTCTTCCTCAAGCTCACTCATAGCTCATGGAGTCTTATAGGCTAGCAAGCCAGCCCAGTTTGTCACCAAAATGAACTACCCACTGGAGCTCCCACACTTTTTCCTTCCAGACTTGAGCTGAGCTACAGACTGAAACACTTTCAGAGCAGAATCCAGTGCAGAGCCAATCAAGTAGCTCTTTCCCTCATGTGGAATCTGCTCCTAAGTGCCAAAGACTCACTCAGACAAACTGTGCCTCATTCTACAGTTTTTCCCAATTAATAGATGGCCATCTTGGCTCAAGGCCACATCATTGGGCCAAAGTTTTCAGCCAAGAGGTTAGCTTTCTCACAGAAAAACACTTCAACACTCCACCTCTCACTGCATCACATACTCCTAAATTAAGGGAAAGGAGATAGAAAGCTATACAAAGAATTGACAAGATCATCATGTTGGAGGTTACAGTAACAGATCTGATCATATTTGATTGATATTTGGCTTTTCCTATAAAATAAATCTTAAAATTTACAAACTGGAAGAAAGGTCAAAAACAGTATCTACTATCATAACCTTCAGAATTACATAATACAAAATATGAAATTTTACAGCATTTTCTGCATAAATTAAATAGTTCTTACCATCAGATATTCCTTAATGCTTCTTAAACATCTTCAGGGACAGATTCCTGTAGCGTAGATCAAATGTAGAATCAACTGCATCAACCATTTTTTGAGCTGTGGAAGCTATTCATCTGGAATATGAGACAAATCTCAGAAGACATGAATCAGTCATTTTAAGATACAACAGAATCTTACTTTTGGTTACATCTTTAGAACCATGAATTTATTTCAAATATGTTATTTTTTAAAGCATTACAGCTATTTCTTAAATTTCAGTTAATAACTGAATCTTTTTGATTTGATACTATCAATGAAGGTTTCAATTTATCAGTTAGAACATGGCTTTTGAAAGAAAGGCTTTCAGACTTCAGAAACTTCTTCTTGTCATCTAACTGAATTGGCTATAATTGTAACTCAAAAGCACAGTAGTACAGTGTACATCATGCCAAAGAATGTATGGTATGACAAAATGCATGTGTGTGTGCTCGATAAAAAGTTTAAGCGTTCGGAATAGGCTTTTTAGATAAATATTTTTACCAAATTTTTTATTTAGCAAAAGCGTGTCTGGAAAACTCATGTACCTATTTCACTAAATCTAGTGTACAGGTCTCTGAAGATTCTCTTCAGTTTGGTAAAGATTAGTCATCAGCAATATCTGGCATGGCACCCCGCCTGGATGATGGAACAGCAGCCATAGTGCGCCACAATGCTCAATATAGTGGATTTAGCTCTCTTAATGTATCATAATAAAAGATTGACACAGATGTATACAAGGTGATCTTGTGTTTTAGTTGATGAAATCATTGAAGTTGAAGTCTAATTAATTAATTAATTTAAGTTATTTGATTCAATTAATATTTGGTCTACAGTATGTAGATAAAATGGAAATACAATACAGTAGTCTCTTTTCCAAAGTGCTGCATGTATTTATTATATTAATGTACATATTAAACATGTTTATGTATTTGTTAATATGTATTTATTAATAAGGTGTTACATTCCTACAAAAGTGACACACTGGAGGAACACTATATGTAATAAATAGCAATACATGGTTGTGTAATGAGAGAGCTACTGGATTTCCAATTTTTTTAATTGCTCTACACATTTTTTTGACATTTTTTTGACAATTCCAGTCACAGTGGTGTCAGGGGAAAGGAGCTTTTCCAAATTAAAATTGATCAAATCTTATCTAAGGTCAAAGATGCTCCAAGATGGACTTGCAATATTATCCATAGAATGTGATGAAGCAAAAAAACTTGAAATTTGTTTAAATTTTGAAAGAGTTTGCAGAACAGAAAGCAAGAAAAATGTCTTTATAAATATAGTTTTGTTTTAACACACTTAAGGTCAAAATATAAGCTTTTATTTTAAATACAAAGTAATAGCATGTATTCCTGATCCCTAATTTGAAATAATCTTAAATCCAGGAGGCCCCACCAAAATGGTCCAAATTGGGCCTTGCAATATTGAGTATTGCCTGGTGTATTGACTGATGTAAATATTGGTGGTGCAGGTGAAGGCTTATAATGGCTTATTGCTTTCTTACAATTGGGATCTGAGAATCTCATCTTTCCCTAACTTCTCATCCCACAGAATAGCATTGACATTTGATAATATTTTGATAAATGGCCTCTCACAAACCAGCAAGTGTGTGGAAGTAGCACTCAACATTCACCATGTCACCCCTGGACTTAAAAAAACAGGAAGCACACAATGATTGTTACAAAGCACACTTGACATAACCTTCTTCACTTGTGGATTTATTTTGAACTTCTCTGCAGAATTGGATGACATGTATTTCGTTGTCATTTTTATTAGTTTTGCATCTGTTTTCACACAACGCATCTACTCCTCACTGCATGAACTATACTTCATGGTAATGTGTCAAATGCAGTAGAAAGGGCCACATTTGAATGGATTTCAAAGCAACTTTGAGTTGGTTCAGTAACCCAAAAACATCCACTTTGCTGTACTCCAACTGCCCATGAACATACTCTAGCATGAACATTTCAAAATTATTCTGATTCCATGGTTTCTAATTTACTCACAATAATAAAATACACTTACTGTGATACTTTAAATCTACTTTATTAATAAACTAATGACTAAAGTAAATTTCATTTCAACCCCTTACACATTTTACAAAAATGCTTTTCTTTACATTAAATAAGGATTCATCAATATTAAGCACTCTTTAAGGAAAATGCCTCATCAAATTGTGTTCCTGTTAATGAAGCTGTATACTGTCTTGAATGTCCAGTGAAAAAGAATCTTCAGTATATAGAGCAGTGGTTCTTAACCTTTTTATCAACTTGGCCACAACTGTAGCTAAAAGCAAGTCTCACAGGCTGCATATATCAATCACTACTAGGCCTACCTTATCTGCGTGCATAATAACTATCATAATATTATATTATAATATATAATAATGTATAATGCGTATATATAATAATATATAATTGTCACGATCGTAAAACCCGGTTCTTTCACCTTGTAGTTGATTTTGTGCACCTCCCTCCTATCCAGCCCCTCTTTATTTAAGCCAGACGCCCTTACTATTCTGGGCTCAGCATTGGAAGATGGACGCTCGGAAGCCAACATACCAACGGGTCCTGGAGTTCCCCGACAGCATAGGCTTCACCACGGCATCCTGACCTTCTGGGTCCAGGGCTCAGAGCGCCTGGCCTCGTTAACCCGTTTTTATTCCCTGTCCCTGCACCGGATCCCATTCAGGTTTTTAAACCTTGTCTTGTCTTTGTTTTGGATGGATTACCCGGCTCTGGACTTTTGGACTTCACCCTGGATTACCCCTGGACTCCTCTGGACATGTTCACCCTGGCCACGCCCCCCTGAGCACCAGCTCACTGTCGTCATACCCCCCTGTTTATCAACCTGTCCAGTACCTCGTCGTCTCCTTCCCGTGTCCATTTCCACTTACTTGCAGATTATACCGTCTGCATAGGGTCCTGTACAGTGCATCGTTACAATAGTATTAATAGTAATATTTAATATTAACCATGTTTATGTATATATATAAGCAAAGTGCTTCTGAAGTTGCACAGCTGATGAAGGACTTCCATCCGAAGAGTCCTGTTTCTCAAGCAACCTTGTGTACTACACCATAACTTTTCCAACCTTTTCCAACCTCTCTCTCTTCTTTGCACTCAGATGTATGACGGACATGGCAGTGAAGGCAATATGAAAGTGTGTTCTTGTGACGTGTGTTACAGCTTGCTTGTAGCACTTTAATGAAATTAAAGGTCAATGAAAATTAATCTGATCACCAGCAAATCTATTCAGAAACGGTTTTATGTGACTAGAACATACTCTAAGTGAGTTCTACCTATTTTTTATTGAAGGAATTGACTGCAAACAAATGTAAGTTATTAAAAAGGGGTCGGACGCTGCTTGCCGAGCTTTCGAGTGCCACAGGTTGAGAACCCCTGATATAGCGGAGCCCATCATTACACACACATGTATCGTACGATCATTCGTTTTCTATGGAAACTTTGAAACGATAGTAAGATTTTTGACACTGTTAAAACAAGTCTATCATGTTACAGTATGTCCTAAATCAAATTCATTATTGACAAATGGTCATTGATTTCTGATCACAAGAGATGTTTATGAAATGTAGGTTTTGTTCCATTGCTGGTATTGGTTTTCTACCAGCATTAAGCTCTTTGAAAGATCTATTTCTGTTAATATCAGAAATTAAATTAAGTTTAGACACTGGGATCTGTTCATTTATTCTTTAGTGTTGGTTTTCCAGATTACAAATCTATTATTTCCAAAATATTTATGTACAGTACTCTTAAATTCGGTCATTGGCAGCAGCAGTTTGGGCTAATGTTTCCTAGAAACAAATTATCTATACAGTATGTCTTTGGACTGTGGGACAAAAACCTGGAGAACATGGAGGAAACCCATGCAAACATGGGGAGAACATACAAAGTTCACCCAGATAGCACTCTAGGTGTAGACACTGAACTCAAATTTTCTTTTAATGAAGTTGTGTCTTGACTTGTTTCCAAAATGTGACAGATTTTACACCTTAATTGACATGTATGCCATTGTCAATCTTGCCTGAGATACAATACTTTCTTAATATCTTCATCCACAGAATAATTCTGCTCCAAGGAGGATGAAAATTAAATAAATAAATTCTAAAACTCTAAGGCAATTCAATTCTTTAGTTAAGCATGCTGATGTTTTAAATGTAGCTCTAATATTCATTATGAATACAATGCATGAATTGTATGAATATCTGAAGCTGTGTGCCATTTTCAGTTCTTTTGACTGTTGGTGATTTTTTATATTCCCTTTTAATGATATATTGGCCATACCCTGTTTTCAATGGTGCTTCCTTGCCTTTTCTTTTAAGATCCACCTAAACACAACATGTTAAATTAAACATGCCAGTACATGTATTATTTGGCAAGAACAAGAATGAGGTCATTTGAGACAGCTTTTCACCCACCATCTCCTTCCAAGTCATTTTTTCTGCTCCGCAGGGCATATTAATCATCATCACTTGGACTTTCTTACAAGAAAAAGTGAGTATTTAATACAATGTGCCATTGTTTAAAATGAATGTTAGGATTTTTTTAAACCATCAATACAATTAGACTTATTACTGCTAAATGCCAAGTTGAAACTGTTGTTTTATGCTAAGTACATCTCTTGAACTTGAATTAATTTCTTTCTTACTTGAAAACAATAAAAAGAGTAAACTGTAACACTTTTTCATTATTCCATCTCAAAAATATTATTATTAATAATTTATTTGGGTGATGCTTTTATCCAAAGTGCCTTACATTTCTTCACATTTATGCAGCAGGGCATTTTTACACAAGCGATCTCGATAAAGTAGCTCAAGGGTACAACAACAGCGCACTATACAAGATATGAGCACACAACCTTCCAGTTCACAAATTCCTAATTACTACTCTTTACTGCTTTCTTTTTAAACCACCCTCCAGCCTCCACCTCCACTGGTACCACCATATGCTTGGTTTCCAAGCAAAAAACTCTTAAGGAAGAACCAGTAAGCTATGAATAGAACAATACAATAAAGATAGGATTACTTGGGCAACAACATTCTGAGTTTCCACCCCCACCCAACAGCACAGATATATGCAGTAGATAGCCAGATATTAATCATATCAACACAGGACAGGACTTAGTGATCTCAGAGGAAAGAATGTGGAGCCACCATCTTTTTAGCTGGGGTGAGATCAGCCATCCAGATCCATTTCTGCTGCTGTGAGAGCAAGTAACATCTTTATTTAGAACAGTGGACAAGGAAGAAGCAACCTGTTTCGCAAACTTTAATATCTCTGGACTCTCAAAAGAAATTCATATTGTTATTTTTTTTAAATGTCTCTACTTTTCTGTTACTCCATCACTCGGTCAAACATTATTTCATTTGCCAAGACCTTGTCTGTTCCACTGATAATGTTCAAGAGTCTATTTCTATACACCAATATAATGTTAGCTGTGTTTTTACACCAATAGCTGTGTTTTAAGACGGAACGTCTAGCAATGACCAAGTGTACAGCTTCATAGAAATTGTAGCAGATGTATCCACAGAATCTTTGAATAATTGACACTGGTTACTGGCCCATATTTTGTAGCTAAGTATATTTTGTTAATATAACTAGGTAAGACTACATACAGTATATAGTATAACTAAGAAAATGTTATACTAAAAGACATACAGCCAAGTGAAAGCATAACATTTAATATATTTTATGGTCTTTACATTTATAATAAAACTTAAAGTTTACAGATAAGACATTGCTTCATAATGTTATGAACTAACTATAGATAGAACTAGATATAATATTCCTTGTTGCTGTTTCATAAATAATCTATCAGAGAACAAGAAACAATAACAAGGTGTGAGAAAACTTAAAAAATGGAAACATAGTTACATGACCTGCTACTGTAACAGCTATTCATGCCTGATCTTTCAGCTCCCTCTCACCTGAAGTTTTAACTTTTTTTGCTATGATTTTTACAACCATTTTGATAAGATGTACTATAAACTATCAAAAATGAAATAAGTTAATAGAACATGTTCTCCACTCAAGCAAAAAATAAAAGGGATCATTTCTTGACTTCTCCAGAGTATTCTTTATGTACTACCATTTAGGAAAGACTAAACAATATCTTACGAATTTTCAGTGCATCATGCAATGAGTATTGAAAGATGAATTTCACAGGGTAGCGGATTGGTTTTGCTCCCTGGAGAAGAATCTGGCAGCATTCACCTCTAAACGTGATAACCTGCAGATTGTGGTTCAGAAGGTCAAAAAAGAGTCAGTGGACATTAACCTTGCTGAAAAGCTGCTGGAAAAATTGAATCAAAATAAGGACAAGCTGCATCAAAACAACCAATCAGATAAAAATGGGAGAAGAGGGGGACAATGCTATGAACTTAAAACTCCTTCTGTTCAGTCTTCCTAAATGGATTCCATCAATGAAGGGCAAAATGGTTGAAGTTGAATGACATATATACAATGGCAAAGAAAATCTTAGGTCTAATCCATGCACCCTGCTTTTTTTAGCTGTTTTAGTATAATGACATGGAGTTCTCAAATGATCAGTTCCCACTTGCAGTGTTAAAAAACCAGAGTGCAATTCAACTTAGGTTATAGCAACGTGGAGGATGCTAGAAAGCTTCGGATCCATATGAGATGATAAAGTGTTCCCTGCTCTGCGCTTCTCCAGTCAAGATGTTCTATATGAACAACTGCTTCTGCTTAAAATGCTGGTGGGGGTGGAAGGTTTTGCCATATCTTTGGCAAATGGACACTTCTATTCAGAGGAAAAAAATATTGAACTTGATAAAGATTCCAGTAAACTGTTGAAACATAAATGCTTGACCACATGGACACTACTTCTGTCTGTTAATTTGCAGGTCATTTCTTTATTGTAGTTTTTATGTGTAATTCATATCACAGCTTAATCACACCAACAAATGCGCATGCTTACTTTGAAACCAACAACAAGATCAGCACAGGAGAGACCAATGACCACCCTGTTTGAGCGCATTATTTCAAGAACAGCAGGACTTTCCCAACTCATGCAAGTCCATTGCAGTCAGTAGACTCAAATCAGTCAATACACTGCATCGACGATTAGATATTTTTCTATATGGGCTTTTAAGAAGGAATAAAACTCGCTGATAACTTTGAGAATACCCATGAAGTTCCCGTTGTCGGGGCGCCCAAACGTTTCGCTGCGTCCCCTAAAAGACAGCCCTCACTCTGCTAAAAACTTCACCACTGCAACCACCCTTTTCAAAACGTTAGTCCAATACACATATTAATTGTCAAACTGTCTTTTTAGTTCTGAATCTATTAGACCATTATCAGCACAGCACATAGCGTATGCAACCATAGCCTTTCTATGGCACTCCGACACTTCATGTTCAGCCAAGCCTGTGGCTGCATTTTTCCATCCAAACTTTCAAATACCCTTCATCATTCAATCTACTAATTGTACCCTTTTTCTATTTTAAAAAAGTAACTTTGTAACTTAAAGGGAAACTGCAGTCCCAATTTCTCAGAGCAGTTATTAAATCCTGGTAACAAAATACATCAATAGATGGTATCACACAATTTGACAAATTCTGAATTAAGCACAAAATCATGAAGTTTGAGAATGTATTGAATGGCTGCCATGCTGTTGCCATGGGTGAGAGTAAAGTTTGCAAGGATTGTGATGTAAACCATACCCTTCCTGCTCACTAGTCACTTTAAAGACTAATGCAATACAATGTATGAGCTAATAAACACATTTCACCATAGAAATATTCAAATATGATCTGCATGCAGAGTTAACAAGTATGTAGCATTTGTCAGCAAAACCTTCTCGATAGTTTCGAAGTTGATATGTTCAATGCAATTCAATTGCACTTATTTAAATTGACAGTCTTGTTAAAGTATCTAAAAAACAAGTTGCCTTGTATGTGTCAGTTTTATAACATTATATCTAAATTAGTACATTAGCAAAATTTGCTTGGTCTAAAGCATGTGATTTATTGCAACAGAAATAGATGGTTTTCAATATTGTTAATTTGGTATAGGACATGTATATTGAAATTTTCTATGCTTTGGAATATACATGACTATGAAACCTGACAGTTTGTAATATGAAATATACTGTATTATCATTTCAGATGATGAACCAAAACTTGTGCTCAAACCAGGTGCCATTCCTATAATTTTTGCTCATAAAAAGCAACTGATGAAAAGAGAATGCAGTGAAAGGGTGATATCAGTGCTTGATAGATTTAAGCGATCGCTTTATCCTAATTTTGTTTAAGCCCTAAGTTAAGAAGTGCATGTAAATACAGTTTTAAGATTAAACAAATGTATTCACAAGCCTGCTTGCTTACAATGTAATATGGCCAGTTCACGTCACCAGAAATTTTGTTGCCTCGTTCTGAATCACAGACAATGAGGGTATTATAGCACAATGCATATCTGGAAATTGTATCAATTTTGTGATGTAAATTGGAGTTTTTACACATCACCATGTACGTTTTACTTCTATTGTGGTTTCAAAGGCACTCATCAATGCCAATTATTTCTAACCCCCCCAAATATAAAAAAAAGTGTTGCAGTTCCCCTTTAAGAATTCTGCATTGGTGTTATGGCATTCCATTTGTCTCTTCTGGGGGTTCCAACAACCTCAACTTTATCGTCAGGTTGTCTTTCTCTCTACCAGGTGATATAAGGCAGTAAATTAACCTTATTCAAATTAAGTATCTACAACATTTTGGTTAGGGTTTGACTGTCCTACTGACGTAATATACGGAGACAAGTCTAATCTGAGTTTAGCTGCTATATTAAACTCATCAGCATTATACTGTTCTTTTTTTCTGAATTTCACAAATCATATACTCAGACTGACTGTACTTTTCCTTTCTCACATTTACAATGTGGAATATAATATGAATTAATATATTACAAACTTTATTATTGCATTGTAGTAGCACATAGTAACTTGTCACAACAATATCCCCTAAGCACATTTAATATGTCCCTTTTACAAAATATAAATTTAATTCAATAATAAACCAAGAGAGTATAATTTAACCTAAACTCTGTTATAAATACTCAGTATGTTTGGGAGGTTACTAAGGGGTTTTCAGAAGATAATTTTACAGTATTTTTCCTCTCATCTACACACTTCAAGAAATAAGTATATCTTTGAAGGAGTGGCACAGTGGTGCAGTGGCAAGCATGACTGCCTTGCAGTGCTGGGACATACTGAATGATGGAGTAACAGAAAAGCAGAAAGAGTACTGTAATACTCTTTCTGAAGGTTTAGATATCTAAACATCCAGCTGCATTTGTATTAAAAGTTAGATCTCTCATAGCACCAGTCCAGTATAGTCCTGGCAGGACAGACTTCAGAAAAAAAAATATCTTTCACAACTTTGGACAGAACCTGCTCTTTCATTAAACAATACTTGGCTCATGAACTTCAGGGATGTTTTTCAGCTGGAATGTTCTACAGCTAGAATTAACAAAGCATTATGTACACTGAATAAACATGGAGCACAACAGCTACAGATTTGGGTACACTATGGGTGTCAAAAACTCAGACACTCCTTCCTCTCACCACATGTTATTTAACACTATATTTTGTGCCACTTTATTAATGGTTTGCCATATTATATGTAACTGTATACAATACAATGTTCTGATGTTTGCATTGTAATGTATTGTAATTGTGTTTTTATGGTCTTGGTTTGTTTTTAGCTAATGTATGCTATTGATACAAGCATTGGTATGGCAGTAAATAATTTAAGCTTTCATATTATTTAAGAAATTATGATTCATCACTATATCCTGTTTCTTAATGTTTCATGTGTACGTATTTTACAAACAACTACACACATGATTTTCAAAAATCATGCAATTTACATTTTGAAAGCATTTAGTTGTAACGTTAAAACAGACAGAAAGTGATATGTGCATTACAAATATTTGAAATGGCTCCTTCTATTTTTGATTAGTCCATTCACTTTGGAGGTAGACATGAAGAGGCAATGTTGCACATTTTACCACAGGTGAATTTAGTTGACTTCAGAATTTCATAGATGTCAAATTATGTTTTAAATTATGATTGCATTGCTTTTTGTTACCATTGCCTGTAGAGTAACACAATTATATTTATCACATAACTTCAAATTTTTCAAAATTTCCATTGAATAAATAAATTACTTTCTATTATGTAAGATCCAGGAAAATCAAAATAGTCAAATTAAAGTTTTTTTGTGAAATGGAAGAAACTTCAATAATTACTTAATCTGTATTGCTTATCATTGTATTCCCCTAATTACAGGAATTATAATGCTATATGCCTTACTGTTGTTCACAATGATTCTCTATAGACTTATCGCATTCTTGGGAATGCAAGTTGTTATCTTACAATATTTTTTTAAAATTCTTTATATCAAATTAAATGTATTCATTCTGTATTTATTTTTAGCGTGTTTTTCATTTGCAACAAACATTTTACAAACACTGTTCTCAGTGCAACTGTTTGTGGTGTTTGTTTCTAACCTGATATTGTATTTCTAAGATAGGTAAATACATTGACATCTGCACACACACAGTAACCCACCCAGCTCTGGAAACAAAAACAAAACTCTTATCCAAAATTATATGGGATTCTTTATTCCATTCAACAGCAATAATAAGAATTAATCCCAAATGTCTAAATCAACCAGGAATGGTTATGCATCTAAATCAGAACAGAAATAAATGTTTGCAAAGTTTTTATATTGATGGAATATGAAGAGGTTATACTTCTGTAAAGTTGTCAGTTGTCATATTTTGATATGAATTTATATACAACTGGAAGTTCCTTACCAAAAAAGAAAACGTAAATTCTACAACATTTTAATACCTGATGTTTATTTTAGTCAAACGTAACTAGGAGCACTTCTGATACCATGTACAGTATGTGTTTTTTCCAAAATAAAAGATTGATAATAATTATGAGATAATTTCAGTTCCTTTAATCACACTCCATCTATGAATAGAATTGTTATCATTCTGGAGTTACACATATACTGAGATCTTTTTTCATCCTTGAATGTTTTCAAATAAAATAAAAATACTATTTTCAGTTTTACATCGGACAAGAGCAGGTGCTGTCTTTTCATATGTATCATTTTAATTGGGTGAAAGAAAATGTGAAAGACTCTATAATAGTATTGTGCCTAAAATCGTTAATTATTTCCTTCCTTTGAGCTGTAGTTCACGTAGTTTGGGTCAATGTGAAATAGCGGTAAAGGCTCTCGATTGGAAGGCCATGGGATCAAATCCCGGTTCAAATCCCAATTTACTCAAAATTGCACCATTTAAAGCATTGCTGTATAAATGACTATTCTCCAGGTTGTCATTTTGGATGAGAATTTGTTCTCAGCTGATATCTCCAATCAATGGAAATGAAATAATTACAGATAAAGAGTGTGGCAACTTTAATCAGTTTCTATCTACCATGAACGAAATTACTCATAACATAACTGATGAAAAGTGCAGTGACTATGCATAGATCGTATGCAACGCCCCAAACAGAAGTATTGCTTTCATGCAAACATTTTGTATACTTCATTGATGCTAACAGTCAGAAAAATGTTTACCTTTGCTTAAGTCTAATTACACTGATATTCAATAGGTGCCATAACAAATGTTAGAAGAAATGTTTGGAAAAAATAAGAAATGTATAAAATCAGTTATAATAAAAGTAATAAGAAATGAATTATTAAAATTACGTATTAAAGATGTTTCGTAATATGTTTTAAAATGACGCACTACATACATACTATATGTTTTCAGTTCATTAAAAACCCTACAGCATTTGACCATCGAAAGTTTAAAATGTATAGTCTCAAAAAGATTTGAGAATTATAAAGTTTCACACAATGAGGATTACCTTAAATCTAAAGACATGAAAGTCTATGCAGAATTGACATTTTACAAAATGGGTATTCTATTGTTTCCACAAACAACGTAAATTTGACGCTGATAAACAAAATCAAAGTCTGGGAACAACCGCATTCATACACTTTTTAAAGAACTGGAGATAATAGTGGTACCACAGCACTGTGCTTAGCCGAATGCGACAGGCTTGATAAGAAGCGTAACTGCAGTTCGCTCCCGGCGAGAAGCTGTTGAGAGTACATCTCCTGGTGAAGGTTTGTTAGGAGCTTTAGCACGGATCGGTCAAGGACAGCCCACAATTGCTAACTGGGGTACATGTAAAAAGATTACATGGGCCCTGTCAGAGATGTGATAAAAATAAAAAAATACAAAAGTCAAGAAATAATGGAGTAATTAGCCCACTACCTATATATGCCTTAATAAAAGAGGTTTAATTGGAGGAGTAACAAAAAAGCACTTGATAAAATACGGTGAATGACAGGCAAACTTAACAATCATGTAACCAATATTACTGTAGAAACAGCATAATTAACTTACAAAATATAATAGCTATTGTCAGTTTATAGGAACATTATAATGCCAGTGCTGCCGCTGAAAAGCCTACAATTAAATGAATTAACTACCAATTACATTATCTTTTCTTACCTCGTTACGTCTTTTTTTTCTGAAAAGTTAAAACTGTGGTAGAATCCCATACGACAAAAGCAGTTTAACCCTTGATGCTCAACAAATTTCGAGGCACGCTCTATTTCATTGTATTGATCTCTATGGAGTCCAAAATGATTATCAATTGTAATGTGAATAATTCACCAAATATCCACGTAAATCTAAAATCAGTACGATTTATAATAAACAATAATAGAAGTGTTATAATGCTTATCAGATATACGTCTTATATCATACTACCCACCCCCTTCAATTATAAAATACTGAATTATGAAATGAAAAAAATCTTCATGTTTATATTTAGAATTAAAGAAAAGCTATACAACCATTAAAAATGTAATATTCTATTGGAATATGAAAAAACATGAAAAAAACCCATAGACGAACCACAAACACTGGCGTACAGTATATATTTAAAATAATTATTTTCCTTTTTTGTTTATTTGAAACTGATTAACATGTGCTAATCTTATTTGTCTTACACCAAAGCACGGTCAAAACGTAAATGTACCTATGAACATATCTTTTTAAAAGTATCCAATAGCACTTACTGTATATAAATATAATGCTCTATTGCGGAAAGTACTCAAAACTAAACAGATAAGCAATGAAATACAAAAATGGAAGAAACAAATGCTTATTCGTGGAGTAAAGAAAGTGAAATGAATTATTTGTCATATTTATTGTATCTGCATAATATTATTTTTGTTGTTGTTCTTATTATTTCTATTATCAATAGTTTTGAAAATCATATTTGGTGTCGTCTATGCACGGCCTCTAAGATGATTTTAGTAGCTTTTATGAAATGATCAGCGCCATCATAGAGTTAAGGGGCGGTCGCCCCTTAGTACTTGTGGTTCAGGTGCAATAACCCATGTAATACAATAAATCATACGTGAATCCTTTTTTTTCAGCAGGATATGTGGTAGTATCCTAATACATCATATGAATGTAATATTCCATGAAACATTTTGGGCGTTAATATGGACATACAGTATACCAGTCAAACCTGCTAGTGAAGTCTGCTTTGAGATGGACACAATGGATGGAGATGTAATTGTAAATACCGGCGCATTATGGACATGACACAGTATGCAATTTAAACTATTTAACACAAATATGTGCAGAAGGTATAGCACTATGACGCACAAGCGGCATGACGTATTTATTGTTTCAGTGGATTTAAATTTTTAATTTAAAACACCGAAAATGCTAAAACAGCCAGTGGTTTGCTTCTTGCAATTGCTTTCACTAATGTTCCTTATATTCTTTTTTAAGTAAGGTTACTTAAATATATATTTTTACTATTTTACTGTCTTTACTTCGGAGCTTAGAAGCAAAGTATAACAACAATGTTACCGTATATTTACACACTCTTCATCTTGAAACAGTCACACAATGCATTATTCGGAAACCGCAACAAAAAAGCATAATAGATAAATAAACAGTCTCAGTGGTAGATCCTGGTGCTTTGATATTTCTTTATTAAAACGCAGAGGTACATTTTACAAACAAAAAAAAAATATTTGAGCTTCAACATCTGAATGATTACAAAATTATCTAACCCTAAAATCTAAAATTTCATTAGTCTAGTTTATTCAATCAATGACACTTTGAGACTGTTGCCATTGCTTTAAAAATATTATTCATATTGCCTCTAAAGTGCCACAGAAAGCATGATTTCTTCATTGCCTTCTTGTTACAAACTGCTCTGTCTCTCTCTCTTTCAAATACCTCTTTTCAACCAAAGATCAAGCTTTAAATAGGAACACATGCACTATTCGAAGCACTGTTCGGATTTAATTTACCAGTAAGAATGGCAGACTTAATTATATGTCTAAGCGTAGGGTCTACAAAACATTTAAAAAATATCCATTGAACGAGAACCGCTTTACATTTTAATTTACCTCACTATACTTCTTCTATTCTGCTATAAATCAAGAGCACTACAAATAAAGAAACACGAAGAAAGGAAAGCAGAGAGGAATACAAAACAGATTCTGACACGAGCAGTTTTTTTCCTCTCAGCATAATGTATTTTTACCCTGCTTTAAGTAAACGTCAGACACTGATAATTCTACTTAAATGTATCCATGACGTCACAATTCACAACGAAAAAGTGTTACATTACTTTTCAATTCACTAAACCGTAGTACATCCTGACGCTTAAGAAAGCTGAACATTTGTTACATATCTGTTTATTAAGACAAAGGATGAAAGTTAAAGCCTGACCGGTCCGACACAAAAGGTATTTTTGCAACAGAAGAGGGCGCTTTTGTGTCTGTATATGTATTCGTGTATATCTGTACATATATGCAGACACTGACTTTAGATTGTAATATTTGAGTAAGGTGAAATATGTGTGGACGGGAGAGAAAAATGTATTTAATGGATGTGTGAGGAAAATAAACCAACGAATACACATTGCAAAGCTACATAACCGTCTATACCTTTCCCAACAATGTATACATTTAGCAGTTACAGATAAATAATAGCAAGCCGACTAGTACGTGCTCTGTTTTGCCTATTAAGTAAAATTACCCTTCACTTTGAGTTTACATTATACCACGTGTCACGTTGTCTGTTTAGGACTGTCATTATCTGTAATTATGCTCTATAATTGCCTTTTGGTTTACAAAGCTAAAACATCGAACGATGTCACTGATTTTAATCACGTTCTGCTTTCTAGTTATTTTGCATAGTCTGCTTAAGTAGGCTATGTGTTCTTAAAAGTTAGACGTTTTGATTGTACTCCCTTTCTTACTCTTGAAGTGTATTCTGAATATTTTTAAAGTTTAATAGCAAACAACTGCATCGTACATTTTTCAAACCGTTCACCTTTAGATTTTTCTCTAAAATGACTAAAGTAGTCTGCACACATCAACAAGGTTTATAAACTTTCTACTACAAATTGTATCTCACTCTTTTTCATTCATTAAATATTTGCCAGTAAATATTTTTAAAAATCATTTGTCAGGTTACAATATTGTTAATTATGCGTTGTTTTGTCAAATCTCTGGATTCCACTGTGACTCATAACTTTGCTATAAAAAATAAAGTTGCCTAAGCAGCATGCAATTACTCTTGTACCATGTTAAAAATAAACCCAGCTTTACATTCTTAATACATACTGAGCAACAAATGCTGGAAAATTACAAGTTTTGAGGCTGTAAAGTTCAATCACAATATACACAAGGACATTTAAAATGTTTTAAAAAACATTAAAATATGTCTCTAGTTTTAACTACAAAGCATTTTTACACTCACAAGTATGTATGTACTGTACATGTATATCACATTAAGAACGTAAAACACATACATGTATATATTCACTACTTGCTTTTTCAATTCATACCAGCCAAAACGTTAAAAGTGCGAATCTGCGCTTCCATGCTCATTCATGAATTTCAAATAGAGTCCAATGTTTTTTTCCAAAGTTGACTACTCACAAATTATTCAATTTCATAAGTGTTTCTGTATATCACATACATTGTTTTAGCGCTGGACTATAAAAATAATAAATGCCTTAATAAAATAAACCTTAATAAAGATGAAAATCCCAAGCATCTCCAAAAACCTCAGAACGCAGGATAATAAAAGAGAAAAATATACGGTAAATGAAGGAAAATGGAAGAGGTCAGCAAAAGATAGGCTCCTTAAAAGAAATAAGGATGGTATAGCTGCAGACTACTGTAGGACTTCAAGAGTTGTAATGTGATAATAGGAACAGCTGCTCTGCTCTTTCAGAGCCAATCGGCTTTCCATGAAGATGACGTTCCCGCACCTCACGTCAGACCAATGGCGATTGAGTAGAGTTAGAGCAGAGAGTTTGAGTGAGAGATAAGGACAAGAGTGCCTCATCAGCAGTGAGACCAGGCACTGCGGCGCGCGTACCCTTTACTTTCAACGTGAACAGTAGTACCCAGCCCAGCACCGCAGCGCCTCTAACCCATAAAAACACTGCTTCACTGCAAGCGAAAAATTGTTTCTGGTATAACGCTGCAGCACCAAATTTTCACAGTGGACCTAACACCACCTTACTATCTTGACATGGGAGACATGGGAGATCCGCCAAAAAGTAAGTTCAACTTTTTACATTGAAATGGCATGTGTTTCTTAGCAGCAACTGCTTGTTGCGAGTGGATACAACCTAACCCAGAGGAAGAGATCATTTTTAAGTATAAATTTGTTTACCTTTGGGGCAACGTCTAGGGTGTCCTGTCCACTCATTCTTGTCAGCAGTACCGCAACGCATTAACGCAGAGACAAAAGTTGGTATACGCTCAATCTAAGAAGCGAAAACATTTTTGTATTCATACACATGGTTAATTCGTTAACTAAATAGACTCCTAATTTTTTCAGCTGGTCTAATTTAGTCTTGGCTCGTGTTGGCGCAAAGGACACTTTTTTATTTTTAAATGACCTTTTTTGTAATGATGAAGTTCAACCTTCTGAGGTAAAAGTGCCGTAGTACGCAAGGGTAATGACATTAATACTGTACATCATGGATTATTTTTATTGCTATTGCTGTCGCGGACATTTGCAATATTTCAGTTATGAAAGGTTTTGTGTGCTAAAATACCCTCAATTCTTACTGGCGTGTTCTGTTTGGTGAAGTTTTACAGGAGAATGTTAAAGTGTGCAGGATGTGTATCCACTTCTCATGTAGAATATTTCCTTCACTTTGGTCCGACCAGCTTCTTACTTGCTTTTGTTTTTGTTTGCAGAAAAACGTCTCATTTCGTTATGTGTTGGTTGTGGAAATCAAATACACGATCAGTATATTTTGAGGGTTTCTCCGGATTTGGAATGGCACGCTGCGTGTTTGAAATGTGCAGAATGTAATCAGTATTTGGACGAATCCTGTACCTGCTTTGTTAGAGACGGGAAGACCTATTGTAAAAGAGACTATATCAGGTAAGCATTGTTTTGAATGTCCTTTTTCGTCTGGCTTTAGATTTATAAAATTAAATATGAGAAATAACAACTAACAACACTACTCCTTCCGAGTTGTAGTCACATACGTCCTGATGGATAATTTCCAATCTTAGTATTTATTTATCAGAAAATCATTCCATTCAAACAGAGTGGCAGTAATTCAGATAAAAAATACAATGCTATGTTTTGCGTTTCTAAGTTGTGACACTTCTTGAAAACACGATCTGCGAATAACAAAGTCCCGTATCGTATTGAAAATCACATTAGAGCAAAAATATCACTAGGTGAGCTAACCTACAGGCAAGACATTCACTGGATTACTCTTATATGATTTTAGCCATACGCTTTCTTTCTCAGAGATATTTTAGTGTTATACACATTACATACATGTATATCTGACAACAGTAGGTAAAACAAAGTATTTTAAGAAATGGTTATGTGCTGTTTTGTTTTAATTTTATTCTCTGTCACATTGGAAGACAAGAAGAAATCATAAAACATATCCAATTCCAAAAATTAAAGATCGAATTTTTAATGAATACCTGTGAAAGTTTTGCGTAGGGACAAATTTACTGTTGCTGCCTGGTGCGTTATTTTTGCAGTCAGACCAATTAAAGCCTAAAGGTTTCATAAATGCAAGACAATATCGCTCTGGTACATTTTGACACACGTTTTCTATTTGCCTCTGTCGTAGTATCAATTCATAGCTTTCTATTATAAAAATATGTTAAATATGAGCATTAGCAGTTAACGATCGAATATCATCTGTTAAATTATACCCCTAAATGTTGTGAGTTTGTATGAGCATTGCAAACAGCAAAAATGAATATTAAAAAGAAGGAAAATAGCCGAATATTCATGTACGCAAACATCTGGTCGAAATATACAACTCGTTTTATTTAAATATAGTTTTTTGGATTATTTCAGTTATTTTTCTAGTATTGACACTAGAATCGCAATTATAAACTATAATAATAATTGTTTTAATTGTAGTTTTATAACTAAAAATCAATATCAGAAGATGAAAGCATATATTAAATTACATAAGACAGCAAAGAATACTAATACGATCGCTATCAAGTCTATTGTTAATTGCGGAATGCTAAATTAAAGGTGAGGGTTATGGCAGTGATGTGTTATTAGCTCTTATATAGGCCTTTCTGCATCTTGCAGCATAGTTTTCCAAAATCAAACAGTAAATAAAATCTGAGTCACTTTTCTTGGGGTCACGCAGAAAGTTTAATAATTAACTGAATGAAAGTGTGCATTCCACTTGTGGATAATTTAGTGTACCTGCATTTACCATGTTGAACTTAGTAGAGTTAGCAAAGTAGGCAAATATACTTTCGCACAAATTGTTTTCAGAAATCAAATAATCAAGAAATGGGAGATTCTCTTCTTTGTAACACAAAGTTCTGCTTGTGAGCTTTTTTTTCTGTTTTGGTGTAGATGGAAAAAAAACAGTTCAATAATTTTAACTATGCAAGTGACATATGTGCTTTATACTGTATGTGTTTTATATACTCTGTGCATCTATGGGGAGAGTATCATTTGCCATACGTTACCGATCATATTAACGGATAGTGGTAGAAATATCACAGCTTTGCTTTTTTCAATGCGCAGTAGTTTTTTATGTTAATATTTAAAAAATGGCAAAGACGGGATCTACGTTTTTGTTAAAAAAATCTTTAAATTGTTAACAGAGTAAATTCTGACTTTTCTGGGAAATTTGTGTTCCAGGTTGTACGGGATAAAGTGCGCCAAGTGTAACATAGGCTTCAGTAAGAATGATTTCGTGATGAGAGCCCGCTCCAAGGTATACCATATCGAGTGTTTTCGCTGTGTGGCCTGCAGCCGGCAGCTTATCCCCGGGGACGAGTTTGCTCTGAGGGAGGATGGCCTGTTCTGCAGAGCCGATCACGATGTTGTGGAGAGGGCAACAATGGGAGCAGGAGACCCTCTCAGCCCTTTACACCCGGCAAGACCTTTACAGATGGCAGGTACGTTGTGCATATTTGATCACGGGTAACAGTGACACGGAATAGAATGTTGTAATACAATAGAATGATCTGCGTCCAGATTAAAGTGTAACACATTTTTTCTTGTATGTGATATGTTTTAAATCTCTATATTTTGGGTGTTCTTTTTGTAATGAAAAGCCAGAAGTCTTAGTCAGCTATGCCTGCCACCCTAATGACTCTCCTGTAAAACGGAACAGGGTAGCCTATATTAATTAGTGAAACCATTTCTTTTTATTAAGTTTACAAGAATATATTTTAATAAGAATAAGTAAAAAATAAAAGTCATTCTTTTCTTAGAACAAAATAATTCAAGGAAATATTACACTGTTCAATATTCCATAAGGGAACACCACCTTTCTTTCAAAGGCATATAAAATAGACTAGACTTTTTCACATAGCAATATTATTTCCATTTCTTTGGAGTTCCTTTTGATTCTTTGAATTTATGAAGGATTCACAATTAGTATTCAGTCAATTCTAATCATTATTTTTGATCATTGGGGTTATTATTTCTGTAATTATTCCAGTCCTTTAACTGTACCAATAAATCGTTATGCTTATGTTCGATGCAGTTTAACCAATTACTGTACAGATTGTCATTTATGTGTATTTTACTTACTGATGTAATTGAAAACAATTAGGAAAAAATAATTAAATATTTCTCTGTTTCTTCGTATCTTTCATGATGTGTAATGGGATTCACGAATTGGTGTTTCACCTAACTGTTAAATGAGAGCAAGTTTACAACTTTCTAGTAGTGATGTAATTTAAAACTGTCAACAATCTAATCTGCGCTAATTGACTTTTAACTGATCCCGTCTAATTTAAGAATTTTATATGATCTGGGGGACTCTCGGTTTGGGTTTTTACACGTCATTGTAGTTTTATCGACAAAGCAGTCTCCTACAAAACATCTCGCTGTTCACGGTTTTGAATAATATTGTTAATGTCTTGTACAGCTTTATGTTTGATTTCAAAGACCGTACGCTTGCTAAAATGTAAAAGGACTGTGCATGGCAATTAATTACAGTCACCTTTCCATTCAAGGCTTGAATTCCGTATAGCCGTGGGCCACAGATGGTCTGATATGTCTGTAGTTGGAACTGGAAACTCACATGTTTTTTTTTTTCTGTGTAAAGGTCCTTCTAGTTTTCTCTAAGGCGCAAGGCTTCAATTTGCAGAAAATGTCAGTCATTCTTACTGTTAATTGAATCGCTCTTTTGATTATATACTATGTTTTATGTATAGGTATATACATTTGTACTTGTAATATACCGACATATCAGGAAGTATATTTTAATAAAATACTTATTTCAAAATAAGTGTAATTTCATATTTTACAATTAATATAAAATATATTATCAGTTATCAAGTTCTTATTTCTTTGAACTATTCGTTCTTACAGCAGAACCCATATCTGCCAGACAGCCTGCGCTTCGACCCCATGTTCACAAACAACCGGAAAAAACCACTCGAGTCAGAACTGTACTCAACGAGAAGCAGCTTCACACCTTGAGAACTTGCTACGCTGCCAACCCAAGACCAGATGCCCTTATGAAGGAGCAACTGGTAGAAATGACGGGCCTTAGTCCGAGAGTCATCCGGGTGTGGTTTCAAAACAAGCGCTGCAAGGACAAAAAGAGGAGCATCTTAATGAAGCAACTTCAACAACAACAGCCTAATGACAAAACGGTGAGGATCCGAGCGTTTTAAGACACTGCTCTCCGAGTGAAACTATTAAAGACCCAAGGAAATCTGCACAATATACATCTAATCTTATTATTATCATGGAGACCTACTGTAGTACTCTCGCTATATCAATAAAGCGTTTCACTGTGCTGTAAACGCCAAGTATTTTTGTCTACAGCTCCGTGTTAAAGCAGCATTGGAGACTAAACTTAACTGGACAGCAGTTTGATCTTGCCGCAACCACAATGGATAAAAAATAAGGCTTTATTGTAAATCTTTCCTGCAACTGTCACAAACAAAGTGTTTAACTGAAGAACACAAAACATGTATGTTTAGGTTTTGAATCAATTATAACGGTTTTGTGGTAAAAGCGAGATATTCCATCGCATACCTGAAGTAATTGTAATGTATTGGCCTACTTCAATCGCGATCGTTTTCATTTTTGAAAAAAAAAAAGTTTATTAGCAGCTAACATTAAAATCCAGACATTGAACAATGATTTTTTTTTATTTTAACCCTTCGTTTACAGAAAAAAATGAAGGCGTTGGATTAGTACAAAATGAAGAGAATTTGGGCGGATCTATCTGAAAGCAACCTTCCTAGACCGAAAAAGTGCTTCCAGACAGCACATTATTGAATATCATCCTTTTTGTAAAATGGGTTTTTATCATTTATATAGTTTTTATCAATATATTTATTTAAGCACTATTTGTCAAGGGTTAAACGTTAATTTGGGATTATACAATTCATATCGTTAATGCTGTTTCTTTAAGAAGCTGAGGAATAATTTAATCATTTAAATTTAGCCTACATTCCGAAAGAACGTTTGAGACAATTATGTCTGTTCGAGTACTTGTTAAGTGTGCTTTTAGGCACAAAAGTAGGGGGCAAAATGAAGTGATGCAAATCCTTGAATTTATCCAAAAACTGGTTATAACATAATGTGGGTTAAAGTAAATCCTACAAATATCATAGTATAAATCACGGTTTATTTATGTAAAATCAAATGATGCAAAAAATCACAGCACTTTAATGTAGCTTTTGTGGCTGCAAACAGCTGCAGAAATTCTATGTGCACAAACTAACAGAATTAGTCTAGGTTACAGCCTATGACTAATATACAATGCATATTTTTAATTGGCAGTGGTTTAAAGAAATATACATAACACAAAACACGAATTCGATGTCTTTATAATATCAAATATCAAATTCTTATATTTTCTACAATATTGAAACATATGCTAAGAGAATGCTCTTTTTAAGTCTTAAAAGTGTCACAACATTAGATGTGCCGAAACCTAATACACGATTACATGACTGTGTTCATAAACGAGTACGATCTCAACTCTGTAAACTCAAAACACTTTCTTGGGACTTGTCTGCAGAACATCCAGGGAATGACGGGGACTCCTATGGTGGCTGCTAGTCCAGAGAGACACGACGGTGGTTTGCAGGCAAACCCAGTGGAGGTGCAGAGTTACCAGCCGCCTTGGAAAGTACTGAGCGACTTCGCACTGCAGAGTGACATAGACCAGCCCGCATTTCAGCAACTGGTGAGTGCCAACACCAAGCACAAAGCGCACACTGTATATTCTGTCATACTGCACCACAGAAAACGCCTCTCTGTTATCAAACCGCATACCATACATTACACTAGAGCAGAACATAATATTTTTAAACTGACTAAACTTGCCTTTTTATCAAAGAACTTAATTTTACCACTAATTAAAAGAGGAGTCGTCATTGTTATTGCGGTTATGCTGTTATATATAAAAAAAAATCTTTCTCATAGCCTCTCTCTTATATTACAATTTAAAGATCACATGATTGTATAAAGCACATCAGTTACAAATGAATAACCATTACAACATCAATAATGATACAATCTTGATTTTTTTGTTCAATTTTTTCCTTTACACGAGATAATGGTATGATGTCATGGGTGAGTCATTAGAAGAGCCTAGCTGATCGATAGATATTGATTATGTAAGTGTCACTGTTTAATATGTCCTCTCTGAATGTCTTTTTCGTCATTTACTGCTTCAATTAGCGTCCTACATATATGACTGTTGGACAATTTGTAAAAAAATAATTGTTTAAGTTGTATTAATTAGAGAATGATACAAAATATTTTTCTTAATCACATATGTTCTCATGTTTACATAATAAGGTGGTCTATCTTAAAGATAATGCAACTAAGACATACTCGTGATTGCAATGGGAATGACAATTTCATTTTCTTTTTTAGGTAAGTTTTTCAGAAGGAGGACCAGGTTCTAACTCAACAGGGAGTGAAGTTGCATCCATGTCCTCGCAACTACCAGATACACCGAACAGCATGGTATCGAGTCCTATAGAGGCATGAGGAATGGACTATTTAATATTTACAGTGATGAGCTGACGAGGTGTTGGAACCTCCAGACTCTTAAGGACTGTGGTTTACAACCAGTTTGTTCACTGGTTGGTCCATTAGAAAAAAAACACCCTCCATTAAACTGCACGAAGCCTCTTTATCCAAACAACCCCTGGTTGTATTTGTACACTGTGAAGACAATCATGGGAATTGCCTAGAAGCTGAAATATACTTCAATATACATCCAAGACTTCTTGCAAAATTACTTAAGAGAAGACAACCATGATGTAAATTCTGTGAGTTGCAGGGAAAGGGATTCATGCTGTCTGCATAACTTTGACGTTAACAAATGGAAAGACCTATGGTCTCATCATGTTTAAATGGTGCTGCCTCTGTTGGAAATGAAGTTGGTTACAGCCTTGCCAAAAACCTGGAAGAGCAACATAAGTTCTGCAATTCAGTGGACCCCAAGGGCAAGCGAGACCCACAGAATGAATCTGAATTCTGAAGAGGATCAAATTTGAATTTCATATGCTCATTGCAATGTGCAGTGGTTGACTTGTAACCCAATGACTCGTTGATCCTGGTTCTATTACATAGCTGGTTCTTGATTTTCAAATCCCCCTGCTGATGGTCAGAAGGGGACTGCAGATACTGCTTTTCCATTTTAGTTGAATTCTCTCCTTAAAAGCCCAAGTACTAAAGCATTGCAACAAGGTATACCTCTATTTTGCCACAAGCTTCGTGGGAATTTTGTGTGTGAATTTGTGTCCGTCCAAGAACTTTTTTCCCAAAGATGTGTATAGTTATTGGTTAAAACAACCGTTGGTTAGCTCTGGAAAAAAGATTTTTGTTTGTTCTTGTACTGCAAAAAAATTATAATTTATTATTTATTGTCGAAAGACTTGCCACTATTCCTGTACTTTTGTTTGCTGAAGTAAAAAAAGAAAAGATTGTACTGTGGTCTTTGAATTATCCGTCAGATTTTATGTGTCCGTCTTTTCTTGAAGATTATGTAAAACAACGCCATATGTAGAAATATATCTTCAGGACTATTTCACTAATAAAAGGTTTGACATAAGTCAAAAAGTGCAATAATTTTTGAGCTGTTTTCTTCTAAGCAGAATGCACTTTTATAATGTAGTAAATTGGCCTGTGTGCTCTGCATAAAACAACTGCTTTTGATGATACATGTTGGATTAAAAAGTAAATTTGTCGTAATTGAATACCATTTGTCATTGGATTTTATGATAGTCGAGATTTTAATATTAGCCTTTGTTACATATATTGCTATTTTTGTAATATCGAGACTTGACTTTTAAGTATACAGTGTAGACGCTGGAGAATAAGACTTTACTTCAATTAAGAGCTAGCGTACGATAATATATTCAGCTTAAAGTAAAACCATTGAAAATAAACTATCGTTGCAACACCCGTTAGGATATAAAATGTAACAAAATAATTTTGCAACGAGAATAGTTGGCATCTATTGACCTCTTCCAATAAAAAACTATATACTTATATTTGTACAAACATTCGCTGCAGGCCTTTTGTATTTAGAGGTTTTTTTTTCGCCTAGTCTTTACAATAGTAATAAAATACATATAATACCGAAAAGGCAATTGACGGACCTAGTATAAAGACTAGTTAAAATGCTGTGCATTTATATAGCTGAACTCTAATTGAAATGAGCACGTTTTACACAATGCATTTCAGAATATAAAAAAACAGTCTAAAGGAAAATGCTTTAAAATAATCTTTAACAGAAGTTGACTATCTGAAAAAATCAAACCGCGCTATAGAAACAATTTGAAAGTTAAACTCTTGATATTACTCTTTGTCTTGTAATGTTGATTTAATGTGTAAATTCTGAACTTATGAGATTGGTCAAGATAATAACAGGAAATTATGAAGAGGCCTGGCCTCCCAGTACCTTTTGTTTAGTTAATTGGACTGTGTCTGAGAGCACAGTCTATCAAATACTGTAACTGTCAATGTCACTACAGGTTTGTAATACGACTTTGCGAAAAAAAACAACAACTATGGTTTGCTCATTTTAGTCGTAATATGAAATCGATTGGACAGGAACGTCATTAGACTACCACATTAAGTACGACATCCTAAGCCCTGAAGGTGCAAGAAATAGCAATGAAAAGTGCAAACACTGTAGCGTGTCTCAGTTTGATTCATCTTTGGAAATATTGTCTGTGTATTACAAAACCCCCAAAAAAGCAATAAAACATAATACCGTTAATATCAATGGGGAGTGTAGCTATAGTTCTAGACATAAAAAAAAATCCTTCAAAGGCACTAGGATATTTACAGTTGGCCTACCTGTATAGAAGTATAGTTACCTGTTTTACATAGACTGCTTCTCTGAAACCGTGCACTTGAAATCACAACAGGGTAATAGAATCTTAAAATACATTACAATACAATACAGAGGGTTTATCGCTGTTCTAGAAATAGAAGTTAACAGCGTCGCAACGATGCATCTCAAGTGACCATTACAATAAAGACCCTACTGTAATTTAACTGCACACATCTCCATGTAGCACCAGCGGACTTATTCTGATCGTCTTTTCGTTTCATTTCTTTCCCCTTGGTAAGAGGAGACAAATACACCATGCTTTCTGATGTCTAAACGTCATCAGCACGAAATTTATAGGCTTCGTAGTAGATGACCTTAAGACACTGTAACTAGGGGAATTCAAACAAACGTTTTATAAATACAGAGGGACTTTTGTCCAGAGGAAAGAAGAAATAGACAGTGTTACACGTGATATGTTTATTTAAAGAAGCTGTGTCTATGTAGCAATAATAATAATAATAATAATAATAATAATAATAATAATAATAATAATAATAATAATAATAATAATAATAATCGTTCCATGGATTCATGTATTTATTCAATCTATAGTTTCTAAACTCTAAATTTTTTAAATGTTATTCTATTTAATCTGTTATTCAGGTTACCGGCCTTGAGGCCACAGACAGTTTTGGAAGCTTAGCAATGTTTGCCAAGATAGCTTTGCCTCTAGGGAGGTGCCCAGCACCTCGGAAGAGGAAGACGGGGTGTTGTTGTACCTTTCTCTTTCCTATAGAAGCTGATCAGATCGGTGGATCTTGAAGACTAATCCAAACAAGTATGATTGTGGGGTCCTTAGTCTAGACAGAAGTGGTGGCTCGGCGGCTCCTTATCTCTCTCCGGAATCAGCTGAAAGATTCTAAAAGCCCCCGAGCTAAAGGACCCGAAAAAAAGAAGAACGATCGGGCTATCACACCTCAGCCAATCCACTCGTTAAAAAACTTTTTAAAAAGTCCTTTCACACACATGTTTTTTGGTATCGGTTTGACGAGAAATATACTTTTATCCTTACGAATAGCTTCGTTCGACAGTGGTTTGCGCGCTAGCTAAAGCAGTAGAGGATTAGATATACATTTTAGTTTTCTGTAGTCGCTTTGGGGGTGGAATTGACAGCCACTGAAGGTGTAGATACTCCACAAAAATGAATACATTAATCTTCGGACCTCTAACAAATGTGCCATGTGAATAAATGTTTAAGGTTCTCTCGAATGAATTTTTAATGTAAGATGGTAAAACAAGGAATAAAAATGTTTTCTGAGGTAAACGTAGATGATGTATAGATTCCTTAATGATGTGAGGTCTAGTATGCTAGCATTAGCCCTTCCTTCAGCGTCCCTAAACAATTAAAATGGCCCTGAGTATGTTGTACTGTAAGTGTATAACTTGGGCATGACTAAATCAACACTGCCGCTACTACTTCTTTTCATGTTTTTATGCAGAAACTTCTATTTGTCTGTATCACACTTAATCTGTGCATCAGCTAATCAGGAACATTTCTTTACATTGGCTATTTAAAATGTATAGTGCAGGGGCCGTGGCACACAAAGAAGAACGATCACGATATTTAGGAAACACAACAAAGCAAAAAATACAAACTTTGGTAAATAATTTTCTAACCAAAGGACGTATTTTGTTTGAAAATTCTACAAAATTCATAATTTGCCCTTTCACGAGATGGATCATAGCTGTAGCTGTTTTGTAAGGAAGATTAATATTTTTATGTTAGCATCTACAACACCAATAGCAACAACAACAACGATGATGATGATGGTGATGACAATGACATGACTTAATTAATACTGGCAGTGGGACCTCAACGACTTCTGCTTCATATATAGACATACTTTAATTTCTTAAAGGGGAAACATTTTACAGTGTTGCTACAACAGCCATTTTATACATTATAGGCGCGCTGGCACCTCGTAACATTCTCAAGTGCTGTATAATATTTTACAATCACATTCTGCGTATGGTAACGTATACAGAAAGCTGTGGGAGGTCAAGTGCCCTAGACTTGCTTACAGAGTTTGTCCTTTGCAAGGCACAAGGTTTCTCTAAATACTAGCGTAAATCCATTATTCAAACGGTGTGTTTTTAACAGTAGGCTCCACTAAAACCTTTCACATCATATGAGCAGAGACAGACGGAAAGAGTACTGCACAATGAACAGATACGTCAGAATCTTATTTTTGTAGTAACACAAGGCTTACTCAATACAAGTGGGAAAACCAAATGAATAATGCCCATAGCGCAGTGACCTCACAATGATAAAGGGAATTTTGCGTGATTTAACGTAATGTAATTATTCACAATGTCACAAAAAATGATTTCCATAATGATGTAGTTTACAGGTAATGCTGCTAGGTCAACGTTTCTTTTTTTCCTGTAATACCTACAAGCAACTAGCGCACAAAAAGATTATTAGGGTTGGTCTCTCGAACAAAAATAGTAAAGACAAATTGATGATTCTACAGCTTTACAACTTGTTCTTATACTCCAGAGTTATTCCTGCACATTAGTCCAGATTTATAGCAAAAATTAACTTACATCAACGATAATCTTCGTCTCGTCGTCTGATTTTGCGTATTGAGGAATTATCGTTTAAACGAACACTGATAATTTACAATTAATCTGGAAAGAAAGCATATGTACTGTTGAGAATTTATTGAGAAATAGTATTGGCAGTGGATGTAATCATAGTAGCAATTGTAGTTGTAGCTCTTGTAGTTCTGTTTAAGCAGAACTAATAAAGCAAAACCTATTTATCATAGTCATAGGAGATTGTCCCAAACTTGATAAAGAATTGTTTCAATTTGGTAAAAACATGTTACTCTTATAACATTGTTTCATTGCTGTCTTGAAGAATATAGTATTTACAGTTAATCTTGACAAAAACGTCTTCTTTTGTATTTTACAACTGTATTTGACCTATTTGTTTTTTGTAGTGTTAAAAAGGTTTCTGTTGTGAAACAAATTTATTAAGTCACATAGGCAGTTATATGACTGCACATCAACACATTAAGAGTTATAGCCCTGATGAGTGTGAAATACTGAGCTCTATAGAGAGCATGACTGCTTTAGATAATAATGAAACAAATGCATAAAGGTAGGGTGTTGTTTCTCATTCTTGCTCCTCCATTCCTACACATACTGTCTTTTTTGTGTGTGTTGTACCATTTAACCTGGCAAATCTTGTCTGTGTTTGGTGCTGTTTTGGTTTTATATGTATTTATCAATGTAATTCATGACTTCTCCACCCTATAGGTGACTATTCCTTTACATCATTGATTTTGTCATGGCTTGTCCTGCTGTAATATGAAATTGAACACTCACTGGATAAGCTCAAAGAATGTGTGTACGTTTATGAGCCATGTGTCCAGTAGTTCATTTTGCTCTTGGGTATCCTTTTACTGTACCCATTGTCTTCTTTTGACAGGTTGTGTGCAGAAGTTGAGCTTTGTGTGTCTAAGGCTTAAGAATTTTCAACAAAGCATGTTGGAACTAGGCATTGTTAGTTTTATCTATTTGCTTATGCATTTTTGTCTATTTCACTCAATGTCTAAGGTTCTTTGTGTTTTCAAGTCTGATAAGAGAATCAAAAAGGTTGTTTTATACTGGCATGGAAAAATGAATCTGACAAGAATAAAGAGTGCAATAAAAGGCTTAAAGGTATAAAATTATTTCTTGCGCTTAGAAATTCCTAAGTCAAATGCTATAAACTCTTGACCTCAGCAAATATAATTGTGAAGTGTTTTGTTTTGTTTGCTTGTGGATGTGGTTTAAAGCTGATTGCCTGAGGAAATTGTGGTAAAAATTGTATAGTTTTGAAACACATCAGTCTACCAGCATGCACTTTTGTTGAAACATTTCACATATATATATATCTCACAGCAATAAAAATAATTATTACAATATTTCCCTTCATTAGACAAATCAATGGACAGTGGTAGGGTGCACAATTTCACTTCTGATCTCTTTTTGTTTAAATATGTCAATCTTTTTATTTTCATGCAGTTGGTTCTATCCACAGATTATTTGTTAGATAAACAATATACTATCTTGAGCATATCTGTACTCATGGTTTGTTTTAGCACATGTGCTAGAAAAGGAGGGTTTATATTTTGCAATTTCAAAAGCTGTGTGATCACTCAAAACAAAAACATGTATAAAAGTTGGTGACCCTTGCTGTTAATCCTGAGCACACATGATGTAATGTTCCAGAATATTGTCTCTGAGATTAATTTTTTCACATTTGTTGAAATCCTGCATCTGAATTATTCACTTCTGTTATTCCTTATATGGTAATTTCTAGCAAATGATATAAAACCTACCTCCTTAAACATTATTTTTTAAAGTTTAGGACAATAATATAGCTATTTAAAGATAATAATAACACAATGTATCAATCCTTAATTTGTAAGATTAAAATCTTTCAGTATTGTGAAATAAATGTTGCTATACAATGAAGTCTCAAAATTAATGAAAATGCATTCATTTATAAAGGCATCAAATACAAATTTACATGTGTTGCACTAAGTATAATCTTTTCTTCCAGTTAGTTGAGCAAGAAAACATAAAATAAGATTTGCTATGCTTTTAAGTAAAAACAAATGTCTTTCTCTTAAAGTTCTGCAAGAAAGAAATAACTTAAAGAGCTTAAAGAGCTGATGAAAAATGAGGATTTTATATTGGTGGATATTACTTCATCTACTTGCATATTCTACAGTGGAGTCAGCTAACACATCAGCACATACAGCCATTGTACTAATGTGGTTGTCCTTACATTATCCCAAAGGTACTAAACTGAATGAACTATATAGGCCAAATGACCTATTGGCCTATCTAGTTCATTCTTCTTCAAAAAGGAAACGTTTTTTTTTGTTCTTCATACTGAATCATGTAAGCAATAGAAAAGTAAATAAAAATCTGAAGAAGAAAGTTCAGTTTTTGGCAGAAAATAACCATACATCTACTTGTCGTACATAAATACCAGTAATTAGATTAAAGCCTCCACTAGTGTTTTTTTACTATTATAATAACTTTAATATTAACAGAGATTAGTTTGGGTGTGAAGAAATCAAAGTTGTCATTTAAGTCTTTAAATGATAATCATCAAGTTTTTATACAAAAGGCTATTATATGTACAGAAAAATATGGATCTCAGGATTTACTGTTACCACAAAAATGAAACAAGTTTTCTGCAGATCTTAATAGTAAAAAGAGAAAACAGTGAATATGTCAAATAATGTTTTAAATAAGTTTAATATCATTGTACTGTACATAATTTATTTGAATATCATATACTAAAAAACTTGATAACGTTCTAAATAACCAAAAAATCCAATAAAGCATATCATATTCATTAAGGAAGATGATAATAAGACATGCACAACTCCACTTCCTATTTGTATAAATATCAAACATATGTTTAAGTTTTTAAAAAGGGGGTGAAAGCACATTGAACAAACCTATAGTAGATCCAGTCTGAAGAGATGAAAAGCAGAGTACTTAAGCTTTAAATGCAATCATTATTTCTCTGACGAGATCACTGTAGAAAAGGGAAAAGGAGCAGGACAAAGGATCTTCAAAGAGTACTACTCAGGTTTGGCTATCTCTACAACTACATTCAACTCAGCAACTGACAGGAACAAAAGCAGCACTGTACCTGTTGGAGGCATTGAGAAACAATGACAACCTGCGAGATAAGATTAGATTTAATTCTGAATGCAGCTGGGATGAAGCATCCCTCCCAGTGGTCCTGTTTCTGATCATATATATCATAGATCTGTTAAAAAATTAGTAACCACAGCCAAACATCTGAGAATCTGCCAGGATTTACACACTTAATTATAAGAATATTATACATATAGTTTAAATCAAAAGTTACAGTCCATGATGTTTCAGCATTTTACAAAAATGATTGCAAAGGTGTACTGCACAGCCGTTTTTTTCTTCCTTAAATGTTTAAACCTCTTGTGAATTCAATAATTGAAAATATCAAATACATTTGTGGTAATGAAATCTTCTCTCAATTAATTCTTACTCAAATGGGATAGGTAAAATATAAACCAATTACCCCACATTTAAGGCTAAAACGGTCCAATATGCACACAAAATATCTTATAAATGCACATTCACTGAGTATTCACTGATTATTCAGTTTTTTCAATTGTGTTCATATATATTTTCAAGACAAAAAAATATTTTCACAAAATACAAAAGCAAAAGCTATATTTATAAAATCACAATGTTTAAACATTCATCACAAGTTTAGAAAAAAACAAATAATTAAACGTTTTATCTAAAGCTTTGTTTTAAAATAAGCAGTTGAGCTTTAAAGTTCCTTGTGTGGTTTAATAATGTATACTATTTGGGGTACGCTAAACAACACCATTATAGTGCAATTAATTTGAAGATGATTAGTGCTAATTAGATTGAATAATTAGTGCTCAGAAGCAGCACATTTACTTTGCTTTGTCTTATGCATGTACGTGATGCATGAAATCAAGCTAATAATTAAGAAACAAACTAAACATGAAAATGCAATCTAATTTCGATATACAGGTATGAGAGCACTAACAATGTCCTTTGGTACTTTTTTTTCCGTTCATTATTCTCTTGTGAGTTAAACAAGAAATCAGTATTATTATGTAAGTACTGAATAAAGAAATGTAAATTGCAATTGTATTCATAATCTTTTGTCTATGTGTAGTGGTAGGGTGAATACAGGGGAGAGAGAGTATTAACAAAATCACTATAAAGTTAAATAACTGAGAACTTAACTTAAGTGTGATCTGTTTTGTGACAGCAAAAGCCGTCACAGCTAAAAGTTCAGTGAAAAAAGACAAAGGTTACTCCTTAAAAGCGACATAACTTTCTGAACTGATATCTCTCTTTGATAAAGCTATCATGGAATTTGCTCTGTGCAAAACTTTGCAAAACCAAGCACAGTGTGAGATGACACTGTTTTAAAAATAAGCCCTTACAGGGCTTTCAGTTGTCTGTCATCAGACACAGGGAAGACGTTGCCTAGCTAAAGCAGCTTGGAATGTGACGATGAAGAGGACACTCCAAGTGCTACTTGTCAGCAGAATGAGTGTGAAAAAGAATGCTAAGAGCCTGTAGCAATATTGCTTTCCATAGTGTGGCTCAAAAGGCAGGCTGCTGGATCCATGGGGAATGACTTCTGGTGCTGAAAGGGTACACTTCAATCTTTCAGTTTGTGCACAAGGCTTAAAGCCGTAGGGCTATCTAGTAATAGGCATCTTATAGCAAATTCTCAATTCATAAGTAGAAGTCAGGTCATTCAGGATACCCTTACTTATAGGACTTAATATTTTACAGAAAGGCACTTCATGAAAGACAGCAGACATAGGCTTTAGTGTTGATTTACAGAAGCTCTTTCATTTGCATTAACCAGTAGGTAGACACACAAACAATTCTATTTAGCAGCGCCCCTCACTTTGCCATCTTATCCTGCTTTAGAAAATAAATGCTGCATCTGACGATTAATAATCTTTTTTTTTCCTAATATGTCAACAGATGTTAATACTCCACATAAACACAGAAGTGTTTGAAAGTGCAGGCATCAAGCAATAATATAATTCAAAGAAAAAAAATGATGAAAATATGAGTAAATCAAATATTCATTCTTTACTGAAAATGCCGCTCTCAACTTTCTCATGTGTATTCCTTTGATTTATACAACAACATGGGGTCTTTCAGCAGCATTTTCCAAAGCTATGCTTCACACGCTAAATGTATCAACTATCAGTATATGTTCTATTTTAACTTTTTTTTTCAAATATGATGAATAGTTATTTCCTAAATGTAACTGATGTTTAGAGCTGAAATAAAATAAAGGCTTTTTTCCAGTGCCTTAAGGTTTCTCCCACAATTTCACAAAGTCGCTCAAAAAACCTTCAAAAAGCAAAAATATTTTTATCTACCGATATAGTAAAAATGAAAGAAACCATTTGTGATGAGATATCCACATATGTATATGTACACAAAGAATTTTTGAGAATCCCTTGCAGCTTGTTGTTTTGATGGGTGAGCTTCTGTATGGAAAGATGTAAAAACACAATAAAAATTAAGTTACAAAAATAGTAAAAAACAAATTGTTTATGTTTACATTTTTAAGGGTGCCTTCACATACAATACTTTTGACTTTTTAGACCACAATTCTTCCTTTTAACTTTTATACATATCTATAACGTATACATACATCTGAATTTATATGTTATGATACAAATACTGTAGCTGTAAGGGCTTGTACTTTTCCCCTAAGGCATGGCTTAATGGCTATTTCAATAAGCTGAAAACTGTATGCATGGCCGTTTAGTTGGAAAATACTTTAAAAATAATGATGAGAAAAGTTGTAACTAGATCCAGGTATTTCTACTTTCTAAAATGAAAAATACAACAGTTTATCTCAAAAGAAAGTTAGAATTAAACATAGATATTCATAATTTGGAATGTTTTACTCAAATGCGGTTTAACTTATTAGTAAAGTTGTTCACCACATTTTAAAACTGGAAACAGAAGTGATGATTTCTAGCCAACAAATGAACAAGAATAAGAAAAAAACATGATCTTTAACATATTTACTAAATGCTTACTAAGGGCTATATCTTACCAGTTGTGAGTGGCGGATATTAGTATTAGGATATACATTTAGATAAACTAACACATTATCTGTGCAGTATAAGAAATCCCTTTAAATCCTTACAAGATATGAAGCAACCTGGCTATATCCTGAAAAAAACAGAAGTCAGGCAGGAGTGTACAATTGACAGTATGTTTGACCATCCCAGTGCATAAACACACATGGACAATTTTTGGTAACAACTGACAAATCTAGCATGTCATAAAATAGGAGGGAATGAGAATACCTGAAGAAAACTGATGCATCATGGGAAAGACATACAAACTCCACAGAGAAGGTGCTACAATAAAATACAGAAGCCAAAATTTGTGAGGCAGGAGTGCTAACAACTAGTAACCAATGTGACTCTTTAATCACATTATAATTTTATGTTGCTGCATAGAAATCTGGTGGTGAATTCTAAAAAAAAATCTAAAGAAATTGCCTGTAATAATTACCTGTAGCAACATATAAACCAATATCATATCTAAAGTTCAACATCTAACCCCTCATTGCAATAATTTCAGACACTAATCTGTACCTAAACAATATTTCCTTTCACTTTAGTCCAGATAGTTTTTTAGGAAGACGTCTGATGGATAATATGGTGGGTTTAAGAAGATAGTCCTTAATGTTTGCAAAAACTGGAATCTTACAGCCTCGTATTGAACACCAGTAGTAGTGCTGTATTTATCTGAATCTATGATATTGTATCTGAATGGAAAACAGATATGTCACTGTGAGAATCCTTAGCTCTGCTCAGTATAGCAACAGTGGTAAGGGGTAGGTAGATGGAGTTAGGATTGTAGGCTAAGGATAGAACTATGGTAGGTCAAGTCTCTGGACTTGTGGGGAAAAATTCTGATTGAGATGCTGTTGTTGTATTCTTCACAAGGCACTTCTACTTGTTCTAGAAGATGACCTGCCATGGAAATTGGGCTGCAGGTCTCTGTGGTAAATGATAATTTGTTCTCATTTGACTTAATAATAAAGGAATAAAAAAGTGTAGCTTTTTGTCAATTGCTCTCACACAGTCTCTGTTACTGTAGACATACTGTGAGAACTAATGTTACTTCTGACCAAACTATGCCTAATGGTCTAGAGACAGTACACATTTAGCATAGATATATAGTGTAATGCTGAACTGCTGAGTCACTATAATAACCTACAGTTTACATGGCACCATCACCAAGACAGAAATAACTGGAGCTGTCTTCAGTAATTTATTGCATTTTATCCTGGGTCCAAGCACAATAGAAATAAACAATTCTCCTGTAGGATTTCTTAAAGAATGAATCTAAGTAGTCAAAGCAGTTTTACTCCAGATTGTACTCTCAAGGAATATTTGATTATGTCTCCTTTGGAAAAGTAGAAATAATAACTTGGACATTCCCTGTATCACTGCATGTAATACTAATATATAACATTAATGACATTGATTCTAAGTTTTAATTTGTAGTTATAAGTAGTATGGTAACTGGATCTAAAATATCTATTTTTAATAAAAGTTTAGTGAATACCTATTTATTAACAAATATTTTCCAACATTTAAAGTTTGATAACATTACCAGTTAACTATGAATCACGTGGCATTTTTGAATATTTCAACATATCTTCCTAATAATATCCATAAGTTTACTAATTCATAAACAAAAAGCAAATATTACAGACATGGAGGCTTCAGAACTAGCTGAGGTACAGTAAATGACTGTGTTTTTACTGTATTTTTTCATATACAGATTATATTTGTATTTAGATTAAATACTTCTTAGATGTATGACATTATTCAAAGAACTCAGTAAGGTACAATAATTTAACAATTTGTTGTAATAAAGAGTTTCTACTATCTAAAATATCTAAACCTGTTTTTAAGGATTAATAGAAATAATGCCAAAAAACCCCAGCAATCCAGAAGATGTTCTTAAACCAACCCCCTTGTACTTAAGCTTTCAGTTTTTATAATTGCTGAATGTTTACTGTATCACATTCAACTCGAGTTTCCAAGTTCCTCCCTTCTTTCTTTGAACTCTGAGACTGGAACTGTATCATCTCCTGTGTTGATTTACTAGACTTCATACTCAGTTAATCTCGCTGAGCCAAAAGACTTGGTGAATGAAATGAATTATCCACAGACTTGTGAATTCGCTCATTAGATTCACTTAAATGATTAGTTTATAATGAAAAAACTCTTTACAAACTGCACAGTTCTATTTTCTAGCTATTTGGATAAATCAAGCTGTGAGTTCCTAAATTGCAGTGTGGCCATAGTTAAGAGGGATCACAGGGGATAATTAGCTAATAAAATAATTGATGAAGGGTTTAGAGGGCACACATGTTTGTGTAATAAACTGAAAGTTTGGGTATATAAAGGTAAAGGGAATCTCATTGTGATGGCTGGTGCCTTTTGGAGGTGGTTTGCTGGGAAGGTGAGGCTGCTGAGGAGGTCTTGCTTGTTTAAAGGAGGAATCTATTACACCAACGTAATTGGTAATTATACAATCTTTTCAATGTTATCAGCAGTGCAAGTGTATATTTATGAAAAAAAAAACATCTAAGAAAGGGAATAAAAAACAAACTGTGTTCTTAGGTAAGGCAATACAATAATAAAAATGCTTGTAAATATCAGTCAATTGCAATAAGCACTATTGTCTGAATGACATGAAATAAGGACAGCACAGATTAACTACTGTACATGCACAACCCTGTTGTAGACCCTAAGAAACACATGAACAGTTTTGAACTGAAGGTTTTGCACCATGGTCCTGGCGCATGTCTCTAGCAGAAGTAACACAATTTGGAAAAGGCAGAGAAAGGTTCTAACATGGAAATGAGAATAGAAAAATATTGGAACAAGAGTCTATGAGGGACGAATCATTAGACGTCAAAGAAGGAGGCTGAAAATATTGCCCGGACAGGATGCCTGTAGCTGGGTTCACAATAGTACGCTTGCTGGAGCAGGACCAAGAGTAACCATTAGTAGAGGACAAGGCCTGATATAGTGAAAGGTGGGAATTGGGGCTGATATTGTGCCATGCAGGATACGAGTAGAAAAGGGTCAAAGGAAAAAACTTCAAAGATAGAAGCTGGGGCCAACCATGTATGATATTGGATAAGAGATACATGTGTAGGATACATACAGGCAGCTTTGCTGGACCTGTGTGAGGACTGGATGCAGAAGGGATAAAAGAAAGAAGAGAAAGTAAGTACTGAACACAACAGTGTGCTGGAAATTGAGGATGACCATTGGCTGAGAACCAAGATCAGAGATTTGCAAAGAGATAAAAAGACAGCAAACAAGGAAGTTGAAGAAATAGTAGGTAGTGGAACAAAAGTGTTACAGACACCTGGGGAGAGGCAGGATTGTATGAGTGACATTTGCAGGTTTTTGTTTAGGAATGGCACTGTCTATAGGGTGTGACAGATGTGCAGATTATTACTCATTCTTAGGAAGAGTTATGCAATGAGTTCAGCAAATTTAAGACACACATTTTAGATCTTTCTGTACATATTTACATAAAATATGTACAGAAATGTCTAAAATGCTTTTCTTAAATTAAAGAAAATCCCTTTTAAAAACAAAAAAATAATTTAAAGGGGCTAAATATACAAGTTACGGTAGATGAGACTTAAGAGCAAATGTTATCGCCAAAACATAGAAACATGCTCTGATAGTAAAAAAGTAACAAGTAAACAAGCTACAGAGAATGAAGTAGGATCAGGTTATGAAAAAGTGGAGGTTTAAAGAGGGTGGAAGAGAATCCAACATGTGCATACAGAATAAGGGGGAATCAAATACTGGATTTCTCCTGCCAGAGATATGATTTGATCCTGGAGAGAAATTAATGTTTGCATCCAAAACAGTGCAGGGACAATTATCATTACTGGCAGGGGCAGACTGATTGTGTAGCATTTGGGACTTCAGTATTTTGTGAATGAAGCACTTTGAGAGTCAGGGATTTAAAGGAAAATTGAGAAAACAGAAATGGTTGAGATATTCCAGGTTGTTGTAGGCAGTGAAGTAGACTTCTGCTTGTAGGTCCTTGCCGACTGTAGATGAGAGACTGAGTTGGCATTGGTTGTCTCTGTGGCTTCGTGAAGATGGCTGGGTCCTTTGATTGCTTTCATTTATGATGCAAAGTAAAATGGTACAAAGAAAACACCTTGTTAATGTACAGGAAAAGGAGTATCACCGGTCATGCAGAACCTTCTGACAATAAGCCATAGTCCAGTTCTTTATACTGTACGTGCAGTTTTGGATCTTGATGCAAGCATGGAACTTTGGTGAAATAGTGGATTGGTGGAGGGGACGTAGGAACAACTGCTTGATGCTTTTGAAGAACTTATCTTGAAGAAGGAGGAACCAAAACAGACAAAGGCTCACAAGATGGTACTATTGGAAGTTGCTTGTTGAGACATCCTTGCAGATTCTGAAAAGGATCTCTCAACATAATTGTGTCATTTGTTTCATATGATATCAGCAAGTTTTACCAAAGTAGGAAATTAATTAAAATTGAAGCATCTGTTGATAGTAACAATCAGACGTTAGTTAAGAAACAATTGTTTTAGGTGTTATCTGTAGCTTAGCCAATAGCAAAGGAATAAGGAGTGTTTATCTGTATTGGAGTAGTTAGCTAAACGTTGCTGCAAAAAGCTAAAAGTTTGTAAAGGGAATTTGTCATTTGATGTATTTATATTTATAGTTCAAAAGATTTCAAATAAAAATTTTGCAACTGGTGAGCAGCTAAAGCGTGGATATCTTTCAAATACCAAAGACAGATGGTATTTTAGCTGAAAGTCAGAAATATTCTGCTGACCATGGACTGAAGGAGATCTGGTCATAATTCTTCAGAACAACAGATAAGATGGTAATACAGCAGACCTCTAGGTACATGCAGGTGAGTTCATTGAAGGAAATATTTTAAAACATATTAAACAATGAAGATATAATAGATTTTGTGTTGCGTATAAAGATGACAATTACAACATAACTGAACAGCATTAGGTCATGAAGGACATAGAAATCATAAATAATAACATCTTTATAAAGGGCTACTATGGGGAAATACATGTGAAAATGTCAGCTATGAAGAATATGAAAGGGAAGAATTGATAGATGTTAGGTAAGAGGGTCCAGAGCCGTACTGAGAAAGACAGTCACCATCACAGGGTAAGAAATTATAGTTGTAAATGATAGATAAAAGAAATAAAAGGGACTAGGAGAAGAAATTAATTTGACTTTTTTATTATAATTTTTTTTAATGAAGTTTACAGGGTGCATTTCTTGTTCATCAACCTCATTCTCTTCAGCATTACTCCTTTTTATTCTGCTTCACTTCAGTCGACCTTTCAGCCTCACTGTTACCATGTCTCTCTGCACCACACCCTGTGAAGGTGATGGTCTGTCTCTGTGTGTTATTAAATTAAAGTAAATCACCCTGAAGATATAATAATCACACTTGAGAACACAAAGTGCACAAACCACAGTACAGGAGGAACAAATTTAGTAGTGTCTTTTGATCTGTTCAAGTTATACCCAAATTAATTGGAGAGGCATGCCCTGAGATAGTGAATGTGGTCCAATCCCTGCACACACACGATAATATAAAATGTATGTATATATGTATATTCCAAATGGCAAATTTCTGTGAAAAATGGTGATGGACTATTTGTATCTGCTGTTGCTTATTCTAATAATTATATTCTAGTTCTGTTCTATGATTACATTTTTGTATGTTTTAACAATTATAGATATGCTAAATCAATGTCTATTTTTCACATTGCTTTGTAAATTATTTTTTAATTCCAAAAATAAAAGCTGTGGATATAAACAGACAATGCAGGAACTGTAATGCAAAAACAAATAACTTGTAATAGCTTCAATTTATTGGATTGAATATACAGTAAATCATGAAAGGTTATTGGTTGGACTGCATTTTCTCCAATTCAATCCTTTCTTGACACTGAGTACTTTATATGGAGCAAATCCCGCTTTGTAAAAACATTGCCTTTTTACAACAGGTATTGAGTTTTGTTTACTATTAAAAACTCAATATACTGTTTTACATACAGTAGGCTATACAACGTAGAGTTTAACCTAATTTTTCATAGATACATAAATTAAATCATTTGAAAAAGATAATCTTGTTCCCGTCAAAGAACATTTTTTATTATCATTGGGAAGATATAGGAAAATAAAAACAAGTGCACTCAATGTGCCGAAAACAAAATTTAGAAAATAAAAACGTAAAATATGGGAAACTAATAATGTCTTACTCATGCCATAGGATATTCTTACTTGTATTTACAAAACATAATCCAGGTGGATGCTGCACATTGGTGGTGATGGAGGGGAGTCCCCATTACCTGTAAAGCGCTTTGAGTGGAGTGTCCAGAAAAGCGCTATATAAGTGTAAGCAATTATTATTATTATAATGCAATTAAAAGAGTGCTACTGTACACTTCCAATGTGAAGTATTTTCCATCATATTAAGAAACTGGTTATGAATATAACATTACACATCCTTTGCATTTTTATTGTGTGTTGCTGTGCTTTCATGTCATTTTAATTAGTTTGCATTTTATGTTCTTTTTTAACTTAGATGCATTAAAGAAATAAAATACATGATTGGATGGTTCCTTGCACCTGTGTGTAATCCGCAGGTATTAAGTGAGTCATGTAGCTTGTAATCTTCATGATAGCATCTTGGGAACCAAGGCAACGAAAATCTGCTTCAGAACAACATCAGGAAAGGAACAACAAAAACCCAGAGAGGAAGCTCAATTGATGCAATACTGACAACAGTATAAACCCAAACCAAAAGCAATGTGTTTTTTGTTGATTAGTAAGATAGAGTGCAGCAAAAAAAACTAACCCTGTTTGGCCTCCTATCAGGATCATGGAACAACAGAAAGCTTTAGAAAATAGAAGTGAAGCAGGAGAGTTTTATAATAAAACTATACTGATAGAAAAAAGAAGCGCAACACCTCCTTCTCCACACTCTTGCCGTCCCGTCTGCGTGGAACAGACTGAAGAGTGAGTCATCCATGAAGAGGACCTGATGCCACTGCTGATGAGTCCGTCGTAGCCTCTGTCTGGCCCAAGCCAGTCGGGTGTGACCTCTAGGAGGTGTGAGCAGAGGGCCTCTGACAGGTCGCCTTGCTCTAAGGCCAGAAGCATGGAGCCTCACTGTCCTGTCACTGATCCAGGCACTGTGTCTACCAGCAGTTTCAGCAAGCAGTATGGGTGGCAGATCTGAAACGATCTCTCAGATGGACCAGTCTGATGTGTTGGTTCTGCTCTGGTGTGGTCACTCGAGGGCGACTGGATCTTGGACAGTCATCTGTCCTGCCGGTCTGCTAAAACCTTCTCTGCAGTTGTGACACAGTGGAGCGGCTTACTCCATAGTGTCTGGCAACGCTGACACATGACATGCCTGCCTGCAGCATACCAATGGCCCTCTCCCTTGTTTCTGGTGACATTCAAGGCATTATGGAATGCACAGAAAACTGACTGAGTGTGGCCTTTTTCTTGCAGTGACTTAAGCTTTGAATTAAGTCCTTTTTTAAGGTGATCTGATCAGGCATTGTTCCACCTGGACCTAGTTGGGTAAAAGTGTACTTAACGAGCTTTCATGCGATTGGCAAGTTGCAATGCCTCACTGCACAAGCTGTATCGCTGTCAGAGGGCTTAAAACAAATTGACAACTTTTTGTGAAAGTAAATTAGCTAATACTACAGTATTCTCATTCCAGAAAATGTTGCGTTTCTTTTTTCCATCAGTATACATAGCACATTATAAATACAATTTTAGAACTCGTACCAAAAAAAGTGTATATCCATTTATGCCCTGATCCTTCAAGTATTGCATTATCTTATGAAATGCAGTTCTTGATCCCACCAAAAAGTCTTTGAAGTTGTTCCCAATGGATGGAATTCCTTTTAGAATTCATCTTGTTATATTTAAAAAAACATACATTTATTCTCCCTTCATGTACCAATATTTTTAAGGTGATTTTTGTGCTTTGTTTTCACACTCGTTATTCTTGCCCACTGTAATTGTCATGTAGTTGGCTTGACATTGCATTTTTTACTTGGAAGTAAACTGGAAGAATCAGTTGTGTAACTAATGATTCACATAACTGATTACTCAACTTCCCTCTGTACCAGTCAATGTACTTGTGACACAAATTAGATCCCTATAAATAAATGCATAATATATGCATAATTTATATTAATGGTACAAAACATGATACACAGTGAGATCAATATTAAGCAAATATGAATTTATTTTTACACCATTAATTAAATCAATCGTTAATGGCATTTTTATGTCATGGAGTGCTTGTTATTCACATAATTTTATAATAAAAGTCTCAACCACATTAAAGCTAATGAAACAACAGAAATGGTGTTTCTTGTCTGGATGTTTTTCTAACTACAGATATACAATATATCTACAAATATATGACATAATACTGTATAGTCCTGCCCTATGATATCAGGGTTTGTCCTGGCTAGTGCCCTTTCTCTGCTGGTAAGACTCTGGATCACTGTGACACTGTACTGGTTGAAGAAATTACTGAAAATGGATGGATGGTACCCATTACCCCAGCATCTGATTTTATAAACATATTCTGGTTTATTGTAAATACAGTAGGATCAAGCTGTTGCTATGAACTTTGGGGAGGAATATGAATTTTGGGAATAAAAAGCACTCCTTGTAAGACATACACATATGCCCATTTCACTGGTCACAATTAGCTATACACTCTGATCAGCCCTAATAAGGTTAAAACAGCTGCCTGTGTTTGGTAACTGGCTTTCTGTGACCAAAATGGAATTAGAAGCCTGTTTAGACAGATACACTTATAAACATGGTGAAAATTAAAGAGCTTATTAATATTCATGCTCATAATGCACATTTATATGTTTACATATTTCAGTTTCTATTTTAAGCAACCATATTTATATGGTTATATACTGTATACTTCTTTTAAACTAAAATTGTGCTTTTATTATTACATGACAGTGGCCTTTACACAGTAAAAGTATAGACACTTAAAAAAATATGTGCTCTTATTGCACTAATTATGTTATACTTAGAGATATGTTATTTCTATATAATGAAAACACAGCCAAATGCATCTTATCTTCCAAGTTTTTATGTCTTTGTTGTCATGGAAAGATTCCAGTCAGTGTTGTGTCCTTCATCACATAGAAAATCCTGGATTAGTATTACAGTTCTATTTTTTGTTGCTGCTGTTACTACAGTCTTTTGAAACTTTAAAGTATTCTGTTCTTGCTTGGTTTCATTCAGTTACACTTCACATAGTCTATACCTAACACATAATCTAGTAGATGCCCATTTAGTCAGCATCTTATTCCTCACCTTCACTGTTGTGATTTTTATACATATGGTTGAATAAATGTAAACATATAAATCACAAACAATATCCACAACAAAGTTTAAATATTTTTCATGGCAGGTAGTAAATGTACACAGTTCATTTATAAAGTGTATCCACGCAGAGTATTAAATTAGTCAATGTAAGCCTTTAATAAAACTTATCAAATCTCTTCATGACCACTTGAATAAAGATATATCATTTTGATCCCTATCTCTGTGTAAGACATTTTTTAACCTGAACCTATACATTTTAGGGCATAGCCAAAAGTGCTATATTAGAAGCCTTTCATTAATCTTACATTTTTAAACAAGTGTAAACTGAGCTTTTAATGGTGTCATGATACGATTTAATTACTTTTTATTAGTGGTAGACACCCTGGATCCCCCTGAGACACAACTAGAGGCACACTGGAGACGTGCTTTAGTTTACCCAGCAATGCACTATCAAAAAAGGTGTGTTCATGTTGAAAACCTTCACACTCTCCCCACCTGCTACCTGCCTATCATGTGTAATCAATTACAATTGTACAATATTCCACTTAATTCAGGTCTCCTCTTCATAGTTTAGATAGAAGTAGGTCCATACTAATGAAGAAGAACTTCTCCAGTTACACTCATAATTTTTTTTTTTAGATTTTAGAACCACAGCTTGGACTAAGGTTTGCCAATGGTATACATACCTGGCAGAGAACACCTGGACTCCAGCTCAAAATAAGATACAAAACTAATCATGCAGAAGAAATGTGTGATTTTTTTCTTCCCCTGTTCCTCTCTCTCTCACTGCCTCTGTGTCTCTCATCAGATAAAGCTGAGCATTATGACATTGGTTGCGCTCAACAAGGTCAATTTACTGTGAAAAGACAGTGGCAGACTATGACTTTAAATAAACTTTCATCTTACCAACCACATGAAAACAGGATTTACCTTATTTGTTTCACTGCTGAATAGGTAAAATGAAGTGGACAATTCAATTAGGATACACACTCGTATTCGTTGTTCTAACTGAACATTACCTTCTTTCTTAGGAGGGGATGCAGGCTGTAACACAACACTAATTGTTTTGTAACAATAGCACCATGGTGGACAAAAGACAAGTGTGTGTATAAATACTCATACAACTGATGAATTCTTGTTGAAAAGTGGGTTTTAATTTACTCCTACAAAATTACAGGTTCTACTTAATGTAGCTTAAAAACCTTCAAAATAATTAGGCATACTGTCACAATTATTTATTTTTAAAAGTTGTCACCTGTTTTGTAAAAAAGCATTGAAGTGATTTTTCAGCCTTGATAAAAAGTACAAGTACACTTAAAACTGCACAGGTGCCAGAGCAAAACCCTTCAAATCTAAAGTTAGATGTCACATAATGATAAACAGAGGAATATGGTGGTCAATGTTCAACACAGCACACCACGCTCTGCAGTTTTGTATCTTTAGAAAACATGGAATTTATGTGAAGCCACTATTTTGGGGATTAATTATTTTTTTCCTCTAGAAAAAAGTTTTTATTAGAACTAGAGCTGCTTCTAATACTGAATTATGTATAAACATAACAAAGAGGAAAAACAACACGTATATTATTTTTTTCTTTGATGCCTTTTCATACAGGAAATAATAACTTTAGTCCAATTTAAGCATATTTTCTAATGTCCTAAAAATAGGAAATTTTAACCATTTTTTGTGAAGACCCTTGGATATCTGAAAAGAAACCTCCCAAATAAGACTGAAAATCATTTGTTTATAGTTGGCATTCTAGGGTTGTTAAATAAGGGATCTATTTTAAAAGCAGTGGAAAGACCCCATTCTACTTTTACCCTTTTGGCTGATGTCCAACACAGATAGCTCTTATAAAAAATTAAACAAGGGTACACCTTAATCATTTGTTCATGGAACCAGTCAACCGGGACAGCTATGCACTAATGCTTTCAGGCTCAATAGGCCTCTCCATTATTCCTCTTCAACCATTTGTGCTGATAATGATGCTTATAGGCAGGTGACCATGATAAGAAGCTCAATAGCTCTGATTCTATGACTGCTGCACATAAAATTAGGTCTGTGGGTCTACAGGAGACTTTGACTGACCAACACTAGTTTCATCACATTGATGTATTATCTGCCAGTTCACTTCTTCCATATCAGTTCCGTCAATTGCTATCCAGTTACACTATGTTCAACATCATCAGAATATGACTCAGTTCAGACAGGGCTTGGTTACAAGCAGCAAAGGCTACTTTCTTTGGCATTCAATACAAACACAGTCCATTATCTCTGTTATGTATAAATTAAATTTTAAACCTCATCTGTAGCATGTCTTCTTATCTTACACTTCACTCCAAAAGAATATTTTATATTTAATGCATTAGTTCTTAATATATTTTGATTTAAGGCACACAGTACACAACATATCTATTAGTTTAATTTCATGATATGATTTGAATTAGATGATAACAACTCTTCATTAGTTTAATGCAGAACAACACGGGTGGAATATTAACCTGACTTTCCCCACTTAATTTACTTAAATCCCTCCGAATAATGAATAATCAACAGGTAGTTTCATTTATCTTTCAAGTCTATTATGTAAATCAGAACATGTTTAATTTACTACTGATGAGTTCTTTCCGTGCACTGCTGTGTATTTGAAAACATTAACAGCAAAAAGTAATTGTCATTTGTTATTACTAAATTTTATTGCTACTGTTAATGTAGGAGGACATTTGATTTGCTCAACAAACCATAAAAAATGAAATATGTACAATATTAGGAAAACTGAGTAGTTCAAAACTTTATGTTACTTTAAGTATAACAATCACAGAAGTAACAGATACGGTGTCTTTGTAACACATAAAGAAGTTATAATACCTACAAATAGATGTAAGTCAAGCTTAACATTACAGAAAATATCACTAATTTTTGTTTTTGCAGTTACTTATAGACAATGTTAAATGAATTCACAAGTCATAACACAGTACCTGAGATAATTTGGCTGTTGCAGGTCAAACGTGGTTACTCAATATGCGGCCCTTCCATGCCACCCTATTGCAATTCATTCACCATAATTGTTGTGCTAGGCCTGTTAACTGTCAACTGAAGAAATGAGAGGAGTGCACAGTGGGGTGGATTGAGCAGCAGGTTAAGTAGCCATGCCATGAACAATGCTGAAAATCATAAAAATAAACCAAACCTTTTGACCCGGACGCATTAATCGAAAATGGCTCTGCTAGAAAAACTTGAGGACAACACTTTTCTCTTCTTATATTTTTCATTACACTCCTTATTGGAATGTATTTACTCTTGTGATATTGACATTTCTATTAGCAAATACTTTAATTAAAATGACTGTTCCAAAGCCTCAGGAATGGCTCAGCTGTAAAGAAGCTTATCTGAGCACAGGCTTCCTAGGGTGTGGTTCTTAACTAGCTTGCATCATTAGCTGATTGAGACTGAGAGCATCTGATTGGCCGAGTACCACTGACCGTGGGAGGGATTAGAAGAGCAAGACTTTCTAGGCTCTCAGCGACTTCCGCGGATTTACAGACACTTGAGGTGTTGTACATAAACCAGGACAAACCTCTCCTCAAACTGTCTCTAAACCACCTGTGAGATGTTAAAGAAAAAGGATATCAAAGGTGGGCAGTTCAGAGGAGTCATGAACCAAAAGATGAAAAACAAAATTGATGACACCAAATTGGTGGCATACAACAAAACAAAAATGTCAAAATGTCAATGTTTTTTTCTTATTAAATGCTATAATTTTGTATGTAAGCATGAAAGTAAAACTTTCTAACTATACTTTTGTGATAATGTAAATGAATACGCTAGTTTTACAGAGCAAATGTTAATAGTAGTCCTTTCATCTATCAATCATAAAAAGTAAAGCAAGAAAAATATAGAAGCCTGTGGTTTTGGTTTAGTGTTAGGACTTAAATTTATTCTGCAATTATTATATACTGTCTTGTAACCTTCCATTAACAATTCCTGTTGAAGGTCACAGCGATCCCAAAAGCACAGAGAGCAAGGCAGAACTTACAGCATATGACTGTTCTTTGCAGAGCAAACCACCAGTGTATTCTTTTTGATATCTATTTTTAATGTTCAATACAGTATGCTTGTAATCTGAACGATGATATAAAAAAGCTAATTGCGATTACTACACAGGACATACTGTAGTTTTTTGTTGCTGGCAGTTTTCCTTCAGTAGCATATGGGCATCATCACCATGTTTGATAGAAACATTGTTTCAAATAAATAGATCTAAATATGAGAGCAGCATAATGAAGACAAAAAGAAGCCAGGCATACAGATGGATAAAAAAGAAATCCCATAAAAAGAAGGCATTTAAATACGATAACAATGTATAAGGACTTGAAACAAGAGATTAGATTCCCTGTTATAAAGACATCTTTGTTAATTTTTTGCAGCGATAAACGGTTGAACTTTATAATTAATGTTTTGTGTTCACAGCTTAATAAATACCTCCCCTGGGTCCAGATGTGTTCCACCATTTCTTGGGTAACCTGCATGTACAGTATGCTAAGCCCAAGCAGCAGTTCTCATTACCTTGGCAACTAATATCACGGCAATGGAAAATAACCCATATTACTGTGTTTCCATAGTCAGTCTTTCAACTACAGTACAGATGGGTCTGGCTTGTTTGCAGAATGTGTTGTAGAGGCTTATCGTTTGCTGCATCTCTTCAGAGATCAGGACCCACAAGGTGCCATACTGCTGCTCAGTGTTAGTCATCAACAACTATTTTTTATATCTGTTAAATGACAAAATATTTCTATTGACACAAAGAAAAAAAATCAATTAAAACATAATTTTCTTCCGGAGAAGATGAATACAATGTTTGTAATGCTGAACACCTTTTTACAAAGTTTTAGGTGTATGGTATGTAGGGGATGGGGTACATTTTTTTTGTACATTTTTGTTCATTTCAAACTCAGCTCAATATTTTGGACCTGAATTCAACACTTACATGACAAACACACCAGCACTACTTAGTAGGCTGTCCAGTAATGCAAGCATATAAGCATATAAGTAATGCAATGCATTTTGCTTGTTGTGAAAGCAGGTTATTTATAGGCTTTTTAAAGAGATAAATCAACTGAAAACAAATTGTTGTTTGCAGCAATAACTTGGAGAAAATGGCTTTAAACAGCTGGACCTATTCAGTCAAGTGCTTTGCCCAAGGCTGCAATATTCGCAGCCCACATGGAATTCAAACTCACAAGCCCCCGGAGTCTGAATTTTGCAGCTCTAGCCAGTATCTCCATACTGCTACTCGAAATTGAGCACCAATCACCAATGTAATCTCCACTAACTCCACCAAGTTCTGGTATTGAATTTGGTGTTATTTTTTCATTGGGAAAAGCAAAGAAAACTTTGCAGTACTCAGAGATATCTTTACAATTTTCTTTTGTTATGAAGTACCATTATAGGACCAATATAAAAAATTAAACTTCATAATGTGATTCTGTTCTCCATATTATTGTAGAATATTTTGTAATTAGCCCCATTTTACAATCGATATCTTTGTGTTGCAATATATATCTGTAACTTACTAACATGAGCTGTACAAAGACTTCTAATATGGAGTAAAACTATGTACAATATATTTAAATGAGTGTATAAACTTATGACCTTAGACTGAATTAAAAAGACAAATAGCAAATTTTGCATTCTACATGGAATTCTAGGGAGAAGACTAACATACTGTATGTAATTCCATTTGTGCAATAATAGTCAAGGGCTCACTTCTCACAAAAAAAACAAAACAAAACTGACTGGCTGCTTGTCCTCATTAAATAAGGAGGTTATATTATCATTGGGCCACACACAGAGATAATGACTTAAAAGAATGTAAAATACCTCAAAACATCTTAAAGTTACCTTTCTACCTTTTAACCTTATGCAAATCGACAGTATATACAGTTTCTGCTAGAGGACAACATTTATTACTACTGAATAGAGAAAATTAAAACCCTACAGAGTCAAAAACAATTGAGTGAAGACTGATATTTACCAGATCCCACTATAAATACCACACAAGGAGTCCAGACATATCCCTTACTGATTGATCTAGCTGCCATCTACAGATACAGCACCAGGTAGAAAGAAATGTGAATTAAACCTTTGTAAAGATCACATGATTTAAATAGTGGTCATATGTATAATCTTTATGCCTGCATTTTACATAAAGAAGAGCCACCTTAAGTGGCCTTATACAGTAGGTTCTATTAAAAAAACGTAAAATTGTGTTTTATTTCCATTTGTAAAGGTTAGGATTTATTGCTTGAATCATGGCCGTAGTAACACAAAAAAGTCAGTGGAGGAGCACAGAATAAGACACAGAGAAAAACGTTTTGCTGAAGTTAAGATTGTTGTGTTGTCATTAACTTTTTGTAAAGATTCTACAGGAGAGGTACTTATCATCCATCCATTTTCTAACCTCTTAATCCAGTTCAGGATCATGGGGGTGCCAAAGCCTATCCCAACAAACAACGGGCTCAAGGCAGGACCCTGGATGGGACACTAGTCCATCGTAGGGCACACACAGTCACAAACACGTACAAATTCACACCAGGGCCAATTCTCCTAGAAACCAAGTAACCTACCAGTTTGTCTTTGGATGGTGGGAGGAAACCATGAGGCAGCAATGCTAATAACTGTACCAATGTGCCACCAGGTATTTATTCATTTCTGGTTTATTCATGTGGTTATCGAAAATAGCTGGATACACAACTTGCACTTGCAGAGTTTGAGAGGTCTATAACATTTAGTGTTGGATGGCGGTCACAGTGCACTCCTATGTAGGCTTGGCCATAAATTCTAATACTTAGATGATATCCTAATTAGTAATCCAATCTAATATACTATTCCCAAAACACACGCTAACATGTTTTCCCAACCCCCAGAATTTACTTAACCACTAAAAAAAGGACATTTTGAAGTTCAACAGTACCAATTTATGCAGCATTTCTTTTAAAAGCTGTGTTGTTTTGCTCGGCAAAATAAAAAAGCTGGCCCCTGAAAGATCATACCCATCTTCCTCTCTTAATAATAAACAACAGCACTACAGACCGGTAGCCCACCCCTCCCCCCTAGAATGTTACACTTGGTCATTAAAACTCAAAATTACTAGCTGTCATTCATTAATATGTGTTTATCATTACATTCAAGTGAGATCATATCATAGCTCTCCTGGTGCACAAATTTGAAATGTACTTGGCCATTGTACTCTTCTAAATACACAAAGCTTCTGAGAGTTTTCACCTCTGTTACTAATACGTTGTTCCGAATATCTATTTTCCAAACACTACAGTTTATGTAAAACAAGACAACAAAACTTGACTGCAAATCACTGAACAGGTACTTACCAGTTGTGCATTTGTACTATGAAATTGAATTCTTGCTCCCGTCATTTTTGTGATGGTAGAAGGGCATCTCCTGTCACATAGACATCTTCTAACATATTTTCAAATACAGGAAAATGAAACAAAAGAGTAAACTTGTGAAGGGAAGTGTTTGTGAAGGAAAGTGTGAGCATCACGTACGTCAGTCATCAACATAATCAAAAAATAAACAATGTAATTATTGTTTTTTCTTTTTCTTGTGTGGTAATTTCCACACAGTACTTCCTTATGAAAATAGGCAAATGTTTACACTGTTATGTGTGTATAATGTATATAATATTATCTGCATTATATATAAACTGTAAATTAAATAGGGAGTATGTGATCAGCCAGAGCTTATACTGCAAAACCAAGAGCTGATGATGCATTTCTGCCACTCATCCCATTGGAATATCACTTTGGTAGACCCTTCCTGGGGGAAAAACAAAAATGGCTAACTTGGTGCCAGTTCCCCTATGACCTCTCAGCAGTCATAACAGTTTCTGCTAGCAATAAAGATATGACAATCCAGCTCTGAACCCAGGGGAGGGAAATGCAAGAATTAAAGGAATTTTGACAGAAATTAGTATATCTTCTTGTGACTTGGTCTAAACCAAGAAATCTTTTAAATATAAGAGTTTCACATTACCTGAGTGATTAAACACACAACATTTTATATTAAATATAAAAAAAATATTTATCACAAACGGCAGTAAAGTGTTAAATAGATCTGTACCACCTTAGTAGCTTCCTTATTTATAACATGTAAATACATTTAGATTATTTATCCATGCATATCTACCAATTTATCCAATACAGGGTTGTGGGTATATTATTTATATCTTTCTTTATATTTTACTTTAACAAACACAAATTACAAATCTCTTTTTAAAAGATTTAAATATTTTAGCATTCCCAACAAGACATATCTGTTCTTAGCATTTGAGAATTGTCAGAATGAGAATGATGTCTGCTTTTTTCCTCAGATGTTAAGGCAAAAGCCCCAGTTTATTTGAAATATTCAATTTTAGGCAGTACAATATTTCATAACTAGATGGATCCAAAAATGTTGTCAACAATTTAATCAACTATATTTATTTCAGCGTAAATCAGATGTTTTTCTTTTTGCTTCATGGTCATGTTCAGTAAGAACAAAACACTAAACAGGATTTTCCCACTTTTTACTTCAGCTCCACGCTACTGGTAGGAGCCTGATTGTCAAGAGACTGGGAGTCTGGTCCATTGTGAATTTCACATGCTAACAGTAATGATCCTAAAAGCTGCAATTAACTTGACTGTCACATCCTAGGGAATAGCACTGCAGACACCACTTTCTCTGTAAAGCAGTGCACCCATTAATTCCTGTTGGGTTTATTCCCAGGAGAATTCATGTACCCTTGTCAGAAATCTTAGCAGTTTTTATTTTTAAAATGCCAGTTCTACTGCTAATCCCCTTTAATGACTTTCTTATTGCTATTACTTTGGGTGACATGCTATTACAAAACCTACAGTTGCTAAAAGTATTTCTACTGCAACCAAAAGTAATAATGCCACTTTTTTTTAATCTTCTGTTTCTGTGTTCGTGTGTGACAAACAGGAAAAAACAACAATAATAAAAACATTTTACCAATACAGTAAATGTAGATATGAAGGGCCAATAACGGAAGTGAAGAAACACAGGAAAAATAACACAAGGAATCTTATATTACATTTAAATAAATAAACCTCATATTGTTGTTGATTCACAATCTTTGATGAATCCAGTGCAAAATACTAAATAAAAACAATACTATCACCAATGATATTCCTTGATGTCTTATTTACGGTGTGCTACATAATGCTCTTTTCACCTGGTCTTATTTTTATTATTTGATAGATGCATATTGTATTGTTGATAAATTAATACTCAGTCTTGCATTGTATATCTATTAATTACTAATTAATCAAGTAATAACTATTACTATTTTATTTTTCTGTGACACTTAGTGTCAAAGTGAAGATGGAGTGGACACTACCCTCCGTTACAGTGTATGTAGTTCACACACAAAATATGTACATTTATATGGTATGAATTATTAAAAGCTTTCACTGAGATGTATCATTTTTATAATACTAGGAATTTATAAGCTACCATATAAAGGATGGAGTGGTGGCTCTGTGGCTGTGGCTGGAAGATTGCTGGTTCAAATCCCACAGCTGGAAGAGGAATCCTACTCCTGCGCAAGGCCCTTAACCCCAACTGCTCCAGGGGTGCTGTACAATGGCTGACCCCAAGCTTGTCATTATCTGTGTGTCTCATAGAGAGCAAGTTGGGGTACGTGAGAATCCTAATGCAAGAAATTGTATATGGCTAATAAAGTGATCTTATCTTAATCACCTAATATCATGAACTAAAACATGACACAAAAACTTTCAAATCTTTGTGCTCCAGTACAAAATTTGCTCTCTTGTTTCTAATACCAAATTAACTGATTTCCAAAAAGTTTTCAAAACATATTTGAAGAAAGGTTTGCTCACATGATTTACACAATCTTAGAACAAATATAATTAACTCTAAAAATTAAGAGGCAGATTTTGATGTGTTGCAGCAAGCTTTCAGATCATCATATAAAACCACGTAATTCTTTGATTATGTCTGTTTTACATACATAGAATTGAGCTAATGTAAAAATGTAGAAAAGCATATCAATTTAAGAGATCCAATAGCTCTTTAATTACAAGTATTCAGCCAGTGCATATGAATGTGTTATAAGTGATAGAACAGGTTTCTGATATACAGTAGATGATTTACCCAACCTGTTGGTCCCTACAATTTATTAGGATAGATTTAGTAGCAAATTAGCTTGTAAGTATTCACTGAAGATTGCTCTCATATCATCAGAAGAGCTAATGAAACATATAGTAAACTATCTGATTTGTGTTCTTGCATTCTGAAATAAAACCTAAACCTTATTACTTTTAAAAGAAGATAATGCTCAACAAAGCTATTTTAAAGCTTTGAAAATGTAGGTTGTGTTTCTTCTGCTAAGCATGTAAAAGTACAGGAATGTTTTTAAAAAGATGTTCAGGTGTGTTTTTTCTCCCTTTGATTGACTATAAGTCTATTGATAAAATCTAGCTCTCTGGTAGTGCTGTATCCCTCAAATTCTCTTTTCACATGCTTATTTTTTAAAGTCAAAATAAAAAATGAATATAAATGTAGATCGTTATGTAATAGTTATCTGGAAAATACTATGCAATTTTACAAAGATCACATTAGGCACGTTTAATTTACTCTGGTGCTTATCAAGTCCGTTCCAATTTCACAGCTATAGTACTTTGGTACCTGTATTGTTTTGGGGGGAAAACATTAAGATAATGATTTGGCTTCTTACAGCATGTTTCTTAATTGCATTTGGTTTTGTTTTCTAAATTTGAAGTGCATTTATTTATACTTGTAGTTTTGAAAGAAATGTGTGAAATATGGCAGATGACTTACACTATCGGTATACAACCTAACCCATGTGTGAAACATACCTTGGCAAGCAAACTAGAACATTACTTGATTAAATGATAATAATAAAGAAAATTTACACTGATATTGTATGTTTGTAACAGAAGAAATCAAGGGTATAAAACAATATCGTGTTAAAGCATTGAGTGGTGCTTTCTTACCCTTTTATTTAGTCATTGATGTCACTATCATTTATTGATTATAATATACATAAGATTATTGGATATTTTTCACACATTCATAAATATATTAGATTGAAGTATTGTGACACATTCTACATTGATTTGTATCAGCTTGTTATTGTGTCATTAATCTCCAAATTGTATACACAATTGTGAAATATACTACCAAGAATTGCTTACTTTCTTCTGACTTTCTTTTTTCAGTATCTTTGAAATAAAATACAAACAAGCACAGAAACAAACACAGAACAGTGTTTCATCCAATGTTGTCCCTGATCTACTAATCGCGTTTTCATTTTATATAACCCAGTAGAAAAGCTGAAAAATAAAGCGAAATCTCCATCACAAAATTATAGAATGGGAATGGACAACACCAGCTGGGTAAATCTATCAAACACTGGCAAACACAAAAAATGCTTTTAATTAGCTGAGTGAATGCATTTTGCTGAATACAGGAAAGCTGGGCCTTGCTCACATTAAAATTGGTCTAATTTTCTGTGAAAAAAGTCCCATCTGAGCAGCCCTGACCACAGTCAATCACGCTAAAAGCTACTGGTGCTTAATTTGATTTACCAATATAAAATGCAAATGAGGTGATTAAGTGGAGTGGAAGCCAGAGTAGGAGCCTCTTTTAAACCATCAAGTTAAATGTGAACAGACAGAGAACTGGCGGCAGAAAGAATGTTTTAGCATATTCGTTTGATTAGAGCTACAAAAATTTAATTAGTGTGGCTAATTACTTGACAAATTGCTCCGCATTACTGAAAAGGCAGAACATTTTTTATTCTTGCAAAAGCCCCATGTGGATTTTTAGACCAAATGGTCCCTGCCAATATGTGAAAAGCATAATTAAATAAATGGAAGATGGCACAACAGTCCCTTACAATGGCAAATGAGATAATGCATGTAATTAGACAGGACACACGTCTACTTCCATATGGCCTCTTCCAGTTGTACTTGACTGTACTGATCCAGAATGAGCAGCCTAATCAAAATGCACCATTCCCTTAATCAAGTCATCTTCTATTAGAAAAGAAAACACAAGCAGGACATTTTTATTAGAAAACACAGTTAAACAAACCTTGAAGTCCCGCATGGAAGCTCTGAACGAACTATGGCTGTGGTACATACAACATTTGTTCAGATCCTTTTTATAGTGTAATATGCACACATCTAAATAAAAATCTAAATCATATTCTTTCTGTAGTAAAGGTTTGGATTAACACAAAGGATGGATGACTACCTTAGTGTACTTTAATTGCACGTCTCCAACCAAATAAGTTTTAGTCTACATCCAATGAACACCAACTTAGTCAGCTAAAATAGACAATGTTAAAAAACCTCAGATTGCTTATTTAATTTAGGATTTATCCTGAATTTTAATCCAATGTGCATTTTAGTGCAATGTACTATCTGTTAGTAAACCCCTTTAGCTTATGAATAACGATCATATTTATTGTAGGATTTATGAAAAAAGTTGTTACTCTATAGCATTTTAAACAAATTAATAAACATTATTGCAGTTGTACTGTAAAAAACAGTTTACTCCATCAGTTCAGTTGATCGGTGCTTAATCAGATCTTGATAATTCTTTTTTCAAACGTTTTGAAACATCCCAACATTTCTATGTCCATTACACACTCTGGTAATAAACTCCATAACTGCATGTATTGATTATTCTCTAATAGTTCAGGTGGGTAGCTGCGTCAGCATGCGTAGGCTGCAAAGGAACAAGTAATAGGTTTATTCCATGCTGAAAAAAGAAGAAAGAAAACACAGTGTTTCGGCCGTGGAGCCTTCTTCAGGTGTCAACTATACTAAGCAGCAATACCTGAAGAAGGCTCCATGGCCAAAACACTGTGTTTTCTTTCTTCTTTTTTCAGCATGGAATAAACCTATTACTTGTTCCTTGATCTCTGTTTATTTCAGCAGATTTAAGCAGAAATTAAGAAAATAAAAAATATCCTGGGATTATGTTAGGAAAGACTGTACCATTCACTATTTTACTGTCTTAAAAGGAAATTTGACTGTCAAATGTGTTCAACACATGAGTCTGGCTACAGGTTTTTATTTGTTAAAAATACTATTTTAAAAATCACATGGTTAGTATCTCAGAATAAAGGTTTGTGTTTCTTGTTGTAAGAGGATGTTGGTGGACTGCCTTTAATATAAAGCAAACTCCATGCCCTGTGCCAATAAATGACCTGCCAGTATATCATTTGCACTGTTCTAAAATTTAACTGTTTCTTATTTGCTCAGTTTCAGTATTGATTTTCTGATGGAAGAATTGTAAGATGTTTGTTACAAAATCCAAAGTCTTTGGCCAAGAAGGTTGCATAATTTACATTAATACCAAGCACAGTTTAAATAATTGCACTTATCAAGGTGTAAAAATCAATGTGAACACACTATCTGTCTTTAAGAACTACATATTTCATATTTCTGGTAAAATGAGATTTTATTTTTTATACATTACTTTTTTTTTACAATAGTGCAGTGTTGTAACATTTTACAATGCATGACAGAATAATAATAAAAAAAATTCAATAGCTCATACTCATTGCCATCCTGTTCAAGGTGTAGTCCTACCTTCCACGATAGGCTCCTGGTTTTCTTTACTCTTGACAAGAAAGAGCAGCTTCCTGATGATGGACAGTCCACTTTCACATGTATTTTTATGTTCAAATTTAGGAAGTATAGTGTTTGCTTCAATGAAGGACAAATAATTTCATATTTGACCTTCAATTAAGATTTTTCCTTTCACCTGAAGAATACCACTGATGCTAAAGTATAAGATGGAAAAATATAGAGCTCACCTGAAGCAATTTCAAGATAGCCTAGCCAGAATCGAATCATTAGGGCTCGTTCTAATGTCATGATGTTACGTAACTACTGTAAATTCTCCATCCTGCTGTGATAGCATATTTAGATATTGAAATTTCCATGGGTACCCAGAAAAAAACCTCTTCATATTTCCTGGTCTCAAAAAGGTAGGGGCTGATCTATGATTATGATATTCGGCATATGCACCATACATTTTGAAATGTTCTCACATGTCAAGGTCCACCAATTTGGATGCCTTCAGAAGCTATTATTCTCCTACTACACAGTATTTGATGTTTACATTAAGCATTATTCAATTTTTCTCTGGGAACAAGACAAAATCCAGCAAAAGTGGCTTTGTACTATAATTTGTTGATTGGTTATTTTATTAAATACATAGTAACACAACTGGGAACTCACAACAAAAGCCTGCGTGCAACTAGTTATCCCCTATGGATGTGATTTTTTAACACTTTTTAGGCCTGCAATACTGCTATATGTTTTGTGAAATCCAGAGATATTTCACTAACAGTTAAACAGTACTGTTCAACTCATCGGTGCACACTGACAACTATGGAAGCCCGTTTCCGCCAGGGAGTAAAAAAAAACGCGCTATGGTATCTCAGAATTCCGACTTAGTAAGTCAGAATTCCGACTTAGTATCTCAGAATTGCGACTTAGTAAGTCAGAATTCCGACTTAGTAAGTCAGAATTCCGACTTAGTATCTCAGAATTCCGACTTAGTAAGTCAGAATTGCGACTTAATAAGTCAGAATTCCGACTTAGTATCTCAGAATTGCGACTTAGTAAGTCAGAATTCCGACTTAGTATCTCAGAATTGCGACTTAGCAACTCAGAATTCCGACTTAGTATCTCAGAATTGCGACTTAGTAAGTCAGAATTCCGACTTAGTATCTCAGAATTGCGACTTAGTAAGTCAGAATTCCGACTTAGCAACTCAGAATTGCGACTTAGCATCTCAGAATTCCGACTTAGTAACTCAGAATTCCGACTTAGTATCTCAGAATTGCGACTTAGCAACTCGGAATTCCGACTTAGTATCTCAGAATTGCGATTTAGCAACTCAGAATTCCGACTTCAAGTCTCACAGTTTTGACGTCACTTCTGGCGCCAGCAATGAAAGTACAGTAGGTTGCTCATCTGGCATAGGAAATCTACTGTTCACAATTGAATCCAGGTACAGTGCCACATTCTACTGATATCTTCATACAATTCACAGACTTAAATAACGTCTGCGTAAATTGTACATAGACTAACGTAGCTAAGTAAAAAAAAATCATATGCAAGAGCTACTTGGATGGTTTTGGTTGATCGATTTAACCTTTTCAAGTGCGACCTAATTAATGAGGCAAAACTAACAGTAGGCCTATACACTTGTGGGGGTTTCGTCCGTTAGTACAAGGCAGCTCCTGCAAACACTTTACCAGCAGCTATTTCAGCACAGTAACATAGCTAGCTTTGGACCCATATGAGCGAGGATGGTGCTATGAGCTTCTACGCGAGTCAATCTGGGGTCGCCTATTCACGATCAAAACATAAATTTGCTTCGATACAATTAATGAAACCCGTAACAATACAGACATACATTAAAGGGAACGTCTTTTATTATTTTTGTTTACTCTCCCCCTTTGTACGTTAAGAGATTTGATATGCTTATTTATTTTCAATATCCTTCCAATAATGTACTTGGACAAACCCCAGTATCTCTCCGTCTAATTGCTCAGATACAATTCTGTGATTGCGTATCTCTCAGAAACATACCAGGATCACAAGCATGTTTATGTTTACTAAACATGATCAGGCTACATTAAACTGTCGCAAACGTCTTGCCATGGGAGCGGCCCGTGTGTCTCCCGAGCCGGACTTTGATAGGCACAACGGTCTAATTTTTACAAACCCTCCATCCGGTCTTTTCGGCTTCCTAAGGCTGTAAATTACCAAGTGACACGCACAAAACAACCGTTATCATAATGAAGACATTCGTGTGTGTTTAGTAACAATTCCAAAACTTAGTTATATCAATTTTTGGTTTACAGAACATGTTTTTACAGCTGTGGTTTAATTCAGCTTTCTGTAACTTTTTGATAAGTTAGCTGCTCTTAAGATGATTACAAGGTAAAGTACAGTAGGTTAAAACTAGTCACTAGGTTAGTATTGACCAACCCTCTTTCAAGAGATATAACTTTCTGCAGAGTTTAGACTGTATCAAATCTGTATCTTTGAGCTCAAGCTAACCGGGTGTTCTATAGACAGTGATTAGTTGAGTGAGGTGCTGCCTGTGAATGCATACTGTGTGTGACAAGTCAGATTAAATTGAAAAGCCTACTCTACATTTGTCATTCACATACCCTTGGGGTGTGACCTACTGTATGTGCACCCTGTGAATGCAAATGTGTGGCGAGTGTTGGTCATCGTTGCCTGTCCTGGACTACTTCTAAATGTACTATAATGCATACTGTTGGAGTCTGGGCAAACAGGAGGCTAGGTAATTACACTATGCTAACTAATCAATGCTGCACCACTGTCCCATGTGTGCTTCCTAGGCCACAATTCCAGGATGGAAGATCTTATCGATTTCCTCAGGGAGAGGGACATTCCAGAGTCCACTATCGAAAAAATGAAGGAAGAAAAGGTAGTTAACAGAATGAATGTGTTCATGTTTATTATAACTAACTCCCACTGACCTACTGTAGATATTAACAGCACTTTAAGTACTGTGAAAAGTCAGAGACCACCCTTTCACTTATTTCATTTCCAGTCAAAACGGTCATTAAGTGCAATTAATTTATTTTTCAATGTCAGGAATTATTCCAGGAAACATATATTTAACACAAAATTACACAAAAGCATCCACAACTAAATATAATGTCAGATCTTTCATTGTTTAGCGTGTCCACCCTTTGCCTTTATTACAGCTTCCATTATTTACAGGAGACTTTCTTTGAGTTTTTCAAATAAATCCACTGGGATATTTTTTCATGCTTCTTGTAAACACCTCCAAATTTCAGTCTTAGAAGTTGGTTGTATTTTCTGCTTCTGCTGGTTCAAATCCAAATCCACTCTGTAACTCATCATCTATAAAACCTTACTTATCTCAAGTGTCCAGTTTTGGTGTTCTAGGGCAAATTTACTTCTCTTTTGTCTATTTCCTTTTCAAATAGTGACTTTTTGACAGATACGCATCCCTTCAGACCCATAGCATTGTGTTGTCTTCTTACAATGGAAGTATTGACAGAAACACTTGTGGATTTTTTTCAGATCTGATGCAAGAGTGATCAAAACGTTAACTTCTGTCTATGTGATGGTGATGTTCTCAACTGAACTGAACTATCTTTATAGCTAATCTTATCAGAAATATCGCCTCTTGCCATTTCAGATGGACATGACAAAGACATGTGCAAGGCAGCTACGGTGTGTTTGGGTAGTTGTTTGAATGTTAGTGTCACTTTTAATGGAAAGTGTTCTAATATAATGTCAGTGACAGTTTTGGGATCAACTTGTGTTGGGAGGACACAGTTGTAACTTGTTTGATTGGAAGGATGGAAGACTTAAAGTGCCTGAAGGGTGCACAAAAGTAAAGAGTGGGCAAATTAAATACTGATAGATTTGATATTATATTTAGTGTACTCTTCTGTCAAATATATGTTTCTTGCATTATTTTCTGACACCAAAAACTAAATAATTTGCACTGAATGGCTGTTTGAACTGGAAATTAAATAAATGCAAGGGTGGTCTCTGACTTCTGCACAGTACTGTACAGTATATTGATATTTTCACGTATAGTAGATTTTTTCACTGCATACAGTACCTCCACAATCCCGAATGGACTATTTCCTTAAACCAGTATCAGCATATTGATCCACATAAAATGATGCTTTAAGTATGGTATTTTGAAACTGAAAATTGATAATTCACTATTCATTTTTAGATTGATGCCAGTGTCCTGATGTTAATGACAGATGAACAGATGAGGGATTATTTGCCATCTTATGGAGACAGATTGGCAGTGATGGGATATTGTAGGAGACACGAAAAAGAGCCCAACAGTAGGAAATCAAAGCTTTTTGATAGACTGAAGTCAAAACTGAATAAAAGAAAAAAGTGTAAGCATCCAGAAAACATCACTCATCATCAAGAGGTGAACACACAGAGGAAAGTAAGGAAAGTGGAGTTGGGCTGGATGCTGTATGATGAAGGAAAAGGAGGCTTTATCCAGGTGAGAACCAAAAAGGGTGGTGGAACACGAAAGTTAAGTGTTTCAAAGGACTGGGAAAAAAAAGACCTCATAACGGAGGCAATACGTTTGTTTTTCCCAGATGGAAAGAATGCACATGGAAATATTTCTGAGTTTGAGGTGGATCTGACAAATTATCAAGAAGTTTCCTTAGATGAGGACAGTACAGTGGGAGCTCTATATGAAGCCTCAAAGTTAACTATCATGAGGTTCTATCTGTCAACCAAAAAGAAACATGACAGTGGTGGTGTGGAGACACAGCAAGAATCAAACACTGCAGATCACTCACAGGAAAACACACAGGATTTTCCCTCTACAGACTCACAAATTGATCCACCATTGGAATTAGAAACATTAGATGTCATCTATGTTGGAAATACTGGAAATGATTTGAACTTAGGCAGTGATGACGTGGCACAATTTTATCCTGCAGATGTCACAGACGATTCCAGTTTAGCTCAGCAAAGTTCTACCATATTTACTGGGGAAAATGTGGAGGATAGCAATATTATTACAATTTTCAATGGAGACCTCTCTGAGATGGGAGAACAAAGTCTAGAAGACACTTTGCCTCTGGCACAAGAACTCAGGGAACCAGACAAAAAAATCCTTGTTGTCCATCGCAGCCAGATACTATCTGAGCTTATTGAACATTTCACTGATGAACGCCTTTCATATACTCAATCAGAAATTCAAGTAAAGCTTCTACTACCAAATGGGCAGTATGAGAATGGATACGATGATGGAGGTGTTCTCAGAGATTGCCTCTCTGAATTCTGGCATGAATTCTACGAACAATGTACAACAGGCAGCACTTTCAAGATACCATTTCTCCGACATGACTATGGCAAAAAAAAGTGGCAGAGTATAGGTAAAATTATTTCTTTTGGTTGGCAGAAACAGAAGTATTTGCCCATCAAGCTTGCTCCTGTAATCTTGGAACAGGCAGCTCTTGGATATGTGAAGAGTGATCTTGTTGACAATTTTCTAAAGTATGTCTCAGAATCTGACCGTTATACCTTGGAATGTTGTCGCAGAGACTTCAACAGTTCTGACCAAGATGAATTACTGGAAATCTTGGACAACTACAGCTGCCGAAGAATGCCAAATGCACACAACATTGAACAAATTCTGCAAGAACTGGCTCACAAAACCCTTATTCAAGAGCCTGCTTATGTTATCGAACAGTGGGAAAGTGTACTCGCTCCCCTCAGCAAAGCCCTTGAGGAAATTGAAACTGTGTATGAAAACTTGCAGCCAACGGCAAGGAAAATCATACGGTCACTGAAGTTTCCCTGCACAATGAATGCACAGGAAAAGGAAATATCAAAGCATATTACAACATACCTGCGAGAGTGTGATGGAAGGAAACAGTCTCTGTTCCTGAGGTTCTGCACAGGCTCAGATCTTTTTCTCGGCAAGACTGTAACTGTTGACTTCACACACATGCAAGGATTTGAGAGAAGACCTATGGCACATACATGTGGCTGTTATTTGAGAGTGTCTATTCATTATGATAGCTATCCTGACTTCAGGTGTGAAATGAACAAAATTTTGGAAAGTAATATATGGGTAATGGACATAGTTTAGTATTTTAGTCTGTCGACCTACAGACTAAACAGATTAGAAATATGTGCATCTTTCACCATTCAAAACTTTTGGTAAAGTATACTTATTCACATTTAAAGGCCATCTGACCAAGTCTGTACCTTTACACATATAAGCATATAAGATATACTGAGTTTTGAGTGTACTTATGATAGAATGTTCATAATTTCACTGAAGAAATTAAAAAGTCTCAGGTTAAATTGCACTTTTATTTTTGTCATTTTGGTACAAGAATTTCTTTTAGACTGATTGTTCATACAGTATATTGAGTGAGAAACTAATGGATGTTTTTTCACTTTAAAAAAATATGGTGATGCAGTTTAATAAAAGTTCTTTTTTGAGTGATGTGCATTCTCTAAGCTACCAAACACTTTGGTGCCAATAAACTCTGGTGCCATGTAGTGTCTAATAATGTTACAACTTTTGCGTTTTATGTAATTTAGTCACAATATGGCAGCAGAGTTTATTTGCACAATAACTGGACAGTTCATGGCAAAGATGAATTCTAAGTGCTCACTTTGGTCAACACTTGATTTAGAATGAATCTTTGTCATTAACTCTTCAGTTAGATGTTTCTTGGGGTAGCGGTAACTTTGCAGAATCTGAATTTTTTTATTTGTGTTTGACTAGTTTGGCTATTTGTGGATTTTGTCTGACATTTTTATGAAACATCAAGATTGCAGATGAGTTCAAATGCCTTGCATTTAGTGAATATTATTTGTACTATATTTACATTGCATTTGGTGAAAGGAAATGAGAGAGGTGAGGTAATGTTATTGTCAAACATTTCATATAATGTTAGATAATGTTATTGTCAAATCAAAGTTGGGTTGCTTTTATGTGTGAACATTATCTATAGTCCATTAAAGATTGTTTACACTGTTTGCATCTTTTGGCACATTTACTTTCATTTGTTCCTTGTTTCATCCTATTTCACACTCAATGTTAAATCAGATCTAAAGACAACACATTAAAAGTGGTAACATCTTTACCACTTTTAATGTGTAACATCAAATGCTGTGGCATTTGAGAAAAACAAAACACCCTTATACCTAGATCCCACATTTGTAAGCAGTTTATCTTATCCAGAGAGTGCAAAGTCCCCTATTCTCCTATTCCTACTCAAGGTCCAGCCCATTGAGGACCATTTCACGTAGTCTTAAGTAAAGGTCAGTGATTTCAAACACATCATCTGGCATTGCAAGGTTCTGTTCAGCCATCAGTTCAACACAAAGATGGAAGACATCCTCATCACAGGGGTAGTCCTTTACACAACAGTCTTCTCGACAGATATCGACTTTGATTTGGTCAACTGCCTGCAAATAGTTCTGTGCGCCATATAAACTTGGGGCAGCATACATCACTGAAGGTCGTCCACTGGGAGCGCGAGGGTTGTGGGTTGGCCTTATTCTGTGATTATTCCAGGCAGTCAGCACTTCATTGAGCTCCTCCTACACAATAGAAATCAATTGTTTTGAAATAAGGTTTGTTAAATCACTTTATGGAACTCAAAGAAGAGATCTTTAATAAGTATAATAGTATGAAACATAGTAGAATGTTATGTTTTACTATTCATATCAAAATCTGTAATGACAGGTATGTTACATTTACCTGTATGGTGTTTTGGAAACAAAACTGAATGAGTGATTTGTCGATGAAGGTGTCAACAAAATGCCCATCTTCTCTCAGCTGTTCAAAATGGTCCATCCAAAACTGACTGCACTGTGCTCTTAGTGTAGCCCACCAGCGTTCAATTCTCTGATTCCCAGTGCTTGGGCCAAGAGTGACACATTCTGTGCTATCCTCATTCATTTCGCGCAGAAACCTTTGCATTACAGCAACGTGGGTGTTTTCGGTTCCATGATCAAGTCGTACTCTTTGTGGAAGACCGTTGTTTTTATAGACAGCGTCTATAAAATAACCCGCAATAATTCGTGGGTCATTATTGGTTTTGTATGCTTCTAACCAGATCATTTTTCTCGAGAAGCCATCAATGCACCCGTTGATGCATATCCCGTAAGGTTTTAATTTGTCATACCCATCAATATGCCACACATAGTTTGGTCCGCGGCTGTAATACTGCCGGCGCCTCAGGCGATTTTGCGCACGCAGATCTACTCCTCGCCCGTCCATAAGGCGCAGTAACTGACGGACAGTCTCTCTATCCGTTATTATCCCTGCCATCCAGCATTTTTGGTGCATCCACCGATAGCCATGATGTCTGCCAGAAGTCTGTAGCTGTTGGTGTATGAATGAGGCGACCTCCGCTTCATCTGTCTTGTTTCGCCTTCGCCAGAGCTGATTCTTACACAGCATTCTTTCCAAGGTCCGAAGACTCAGTTTTACATTGTGTGATTCCTCCAATAACACCAAAATTTCATGGTTTGTGTAACCACGACAAAATAAGTCCTCTATAATGGTGTCCATCTTGCAAACCGTGTAGGGATTATAACGAGCAAAACTATTGTAGACCTGCATTAATTTGATTTTTATCAGGGCACTTGACAATACAACTCTCCATGCCTTTAGATCTTGTACGATTTATGAATGATTTTAAGTCGCAATTCTGAGTTACTAAGTCGGAATTCTGAGATACTAAGTCGGAATTCTGAGTTGCTAAGTCGCAATTCTGAGATACTATGTCGGAATTCTGACTTACTAAGTCGCAATTCTGAGATACTAAGTCAGAATTCTGACTTACTAAGTCGGAATTCTGAGATGCTAAGTCGCAATTCTGAGTTACTAAGTCGGAATTCTGAGTTGCTAAGTCGCAATTCTGAGATACTATGTCGGAATTCTGACTTACTAAGTCGCAATTCTGAGATACTAAGTCAGAATTCTGACTTACTAAGTCGGAATTCTGAGATGCTAAGTCGCAATTCTGAGTTACTAAGTCGGAATTCTGAGATACTAAGTCAGAATTCTGACTTACTAAGTCGCAATTCTGAGATGCTAAGTCGGAATTCTGACTTACTAAGTCGCAATTCTGAGATACTAAATCGGAATTCTGAGTTGCTAAGTCGGAATTCTGAGTTGCTAAGTCGCAATTCTGAGATACTAAGTCGGAATTCTGACTTACTAAGTCGGAATTCTGAGTTACTAAGTCGCAATTCTGAGATACTAAGTCGGAATTCTGACTTACTAAGTCGTAATTCTGAGATACCATAGCGCGTTTTTTTTTTACTCCCTGGCGGAAACGGGCTTCCATAGACAACCCTTTAACAAGCACTGTTATTAGTGTTTTTATTTAAATGTATTAATGTTTATTTTGCACACTCTATGCAAACCCTTTTACTCTTGACTGTACTTCATTTGTACACATTTTATTTACTTTTCAATGCAAGGTATTTGCTGTCATAATTACACAACACAGCTTTTGACAAACTAAAGAAAACATATTTTTGGCTTCTAAAGAACATTTTCACTTCCTTTGAGAGAAATTTGATTATTTGATGATTTATCATAAATATCACGATTTCATTCAAAATTCATAATGTATATAATCACTTTAATGACTGCAGCCTGCTCAGTGCATAAATTTGAGTGGCAATCTGTTTTGAAAATTATTTTTGGTTATAATTGTTAAATTGTATAATAATATTTTAGAAACAGAAATAGATTATTTTTATATTATTTATAGATTATATTATAGCAGTATTATGTATTACAATACTTTATATGTATTGCCATTATAAAAATGATTTACTTCCTTTGATGTGAAAAGAAAACCAAATAATGACACTGATCCTGCAATATCTCATTTTTGTACTTCAATGATGTGGATTTAAATTTACAGCTTTTGTATTCTCTAAATACAAAAGCTACAGATCCTACAAATAATAATAATGACATTAAATGCTTACACTTATATAGCACTTTTCTGGACACTCCACTCAAAGCACTTTACAGGTAATGTGGACTACCCTCCACCACCACCAATGTGCACCTGGATGATGCAACGGCAGCCATAGTGCTCCAGAAAGTTATTAGTAGGGAGGAGAACAGAATAATGAAGCAAATTTATAGATGGGGATTATTAGGAGGACATGATTGGTAAGGGCCAATGGGAAATTTGGCCAGGGTGCCAGGGCAACACCCCTGCTCTTTTCGAGAAACACCTTTAGATTTTTAATGACCGCAGAGTCAGGACCTCAGATTTATGTCTCATCCAAAGGAGGGTGCCTTTTTTTTTTTTTTTTTTTTTACAGTATAGTGTCCCTGTCACTATACTGGGGTATTAGGACCCACATAGGCCACAGAGTGAGCATCCCCTGCTGGCCCCACTAACACCTCTTCCAGCAGCAACCTTAGTTTTTCCCAGGAGGTCTCCCATCCAGGTACTGACCAGGCTCATACCTGCTTAGTTTCAGTGGGTTGCCACTTGGGAGTTGCAGTGTGATATGGCTGCAGGATACAAATAAAAACTACAGATACTTGCTAGCTACAGTTCCTTTCACTGAAAATGTGTTAGCATTTATATAAGATATTTAAATAATTATTACTTACAATTACTCACTATTACTGTTTGGTTGATACTTTGTACAATTCTATAGTTCATATAAAGCTTGAAGATTATGGTTAATGTTGAATACTATTTAGAAGGAACAAGCAAATGGGTTAAACTAAATGCTGTTGTATGGTGTTCCATGCAGCTCAGTACTAGGCCTTATGCTTTTAAAATAGACAAATTTCTGCTTCCTTAAATGCAAAACAGCATCTGGTCTAAATAACCATTTAGATGCATGTTATTATCAAATCTACATCCACAATAAAACTGACATGGTATTGGTTTCAATATTTTGATTAAACCCGTGATATACAAGATTGGATGACACACAATGTTTTGCGTCTTAGGTCTTAACAAGACTGAACTCGTGTTATTGAGTTCCTCCTACCAGTTCCATTATTAATGCTTGTTATTTTCAAAGAGAAATGTTGCCAGGTTTTTTAAAGATTGATTTTTGAAGACTCAACAAGCTTGCAATATGAGAATTCCGTAGATAGAAATTGTAAACAGGTAACACATCACTGTCTTTAAATTCTTGCACTGGCTTCCCCTTAAGTTTTGAGTTGATTTTAAAATCCTTCTGCTTAAAGGCCGTTTATGTCTTGACTCTCTGTATCTAGTTGATATGTTATCTGTTTACTCCCCTCCAATCAACTTTTGCTATGCTGACTCTGGTTTACTATGTATTCTTACTGTTTCTCTGCCTTCTGTGGGTGCCGGTGTGCTCCACAGATCAGCAAGGTACTTTTAAGACTAGCCTAAAAACTTACTTTTTCAGATACAGCTTTATCTGTATTACATCATAATAATAATCATAATTGCTTACACTTATATAGCACTTTTCTGGACACTCCACTCAAATTTACAGGTAATGGGGACTCCCCTCCACCACAGTGGTGCAGGTGGATGTAGTGCGCCAGAACGCTCACCACACATCAGCTAGTATTGGGGAGGAGAGCAGAGTAATGTAGCCAATTCATAGATGGGGATTATTAGGATAACCATAATTGGTAAGGGCCAATGGGAAATTTGGCCAGGATGCCAGGGTTACACCCCTACTCTTTCAAGAAACACCCTGGGATTTTTAATGACCACAGAGAGTCAGGACCTCGGTGACATCTCATCCGAAGGACGGCACCTGTTTACAGTATTGTGTCCCCATCACTGTACTGGGGCATTAGGACCCACACAGACCACAGGGTGAGCGCCCCCTGCAGGCCTCGCTAACACCTGTTTCAGCAACCTTTTTCCCAGGAGGTCTCCCATCCAGGTACTGACCAGGCTCACACCTGCTTAGCTTCAGTGGGTTACCAGTTGTGAGTTGGAGGATGATGGCTGCTGGCTTGTATCAACAGCACTTGTTTTTTTATTTTTGGCTTTTCATGTTTTGTAAAACAGATATAAAAGATTTCTTTAAAAAGATCTATATAAGCTAAAACACATTTGTACAGTATATTTCATTTTAAAGTCTGTCCTGCTTGAACAGTAATGGTCACCTAGTAGCTATCAGTGTGGAGGTCTGTATAATCAACAGAAACCTGGAAACTGACAGGCTACAACCTGAAAGCCAGAGTGTCAAAAGGCAGTCTAGGAGAGTCACATTCATCTGATCCATCTGTGCAACTGTATTCATACACCAAGACTGTGTTAATCCTTAAGGTTAAGGTGCTTGTACAGTATTTAATACTACTTTGTAATATTTTAATTTTAAGGTGTACCATATTTCATTCAAATTTATCGAAACTCTTTGATTTTCATATTTGGTCACTAAATTCTATGCATTTGTTCCATATTTATTATTTAAAAAATTAATTAAATGCATTTTACTAGAGTGTTAAATTTTGTTTGAACATTTATACATATATAGTGTCTTCAGAAATGATTTACCCCACCCCACCCCAAACAATTGCATGTATTGTAGTGTTACCATCAATATTTATAAATGTATTGAAATTATTTTTTTTTCTTTGATTTACACAATTTACAGACCAATTTAAGGGGGCTAAAATGTTTACAGTGGAACAAAAAATTAGGAAAATCAGAAATATCTTCACACCCCTGAGTCATTACATTGTAGAAGCACCTTTTGCACTAGTTACATCTTTTTAGTTTGTCTTTATAAGCTTTACACATCTGGATTTGAGGATTTTTGCTCATTTTTTCTTGCTGAAGTGCTTCTCAAGCTCTGTCAAGCTGGATAAGAAGCAATGGTGAAACACAATCTTCTAGTCTTTCTACAGATTCCCAGACAGATTCTGGACATCAGCTGAGGAACATCATCTTGTTCTGAAGCCACTGCTGTGTTGCTTTGTCTGTATGCTTAGTGTCACTGTCCTGTTCGAATGTGAATCTTCAGCACATTCTAAGGTATTTTGTTGACTTAAACAGGTTCTTCTCAAGATTTTGCCTGTATTGGGCTCCATTCATTATTTCATCTATCGTGACAAGTGCCTCAGTCCTTGCTGCTGGAAAGCATCACCATATAGTGGTGCCAAAATCATGTTTCATCAGACCAGAGAATCTTTTGCCACATGGTCTCTGGGTCTGCAATGTGCCTCTTGCCAAACTCCAGGTCTGCTATTATCTTCCGTATAGCCACTCTCCCATAGATGCTAAATATATGTAGTACTGTAGGGATGTTTGAGCAGGTTCTCCAATCTCCACTTTTGTCAAGGTGGTTGTTGGGTTCTTAATCACTTCTATGACCAAGATCCTTCTTGCCTGATTGCTCAGTTTGGGAGGATGGCCTGCTGAATGAAGAGTCTATGTAGTCCCCTCTTCTTTCAGTTTCCTTAATAATGGATTTGACTGTGCTCCTAGGAACTTTCAATACTCTAGATATATTTTTATCTAAATTCATATAATCTCAGTTGTAGAGAAATCTCCTTGCAGTTCATGGCAGAGTTTCTGAGGGACCTTATATAGACAGGTGTATTTCTTCCAGTTGAAATGACCACAACTATACTTCTCTCAAGGTTTAGATCTCTCAAGGAAATTAGATCTATTTGGGAGTGTTATAGTGTTGTAGTAAAGGGAGTGAATACTCTACATATAAAATTAATATTAGAATATTCCTGCACTTGTGTTCCACTTTGACATTATTGAAAAATGAGGTACTGTGTAATAAGAAGTGTGTGAGCACTGCTTAGCAAGAAGGTCAGAATTATTTGTCATCACTCTGTATTAAGAGCACAACAAATGTTACAACGGTTCTTAATATTTACCTTTAGTCAGAAGAGTAGATTAAAGTCGATGTTATTGAAATGTTTTTAGATACATATTTATTTCATGATTGCTTTAATCTAAGGCACAGCATCCATGGATTCAGTTACAATCAATACATTCATTTCATTCTTGGAGACAGACTCTGGAAGCAATAACAGATCAACATATTATTATTTTAGATTTCTGTATAAGAACACTATTTACAGTATGATACAAAAAGAATCAACATGTTGTATGCTAACTTTTGATCAACTTTAACTTCAGATGTATTTAATCATTCTTAGATACGAATAATTCTAGGGGTCTATTTTACTTTCAAATGACATTACTGATATTTTCATAAGAATGTCAGAATGCTTACAAATTGGAGGGAATATTTTTCAGTTTATAGAATTGTTTTGCAAATTGTTAACAAATGCAACATGATACTTAATAAGTAACCATTTTATGAGTAATCACTTCAATAAATCTGGATAAATATCCAGAAACAAACCTAAAGTAATTACATAAGTAATGTATTGAATAACAGTACTGTTACATCCCATCCTGTGGTCCACGTGTGTTTTGTTGCTGTTCCACACTTCCTGACCTTTATTGTTCTCCCTCCCCCATTGGCCCATCATTATACTGTATCATTGTTCCTGTATTACGTTATCATCAATCAGCTTCTCAGCCAATCAGAGTGCAGCTTATTTAGTATATAAGTTGGATGTTTTTGTTTGACTTCAGTCCTGCTTGGCTCAGCTTTTGTTTTGCTTTTGGGTTTTTGCTTTTCTTCGTTTGTGTGTGTTTTCGTAAAGCTTCGGCTTTGGTGTTTTGTTGATTTGTGTTTGTCTCTTTGTACTTTCGTTTGTTTGTGTTATCCTTTATTTATCCATTACCTTGTCCAAATGTATTGTATTAATGTATTGTTTTTTTGTACCCTGTTACTTGTCTACTCTCGTTTTCCCTTATTTGTATTCGTAGTTCACTTGTGTATTTGTGTGAACTTTTGTGTACAGGGTTAGTTTAGGTTGTTGGGTACAGCTCCATTTTGTTCTTTCTCTTCTTTGGCACTGCTCTTGTTCCCTTTTCCATTGTGTTATTGTGTCCTATAACATACCAGTCACTTATTCACCTTAAAATAATCACTAACACTTGCTGTCACGCTTCCTAAGTCCCTCACCGGAACCCACCTGCATCCAAAAAACTATCCTAAATGTTACACCCCTTTACCCCTAGACACTTGGGCTTGTAACAATCACAATACTCAGTATACTACTGATATCACATACTCAACATTAGGAATGGAATGCAATGTTTTAACCTTGATAAAGCAAACAGTATACACTTTATATTTAATTCCATGTTTAAGAAATAAAAAAAATAATTAAACCAAACAAATAAAAGATACAAAAAATCAGTCTATTTTTTAAAATATAAATACATTTTAAAATGGAGTAGTAATAAAAGTGCCTCATCTCCCTGACTGAAATCTGAATCTATTCACGTTCAGAGTGTAATAAAAGCACGTGATAATTTGCAGAGCACATGAATAACCCAAGTGTGGTGTATGCCAAAACTAGTGCCCCCCACCCTACCCCTATGCCAGATGGGTTCTTCACTTTACAAGGGTGAACACCAAGTCACCTGGCAAGTGTGAGGAGGGTGCTTGTCTTCTTTAATCAATGCACAATTTGTTTCTTGGGTTTCTTGCACACTTTTCTCTATCTGCAGAAAGTTATTTGTACTTTCATGAAGTTGGACTGTTTGTAACTATTCAAAGCCACATCTGCTTTAATGGAGTTTAACACTGCATAATTAACTCAATTGTTATTATTGCATTTAGTAAGAAGAGCTGTTTTAAGACACATACTGTTTTGTTATGTTCCACTGCTGTTATTGTTATTGTTATGTTATTGCTGCTGTAATCTAGTAATGTGAATAAATGGAAAATATAATATTAAACAATTACAAATAAAATGTCTATTATTCTGCAATCTTAATGCCAGTTTTGTAGGAATACAGCTATTTTAATAGTTCTCAGGTATATTGAGTTATTTTTAATCCTCTGGTTTATTTGAGTGCTTTACTGTATATGATTCACCTTGCATGAATGCATCTTTAACAATATTGCTTTACTGAAATCCCTGCTTTCCAGTAATAGTATACAGTTGTATTTCTCTGGTGCCATTTTGTCATTCTTCCACCTCTCTTTAGTCCAGGTACATCATATTATCTTGAGATCATTTAGAGAGGTCACAAGTCCAGGCATCAGGTGGTTTATGCACCTCAGCATGAATGGGAAAAGCCTCATATCAAAGAACTGATTGAGTGCTTCCTTTAATCAATTATTTTTTCTGAGTTATAACATATAGTTGTGTTATTTCAATGACTAACTTAGTCTTGGCTCATATGGTACATAAAGCATACAATAAAAACTAGTACATATCACTTGAGGATGCAGCAATTAGGCCATTCAATAAAGCCAGCTGCTGTAGACACTTGTTATACACTTATGTGGGCTTTTATCATATAGAATACTGTTTCTCATATATCCATTATCCTGTTCTCTACAAAGGAGACTTTTTGTTACAGAGAATGTTATTTTGTAACACTTTAATAAATCTATATGTTTTGGGGGAAAGGGTAGAGAGAAAACATATTCCTTGTTAAAAAAGTAGTAGGTATTTGCTGTGTTGATATTCCTCAGATTTACTTTGTGTTTGATGCTAATGAAGTATTATTAAGTTGCAAGAAACTCTTGTTTATGAAAAACAATGTTTTAAAATTGTTCACAATACAATCAAGCTGTAACCAATGTCACATTATTCCAATTATATAGTACTTATATAGTACAAAGTGCCAAGGACTCTTTTTTGTCAAAGTTTTGTATGCACTTAAATGTTCATTTCTGTAAAATAAAATTAAAAAAATATTTTTTAAACACATATTTGCATCACTGTTGACATTAGGAAACTAACTGGTGAGATTCACCTTTGCTGTGCTCCACATTTTAAGTCTTTTTAGCAAATAAGTTAATAATTGGGGAAAAAATGAAGTCTCTGCCTTTTCTCACTACTACCTAAGAGGAAACTCTGAGAAAGAAAAGAATGATGGTTCCAAGTCTGTGTACAAAAGAAAGAATAAAAAATACAATTATACACAACTAAATGCAAGATCATGCCACATTGCCTGTTTAAGTTTTAACAAGTAGTGTTTCCTCCATCATGAGATCAGATTTGGCTACTGATCAATCAAAACGAAATAGCTCTGTTGAATACAGCACTGTGCCTAGCTCGTCTGCTGCTACAGGTACATGTCAACAACTGCTCAGTGTCAACACCAGCAATTCACAAGACAAAAACACAAAACACAGGCAGATCAAAGATTAGGTTATTTTCCTACTATTTAATTACTCTAAGTAATGCGGGTAATGGACCAGAGAAGGAAATATAAAGGTTGAAGTCATATTAACTGTTGGCTAGACTTTGAATTGCCAATACAAGATGGTATAAAGTATAGTCATTCAACCTGAACCAATGAAAGTGATGTCATTGCTCAACAGTCTACACAGCTTATGTCATGACATACTACAGCACAGCTAATGGTTTCCTAGAGAGAAAAATTAGAATATTGAGAATATTCTCAAATGAGAATATCTTGTTATGTTTGGAAAAAGAATAGATACTGGATGAAGCGATAATATAGTTGCAGATTAAAAAAATGTAGAAAAATGGTTGAGCACGATCAAATAATATTGAGCAGCATAAAAGTACTAAATGGATGAGTTTGAACAAGGTTAATATTATATTTATTCATCAGACAAACATAGCCCTCTCAAGGATAAAAATCCAAGAACACCTCAAGCTGATTGCACAGATCTTCAGTCATCATAGTTTACATATTGTGAGAACAGTGTTATTAAGTAGCTGCATTTGTCTTTGTGTCATGAGAATGGCAGATATGTGTACTGAAACATATCACAGTCCAAAAAAGTCATTATCAAGGGTGACATCACAATCATGTGGGACACGTTGGGACAAATAGATTGTACCATAGGAGCTAACTGACAATGCCAAGCAATGCAAATGTAACACTCATAGAAGCTGAGAACATCAGCAAGCACAGGTACAGGGCTCGAAATGAGAAGGATATGGAAAACAAAGACAAGAATGATAACAGTGGTATTGGAGCTCTAAAAAACAAACAAGCAGGGAAACATGAAAATCCTCAAGAACTTGAACCGATCATAACATATAGCTTTTTATAAAGTAGAAAGGGTATGGCTTACTTTGCTCACAATGTGCTTAACCTTCGTTAATTTAAGATGGCGCTGTGTTAGTGGCAGCCTGCTACAGCAGCTCTGTGTCTTTTTGTTGTCTTTTTGTTTCTTTCAGTTAGTTAATGCTAGTGTGTTAGTGTTTTTTCTTCATTCCTTTGCCTGCAACTAGATTTGCGATTGCAACATGATGGATACTAGGAAGCTGAGAAACTTTTTCTTGTTTTTCTGATACTCGGACCTCTGTTTCTATCGGGTTGCAATGCCGATAGCCACAGAGGCATTGTCTACACACGGGACCAGCTGATCGTGCTAGCGCGTCCGGCTCTACTCACTGGAGAGAAGCCATCGGTGCCGGAGGAGCTGAGGAGGAGAAGCCGAGGCTGTAGGGCTGGTGCGATGCGAAAGGCGAAGAGAAGGAGATTTAAACCCTACCTTCCTTCGATCATCATGGGAAATGTGAGGTCCTTAGCGAACAAAATGGACGAACTGGGAGCATTGGTAAGGAGCCAGAGGGAGTATCGTGAATGTAGTATCATGTGTTTCACCGAGACGTGGCTGCAGGAATTTATTCCAGACTCGAACGTTACCATCAGCGGCTTTCAGACGGTGTGGGCGGACAGAAACACCGAGAGCGGTAAGAGGAAAGGAGGGGGGCTCGCGGTGCTTGTCAACAACAGATGGTGTAATCCTGGACATACTCATGTTAAGGAGCGCGTCTGTAACCCAGACATCGAACTGGTAGCCATAGGACTGTGTCCGTACTATCTGCCATGGGAGTTTACATGCGCCATCTTTGCTGTTGTTTACATTTCACCTACGGCAAATGCAGAGGTAGCGTGTGACGTCATTAACACAGTCACAGCCAGGCTACAAACAAAGCACCCTAGCGCATTTATAGCTATTTCAGGGGACTTTAACCACAAATCTATTTCCAGTTTGTTAAGTGCCCGACCAGAGAAAACAAAACACTGGACTTATTATATGCCAATGCTACGGATGCATATAGTTCCACAGCCCTTCCCCCCCTTGGCAGATCAGATCACAACCTTGTCTTGCTTACACCACTATACACGCCTATTGTCCAGCGCCAACCTGTGACCATGAGGACTGTGAGGAGATGGTCTCAGGAGGCTATGGAGGATCTACGTGGTGCTTTGGAGGCCACCGACTGGGATGTGCTGTGCGAACCAGATGGGGACGACATAGACAGCACCATCCCCACCAAAGACGTACACTTCTTTTCCAATAACAAACCCTGGATCACCAGCGACCTGAAGCTCTTCTGAATGACAAGAAGAGAGCCTTTAGGAGGGGAGATAAAGGAGGGGTCAAGCGTGTACAGAGGGAGCTAAAGCAGAAGTTAAGAGAGAGCAAGGACGCCTACAGGAGGAAGGTAGAGGACAAGCTGCAAAGGAATAGGGTGAGGGATGTATGGAGCTGCATGAGAGAGATCTCTGGCTTCAAACAGGCTGGGGGTGCAACAGAGGGGAACCTGGAGATGGCCAACGAGTTGAACCATTTCTTTAACAGGTTTGATTCAGGGCCCTCTGTGGCTCAACACCCATCCCCCCACAGCCACACGCTCCCTAAGCCTTCACAGCTGCGACTGCCCAACACCTCCTCCATCCCCCCACAAACATGACCGCCAGCTACAAAAACCGACAGCTACTCACCCCCCCATTCCCCACAGCTGCCACTCTCCAACACCTCCACCATTAACACCTGCAGCACTGAAAGCTCTATGGGCACCATCCCCCAGGCCAGGCTGACCATCACGGCTGACCAGGTGAAGAAGGAGCTGAAGAGGCTGCATCAGGGTAAGGCCACAGGACTGGATAACATCTGTCCCAGAATTCTGAGGGCCTGTGCTGATCAGCTGAGCGGAGTGCTCCAGTGACTGTTCAACCTGAGCCTGCGCTTGGAGAGAGTCCCGGTGCTCTGGAAGACATCATGCCTGGTCCCGGTACCAAAGAAAGGGCGCCCCTCTGTCCTCAACGACTACAGACCAGTTGCACTGACTTCTCACGTCATGAAGACACTGGAGAGGCTGGTCATCCCACCTGAGACCCCTGGTCAGCTCATCACTGGACACCCTACAGTTTGCCTACCAGCCCAGTGTTGGTGTGGAGGATGCGATCATCTACATGCTGCAAAGGGCTTACTCACACCTGGACAGGGCTGGCAACAATGTAAGGATCATGTTTTTCGACTTTCCAGTGCCTTCAATACCATCCAGCCCTTACTTCTAAGGAGGAAGCTGGAGGAGATGCAAGTCGATGCTTCCATGACCTCGTGGATCACTGACTAGCTGACAGGCAGACCACAGTCTGTGAGACTTCAGAACTGTGTGTCTGAACAGGTAGTGAGTAACACAGGTGCACCTCAAGGGACAGTTCTTTCTCCATTCCTCTTCACCCTCTATACTTCGGACTAAGTAGAACTCAAAGTCATGCCACCTGCAGAAGTTCTCAGATGACTCTGCAATTGTGGGATGTATCAAGGGTGAGCAGAAGAGGACTACAGAGGACTGGTCAGCAGCTTCAAGGAGTGGTGTGGGGTGAACCACTTGGAACTGAATGTAACAAAGACAAAGGAACTGGTGGTAGATTTCAGGAGGAAAAAGGTCAAACCTACTCCTGTCTACATCCATGGGAGTGGCGTGGAGATGGTGGACTCATACAAGTTCCTGGGAGTGCACATCGACGATAGACTGGAATGGTCTAAGAACATCGAGGCCATCTATAAGAAGGGACAGAGCCGACTTAACTTCTTGAGGAGGCTCAGGTCCTTCAATGTGTGTAGTAAGATGCTATATATGTTCTATCAGTCGGTGGTAGCGAGTGCCATTTTCTACGCAGTGGTGTGCTGGGGCTCTGGGATTAGAGCAGTGGATTCTAAAAGGCTGAACAAGCTCATCAGGAGAGCAAGCTCTGTCATTGGGTCTGACCTGGACCCCTTGGAGGTAGTGGCTGAGAGGAGAATGGTGTCCAAACTAGAGGCCATCATGGACAACATCTCCCATCCCCTCTATGACAGGCTTGCAGAAATGAAGAGCACGTTCAGCAATAGACTGATTCATCCACGGTGCGACAGAGAGCGCTACAGGAGGTCATTCTTGCCTTCTGCCATAAGACTGTACAACGCATCCACCTTGCGTCTGGGCAGAGGCAACATTGACAGTGACCTGTTTCTGGACTGAACGCATCTACACATCTACTGCTACATCTGTTTCTTTTTCTTTTCCCATTTACAACTGTTTTTTGTGCAATATATGCCAGGGACCTATGCAATACATTTACAACTATATTAATATCTATATCTATATCTATATTTACATCTATATTTATATTCATATGTGTAATACGATTTTTCTGTGTACTGTGTGCTGTTCAAAGTTATACATAATTACTTTCAATTCCCAACTGAAAGAACTAACCTTGTAAGAAAAATGGAATTGGTCTAGATTGCAAATACTTCAAAACTGTTTTTGCTACTTAAAAACATTATTTGGTAGGTATTTATAATATTAAGTCTAGTGATTTCTAAGCAATATCTATAATTTAGATGTAATTACCAGACACATAAAATAATTAAATGAAACTATAAAGCTATGAAATAGTACATGCTTTTCACGTACAGTAGAATATTCCTGCCTATAATCTCTCTGCTTCTACCAAATCCAGAGAAACTACACGTGAAGTCCAGCCAAATTCAGGCAAAAGATGTAGTAGCAATGCAAAAAAAGTTGGAAGGTAACACCTTCCCTTGGGGACTGGACCATGTATGTAAGTTTCTCATCTGAGACTTTATGTGGTGCATGGATGCACACTTTATCTGTTCCCCAAATACATTGTCCAGAAAAAAGCCTTCATCAATAGTCCAGACCTGATGGAAAGCATTAGAGCTCTTCCACTCTACCTTTGGGACTACAGAAACCTGAGACCCTGTAACACTTTTCCCCTCACGGTATTTATGCCATGGCATATATTCTTTGGCGTCAGGCCCCGGTGACTGGGCTTGCTTCTTTCTCACCTCAGAGGACTGGCAGTTTCTTCTTTTCAGCCTTTCTCTGAAGGTCTTCCAATGAGATCAGATCACTTTATTGGCCATATCACCCTGCAACTCACAACTGGCAACCCACTGAAGCTAAGCAGGTGTGAGCCTGGTCAGTACCTGGATGGGAGACCTCCTGGGGAAAACTAAGGCTTCTGGAAGAGGTGTTAGTGGGACCAGCAGGGGGTGCTCACCCTGTGGTCCATGTGGGTCCTAATGCCCCAGTATAGTGATGGGGACACTATACTGTAAACAGGCACCGTCCTTCGGATGAGATGTAAAACCGAGGTCCTGACTCTTTGTGGTCATTAAAAATCCTAGGGCGTTTCTTGAAAAGAGTAGGGGTGTAACCCTGGTGTCGTGGCCAAATTCCCCATTGGCTCTTACCAATCATGGCCTCCTAATAATCCCCATCTATGAATTGGCTTCATTACTCTGCTCTCCTCCCCACTGATACCTGATGTGTGGTGAGCGTTCTGGCGCACTATGGTTGCCGTCGCATCATCCAGGTGGATGCTGCACATTGGTGGTGGTGGAGGGGAGTTCCCATTACCTGTAAAGCGCTTTGAGTGGAGTGTCCAGAAAAGCGCTATATAAGTGTAAGCAATTATTATTATTATAATATATAATTTCTTATATGAGGAATTTGTCTTTTCGCATACCCCAACTTGCTCTCCATGAGACACACAGACAGGGAGAGAAGCTTAGGGTTAGAGGGCAGAGTCAGTCATTTATAAGGCGCTCCTGGAGCAGTTGGGGTTAAGGGCCTTGCTCAGGGGCCCAACGGAGTAGGATTCCTCTGCCGGCTGTGGGATACGAACCGGGAACCTTCCAACCACAGGCTCAGATCCTTAGCCATAGAGCCACTGCAATGTCTTCAGTATCTCCAAGAATACTTCTTGTACTTCTTGCAATCCATCTGTAATCTGTCCTGAGAAACCTCTGCCACTGTTCTGTTGAGCTTGAACAATGATGACTTGTGTTAACTGATTGAATTACTGTAGCTGATCTTCCTGAGCAGTGCCTATGGGAATCTGAGGGAAAAACATCAGAGGCACCTCCATCATCTCTTTCTTCGAATACCTCAGCTTTTGTTGTGCAACATCCTTCTCTGTCTAAGCATAGTTCACTTCTTCTTTTCCTGCAATGATTTTTCAGAAAAGTGCTTCACTGATTTCTGGGTGTTCAAGCTAAAGAACATGATTTTGAATCATGTTTATGCAGCTCTGTGGGGCACGTTAGCTGTGCTGCAGCAGACAGAAATGTCATTGTCAACCTGTCTTCCTTCGCTGATTGCCACAGAATCTCATTGTCTAGAGATTCAGAACACCTATAGTTGGTTAACATACACACTCGTTCCATGTGCTCTTCAGAATAAGTACTTGGACCTGACAAAGCTGGAGGCTCTGTCACTGAGTCTGAACACTGAGCCCCTAGAGCTTTGTCTCTGTGTTTATTCCTGTGTGTAGCTTTGTTTGTACTCTGACCCCTGCTTTGTCTCCCAGCCCCTTCCCAGATTTCTCCTCAGCTTTGTTTCCTGTGTGTCTCTTGGCTTCGACCCTGGCTTTGAACTTGGACTGGATGTCGACCTGTCTCCCAGACATCCCTTGTGCTTTGCGATTCTCAGTTACGATTCTCACTTGTTTTGGATTACTGGACTGTGTTTATCTGCCCCAAACTCTGATTCCCTAGCACCACACCTGCCTGCACGCCTCAGCTGCAAGTCTGTGAAAAGCCTCCTGCTAGTCCCCGAAGTGCATGTTGCCCCACTCCTTCCATCTCAGTAACATGCAGCTCTGGGCATTCCCTGTGTGCTGTTTGGAGGCTCCTTGACTCAGCTCTCTTTTTGTCCAGCAAGTGGGTTCTTTAACACTCTTCTTTTAATCTCTTCTTTTAAATTGGAGATTCTTGTGTTGGTTTTCTTTTACTACCCTTTGGCTTGTTTCATTAGGGAAACTGGAGTGAAGATTCTCTACTCTCAGCAAGGGCATGGCTGAGCTGATACAGTAGTTTTTCCACCTGTACATACCTGTACCGGAGATTCAATTATACATCGGATACAGTGGACTGGAGCTGAGGGAGTGTAACAATCATGTGTTTCTTTTACTAAGTTGGAGGCTATAGCTGTTGATCTGATTATTTTCAGCTCATTTCAGATAGATATTTCTGAAATATATGTTCAGTAGAGCTTCTGGAACAGGCTTCAGTTCTCATATTGTGGTGCCTATTTTTTCTCTGAAGGTTTTCTAAGCCATGCACCTGCAGCTCAATCTACCACAGATAGCTTAGAGAGACAGCTGTTCCGTTACAGAAGTATTAGATGTCACATTAGATGTTAGTTGTCAGGGGTAACTTTGTCAATTTCTGTAATGGGCAGCAAACTACTGTCCAAAGATCTGTAGTCCCAGGAAAAAGTGTGACTGTGGGAACATTCCTAGAGATTAGACTTTTTCAGACATTTAAGATATGCATGACAGAAGGTAAATAGAATGTGATTAAAAAACAGTCAGATATTTAATCATTAGGTCGTTGTTAATTAATAAATCATTATTCTTTCCTAAAAAAAAGGTTTTCAGTGCTTTGTGTATGGTGAGAAACTAGATATAGTTTGACCATTTCAAGATCTGCTCTACAAAACATGTGCAGAAAACCAGTATGAAAAGTCTGATTGAGCAGCTACCATCACCAGAACAAGTAGATTGAAAATGGATGGAGGTCCTGATTGATCTCCAGGTTGTCGGCTCTTACATACAAGAATGGCACCCTTCTATCCATTGTTCAAATTGATTTTCACTCTCTCACTGAGAATTACATTAAATAATGTGGAGGTTGAGGAATCTCATTCATAAATCAATCATCTGAAGCCACCTGATTACAGACCCATTAAACATGGATGGGATGTGTTGGAAGTACTGTTGTGCAATGATTCAGTGTCCTCAGGGTAATGCTGTGAAGAATCCCTCAATTATTTATTTTGTCCTGTTTTGTTTGCACCTGGGGTCGATATTTTTTTAATGTATGAAGCACACTGTTTTTGGAACTATTGTCAATCACTTTATTTTGACACTTATCTACACAAACTGCTAAACACAGTCTATTACTGAAATGTTATGGAGGTCCATCCATAAAAATGTGCTTTATTTTCAGGTTAATGGAGGAAAGCAGACAAAAATATATACTATTTTAAATAATGAATTAAGTGTTGTGTTTTTCTTATCTCTTTTTTTCTGTGAATGTTCAGACTACAAAGGTAATCGTCAAATTTATCTGACTTGTTTGTTAAAGTTTTTCATGTACTACACACTTACAGCAGCACTTTTTAGGACTCTAAAAATAACAGAAAGGTTGTGGGTTTAAATTCTGGGTGAGGCTCTCAAATACTTGAGGATAATAAAACTAAATAAATAGGTTTAAACATGCATTGCTTTGGATAAAAGTGTCAGCCAAATAAATTATAACACTTGTAAACAATGCAATAATTTTATCTCAAGCTTATATTGTAAAGTATAAAAAAGGCAAAGTTCATACAACAACAGTTAAATGCTCTGTAACATTAGGCTGACCATAGAGCATGTAACACTCACCTTAAGCTAACTCTTGTCTAACATAGGTTTTACTCCCCAGCAGTGCTGGGTAGACTGGAGCAACTGGGGTAAAGTGCCCTCACTTAACAGCAGTGTTTACAACAGGGACTTAAGTCTACAGTACAAGCAGGCTTTGGCATCTGGGAGTATGAGCAACAAATATACTGCATAGTAAAGGTGTTATACTGTTTTTAACATAGGGTGTTGGTATGTGTGAACTGTCACGATCGCAAACCCCTCCTCTTAAGGGCGCTCCAGCCCTTCCTCATTAGCCTCATTCCTCGCACTGGTTCCTTGTTTCTACCCTGTTTCAGTTCGGCTTTAAAAGCCAGGCGCTCACTTTACCAGAGGCTCTGCATCTGATCTCCGCATTGTGCGAGCCCGGAGCCTGGCTCCGTTATGATTTTATCTTCCTGTGCCTGTTCCTGTTCCTCCCGCTGGTCACGACCCGGCACCTGTTTTTAATCCCTGGTTTTTGGATGGATTACACGGCCATGGACCTTTGCTTTCATTTTGGATTCTCCCTTTGGATTTCTTCTGGATTGTTTGCCTTGGCCACACTTACCCCGTGCACCAGCGCACTTTGGACACGCCCCCCCTGTTTTCATTCTCATATTCCTGCATGATTTTTCCCTAGTGTTTCCTCACAATTCTGGATTGTGTCGTCCGCATAGGGTCCGGAAAGAACTGATTGTTACATGAACAAGCTATAGACTTTAAATTAGGTATGTGATAATCTTTCTGTTCATTAAAGTAGCACTTAAAACATCATGGATAGCAAATGTATACATTTTCTTTTTATGTACCTAAAACTAAGATACTGTATGCTTTACAAGGTTATAATATTAATAAAAAAGCCTTATTTACATTTATGTTGACATATTAATTTTATTTCCTAGAGGGAAGTAATATTCCCTGCAGGGAAGTAATAACAATGAAAAAAGGGGATATTTAAATGTATATATTTTTTCAGCTTAAATTAAAAGATGTAATGTTAAATTTGTACAATCAATGTGTAAAACCAGATGTGGTCACCATAACAATATATTTTTGCTCTTCCTAGAGAAGAACAACTAGTCAGATTCCTGGATTCAAAGGGATGTCCTAACCTGGAGGTTAAAATAACTGAATATTTGTGGCTTGAACAGAAAAAAATGAGGTGACCTGATTCAAATATTGAAAATCCTGAAAGGCATTGACAAAGTGGACTACCACAGAATCAATAGCAAAACATAAACCAAAGGGCGCAAGTATGTAAAATACATGCAACACCATTTGAAACACAACAGTATGACTTCTTTACACTAAGGATGGTGGAAGTTAACCAGCCTTGTTGAGGGTGATACCCTGCCTTCTTTCAAGAATAGCTTGGATAAGAGCTTTGATCAATTAGTTACAAGAAATTAGGTGGAATAGATGGGCCAAAAGACCTTCTTTTATTTCTAATCATTCTTACATTCTCTTTACATTTCTATTAAGGCATATACCAGATATTTATAACTGTATTTATAATGTAAGTATGAAAAGCGTGTCTTGTAATATGCACGCAAACTAAAGTGTTACCCAAGCTTCTAATAAGGATCCATTTGTACTTTGCAGTGACATCGGTCAGCATACAAATGAGGATAAAACCAATCCTGGTGGACAGTGCAACAGATCATCTGTTCATTTGTCAATGACATGCAGCAGTTCATGCTTATGCCTAATAAGATACCTTGGCTCTTTCATTTCCCAATATTCCCCACAGTATTAGTTACACACTTGTATAAAACATTCAGGGTTTTTCATGATAATAGAAGGATACTATTTCAAGTCATGAATATATTTTACCTGCCTCAGTGCATGAGTATGAATGATGTCTGCTGTGTGTGAGCTAAAATGTTACTGTTGATTTTCCAGACAGAAAAAAAAAACAAAGCTTCAGGCTTTTTCTTACTATAAAATAACCTAAAGTAAACTATAAGGTAACCTGAACATTTGTGGACAAATACTTTAAAGAATCTACTCTTGAAAATTATTTTTACAAGTAGATTAACATACTTTTCTCATTCTTAACATCGATTATAAGAGTTTTTAACAATTTCTTTACAGACCACATGCATTTAGATATTAAAATGGGACAAATTAAAAGTAAGAGACTAGAAGTACTCTACATGATACCCATTTATCTTTAGACAAGCACTTTATGAATACAGTGATAGATCAAGTAATCAGACGATTTACTTGGTACTAGCTAAAGAATTTAATAAAGGCAGTCAAAAGACAAAATGTTTACTAAATTTTAAGTATTCTATCTAGAACACTTCAGCAACTTCCAGCTTAAACCCAACAGACTAACAAGTTTCCCAAAAGATTAATCATCAATAATCAAATACACTTTCTAATTATGTAGTTACTAAGGCCAAGAAAACAATCATAACAATAAGTAAGAAACAAATGTGAAACATACTACAAAGTGTAAACATAAAAATGACTAATTACAGCACTTACAAAAAAGTGTACCTATATTATCGTCCAAATGTATCCATACCATTGATGGATTTTAATTAAAATATGGTTTAATTAAGATTTTCTAATCTTGTAGATGTGTACTCTTCAAATTTCTTCATACTCAGATAGCTAGAATTTTATCAAACCTTCTTTCTTGATAATCATGATGAGGCACTTGCTGTAGCTGTTTAATTAGTTCTTAAACTTCTCATGAATTATATTCAACCTCTCCTCCCTCTAGACCTCCAGCTCCCCCAAGTTGTACATCTTACACTTGTGATCTGCTATCTTTAGGTAAATGTAAAGCAAGTCATCCATCAAAAACCATTAGGACCAAACAAGAGCACTGTTGTATGCTCTTTTATCAAGTTGTGCATTGTATGTTCCTGGTTCAATGTATGTTTTGGTTTTCTGTTGTAAAGTCTATTTGTGATCAAGCTTGAACTTCTTGATAGAAGCCACCACATTTTTGGGGGGCTAAACTTTGCAATCTGTTTGTTGTCAAATTATAACTTGCGCCAGCTGATGCAAGACAATCCTAAAGCTGAACAGCACAATTTATGTTCGTCACAGACAGGATGCCATTCTTTCTCAACAAAAAGTGTCACCTTTCTGTGCTAATCATGCCACTGGTGAAAATGTACAAAAATGAAATTTGTGTTTCATCATATGACATCAGTTTGTCCCATTTGTCATAGCAGTCAGTTACTTGCTTTTTGGCAGATTTATGTCTTATTTCTAGTTTCTTTTATAACTCAGTCACAGATACCAAATTCACGAGGTCAACCTCAGACGATAACCTTGGTGACATCATACCTTGATAATGCCAATTAAAATTATTTTTTACAGTTCCCTGTAAGTCTCCTTAGCCCAAAGGGCAAATATAAGATACATTGGATGGACTAAAGTGCAATTATTTTGTTAACTATGTACTGTATAATAAAAAAGACTGTATTTAATACTTAATATGTACTTTATAGTTTTCACTAACTCCATTACAATTCATCATCATATTAAAGCATTTTTGAAATTTCCAGACAGACCATTACTGATCTTACTTTTAGGAACTGTTTTTAAGCTCTAGATATTCCAGACTATGATTGCTTGTCTCTCGCTCCTGGCCTGTCAACATGAGAGTGACATCAGCTATTAACATTCTATTTTAAGAGCACAGAAGCTTGGCTTGGCATTCTTGTGAGATGTCTGCTGAAATCCTGATTTTGTGCTTTTGAGGTAATCCTTTTTTTTTCCTTTTTTGTCCATTTGGCTTTTGATTGCAACGATCTCAGCTTTCAAAGTGATCTCAGAGAGCTATCTATTCACTGGCTGAATAATAGTCCATAGGCTTGACTAAGTTTTAGCTTTTCACTACTATAGAAAATCTCTTTATGTTTGAATCCTGTATAACATTTTAAACCTAACATCAGGC